>NC_058102.1:54953750-55586666 GCF_020171115.1 Neogale vison
AGAAGCCTCAGAACTTGACTCAGCATGTTCTTTTCTTGTTCCTTTAACCACTCTTCCTCTCTCCCCATCCCTAACCCACCTTCAGCAATACCAACATCTTTTTGCTCTTATCGGTCATATGGACTGAAGATTGTCACCGGAAATAGAAGTTAATACATTCAGCTAGGGAAGCTTTGGTCAGTAGATTTCATATACCTCGAGAACTTCAGTTGATGGTAATGACGACCTGGACCACCTTGCTCAGAAGAACTCTGAGATAGCTAAGCTCAGTATGAAGGAGAACCTTGATAGATTGGTGATGTCAAGAACAGTTGGATAAGGGGTTTGTGGGGGGATTCCTGAGCTCAATCTGCCTTTCTAAGTAAATAAATGCATTGCACCCCTTAGAAATCCTTTTTATTTTTTCTATGTGCTGTCGCATCTCTGTGCATGTTTTACAGACTATTTCATCTGTCTGGAATACACCTTCCCTTTCTGTGCATCTGAGAGCTTTCGTTATTCTTTCAACACTGTGTTCAAACTTCACTTTCTTTATGACATGTTCCCCAGCTTCTCTAACCATATTCTAAGATTGCCAGATCATGTGCCCCTGGAAGTCTGATTCTTGGTCTCCTTTACCATATAGTGTCTGCAGCACCAGCAGAGTGACTGACTAAAAAAAGGCATCAAAAGCATGATGAATACATAAATGATCAGTCTCTCAAGAAATATCACAGTCTGGGGGTGCCTGGGTGGCTCAGTAGGTTAAGCATCTGCCTTCAGGTCCGGTTGCAATCTCAGGGTCCTGGGATCAAACTCTGGTCTGGTAGGGGCTCTATGCTCAATAGGGAGTCTGCTTCTCCGTTGTCCTCTGCCCCCCACCCCATGCATTTTCTTTCTCAGATAAATAAATAAAATCTATAAAAAAATAAAAAAGGAAAAATAAATAAATTCAAAAAAGAAAAAAAAGAAAATCACAATCTAGTGGGGGATAAGAGAAAACAAGTAGTGTATAATGCAGAAAGTTGGGCAAGGCAAAACACAAAAAAATGTGACTTAAAGTGCTTTGGGGATTTGGAGGCTAAGAAAAATCTGAGAATAAGGCAAAGAGTCATGAAGAAAATGACATTAGATGAGATTTGACTGGGAGAGGTGGCAGTTATCACTGAGAAGGTATCTGTATTATGAAGGGAGAGTAAGGGAGGATGAAAATGTCTTTTTATAATTTATATCATTGATAATACAATACAGATCGGTTCTGCTATAATAGTGTTTCTTTGGTATTGAATAGTCAGAGAGGATGAGCAACATGTCGAAGAAGTTCAGGGTCAGATTTTTTTCCCCCTGGAAACAGAATCTAATAGCAGAAAGACTAAAGGATTATTGGAGTAATGTAGGGAAAAGTGGAGGCTAGATTATTAAAAGTAAACTTTCCCCCACATCTTATTTTTGCCTAATTAGGTCTGCCAACAAGGTTTTGATGGGTTAAGATATCAGGTATGGGAACATTGCTTAGAGAGAAGAAAACTGAGGGCTTGGCTTAGAAATCAACTCAATGAGGAAGTTAAGTTGCTCTGCACTGAGAACCTCTGGTTCCTAATCACAGCCAGGCAACTCGAAATGAGAAAGCTAAGAGGGAGAAGAAAAAACCATCTTTGTAGCAAGGCAAGCTTCTGGTATCAAACTGCTGAGGCTTTGACCTTGAAATATGGCCTGTGTGATCTGGGGATTCTGTTTTCTTGTTTGCAACGTGCGAATGATGGTTTTTACAATGATGATGATGATAATGACCATGAATGGAGGGGATCTCGTGAGGACTAGACAAGCTAACGTGCCCAGTGGTCTGCCATGCACACAGCAGGACTCTAATATATGGGGGCTATTAGTTGGGAATGCCTGCTATGTGCCAGACATTTAAACATATGTTACCTGATAGTGTTCTCAACATTCACTTTTAACTGGTATTATGAGAACCTGTGTATATGATTCCATACTCGGCAAGTAGCCGACCTAGTCTTTAAACTCTGGATGGCCTGGCAGCAAATTCTGTAACAATTCCAATATACCAGGATCCTTCACAGACATGTGACAATTGGACACCTAGAGTTTTGGTTTTCAGTTGTCTAATATGAGCCTGGATGCCAGCTTCTGGGTTTTCATTCATCTCTGAGAGAAAATGGGATATTACTTGTGAATGTGTGTACATGTCTCTAACTCTGCCAACCGCCATTATCCCCATGTCCAATTTGGATAAACCAGGACCCTAAGAAGGAAGCCAGTAACATATTTTGCTGTTTGTTTGTTTGCTTATGGTTTTGAGTGCATTTGGTTGTATTTGGTATAAATATCTGAGCCCAGACAAATGCCAGTTAGAAATGGATCTTCTGTCCTGAGCTTAGTGCATGAGTTCTTGAAGTTTTCAAAGCTCCTTGACATTAGTCTTGATAAGGAGTTTTGGGATTTGACACTAAAAGCAAAGGCAAAAATAAACCAGTGAGAGTACATCAAGCTAAAACACTTCTGAACAGCAAAGGAAACCATCAACAAAATGAAAAAGCAACCCAGGAGAAAAAGGTAGAAACATGGTTACCAAGCACTGTAGGGTGGAAGAAATAGGGAGAGGTTGGTAAAGGGATACAAACTTTCCGCTACAAATGAATAAAGTCTAAGGCTCTAATGTAAAACGTGGCAACTATAGTTCTAATACTGTACTGTATAATTGAAATTTGTTAAGAGAGTAGAACTTAAATGTTCTCACATACACAAAAAGAATATAGATATGTGAGGTGATGAACATGATAATTAACTAGACAGGAGGAATCTTTCACAGTCTCTACCTGTATTGACAATATGAAGTACATTTTAAATATCTCACAATTTTGCCAATTATAGCTCAATTAAGCTTATATTTATATTTATATATAAAGACAGCTGGGTAAACTCCAAGAATCTGGATGAAGTTTGTACACATTTTAAACCACATTCTGCACTTGCACACCTTTAGCTCAGACAGATATGAATGGGGTGGGGAGAACCTGTAAAGCTATAAAGAGAGCAGTAAGATGATCAGCCATTGAGATGCTAAAATACAGACCTGAATTAAATTCCAGATTCCATATAACCTTTCCAGACCCTTTGTTAGCTGTAGGATGAATGCATTGCCAAAGAGAATCCCCCCCTTAGTTTTTCCTAATCACCTAAGCCCCCAAATCATGCTGTCTGAGCGGGACTGACACTTGACATATCACACAGCTGAACTTTTTTTTTTTTTTTTTAAAGAGAGAGAGACCACTCCCCATTGGGGGCGGGGGAAGGGGAGGGGCTGAGGGAGGAGGGGAGGGGGGCGGGAGGGTTATGGGGGGAATGGCATGAAGGGAGAGGGATGGAGAGAATCTTAATCAGCCTCCTTGCCCAGAGTAATCTCACAACCCTGAGATCATGACCTGAGCTGAAATCAAGAGTTGGAAGCTCAACTAAGTGAGCCACCCAGGTGCCCCCACTGCAGAACTTTTTTTTTAATATTTATTTACTCATTTGACAGACAGAGATCACAAGTAGGCACAGCAGCAGGCAGAGAGAGAGAGGGAAGCAGTTTCCCCGCTGGGCAGAGAGCCCGGTGAGGGGCTTGATCCCAGGACCCTGGGACCATGACCTGAGCGGAAGGCAAAGGCTTAACCCACTGAGCCACCCAGGAGCCCCCACTGCTGAACTTTTTAAAATGAACATAGAAAAGGACCATAAGGTTACAACGGAAGGAAGGAAAGGAGGAAGGAAGGGAGGGAGGGAGAAAGAGGGGAGAGAGGGAAGGAAGATGAAAGAAAAGGGAGGGAGGTCAGAGGAAGAAATGATTCCTTTGCCTTGAGTGTTTAGAGCAGGAGGTCTCAAAGTGCAGTCTCTGGAACCAGGAACCTCAGTGTCATCTGGGAACTTGTTAGAAATGCAAATTCCAAATTCCCAGACACTAGCCAGACCTAAAGAATTAGAAACTGGAGAGGTAGGAGGTGGTGGACCAGGCAGCAATTTGTGTTTTAACAAGACCTCCAGACAATTCTGAAGTGCACTACAATTTAAAAATCACTGATGTAGGATATAAGCAACATGTAATTTTTAGCTCTTGATAGTAGCTAACATTTCTAACATATTGGTAACTTTCAAGTTTCTTTTTTACTAAAAAGAAAAAATGTTGGTTGTAAGCAACTTAAAGATGTTGCCTAAAATTCCATTGACCTGGTTGGGATATTAAATATCCTTGCTAGATCTGCTTTATTATTCAAGGAGCACTTTCCAGAAAGAGGTATTCTTTACAAGTGACAACCTATTATAGTGACTCCAGCTTTAGTCAGAAAATTTTTATGTATGTCAAATTTAAATTAATCTTTTGTGATTTTAAGTGTATTGCTACTTGATCTGTCATTAAAACACATTTTTATTTTTACAATTCATTTCTTTAAAAGATTTTATTTATTTATTTGAGAGAGAGAGAGAGATTGAGCAGGAGGAAGAGGGAGAGAGAACTTGAAGCAGATCCCACGATGAGCTCAGAGCCCAATGCAGGGCTTGATCCCATGACTAGGAAATCATGACTGCAAGTTCACGACCTGAGCTGAAACTAAGAGTCCAGAGACTGAGCCATCCAGGTACCCCTACAATTCACATTTAAATAGGCAGACAGAGGTATAGATATTATAAGACCGAAATTTTCTAATTTTGGCCTAACTTTAGATATTCTGAAAAATTATCAGAATCTTTGCCCTAAATTATGATTTGATAGTTCTCACCATCAGCATAGGGAGAATGTGGACATATCATACAGTCTAGAATTTCATCCTGATGTCCTTTCTAATTTCTTACAAAGATATTTAGCCATTTGCAACATACATTTTCTGTGATATCTACCCACTCAGAACATTCTTCCATGATAATCATCACCCCTACCTGTGCTTTACTCTATAACCATAGTCATACCATGTTGAAGTTCTTCTCAGAGGTTGGGAATCAGATTCAAAGATGTGGGCTAGTCTCTGCTAGGAGCTGAAGGTATGTGAATACAGGAGTTATGCAGTGTAGAGAAGAGAAAGCCCAGTTATTTGAAAGCAGTAGCCCAGACATGTCAAGAAAATCATATACTGGAGAACATGGAGAGAAAGAGACAGTAAGTATGAGCAATTGCCATAGTTCCTATGGAGACTAACACCAAGCATTTAAGTTTTTTTTTTTTTTTAAAGATTTTATTTATTTATTTGACAGAGAGAGATCACAAGTAGGCAGAGTAGGCAGAGAGGCAGGCAGAGAGAGAGAGAGAGAGAGAGAGGGGAAAGCAGGCTCTCCGCTCAGCGGAGAGCCCAATGCGGACTCGATCCCAGGACCCTGGGATCATGACCTGAGCCGAAGGCAGCGGCTTAACCCACTGAGCCACCCAGGCGCCCCGCGTTTAAGTTTTGACATAATAATTTCATTATGATTCTGATCAATGATTTGATAATGATTCTAATCTTTTGTATCACCTAAAGAAACTTCTTGCTCCTGGCATCTTTGAAATGCACCTTTATTCCATTGAAAACACATTCTTTTTTTTTCTTTAAGTTTGAATGAAATTCTGTTACTAACTCAAGGTGCCTCAAGATTACAGCCAATGAAGAAATGTTCCTGGGGTGCTTGGGTGGCTTAGTCAGTTAAGCATCTGCCTTTGGCTCAGGTCATGATCCTAGGGTCCTGGGATCAAGCCCTGCATCAGGCTCCCTGCTCAGCAGAAAGGCTGTTTCTCCCTCTCCTTCCACCACTCCCCCTGTTTGTGTGCGCTCGCACACTCTCTCTCTCTCTCAAACAAACAAATAAATAAGTAAATAAATAAAAACTTAAAAAAAAAAAGTTCCTGCTCCATTTAAGTGGCAGGAAATAAATGTGAGTGGTCCTGAAATAAATCTTAGAACTGAAATTGCTTTAGCAATGAATCTACTATTTAGTAGTGTCTGGGAAAGTTATTTGTCTTGTCCTATGCTGAAAATGAAACAAATCTGGGGCGCCTGGGTGGTTCAGTGGGTTAAAGCCTCTGCCTTCGGCTCAGGTCATGATCCCAGGGTCCTGGGATTGAGCCCCACGTTGGGTTCTCTGCTCCGCAGGGAGCCTGCTTCCTCCTCTCTCTCTGCCTGTCTCTCTGCCTACTTTGATCTCTGTCTGTCAAATAAATAAATAAAATCTTTTGAAGAATAAAATAAAACAAAAATATGAAACACATCTTTAAAAAGTCCTTTTAGTTATAAAGAAAATAGCAAACATCTCATTTCTACATAATGATGAAGGTGGTTAGGAAGGAAGGATGGTAACTTTATGTTAGTCCAATGGATTTTTTTTTCCAGAACTCTCAGCAAGTGTGATGGAAGGACCATGGACTTTGACCAGAGCCACTAACTTTTGAATTTCGGTACCACCACTTACTCTGTTGCTTTGGATAATTTACTTTGTTTCTTGCTGCGTCCTTTCTTCTGCAAAATAAGGGTGAGGATGGTTAGGTTCCCTTTGCTTGACTGTGAGGATAGCAGAAAGTCTGGATGGTAGTTGGTTCCCAGGTGGAAATCATCCCCAGCCTGCTTTCTGTGTAGCGTTTGTTTTCCCAGCTTCTTTGGCCTTGGTGACATCAAAAAAAACAGGGAAGAGAAATCTATAAACATGGGCCACGGAAGAAACCTTTTTCTTAGAATTCATCTTTGAATTTACTTTTAAGCTCAGGATTATTGCCACCCTGTGGATTTCTTGAGTAACGAAGCAGACCGAGAAATTAAAAGGGGAATTGTTGTTACTGTCCTTTTACTGAAATCATCATTGTGAGCGCCCTCTTCTGAGCGTTGGAGGAATGAGCACACTCAGTGTTCCATTTCGGTTTATAAAATTGAATGTGGTCCACCCTCAGGGAATGAAATCATTAATTAATCCATCCTCCTCTATAGACCTCCCTCCTCCCCAATTTAAATATAAACACAGAATCCTCAATAATTTGAATTTCACACTGGCCAGTAGTCAATTCAGGAAGAGAATTTTAGGTCCCTGACTTCCAATTGAACATACTTCCCCCTTACACAATAAATGCTTACATCTACAGTTTGCTAGTGGTTATTTTTTCATTATGTGCTTATTTTATAGATGGTAGTTAGTTGATCAGTTAATTAATTTGCCATGTAGTACTGTATTTACATGAGATTCTGCTCTCTTCCTGAGTGCTGCCAATGTTCTTTCTTCAGAAGCATTTTTTGTCATTCTTATTTTTTTTTTTTTTTGGTGGAAGTTTTGGACAATGGTTCAAGAGCCTGTGCCTATCCACTGAAGATCCCTTGCAAATTTCCAGTTCTGTATATTCCGCCTGCTTTCTGAAATATCCCTCCCCATCTCAGATGCTGTGCAAATCCCATTTCTTCAGGGCACATTTCAGGTTCCTCTCATTCTTTTGAGACTTTCAGGCGACAGTGGCTAGGGCTATCTCTTTTGGGGGGGTCTATCACTGATTTGTATTTTTTTAATTAAAGATTTTATTTATTTATTTGATAGAGAGAGATCACAAGTAGGCACAGGCAGGCAGAGAGAGAGGAGGAAGCAGGCTCCCTGCTGAGCAGAGAGCCTGATGTGAAGCTCGATTCCAGGACCCTAAGATCATGACCTGAGCCAAAGGCAGAGGCTTAACCCACTGAGCCACCCAGGCACCCCAACTTGTATGTTATTTTAACATGAATATATTTTTTCTTCAGCTCGACCATGCCCTCTTTGAAAGCAAAGACTCTGTCTTAATTGTGTTACCATGAGCGCTTGAATTCCCAGCATATACCTGATTAATATGTATTTCCTGATTCATTGTGCATGTCCCTATTTTCATTTCCCCTTTTTAAAAAAAATCATATTTCCACCTTTCCAAGCAAGCAGGAAAACAAGAACAACAACAACACCCTCTGATCTGTTAAAGATTATTGCTTTTTGTTCTACTGGTTTTCTGTCAGCCCAGGTCTTCATTTGTGCACATGCGTGTATGAGACAGGCAAGAAAGCAACCATGGAGCTAGGGTTTGACTTTGCCCACAACTTCTAGTTCCCAGCAATTTATCTATGAGTTGGGATCTGTGTTCAAGTTGCTTTCTCTCATAACGGTTTTGTTTTCTGCTTCTCTGAGGCAACTGATGGTATCACTTTAAAAGAAATTCTCAGGTTGAGGTTTTGAGAACTAAATGTTATCCAAACATCTTTGAAGAATGATTTGTGGTTATGAAATCTTTTTTTTTTTTTTTTTAAAGATTTTATTTCTTTAGTTGACAGAGAGAGAGGGAGAACAGCAGGGGGAGCCTCAGGCAGAGGGAGAAAAGAAATAGGCACCCTGCTGAGCAGGGAGCCCCATGATGTGGGACTCCAACCCAGGATCTGAGATTATGACCTGAACCAAACTCAGATGCTTAACCAACTGAGCAACCCATGCTCCCCTGTGGTTATAGAATTCTCAACTTTCCCGCTCTCCCCTCATTTCCAAGGTTCAAATCTTAAAGTTTGCTGTTCCTTTTTCTGAGGAGAGGAGTGGTTTATTGTTGTTGTTGCTTTAATTTGTTCTGCCTCACAATGAGAGGGTAGTTTCTATGTACCAGGTGCATGTGTATGGAGGGGTTCATTTCCATTAATTACACTCCAGCTTGCTTGAATAATGATTTTTCATTAGGAAGGAACTTGAGTGAGTACTCGTTTTGTGTCTGGTGTTTTTTCTCAAGGCTGTTATCTGGTTGGACAGAGAGCCTTAGGGCAGCTCTCAACTTCAGGCTTTACTTCCTTCTGTGGATTATTACTTTTGCTTAATTTTGTTAAAGCTATGAGCATTTCCTTTTATTTTTGCCAGTTCAGGAATGCACTGAAAAAAATTTTTTTCAGATTATATTTAAAATTCCTAGTTCTGAGAATTGGGATCGTTGCTCTCCACGTGCACAATGATGGTTCATTAGTTTATAAATTTCACAGAGCAATCCTATTCTGATTTTGGATTGAGGTTTCGCTAAGTTTATAGAAAAATTCAGGAAGACTTAATAACTTTATAGTAATTTATTCTTCTCATTCTTAAACATGGTTTATTATTCCATTTATTTACATCTTTATTATGTCCTTCAGTAACATTTTATGTTTTTCTTTTAAAGCTTTTACACTAAGGTTTTATAGTTGTTTCCTTTTCAAACTTGCCTTTTCAATTAGTCACTGCCATATAAACAGCTAATCCTTCCATGGCACTTACTATGTGCCAGGCATTATTTTAAATCCTTTAGTGGCAAATTTGTTTCCTCCCTTGAATTTTCCTGTCATTTGATTTCTCTTGCATTTCAAGGAAAGGCAATTATATCACCTATGGTTATTTGACTCTTTCCTTGCTTTCTTTTCAATATCTGTTCCTTTTATTTGTTTAATCCTTTTTATTGCTGTTTTATTTGACACCTCTCTTTAACGAAATTGTTTTTCCCCTGGGTGTTTCGCTCATCTTGATTGTAGGCTTCTATTTGCATTTGAGAATTCCTCTTTTCCTGCCTGCAGACGGATTCAGGGTTGCCTGCCTCCAGTGTTGGAGTAGAGACAATTGGAATCTGCCAGTAAACAATCTTCCTGTTATTCCTATGAGGATTTTCGCTATTCCTTTTGAGAGCTGCCAGCCACCTGGAACCTGTAAGGCTGTGACCCGGTTATTCACACTGGCTTCTTGAGTCTGGAAGTGGATGCTTGTGTGTGTGTGTGTGTGTGTGTGTGTGCGCGCGCGCACGCACACACTGGTGTGGTAACAGAGCCAGCCTGCCAGACAGCTTTACATTCCTTCTCTATGTAGTCACCCTAATGGTTGTCTTAGGCTCCCTTTTCTTCTTTATTTTTATTAATTAAGAGTTAGAAAAGTCTTTATAACTAATCTCACCCAGATCCGCCATTTTATGTGCTGTCTTTGTACCGAAATTCCTTCCACAATTCAATCCTGTCTGATTTCTATCCTTTAGACATAGATAAACATCTCAGCTATCCTGATGACATTCTTCCTTTTTTTCCAGTATCATTAAGGATTTATTCCTTACTTTTAAGTTAATTTTCCAAGACTTGTTGTGAGGTGAAGTTTGTTGCATGTGCCCATTCTGGTACCAATGCCTACTTAGTCATTATTAATAACCATTTATTAATTGTAATTCTCATTTCTAGCTATTTCTTGTTGGCTCAGCTATTAGAAAACCACACTTAATACCAGTAATGAAAGGATATTTGTATCCAACAATCTCTGATCAATAGATCAGGGAAACACTGGACTGAGTAAAACTGAATAATTATCATAGGTCATTCTATATATATTGAGATCATCTTGCACTTTCCAAAACATTTATATATCTCACCAAATTCTCTCCACAAGTCTTATTTAAACATTATAATATCAAATTGAGAAAATCACGCTTGAGGATTACCTGAACTTCACACTATTAGTACACAGCAGAGTAAACTTAATGTCCACTCTAACACAGCTATTGAAAGCGCAAAATTGGGGTGCCTGGGTGGCTCAGCGGGTTAAGCCTCTGCCTTCGGCTCAGGTCATGATCTGAGGGTCTTAGAATCAAGCCCCAAATCAGGCTCTCTGCTCAGCAGGGAGCCTGCTTCCCCTCCCCCTTCTCTCTGCCTACTTGTGATCTCTGTCTGTCAAATAAATAAATAAAATCTTTAAAAAAAAAAAGGCACAAAATCTACATCAAGACAGTCTGGGTTCAAACTTCACCTCAATTATAGAGGAGTTGCATCACCTTTGGATTTCCCCATCTCTTAGTTTCTCGTCTGCAAAATGTTATTAATTTTAGTACTAGCCTCAAAGTATTTTAGTGAGGATTAGATTGAAAGAGCTCAGAACTGTCCCAAGCACATAACTGGTACTCAATAAATCATCATGTTGTTATTATGATTGTTACTAGAATTTTGAACTCATATCCACCATCTTTTACTACCTTTTTTTTTTTTTTTGAGAGAAAGAGAGAGTGTGCACATGTGCACAGGGGCAGGAGGAGGGACAAAGGGAGGAGGAGAGAGATATCTAAGCAGGCTACATGCCCAGCGCAGAGTCTGACATGGGGCTTTATCTCACAATGCTGAGAACATAACTTGAGCCAAAATCAAGAGTCAGATGCATTACTGACTGAGTCACCCCAAGACTAATTTTAAAATTCCTTTTGAATTTAGGGATAAAGTCAGAAAGAAAAAAAAGAACACTCCAAAAGTGCAAATATACACACAGTATATAAGTATTGTCTAACCATTTGCAGGGCTAGCTTAATCTGGTGCTTCTAGGTTCTAGGCAATATAAAATGTACCAGAGAAACTATATAGAACAAGTCAGATTCTCCTATCTCTCATGGAGCTTACATACCAAAAGAGGAAGCAAGTGATTAAAAAAATATAATTATACTAGGGGCACCTGACTGGCTCAGCTGGAAGAGCATGAAACTCTTGAACATCCCGACTCTTGATTTCGGCTCAGGTCAAGACCTCAGGACCTGAGTTAAAGCCCCACATTGGGTATAGAGATTACTTATAAATAAAATCTTTTAAAAAAATGATTTTGCTAAAACAAAGGCATTACAGTTGTACTAAGGGCTTTAATGCCTGAAATCATTTGACAATGTAACACTCAAAAGACTTAAATACTCATGGTCAGTTAGAGTGACTAGAATGTTATCTTCCCAAAGTCATGTCTGGAAAATAATTGCCCCCCACCTTTTTAAAAAATGATTTATTTATTTATTTGAGAGAAAAAGAAAATGGATAGGAGAGGGGCAGAGGGAGAGTTAGAGAGAGAAGCCCCGGCAGACTCCTCCTTGAGCATGGAACTCAACATGGGGTTGATCCCATGACCTATAGATCATGACCTTCGTTGAAATGAAGAGTTGGAGGCTCAACTGACTGCACCACCCAGATGTCCCAGTAATTGCCTTTTAAACTGCTGGAAAACGTTACAAAAGAACACCCATGGTTTCTACTATAAGAATCAAAAACAAAACTTTACCATTTTTATCTTTTACAAAATGAAACAAAGTATCTGACAGTGACAGGTAAGAAGGTCAGGTCTTTGGACACATGGTCTCTATTGCAAAGAGAAGGATAGGTCTTCTGTTTGCTTTTGTTGTTGCAAGGATCCAGAGGGAGGTGAACAAAATGGAACAAATATGCATCAGTGGGTTCATGGGCTGCAAGTAGTACACTAGGAAACTGCTATGTTCTGGGTGGTGGTGTCCCCTCAAATTCGTATCTTGAAATCCTAATCCCAAAGGTGATGGTATGAGGAGATGGGGCCTTACGGAGATGCTAAAGTCATGCGGATGGAGCCTTTGTGGATGGGAACAGAGTTCTTATGATACATCCCTCGGAGATCCCTCAGTTCTTCCCCCTTCACCATATGAGCACACAGGGAGAGGCAGTCTGCAGTCCGCAAGAAGGCCTTTCCCCAACCATGCTGACACCCCGATGTTGGACTTCCAGCCTCCAGAATTGTGAAAAATAGATTTCTGTTGTCCATAAGTCATCCAGTCTGTGGTCTTTTGTTATACCGGTCTGAATGGTCAAAGACAAATCAAAAATTTAAACTTCCTGTGTATTGTGTGTATTGATCAGAGATCATTGAATATAAAAATTCTTCCAGGGCGCCTGGGTGGCTCAGTTGGTTGGACGACTGCCTTCGGCTCAGGTCATGATCCTGGAGTCCCGGGATCGAGTCCCACATCGGGCTCCCAGCTCCATGGGGAGTCTGCTTCGCTCTCTGACCTTCTCCTCGCTCATGTTCTCTCTCACTGTCTCTCTCTCAAATAAATAAATAAAAATCTTTAAAAAAAAAAAAAATTCTTCCATTACTTATGTCATTACTCTGTGTTTTATTCCAGGATGAGCCAATAAGAAATAGCCTCCAGGTTCCAAACATTTTTTAATATAAACATATAGATAAATAACATAATAATATACAACTATTTCTATGTATTTACATATTGATATAAATAATATATAAGTATATTAATAAATTGGTGTATATTAAGATATAAATATATAATAATTAATTGTAAATATTTAAATTTATATTAATATTTGTGCAATAAATATACTTTGTAATTAATATATAAATAATATATAAAATTATCAGGTATACACTGAGTGCCCACCATGTCCTAGGCACTTTTCTAGGCATCTGGGGGCATATCAGTGAGCAAAATGGGCAAAGATTTCTGACTTGGGTACTTTAAATAAATAAGTCAACAGAAAGTATCCTCTGTTCTCTACCCACCCTGCCTGTGGAGAGAGATGAGAGAGGAGCAGGACCCTGCTACTGATGACAGAACTGAGGGCAGACTAAAGACACCCGAGCTCCAGTCAAGGCAAGGAACCATGGAAATGGTCCTTGTGGGAGGCCGCAATAAGGCTTGAGACGAGGACCAAACCAGACCCTGACTTGTGCCTCCTTTAAAGTCCGAATAACCCAGCAAAAGGTTTAGGACGGGCAAAGTTGAGTAGCCCTGAGAAAGGGTCTGTGCTATGTGTTGTGCGCTCGCCTACGTGATTTCCCACACGCTTGCTAAACAAATGAGAACAATTCGGTTGGGGTCAAAAATTTGTTGCTGGTCCTTGCTGCCCTAGTACAGCCCATAAATTACTTTCAGGTTGGCTGTATCAATACAGAACAATTGTATTGGCATCAGCCATTGGGCATCACAAGGGCTGCTTATAGTTAAATGTGAAACTTATTATGGGAACTCATGGTTGTTTAACTACACACAGATGTATTGCTTCTCCTAGTATCACTATATATATGGCCTTAGTGCTTTGAATAAACTTAGCACTGTTGGACATCCTCCTCAGTGTTCCTCTTGCCCCCATCTCTCTGCTTCTCGATTTCTTTTCTTCATCCTTTTACCCTCACATTCCTGGTCGATTTGTTGCACCTGCCGCGACAGGTCCTCTTGTTTGTCTCAGTGAGGTTTGCTGGCCTGAGCTATTTTTACAGTTCACCGTAATGAACAAGAGCAGTGTGGCTCCCTTGCGGCCAGGGATATTGTTCCAGCAGTCGCTGACTGTGCTGATCATCAGGGGGCATCTCTATCTCCGGGCAGAATGTTCAGGGCATGTGGAGAGGAGGGTGACCTTTCCAGAGTCATGAGGCAGAATAAAGGGAGTTGAAGCCAGTACCATGGATGCAGAAAGGAAAGATTGTTAAGGGAACATTCCTAGAAGACAGAGTGAGATTTGGTGGCTGTAGATGGCATTACAACAGTCATCCGGGATTCTGCCCCTAACAGTTTTGCCACGGGGGTCAGACTAAGGAGTTTCTATGAAAAGAACAGTGGTCAAAAGAAAAGCACATTGCTTTAGAGCAGTCTCTAATGCACATTAAGAAGCAAAGTCAGAACACAAGGTGAAAATACGTGTGTTGATAGAATTACCCATGATAATCTTGTAAATGCCTCAAGTTTAAGTACTTTACACCTGTTTTCATTTTTACAACTATATATCAGGTCCTGTAAGCCCTTGTTAGTCAATGTTTTTTGTGCCTTTAGTTAATTCTTCAATCTGTCTCTTAAGAATTTTAACAAATCCATCACCACTGGTATGTCTGGCCACAGGAAACATACTTTCTTTTCCTCTTTCTTTCTGTCACAGAAATTCTTCAAATCCATCCCACAAATTTCCTTACGTTTGTTAATATACATTGACTCTCTTCAGCTGGGTTGTACTTAGTGCAAGTGATGATCAGTGTATAATACAATATTTTGATAAACTAAATGTGTGTATGGAAAGCTTTCTTTGCAACATTGGAAATTATCTGTGTAAGCACTAGGTAATACAGGACTGTTTGGTATAAACTAGATTGGAAGTATGGAGATTTTAGTGAGGCCTCTGACTCTCTTTATCTCCTTTTCTCTCAAAAAGGCTGAGCCCTGGGGCACCTGGGTGGCTCAGTGGGTTAAAGCCTCTGCCTTCGGCTCGGGTCATGGTCCCAGAGTCCTGGGATCGAGCCCCACATCGGGCTCTCTGCTCAGCGGGGAGTCTGCTTCCTCCTCTCTCTGCCTGCCTCTGCCTGCTTGTGATTTCTGTCTGTCAGATAAATAAATAAAATCTTAAAAAAAAAAAAGGCTGAGCCCAAGAGGGGACCCTCATGTACTAACCTAGCCAAATGATAGGGAGAAAATGACCAGTCTGCTTTAAGGGAATAAGCCTAGGTAGGATTTACTCCAGGAAACAGATGAACAAGAAAGTGCATTCTCATGGTATTGCCCAGTTAATACCCTGATATTTTTGTTTCTGAACAAGCAGATTAGTAAATCTTTTCCTTTCCTGAGAGGGAACAGAAAGGGGGGTGGGCAGAGGATGGGATGAAGAACTGGAAACATGGGAACAAGAACACAAGAGTATAGCGAAGGGTAAGCAAGCCTCTCTCCCCATAAACCGTCATTACAAGTCCACGGTACTATAGTTACAAAATGAACCCAAAGTTTATAATGAAAAACACCAAAGAAAATAATGCCTCCTATTATTAATTTTTCAAAGAGAAGTTTCCATGCCTTATGAACTAAAATGTAAAAAAAAAGAAAAAGAAAAAAGAAAAAAACACACAAAAACCAAAAAGACTCCAAATTCCAAATTACTCTCCTCTGCAAGTTCATTTCCTGCTCATCTTATCCAAGTCAACCAGATACCTAGTGGCTTCTACTTTCCTTTCGTTGTAACTGAGCTTGAGCCGTCTGTCACTTGAATAATTATCGATGCTTAAATCTCTAAAGCTAAAAAATATCACCTCTCGCTGTCCACCCAGAGTGGCTCATATGTTCTATTTTTTGAAGAAAAAAAATAATAGCACATAAAAAAATTACAAAAATGCTCTATACTCAAGTTTAGAACTTGCCTTGAGCAATAACATTTAATGAGGAGAAGCAATATTCCCTTATTATTATTGCCAGCCACAGAGGTAGGAAAATGGGGAAAAAATATTGTTTTCAGCTTAGACTATCAATTTCTACCAGATGTGCATAGTCCACAAATCACGAGCTAAAAATCAACGAGAAGGAATCTCTCCTTTAAGAAGTTAGCAGAAATCTTATGCTTTATCTATATATTATCTCTCAGGGAGTAGAATGCAAAACTCTGTCTTCTTAACATTTTAGAGACATTGCCTACAGTTGATTTAAGAAATTCCTCTTCTGGGGCATCTGGGTGGCTCAGTCATTAGGTGTCTGCCTTTGGTTTAGGTCATGATCCCAGGGTCCTGGGACTGAGCTCTGCATCGGGCTCCCTGCTCTGAGGAAAGCCTGTTCTCCTTCTCCCACTCTCCCTGCTTGTGTTCCCTCTCTGTCTCTCTGTCTCCCTATGTCAAGTAAATAAATAAAATCTTAAAAAAAAAAAAACAAAAAAAGAAAGAAAGAAATTCCTCTTTCTATTAGTTTCTGAGAAACCTCTGAATTTCCATTTCCTTTTTGAATCTCTTGTTGCTAGCATCACAATATTAAATGGGATCTGAATCCCTCCACAGTATTATTCTTTAAGATTTATATATTTATTCTAGACAGAGAGAGAGAGAGCATGTAAGCAAGAGGGAGAGACAGAGGGAGAAGAGAATCCCACGCAGAGCCCCCACAAGGGGGCTTGATCCCATGATCCTGAGATCATGACCTGAGAGGAGATGTAGAGTCAGACAATTAAGCCACTGAGCCCCCAGACACCCCAAAGTATATTTTAAAATAGGATTCCCTTATTTGTAATAGGGAAATCGAAGCAACCTTAGATTTCATTCAAGCCTTCTGCTTTGAAGATGCAAGTCTTCTGCTTCGAAGATTTAAGTCTTCGTCTCCAGCAGGAACCCCAAAACAGTTAGCCCTATATTACTGTGTCTGTCACTGTTATTTCCTAGTGAAATTCTTCAGGCTTATGAATGCTGTCCCCTAGAGGAGGCTCCTTTCTTGCCCCCAAAGTTACTTCAGCTGGAGAATTACTCTTATGTTATGATTTTTAACTAACTTTTTTGGAGGAATAATTTATATACAGTGTAGTGCATAGATATTAATTCTATAGCCTGGGAAAATTTTACTTATATATATGCTTGTAGAACGACCTCTCCAGTCAAGCTAGAGGACTTGTCAGTTGATTCTTCAATTAAGCTCTTGATTTGGAGGAAAGCGAGTGCCCTCTAGGTCTAGGTGAAAAACAGTAGATCCTGTTCTGTAAGCTCTGTCCTTTCCCAGCCAAGGTTTCTTGTAGCTTCTGACTTCTTCAGGCAGTGAGTAAATTGTAGTACCTCAGGAGCAGGAGCAATATTTCTGCCCCAATTCCTACTCTGAAGAAGTGGACTAGGTTTCTAGTGTTTGCTGCTCTTGCTCTTCTTCTTCGTCTTCTTCTTCTTCTTCTTTTCTTTTTCCAGATATGCCTCTATTTTTTTCTCAAGTATATCTAATTGAATTATTTTAACTACATTTCCATGATGATTAATGAAGATAAGCATCCTTTCTTATGTTCTGGTCCATTTGGAATTAGTTTTTCATGAAGTGTCTGTTCAAATACTTATTATTATACAGAGATTTTCACTTTTCTTACTGAGTTGAAGGAGTTTTCTTTAACTTCTGGATACAAGCCCTTCTCAAAGACTTGCATTGCAAATATCTTTATTTTTTGTTTTGTAATTAGCAGTTGTGGCCCTGTCAACTAGTTGACCAGTTATCCCTAACTAGATGTTGTTCTTTCATGTTCTCCTTTAAAACATAAATCTTTAAATCAGCTTTATCAATCTAAATTTTATCATAAAATGATGACATTAAAATTAATATCTGAGAATAATTTTTCTAGAATTTTTATTTTAATAGGAAGAAAGTGAAGTAAATTCATTTCAAAACATTGATGTTTTATGATTTTTCAATATTTTTAAACATTTCACAATTTCTTTCTGACTACAGTAACCAAAAGTCTGTATACAATTCCCAAAGGGCCATTATGGTCACTTAGCCATTTTTAAATGAGAGACAGAGCACAGTTAACCAGCCTTTGTATCCAAGGAAGCACTCAGATAGGGAAAAACACCCCCAAATTCTATACTGAGACCTATTTCAAACTGTCCTAAAGATATATGGCACATGGAAAGAAAACATTCTAGGGAGTTAAGATCCAAGTCTTCCTTCTCATTTTTCTTCCATAATGAGTGATATGAATGTAGAAGAATAATGAAAACACTCTGGAATTTACTTTCTTTCTTCATATTAAAAATAAAAATTCTATAAAAATTATTTTCAGATATTAATTTTAATGTCATCATTTTATGATAAAATTTAGATTGATACAGCTGATTTAAAGGTTTATGTTTTAAAGGAGAAAATGAAAAAACAACATCTAGTTAGGGATAACTGGTTTTACTATGTCATAGGCACTTTTATTGATACACATGAGAATCGATACTTATTTATGAGCACGAGTGGTAGGAATCAGTTTAGAAAACACGTGTTTGATATCCATGGACAAAGCACGGTGTTCTTTCTGACATTTGCACAGCAGATGGTGCCCTTGGAGGAGGAGCATTACAGGAGATGGAAGTCTGAAGATTCAGATTTGAAAGGGAAGGTTTTCATCCCGACAAAAGTTTCTATTCCTACCCCCACTCAAAAGCTTTTCCTTGGACTTAAGGGCTCTTTGAAATTGGTCTTGGTTACACAGGGTGTTATGTTAGGCTGCTGACTTCCCTCTCCTTCTATTCCTGGATCTACATATTCCCTTTATAGCGATGGTTGTTAACTAAACAGTCCTTAAGATTTTCTAAAATACAATTCCAATAATTTTTTTATTCAAACTGTGTTGTATTCAGGCCAAAGGACCATAGTCCAGTTATTGGGTCGTTTCTTTCAAAACATGAGGTGGAGGGTGCCTGGCTGGCTCAGTCCAAAGAGCATGTGACTCTTGATCTGGGGGGTGCGTTTGAGCCCACACTGGATGTAGAGATCAAATACATACATACATACCTACGTTAAAAAGTGAGGTCTTTCAAGACATGTCTCCAAAGGCAAAGGAAACAAAAGCAAAAATGAACTTTTGGGACTTCATTAAAATCAAAAGCTTCTGCACAGCAAAGGAAAGAGTCAACATAACAAAGAGGCAACCCACGCAATGGGAGAAGATATTTGCAAACTCAACACACACAAAACAGGCAATCATATAAAAAAATGGGCAGAAGATATGAACAGACACTTCTCCAATGAAGACATACAAAGGGCTATCAGACACATGAAAAAATGTTCATCATCACTAGCCATCAGGGAGATTCAAATTAAAACCACATTGAGATACCACCTTACACTAGTTAGAATGGACAAAATTAGCAAGACAGGAAACAACGTGTGTTGGAGAGGATGTGGAGAAAGGGGAACCCTCTTACACTGTTGGTGGGAATGCAAGTTGGTGCAGCCACTTTGGAGAACAGTGTGGAGATTCCTCAAGAAATTAAAAATAGAGCTTCCCTATGACCCTGCAATTGCTACTGGGTATTTACCCCAAAGATACAGATGTGGTGAAAAGAAGGGCCATCTGTACCCCAATGCTTATAGCAGCAATGGCCACGGTTGCCAAACTGTGGAAAGAACCAAGATGCCCTTCAACGAATGAATGGATAAGGAAGATGTGGTCCATATACACTATGGAGTATTATGCCTCCATCAGAAAGGATGAATACCCAACTTTTGTAGCAACATGGACGGGACTGGAAGAGATTATGCTGAGTGAAATAAGTCAAGCAGAGAGAGTCAATTATCATATGGTTTCACTTATATGTGGAGCATAACAAATAACAAGGAGGACATAGGGAGATGGAGAGGAGAAAGGTGATGAGGGAAATTGGAAGGGGAGATAAACCATGAGAGACTATGAACTCTGAAAAACAATCTAAAGGTTTTGAAGGGGCGGGTGGTGGGAGGTTAGGGAAGCCAGGTGGTGGGTATTATGGAGGGCACGCATTGCATGGAGCACTGGGTGTGGTGCATAAACAATGAATTCTGCTACGCTGAAAAGAAATCAATAATTTTTAAAAAAGTGAGGTCTTTTTTTTTTTTCCCCCAGACTTTGGATAGTCTGAAGTATCTCTTAGGAAAGCTGTGGAGATTTCTATAGGAAGAGAAGCAAATTTAACAAAACACAAATATCTTGGATTTTTTTTCTCTTTTTATTGTAGTGTTACCATATATCTTTGGACAGATCTGAGCTTCGGTCTCCTTACACACTAGATGGGGAACATTTCAGTGAGCTTTTGTAGTTTTTACAAGGCCTAAGTGAGCTAGCAGGGCTTGCACATAGTAGCTACTTCAGAAATGCTAGTTTTCTTTCCTTTACTATTTTCCAGCTTATCTTATATTCATGTTTGAGGAATTCAGGTATCCATTACAACCAGAATAAGAGCTAAGATGCTTAGGCTTTTGAAATTGGACTGCCTCAATCTTGCAAACACTTAGGTGTGTGACCTTTGCAGGCAAATGAGAACAATAATAGGACATACTTAAGATATTTGGTAGTGATTGCACGAGCTAAGCTTATCCAGCTCTTTGCGCACTGCATGCCCCTTGTCAATGCCTAATAAATGTTGTCGTTTGAATAAGCAAGGAAAATGAAAGGTTAGAAATGGATATTTGTATGAAACTGTAAGAAATCCATAGGAATTCACTGGAAGGGCCACATCAATATAAGAATGCAGAATTCAACGAAAGGCAGTAGTGAAACCGCAATGTGGCATTGCTCCATGTTTATAAAAACAGTTGCTCAGTTACCTGCTGGGCCTACTTTTGTGAGACTGTAAAGATACTGCAATGTTCATATGGTCCCTGATCTCTGAGGCTGCTCCGGTCACCCCAGCAATTGTCCCTGTGTCCCACCACCAGCTACCCGCCTCTCCCAATACTATACAACACTTCTGGACACTATCCTGTTTAATAATTTCTGCCTTACCTTATATACAAGTTAGGATAGAAGGACAGTTGTCTGTGTAGGGACCAAGGGCAGGTCACCCCAAGAAGAAAATTACTGGCATGAAGATTGCTTTTGAGTTAAAAAGCAACCAAATCAGCTGATTCTGGGAAAACTCGTTACCTTCCCCTCAACTGTCTAAGAAAAATTGAGCTAGGGGGCTTGCCCCCCAAAGAGAGTTATCACCCAAGATACCTACATAACTAAGTCTAGAAGACACAGAAGAACCTAACAAGGCCAGTTTGATGTAAGTCCTCTATATGTCATTGTTTCTGAGTGGCACACACATTGGTTTTCCAATAGTTACTCTTTTTAATCTTCCTGGAAATTGATTCTGTACTGTCCCTTTGAAGTTTCAGATGCCTACACCCTTCTTAGTTCAGAATGACAGAGAGATCCCATTGTGCCTGTCTTTGCAATTCTCATGTCTGTGGAGATTCCCCATGTGTGGAAAGTAACATTTTATTTTCTCCTGTTGATTTGACTCACTTTGATAGAGGACTTTATCTCAATTTTGATAATCTGTACTTTCTGATTAAATTTTTTTACAGCTTATCTTTAATTCAGGGAAAGGACACTTTAAGGAAAGCATCCTGTGATGTGAACAGAAACTATTCCCTTAAGCAGTAAGGACTGCCCTGATGCCAGGAAGACCCTGCATGCTTGACCCCAAGACAATGATTGACCTGACAATACTGCCCACATGCATGTCTACTGTCCTTTGCCCCACATTTGCCTTGTAAACCAAGAAGTAGGTTTACCCCTTTGGAGATAGTCTTTGAGACATTAGTCTTAGTCTTCCCGGTGTCAGCCTCCCTGAAATAATTTCCTTTCTTGTTTTATCACCACTCCTTTCTCTGCCTTGGGATTTGATCAGTGGCAAGTGTCCAAACCTGATCTGTTCAGAACATCTGCAGCTAGGCGCCCTTGCACCCTTGGGCCCCAGTGACAATCTTGGGTGATTCTTAGTTCAGCTAGTAGGACTTGGAAGGGCAGTCTTCCTCCACAGCAGCTGCAAAGTTCTCTCCTTTAGGAGATAGCTCTGATTCTGCTCTGTTCTGCCAATACCACCCCAACCCTCAAAACGTTGTCTTTATTGCCTTGGGTCACATCATGGTTTCAACTCTCTTCTTGACTCTCTTACCTGTCAATCCCCCACCCACCGATCCCCACCCCACACCTACCTTTTATACTGTTAGAGGCTCCGTAGATGGGAGGTCATCCTCTCTTTCATCCATCTGTTAACACCAAAAAAGAATTCGTACGTTCTAAGAAATACCATGTCACTATCATCATCTTTCTCATTAATGTTTATTGATCATTTCTGGTAAGCCAGGACAAGCACTTTATGTGGGTCATTTTCCTCAATTCTCACAAAAAACAATTTAAGCTAATTACTCCTATTTCTCTTTTATAGACAAAAAGAATGAGACTTAGAGAGATTGACTATTTTGCCCAAATTATACAACTAATAAGTGATGAAGACTGATTTTGAAACGACATCTGACCAGTGCACAAATTTAGCCCCCGTATTCTGCTTCTTAGAACCAGAGGAGCTGAGGCACCTGGGTGGCTCAGTCATTAAGCATCTGCCTGCAGTTCAGGTCCTGATCCCAGGGTCCCAAGAAGGAGGCCCGCACTCTCCCTCTCCCACTCTCTTTGCTGTGTTCCTGCTTTCACCATCTCTCTTTCTCTGTCAGATAAATAAATAAAATCTAAAAAAAAAAAAAAAGAAAGGAGTTTCCTTTTTTAGGTGTATTCTTTCAAACATGAATTTTCCTTGTTCTAAAAATAGGTTGGGTTTGGGGTTTTTTGTTTTTTATTTTTTGTTTTATTTTTCTATAGACAATTGATAAAATAGCAGTTTCTGTCCTTAAAACCTCCATTCAGACTCCCAGCAGCTGACATAAGTATATCTTCAGAGAGCACTTTGTTCAGCTCTTTAGTTTTTTTTCCTTTTTAAAGATTTTCTGAATATTTGTAATTGGGATTATTATGTTGACATTTGTTTCTCATTCCACTTCATCAGCTGTTTAGGTTTTAATGGTCAAGTTCAAAGAGACAATAAATGGAGGAACCAAGTCCTAAGTTCATGGAAATCACTGGAGCTGACCTTTCACATTTGTGCAGGAAAGCCAACTTTTATTTATTAACTTTTTACCTCTCTAATTCCCTTCCATAGAGGTTACTTTGTCTTAAATTTCCTTCCAAGGTGCTGTGGAAAGTACCATCCCCCACCAAATGATTCCCTGGACCCTCTACAATGTCCAACTCCCCACTTCCAACATTCTTGATAAGGGAATCTGATGTCACACATTATCTTCACTGATTAATTCCCTATGAACTAATCTGATTCTCAGTTAGATGTACTATACCAATATGGGTCTCTCCTTCGTAGACTCCTGACCTGGCACTACTTAGTGATTCCTTTGGCTCTACTGACAAATTCAAAGGTTCTTCCTAAATCCTCCCCGCAAAGTAGTTCCTGTGTCATCAAGCAATTATAGTTGCGTTTTCTTAACCTTTCATTATTTGTCATTCTCTTCACAGTTAAGGAAGACGGTGGAAGATGTGTTACCATTTGACAATTTAATAGTATGGAACACAATGAGATGAGTGATAAATCCTATAGAGGAAATGTTCTGGTTGAAGAAACCCAACAGAAGCCTGGAGATTCCTCCTATGTAGCAGCAATACTCTTATTGTTCTTTAGGTGCTATATAAGTGAGAAACTCCAAACCTCTCCAGAAGAAAGAAGAGGAGAACTATAATAAAAAGGTAATTTAATTTAATTTAATTTAATTTAAAGTAAGTACTACCAGAGGTTGGTAAGTCTGATATGATAACACGTATGGTAAAGTTCTGATGGGCAGACATTTGAGCGACTAGAATGTCCCTCAGTCATTATTTTTGCTTTCCTTTCCTAGAGCAAACAGAGAACATGAAGTGACTGAATCACATGAATATAACAGCCCCAATTCCAAAAGATGTACTGATGAGGAATAATTTACTCATCAGATCATTTGTTTAACCATGATTTCACTTCATTTTTGTTCCTTAAGCCTCTTGATCCTTCTATCTTTCTTAGACTGTCAATTATTCTAATCACTAGGATAGACTGACATTTCTAAACTTACTCTTAACATCTCCCAAGAGTTGTGGTCTATTAATTTAGTTATATGCCATGAAATTTTAAGGAGCAATTTGTTTTATTTAAAATAGGATCTCTAGGGGCATCTGGGTGGCTCAGTGGGTTAAAGCCTCTGCCTTCAGGTCAGGTCACGATCTCAAGGTCCTGGGATCGAGCCCCGAATCAGGCTCTCTGCTTAGTAGGGAGCTTGCTTCCTCCTCTCTGTCTCTGCCTGCCTCTCTGCCTACTTGTGATCTCTGTCAAATAAATAAATAAATAAAACCTTAAAAATAAATTCTTAAATAAAATAGTGAGTGCTGTGAAGTGTGTAAGCCTGATGATTCACAGATCTGTACCCCTGGGGCAAATAACACATTATAAGTTAATAAAAATAATTAATTTTTAAAAGGGGGAGAGGGAAAAAAAATTCTTTTTTTTTTTTAAAGATTTTATTTATTTATTTGACAGAGAGAGATCACAAGTAGGCAGAGAGGCAGGCAGAGAGAGGAGGAAGCAGGCTCCCCGCCGAGCAGAGAGCCCGATGCGGGACTCGATCCCAGGACCCTGAAGGCAGCGGCTTAACCCACTGAGCCACCCAGGCGCCCCCCCCCCCCGCTTTTTTTTTTTTTTTTTTTAAGAAGTGCAGAGGGGGCGCCTGGGTGGCTCAGTGGGTTAAGCCGCTGCCTTCCGCTCAGGTCATGATCTCAGGGTCCTGGGATCGAGTCCCGCATCGGCTCTCTGCTCGGCGGGGAGCCTGCTTCCTCCTCTCTCTCTCTGCCTGCCTCTCTGCCTACTTGTGATCTCTCTCTGTCAAATAAATAAATAAAATCTTAAAAAAAAAAAAAAAAGAAGTGCAGAGGGAGGGGTGTCTGGGTGGCTTAGTGGGTTAAAGCCTCTGCCTTTGGCTCAGGTCATGATCCCAGGGTCCTGGGATCGAGCCCCGCATTGGGCTCTCTGCTCAGTGGGGAGCCTGCTTCCTCCTCTCTCTCTGTCTGCCTCTCTGCCTACTTGTGATCTCTGTCTTTCAAATAAATAAATAAAATCCTTAAAAACAACAACAACAACAACAAAAAGGATCTCTAGTAGGCAACTGATTAGTCAAAATCAAGGGTTCTTGATGATACACCTGTCACTTTGGACAATAAAAGTAAATTTTTGCAATCTTAAATAATTAATTTGATAAAATAATTGTTTTATATATAATTTTAGAATTCTAGCCTTCTTCAATTTATTAGCTTTAAATTAAAGGTGTGTTTATATAGAGGATATAACAGAAATATGCGATGTGGCTTGTTGCCTTCAAGGAACAGACAATCTTCACTGGAAATTAAGGCTTTAATATACCTAGTAGTGTATAATGAAGTACTAAATTCAACATTGTACTGCAAGATTATTTGATATAAATAAGCGACACACATCCTATAGACCTGGAATACAGATTAAATTGTTAATAAAAAAATAAAAATAAAGTAAAATAAAATAAAAAGAGTTTTACAAAGGCAAAAAGAAATGAGCAAAAGTGGAGTCTAGGTAATTGAATGATTTTCCCTTAGCTAGGTTTTCAGTTATAGCATGTGTACTATCAGAATGAACATGAAAAAACCAGTAATTGGATCAGATTGATAATAACTTGCAGTATCTCCTTTGAAGTTCCTTATTCTTATGAAATCCATTATTTTAAAAAGTGGTACTTCTTTTTAACATGTAAAGATTATCACACACAATTTAAAAGATAATTTACCCTACAAGTTAACCCCAGGTGGTGTTAAAAACTATTCAACTGAATTTTCAAATTGTATATTTAGGTCTTATAACCCATTGTTTTGATTCTTACCACTTTCCCTCCTATTCTTTTTTGTACATTGCATTGTATGCTTGGCCTTATATTTTGTTTTCATGTTATGTATTTCTCAAAAAGAAACTTCAAGTAGGAAGGCATGTTAAGAACAGAATAAAAAGACCATGAAAATTCTTGCAAATGATATCTATAATACAATGCATAATGTATAAAGCAGAGAGCATAAGTAGCTGTTCTAACAATAACCACAGTGTGGCGACCTAGCATCATGCATGATATAAGAGAACCACACCCAGGAGCATTAATTGCAGCAGAGTGGAAACGAGCTCAAAGGTTTTTCCCTCCAAGGAAGGGAAAAGCAAGGCTTAAGGTTTATGTTAGCCTGTGTACATTTGATTTTCCCTGGTCATATCTAGGTAACTGCCTTTGCCCCTAGTCAAACTTCCCTCTTTCTCAAGTTATCTATGAATCAGCTCACTATTTAATTTCTTGAACAAATATCCTGCATTTCTAGAATTCACTTTGTAACTACTCATCAAGCAAGAGCAATATAGTGTCCAGTGCCATCTCTCTATGAAAACTAGCTTTCAGTGACTCTCAAAATGAGTTTGTATTTGACACCTTTGTTCATCATCTTCCCTTTTTCCTGGTCTGGTATGGTGACATTTCTCTCTTCTAAGTTTATTCTTACCGTTAGGTTGTTTCTATTTACTCTGTTTTCCTAGCTTTCCTCAGCCCCTTCCTGATATGGTTGTTTCCTATGGAATTTTGCAACCAAAAGATCTAGCAGCTAGTAAGTCTTGCATACAGGAACCCGGAGAATATAGTTTATCAATACTTTACTTCGAGTTTAAGGGACGCAATCCAGCTAACACTGATTTCATAAGATAATTGGGCTTGGGGATTGAGTATCTTGTCTGCCAGTTTCGTCCAAGATTTAATGTTTTGTCCCCAAGGCTCAGAGCACAAGTTGCTCAGGCCCATCCACAGCCCTCTGTCTTTTTATTCCTTCATAGCACCCCCTTGCCTCTTCTTGGGTTTGATCTTGTGAGTGGACAGTCATTTTCTTCCTTTTGAGCTTCTGCTCTTGGATGGGGGAAAGAAGGGCCTTGGATCCAACATAATGGAGATGAAAAATCCCAATGTGATGATGTATGGTCTTGGGTCAGATTCTTGAGAAGCCAGACCTGAATTGGAAATGTTTTCAAAATATTCACTCAGGACTTCTCCCAGGGGTGGGGTGGGTGTGGGAAGCACAGGAGGGCAGGGCATAAAACTCATCAAGAACTGATTTCAGAAAAAAAAAAAAAGAACTGATTTCAGGATGGAGACAAGCTTAGTCTGGCCCCACAGAGGAAGCCCTGGGGCAACAAGTGCTCCCTTGAGTTAGTCCCGCCTGAGGCCGGGAGGTGAGTCTTGGGTACTCCCACGTCAGAAGGGTGCTGCAGAGGGTAATTATTTGGAGAAAAAGGCAACTGTGAATGGGGCCAGTGGGGCACCCATCATTAAGGGGGTCAGGGCTGGGCACCTACAACATTCCCTGACTGCTGCCTTCACCTGGAGGATCTGAGAGTATGTAATCCCTTTTCATGACAAAGATTAATCCTTGCTCACTCACTAGGGCTAGACAAGCTATCTATTCTCCTCCCCATACTGAGTCACATTCAAAGACTCCATTTAAGAGCCTAAGAACTAGCAACTCAGAGAGGTGAAAAGTTTCAGGTATCACCTTAACCATCTGATCAAATTAATACCATCAATATTTCAAAGACAGTGCTATCGGGTACTCTCTGATGCGATGCAAGCAGAAGAACACTGTGGTATTCCCTCCAAACATCCATAATCCCAGTGTAATCAAGAAAACATCAGACAAACTCTGATTCAGAGGCATTCTGCAAAATACCTGACTCATACTCTTGTAAAGTATCCAGATCATGAAAGACAAAAGGACTAAGGAGCTCATAGATTAGGAGAGACAAAGAAGTGGCCAGCTAAATGCCATGAATAATCTTGCACTGGATCACGGGACAGAAAATGAACATTAGTGGAACATTCTAGAAAAATCTGGATAAAGTCTGTAGTTTAGTTAAGAGTGTTATACCAGAGTTAACGTCTTAGTTTTGATAATTGTACTATGGTGTATATGTACATGTGTAAGTATGTATTTTATATTTATACTTTCTTGCATATATAGAACTTAAATAAAGCAGTCTGGTTTTATTTAATTTTATCTATATTATAGTTATATTTATAGATATTCATATATATGTATTCACATATATATTTACATCTGTATAATTTTTTTTTATATATATATATTTTTTTTACTGTTTTCTTTTTTGTTCAGTGTTTGTTTCCTATCCTATGGTACGATGAACAAGAATTACTATTTTGATACATTAAATTCTGATTAAATTTCATTTGACACTGTAATGTGTCAAGGTGCCATAGAATCATTATGAAACTTTAGAATGGCTCCTGGCATGTAATAGTTACTGAAAATATTTACTTGCATTTTATTTTATTTTTCTAATGTACTTAAATGATAATGAGAACAAATCTATAACCTCACTGACCTCATTGCAGGTAGGTGTATTATTCCTATTAGTCCTGGACATTTGATTGGTACTCCTAGAATGGTACTAAGTGTGAATAGACCAGATGTGCAGAGGGCAACCCCCCTGAAAACAGCTGACTTATGAAGATTAATACTTCTATAACTAGGGTAAAAGAATAAATACTCTGGACTTCAAGGAACTTTTAGGGATTTCCTTTTTTATTTAATTATTCTCTTTAGCATTCTTTGTCTAATACAACATCTATTTCAAGAATTTTTTTTATATCTATCTAGCCCACCCTATGAAAGAAAGGACTTTTGTTTTGTCTCTTTACTACTATATTGTCAGGGCTAACAAGACTGTTGTATGCAGAAAGCACTCAACAAAAATTCCTTAGAAATCAATAAGTGAATAAACAAATGAATTAAAAGTATCTGTTGATCATCTACAATTCAAATTTCCTACACCATATGTTGTGTAAGTCTCCATTGGAACACTTCTGGGATTAAAAAAATGTGTTTATGTGTTTATATAAACACATTTATGTAGAATAGTAATAAGAGTCTACTAAAATAGACAAACATAAGTTGTAATATTCTTCCCTCTTATGTAATTTTTTTACCTCTAATTTATTTCAAATATATATATTCCAAATATACACGTATATTCTAAATGGTTAGAAATATTCTGAATACATATTTTTCAAATATGTATAAACATTCCAAATATGGATTCCACATATACCTATGTCATATATATCAAAATATTATAATAACCAGGTTGGTGTTAGTCTAATAGCCAGTTTATCATGACACCTCAAATATACTTATGTCGTACTTTCAGTATATTTAACACGTGACTTAAGCAGAGAAATGAGCTAACAGGAGCATAATGAAGGGGACTATGACCATATCTTTGATTAATATCCTTGTACAAACAGAGAGAAGGTAAGAAGTCTCACAGTTTCTTTTCTTCTTTGGCAAATGAGGAAGAGCCAGGTGTGGGTCTTTATACACAATCTTTTGAGGCAAACCGAGAGAGAGGCAGTCAAAACTCAAGTCAACCTGATTCTGGCAAACAGAACTGCACTCTAAACAGCAATCAAGTCCACACATTGTTCTGAGAATAATTGTATAAAAGACAGTGACACACAGGTGCTGCAAAAAGCTCTCTTGCCTCTAGGTGTGGTCTGAGGTACACACACCCTTTTATGGTGACCCTGTCATTCATTATCAATCTAAGGCATTAAGTATCAGGCAACTGGACCCCTCAGCAGTTCTTTTCTGCTTTCAACTTAAAATGCCTTCCATGGCTTTTCTCTTGTATTCTGCTACCCAGATTCATATTTTATATCTGAATATAACAACAGCATAGTTTATAATAGTCTAGAATTCATACCACTTTCTTATATCACTTATCTTAGAAGAATATTCTGGTTATACCCCACCTGATTTATTTGTTTGTATATTTGTCCACTTATATGTTCATTCATTCATTCATCTAACATTTCCTGAATGTCCACAACATGCTAGGCTCTGAGAATACAGTGATGGACAGGACAGAACAGGACAGGACAGATACAATCACTTTATTCATGCAGGTGATAATTTTAGCAATATTCTTTTTTTTTTTTAAGATTTTATTTATTTAGTCAGAGATAGAGAGCAAGCGAGCACAAGCAGGCAAAGTGGCAGGCAGAGAGAGAAGCAGGCTCCCCACGGAGCAAGGAGCCCGATGTGGGACTCCATCTCAGGATCCTGGGATCATGACCTGAGCAGAAGGCAGAGGCTTAACCGACTGAGCCACCCAGGCATCCCTAATTTTAGCAATATTCTTTATCTTTCCTTAAACAAATGGGACTCTTCCTCTCCTTCAAATGTATATAAACACTGTTCTCTATTGCACCACTCTTTTTCTTTTCTCTTTTTAAAAAAGATTTTATTTATCTATTGTAGAGGTTGGGGGAGGAGCAGAGGGGTGGGGAACAAGAATCTCAAGCAGACTCCATAGCGGGATGCGTGACTTGATCCCACAACAGCAAGATCATGACCAGAGCCGAAACCAAGAGTTGGTCACTCAAACTGCTGAGCCACCCAGGAACCCCCATCCCCTCCTTTTCTAAGGTAGCATTATTCCCACCCCATCTGAGAATTAGAGGTCAGTGTTCAACACTTCATTGAAATATTTCTTTCTCTGTTTCTTCCCCCTACATACTGGACATAGAAATAGGTTCCAAAGGAGGTAGCATTGAACTTTTTGAAAACGACTCATCTCTGCCAAATTATTACTCTCTGAAGTATTGTTCTTCAAATGCATGTGACATTAAGAGCTTGGTGTTATCCGTATTTGGTGGTTGGAAACTAACATTTCCTTATGGTCTTACATGTATTTCCCTGATGCTTAATGAGGTTGAGCATCTTTTCTTGTTTATTGGCCTCTTCTGTGAAATGTGTTTTGTGTCTTTTGCTAATTTTTAAATTACATTGCTTTCTTTTTTCTTCTTCCTTCATTAGAGTTTATGATATATTCTTGTTGCTAAGTGTTCAATATCAGTGCTACAAAAATTGCTCCCATTTTGTGTCTTCTCTTTTCACTTCTTTAAGGTATCTTTTGATGAGTATAGACTATTCTTCATTTTAATGTAGTCCAATTTCTCAGTCTTTTTCCCATGAGTAAATCTTGGTCCTCTTTTAAGAAATTATTTTTCTCCTCCAAAGCAAAAATATAATCTTCAATTTTTTTTCTTCTCCCTAAATTGTAAGGTCTATACCTTACAATTGTAAGGTCTATACCTTAAATAAGTGCTGTAGCTAGGTCAGTATGTAACAAAAAGAGAAATCATCAGGCTTAAGCCTTAATGTATATCGTGACACTAACGCTTAAGCCTGATGATTTCTCTTTTTGTTACATACTGACCTAGCTACAACACTTATTCCCCTTTTTCTTTTAGAGGAAGAAGAGGTCTTATGTCCTTTTTTTTTAAATTTTTATTTATTTTTTAAATTTATTTTTAGTGTGCCAGAATTCATTGTGCATGCACCACACCCAGTGCTCTATGCAATATGTGCCCTCCTTAATACCCACCACCAGGCTCACCCAACCCCCCATCCCCTACCCCTCCAAAACCCTCAGTTTGATTCTCAGAGTCCACAGTCTCTCATGGTTTGTCTCCCCCTCCAATTTCCCCCAACTCCCTTCTCCGCTCCACCTCCCCGTGTTATTCCTTGTGCTCCACATCTTGATGACAGCTTCCACCTAGGTTCCATGAATGTCTTTTGCTGAAGTTCCATAGGAAAGGGAAGCACCAAATAAAGGAATTAAATTATTTAGAGCAAAATGATCCACCATTCCTGCTGAGGAGAGCTGTTTTTCAGTAATGTAGGAAGCAAAACAAAAACAGTGGAGACAACATGAAGGAAACAAAGAAATTTCTGTAGACATTTTGGATACACCTGGGAAAATAAAAAATCTGTGGAAGTTGTTTATTAAATATACTGCATCTCTTCCTTCTTACCTCCCTCTTTTTCTCTCTCCCTAACAATCATGAGAGTTGACCAGTCTGGAAAGCTGTGATCAGTATGAAATTTCTGCTCAGAAAATTATATACAAGTAGGTGAGTGTTTAAGCAGAAAAATTTGTAAATAACTGATTTTTGGAAAAATCAGAATTCTGAGTAAGTTGGTGATTAAACATAAACCTTCCCTTCAAGATTTAAATATCTTATGATTGCCAAAGGGGAAGGAGGTGGGGTTACGGGCAAAAGGAGGAAAGGGGAGAGGGCGGTACAGGCTTCAGATATGGCATGAACAAGCCATGGGGATGAAAGTTACAGTATGAGGAATATAGTCTGTAGCATCCTAATAGCACTGCAAGGCGAACAGATGGTAGCTTTATTCATGGTGAGCATAGCACAATGTGTAGACTTGTTGAATCAATATGTCGTATACTTGAAACTAATGAAACATTGTACTTCAATTAAACATAAATAAATAAAAACATAACCTTTTAAAAAATAAATAAATAAATCAGATGACAGTTTATGACCACTGTTGATTATTCCAAATTTATGTCAGTGGCCTCTCAGAATGATAAAAAGTCACCTAGTCTAAAACTTTTATTCACAGACTGAGAGTTCTTTGTATCCTATGCATGGAGAAGTCCTAATATAGGGGAATCTTCTGTGGGAGGAATCAAGAGTTTTTTTGTTGGTGTAATATACTGAATGTTGGTGTTCTTCAAAATTTGTATGTTGAAACCTAATCCCTAATGTCAAGGTGTTAGGAAGTGGCACCTCTGGGAGGTGATTAAGTCATGAACCCAGAATCCTCGTGGAAAGGATTGGTGCCCTTAGAAGAGAAACAGAGAACTTCCTTGTCTCTTCCAATCTACGAAGTCACAAGAAGAAGGTGGACAAGTATGACCATGAAGCACTCCCTCACCAGACACCAAATCTGCTGGTGGCTTGATATTAAAATTCTCAGCCTCCAAAAACGTAAGAACAAATTTCCGTTGTTGTTAAGCCACCCAGATTATGGTTTATTTTGTTAGAGCAGTCTGAATGGACTAAGACAGATGGCAATCTAAGGGGACATTGGTGTAGCCTAGGATGGAACTCCTTACTCTATATAATAACAGAAGAACCCTGGTGGATGATCCTCATCTAAAATGGAACAGAAAAAGTATCTGTCTACATCGAGTTTAGTGAAGTCAGAAAATACACAAAATGCCAATTAGAAGTTGGCAGTAGCCTAAGTGCTTTTGGGTGGAATGAAGGAGGATTGACTGAAGGGAGATTATCCTAAACTCCAGAGACTTTCAGGGCCAATTGATGGGTGAGTGTTGCCCATAAGCCAGAGCCTGTGAGGGATCATCTTAGATCCTGTCCTATAGCCCCAGTTGGAGAAGGGAGGGACTCTAAGGACAAAGACACTGAACTACCGGGAAGTAACTGATCAGATACGAGATACATTTGTTCTCATCAAGGGATTTAAAGGGAGCAGTCCACCAATAATGGAGAGGTCTCCAAAGAAGGCATGGATATACTCCTATGACAGACAGTCTCCTTTAAATATCTATCAGGCATAGAGAATACAGAGGCAGCTTAATTATAATGCCAGGGAAATATAAGCTTTCTCAATTCCCTTTCTTCTCTTACCTTTCCCTTTACTCCCTTTACTCCAACCTAGCAAGTGTCTAAAAGAACTGCCTCTGACTTGGGGAATAGGTAAGCCAGCAAAAAATAGAAGCCCAATACGTTCTCTGGCCAAGAGACAACGGAATTTTCTATGAATGGCTTTAGCTAGGTGGAGGAAAAGTAGCTGTGACTCTACATGAAAATCAAAACTATGTCTATTACATAGAGTTCAACATTTTAATATATTTAGTTGAGTCTGCTTTTTATGACAAAGTGATCATTGGATTTTCATAGCTAACTAAAAGTGATCCAAAGAGTCATATAACTTCTTGAATTTTCATCCAAAGAAAGAAGAAATCTTTTTCCCCTGATACTATTTTGCAGAGTTTGTTGGACACAAATGATTCTACCCCTTTGGGTCTCCACATTTTCAACATACTAGTTATAGATGACTCGTTGTCTGAGCACAACTGGTGATAAATTGATTTTCTCCTGAAAAACTCATTCTATTCATTCAAGTTTTAAGAATCCCAAGGGTCTTATTTTCAGGTTCTCTAAGATAATTAACATTTCTGTGAGATAATTTAAAATTAAGTTTTAATTAAATCTAAGATAACTTTAAAAATTCTAAGAAATTATTTTATATTGTCTTCAAATATTTTCCTTTTAAAATCACCAGCTCTTTTATTTTTATTCCTTCTAGAACTATACATACAAAATTACTCTTGGTTCTCCGTAGGTAAATACAATTATCACCCTTAGTCATTTGCCTTTCTTTCCAAGATGAACACCTAACTCACTCAATGATTCCTTGCATACTATTGTTTTCTATCCCACTCATTATCCTGGGCATTTTTTGTTTTAAAATGTCACAGTCCATAGAAATCATGAACTCGGGTGGATTCTGATGTCTGAGTCTGAAGACGGTTTTAGCTGCTTTCATTTCTTTTAAGCCCTGTGAGAAACTTCTATAAGCCTTTCTTGACCCTTTGTTGTACTTTCATTTTATTGATTATGTTTTGGGTATTTTCACCTTTGATTTCCTGATGATTCTATTAGCTCATTCTATAGAGAAGAGGCCAGAATTACTTGAGGTTTGGGCAGTGTAAACAATGTGGAATAGGCTAGTGAAACAGAACCACAGTTCTGAAGTGAGTATTACAAAATGGAATACTTATAAGTAGTAGCTGAGGAGAATGAACAACTTTTAAACAACCTGACTAACTTAAGCTCTTCTGATGAAGAGCTTGATCAGACCTTGAACCCAACAGGTCGGCAAAGACCCAAGTGGCAAATCAGATATTGGTGAGAGGTGTCAATCCATGGATTTGAAAGGTGATATCACACTGTCTTGTGTTTTCTACAGAAGTGTGTCTGAGTTTGCTGCAGCATCAGGAGAGGGAGACAGAGACAGCATGACTTCTACCAAGATGTTGCTGCTCTTGCTGTCCATGGCTTTGGTAGCCTTGTGCTCTGCGCAGGGCATCAATGATGGTAAGATGGGGAGATTGGGGATCATACAAGCATGAGGTTAAGATTCATGGAAAAGAAGAAGGTTGAATTGAGATTTCTCAGAAATTAAGTACTTTATATTCAGAGACTAGGTGAATAAAAGAGGAGAAAACCTAGAGCTTCTTTTCCAGAGTTCAAATATCATCTAAACAACGGGGCTCACATTTCAAGTCCATCTCTTCCTGGTGGGACCTTTCCTTTTTCTAGAAATATGAACTTTCACTTCTTCACTCTGTTTGTGTGAAAAAGCCATCTCAATGAAGAGAGTATTCTAAATTTCATCTAAATACCTCATTTCTTTGCAATCAAACACATGGCCACTTAAAAATATGGAGAATCTGAATTCAATTGTCTTTATTACATCAAAATTTTGACAGTAAGTAGGCACTATTCATTCTGCCTATTGTATTACCTATTCTTTTATTACCTATTCTTTTATTTTTAAACACTTCTATGTCTGGTTAGGGAATGATTTGGCAAGCATGCATCTATAAGAAGACTAGAAAATCCTAGCAATGGAACATTTCAGGCAAAGATGGAGGAATTTATTCATAAAAAAGAGAAAGATTAATTCTTTTTTGATCTTTGGCTCTTTAAAAGAGAGATGTTGGATGGCCTGTCTTAAAGGTACCAAATCTCCAGATATAGAATAGGCATCCAGGTAATTCTTTCAAGGACTGGAAACGTCCAGATAGTAGACCTCTTCTAAGATAAATGAATACAGGTTGAAACAAAATTTTGTATTCTTACTAAATGTTTTGTCATTCTATAGAAGCAGCTTTGGTCAAGAAAATAGGAATACTAAATACATGACACTCTGATTGATTATTTGAGTTATTAGCCTGTCACCATCTTCTGAGACAAACTTGGGGCTCCAAATTCTACAATAGTCATTTCTGACTTTTCTGAAAGGTATATGAAGTTTGAAGCAGACAAAGTTGTTTTTGATACAATTACTTGAGCAGCAAGCTCTATACTTTGTGGTGGTTTGACAGTTCGGTGGGAAATAAAAGTAAAATCCTGAGAAAAAGATTTTCTTTTTTGAACAGCATGGACAAGGAATATATTTTATCCCTGGTCTTATATAGGTTTCATGTCATGAATTCTTCACTGCAACGATTTCAAGTAGACATTCTTATTCCCAGTTCACACCTGAACCATAGCTCTGGAGTTTAAATATTCCACACAATGTGCATAATCAGGAAGTGACAAAGCTGTAATACAGGCTAAGCCCTGGCTGATTTCAAAGCCCATGATGTTTCTGCCCCATTCTGTGATGTCTGTTTTAGCTTTTACTTCATCTGAAATGACTTTGACTTGTCTTCATTATGTTGGATGTTTGTAAGCTGACATCCAGACCATTCAACATATAAATCTCTTAGCTCCCCATCTCTTCTAGTTCCCAAATTGATTAACTTCTTGACTTGTGTCCCTAATCCACCTACTTCCCATGGGCAGCATGACAGTCTCAACACAGGGCAGTGCTCTGTTTCTCTGAGTATTGCAGAAACACTTATCAAAGTATTGAGTAACTGATCTAGTAAAATGAAGCTGAAAATATGGTTAAAGGTAGCATGTCACCAGTATATCACCAAAATGATGCCATTAAGGCAAGACTGAGTTCAATCCAACATTGGTGAGGTAGAGTGCCCCTGAGGGGAAAGAGGAAAGTTGGGATCTTTAAAATTGAGGTTTTGGGATCTGGTTGAAGAAGGGCTTTTTTAGGATTGAGTAAGGTTGATGACTTAAGAATTTTGGGGGCAAGTGTACTGAGGTATTGGGAAGAGTCTCGGAGAGTCACCAGCTGATGCCATGAAAGAGTTGAACAGATTAATGTTTCTTTAAGGGCGTTTGGGGCAAGATCCTAAAATAAGTGGTAACTCTTTGAAACATTACTCTTTCTGGCCAAGAGCTTTCTAGAAGAGTGAAGTCTGTTAATGTAGCCAGGAACCTTTATGATTTCAGGTCTCCAACTTTGCCTCTCGCAAGAGGTCACATAAATCCATCTACAATCATTGCAGCCCTCCATTTCCTTACAGCTAATGCAGAACTGGGAAAACTATATGACTCTGTCATCTCTGCTTCAGAACCAGTGCTCATGACTGGGGTTGTAGTTTGGGAAATGTTGCTCCACTGTATCCAAACTTCTTAGTATTTGGGGTTCTCTTAGACATCCTACTCATTAGGAAGTGTTTTTCTCTAAATCCTTCTACAACCAAGGGCTAGTGATTGACTAACACAAATGCCTCCCATCTGTAAGGGAATTATCTCTATGGACCTTTAACTAATTTGAATCATGAAGATACAATGTAATTTAAGACAAGGACTTAGTTGTTCAGTCTGTAAGCTTATTGTTTAAGCTTACTCATTTCAGCACTAATGCTTAATACCTTTGGTATGAAAGCCTTGAAATGGTTGGAAAGGATACCTTTCCTCAGAGCAGGGGAAATGTGAAACCAGGATTCATTGGACACCCTTCACATGGAAAAAACTGAAGTTCATTGGAACAGTGTGGGTGGGAATGTGTATAGAAGAGAGGATGAAGAGAAGACTGGAGGCCATGGGGGAGCTAATCGATGATAAGCCATACCACCAAAGAAATGACAATGTTGAGCAAAAGTCAACTGAATATTGTGTTGCTTCGGGAAAACCTTTATAAGTTTAAGGAGTTTCTCCAGTTCCTAGCTTGTCAAGGACCTTTCAGTTTGGGTTACGATGTATTTCATATGTCTTTTTTTTTTTTTTTTCTTTGCAGAAGTCCCTCAAGAGGAAAAACAGACACCCCAAGTATTAGGTGAGTTATTTCTAATTCAGTCAACTTACTTAGACTTTGTCTAAATGGCTTCAAGGAATCTCTGGGTCCTAGAAATACTCCAAAATTTCCATGATTTTTCTACTTTAAAAAAAATCATGCTTAAGCTTTAAAATTTCCTTTTTCAACCATCCTACTCTATTGTTCACTTTTATTAGTTCCACAGTGAAGGAGGAGTGCAAAAGACAAAAGGAAGAAAAAAAGTTGAGCAGGGGGGAATGAATTGCCTTGGATTTAAGAGTTCTCTCAGATCTAGACAGTGCGGTCACTGCTTTCCTTCTGATTTTTTCTTGCTTCAGTTACCTGCCTTGCTTGTCTTTGTAGGGGCACACCTACTGAAGGATTCCTCAAAGAGGGCTTTGATTATCCACATGCTCTACCCCAGCACTGAGTCAATAAAATGCAGTACTTCACAGCAACCATGTCAGGATTTCATGCTTGGTATCGAGGTACAAAAGTAAATGAAACATGGTTCCTATCTTTAAGGAACACAGCATCTAAGGAAAGATTTGATTTGGATATAACAAAGATCGCTGTCCCAAATGTGGCAAAATAAGGAGCTCAGAACAGGGGAGAAAAGGGGAAGCCTCATACCGAAGATTCCCTGTGATCTGGACCCTGGAGAGTGGAGGCATGGGGGACAGCAGAGTGAAATGTAAAGCTAAATCTATCTAATACAGTTTTCACTCATCTAGGAAAATGAAATAATCAGTAAGGTAGAAGTGAATATACAAAGATAGTGCTGAAGACATTGGCTTGTTTCATATTGTGCAGGAACTCGGAGACAGCAAAGTGAAGGTGTAATTTATTCTATGGGCAACAGAGAGTGTTTTGAAAAAGAAAGTGACACACCGATTTCTTTGTGAGTCTGACAACAATCAGGAGTAAGGAGTCTGACAGCACAGACTGTATCTGTTAAGCTTGCCATCTTAACATCTGACAAAAGGTGCCATTTAGTACATGGGCAGTCCATAAAATAAATGTTGTAACCTGAAGAGAATGATTATAAGAGTGACAGCCAGGAGATGAGGAAGGAATAAATGAAAGTGGATTCAAGAGATGGTGAGGGGCTACCTAAAAATAAAATTTTATTATTATTATTATTTTCTAATTTTTATTATATTATATTATATTATTATTAATTATATATTATATATAATTATGTATATTATATATTTATTATATTATATTATATTATTATTTTTTATTTTAAAAATTTTATTTTTATTTTATTTATTTTTTATTTTATTTTATTTGTGGGGTGGGGAGGGGATGGCTGGCTCAGTTGGTAGAGCACAGATTCTGGATCTCACAGTTGTGAGTTCGAGGCCCACATGGGGTGTAGAGATTACTTAAAAATAGAATCTTCAAAACAGAGAGATAGAGATGGTAAGGGCTTGTTCTCAAGCACAGGTACCAGAAATTTGTCAAAAGAGACACAATACAGGGCAGGCTTTATTTACACCTCCTGTTTGCCACAGACTTCACTGTTGGTGGAAGAGGATAGCAGAAAGAGGAGAGTGGTGTTGGATGATTTGCTGTAGCACTGTGACAAGTAGGGTAGCTGGGAATTTCCCCTCGTTCAATAGATTCATGTCAAAATATCCTGCAAGTAGACACAGTGAAATTATCTGGTGGTTTTTCTCAGATATCATGAGGTATCTGGTGATAACAGATGATTTGATGTAATCAGAACTTGACTATATCATGGCAACTTCAGAGTAGATGGCAATATAGAATAGGCAGAAGCACCCGAAGAGGCAGAGTAAACGGCCAGTGGGCAAAAACTCACTCACCTAGGTCCATGCACTGCCAAGATCTCTCTGCCCCTTCTCTTCTGGGGACTAGGCCCTGGTCATTATCTACCACCACAGAATCTAGCAATATACTCCTTCAAACTACATTTAGGCCATCATACATCCCACACTTGCATCATTTCCGTTGGTGGCTAATCTCTCTTTTAACTGTTTCCTTGCTAAATTTGTGTTCTCTTGCCAAGGAGATGATGAATTATTGGAAGAAAACCCAGAGAAATCCCAAGTCAAATCTCAAGAGGAAAACACGGATGAGAGAGACAAACCTGGAGAGAAAGGCCACGGTCAAGCAAACAAGCCTCATAACCAGGGTCTCCAGGGAGGCCTGAAAGACCCATTTGGCAGTGGTGTCCCCAACAGCCCACATGGCTCACATGGCCCCAAAGGCCCACATCGCCCCGGTGGCCCCAATGGGCCAGGTGGCCAACAAGGACCAGGTGGCTAGCAAGGACCAGATAGCCAACAAGGACCAGGTGGCCAAGGTCATCCAGGTGGCCAACAAGGACTAGGTGGGCAACAAGGACCAGCTGGCCAAGGACATCCAGGTGGCCAACAAGGCCAACAAGCTGCCAAGAAAGGACCAGGTGCCCAGGGAGACCAGCAGGGAAGAGATGACCAGCATGGTCAGCCTGGTGGCCAGTGACAAAGTAACCTTACTAAGGAGGTCCTCCAGTGATTCTCTAGGTATGAAGTGCATTCTTATTCACTGATCTCCTGAATTTCCCCTTTTCAATTTCTAATTTTTCTTTCTGTTCTTTGGTCTCATTGAAACCTTGACTTTAATCGCTCTTAAACTTCTTGCTGCGATTCTCCTTGCCTCACTCTTACCCATAGAAGAGTCTTCGTTATCAGAGCAAGTGTTCCTTCAACCCTGAACTCCCTTGCTTGCTCTCTTTCTTTCTTTTTTTTCTTCCTTCCTTTCTTTCTATTTCCTCCTTCATTCCTTTCTTTCCTTCCTTCCTTCATTTCTTTCTTTGACTCCCTCATACTTATCTTAGCCTACAGCTTTCCCAAATTCTATCTCCCCACACCCTTCCTCTTCTCTCCTCTCTTCCCTTCTCTCTACTCTCTCCTGGCCTCCTCCTCTCACAGCTGCTGCTGCTTCTCTCTCTCTTAATATGATGCTTTATACTGTCTATTTTCAAATATCACGTAATATTGTATGTCAACTAGCTTTCCATAAGAACATAGAAATGAATAGGGAAAATGAGGACACACAATTGTACAGAAGGAGAAGGTCACGTGACACTCAAGGCAGAGATTGCGGTGATGTGCGGAAACTAAGGAACACCAATGATTGCCAGGAAACTAACAGAAGCTAGGGGAGAGACCTGGAACAGGTTCTTCCTGAGACCCCTCAGACTGCACCAACACCTTGTTCTTAGACTTCTACTGTCCAGAACTGTGAAAAAATAAATTTCTCTTCTTTAGCCAGATGCTTTTTAGTCTTTGTCACAGCGACCCTAGCCAACGAATCCAGGGAGAAAATTTACTCATCGGAATTCTTCACTGAAGGGGGTTACTTGGACTAATGACAATACACTTTTTCCATCCCCCTCGGAAGGCTGTGAGTGAAGAGCAGCAGAAAGAGGTTTGACATGGAGCATCCCTCAAGTGGTGGGCTCCATAGAGGCAATCTAGGAACTGTGCTTAATGTCAAGGTTCTTGTTTCTCTGAGTGTCCAAATTCGATTATACCTATGGACACTCACCCACGAATATGCCAGCAGATCCCTAAGACTGACAATAAAATTCAGTGAGGATAAAGAAGAAGGATCTAGTGGACATTTCTAGCAAGAGCATTAGTAGTTTGCTCTTAGTATTAGCATCAGTGAAGAATTTACAGGAATTATAGAGGAAAACAAAAAACAAACAAACAAAAAAACAAATGTAAAAGAGAAAAACCAATAGGCCTCATAAGAGAATTGACACTCATTTACTACATAGTGGGTTCCTATCATTTCAGTCCACATAGTGGGCAGCAACCCTCACAGTCTTGTATCTAAATCAATACACGTTTACATAATACAAAACTAGTGAACAGGCAAGGACATTCACAAGTGACCCTTTTAATGGCAAGTTTTGTTTTCAAACGAGATCTCCAAACTTGGCTTTCCTAGTTAAATACTGCATGCTTAGCAATATTATCTTCAGTTCAGTACTCTAGTCCCCAGTTCTTCTCCCCGAATATCATCCCAAAGAACTGTTTCCAGTCCACCAGAACATGGAACTTCCAGATTGCTCACATTACAATAAACTGAGGAGGTACTCCTTCACTTAAAGCAAAAATGCATATTAAAAGCCATTCCCCAGTCTGACGTATTTGCATAGAAATGATCATTTTACACCCTCTCTCCAAAAATTTCTTTTTTCCGATAGAACTGATCACAAATTCAGTTTGACGGTTACAACATTCTTCACAATCTGGAACTAACCCACATCTCCAGGTTCATCTCCCTATATTCTCCTCAAACACACTGGATCAATCCGGGTTCCTAGACCATTAAAGAAATTGAGCCAGGTTGTTGCCTCCACTTTCTTCCACACTGCTCTCAAGACTGCAAGTCCCATGGCATCTCCTGTAGGAAGCCTTCCTTTGCTCCCCGCTCTGAATTTCCTTAATTCCTTCTTTGGCCACCTTTCTGCTAGTGATCATCATTATGTCAAAGTCAAATCTCTCCTGAGATCTAGCATTCCTTAAGCCCAGGAAGAATGTTCCATGTACCCTCATGTCCTCAGTGCCAAAAACAGGGTCATTTAAGGTCCACGAAGAAAAGAGTGCTAAAGTTGTTCTTTTGCATACTTTTGACCTTGAGGGTTTCAGTATATGATTCTAGCTGAACAGAGAAAAGCTCCCTAAAGGTAAGTTTCTTCTGCCATACTTTGAGTTCCAGGCAACATTTCTAGCAGTTTGTGAAGAGCCTTTCCTCCAGCCCCACTTCATTGCCAGTCAGAGAGGACTGCTACCCAGTCAGATTCTAAGGATAGAAGTGGGTCTTTGCATGTAAGTTTTAATTAGGTTTTTTAGATTTTAGCATACATAAGGTAAAAACCAGCTTATCTTGTTCCTTCCTACATTCTCTGAAACACAGAAATCCTGATTCAATTTGGGGAAGAATTCTCTCCACACGCAGTTATGATGGGCCCGAAGGAGACTCATGACGAGTTACCTGTATATATTTTGTCTTCCGAAATGAAGCTGGATGGTTGCTTCCAAAGCTGTCAGTGAGACTACAGCCTTCATTAGGATCTGCTCAGGGAGCCAAGAATAAGACGACCCCAAATTAACCATGTACACCTCACTAGGCAAGGACTGCTTTTAGAACAAGCCAAATCCATGTTTATTTGTACCTTGCTAGCACCTGATTGGTACGGGTCTCAAATGGCTGAAGACAAAAGCTTTCAGCTCTATCTTCTCTGCACTCGGACCCAGTCTCTTAACCTTCATCTGCTGGAAGTGTTGGCCTATGCAGAGTTGATCTCTCCCCATTCTTGGTCAGGAGCAGCTCTCAGCTGTTGAGCTGATCACTGTCTGCAGTGGTGCTAAAACCACCAGAGACACTGAGAGATGACAGCCTCAGCAACTTGGCAGTTTAAAAATATTTTAAAATTTTCATTGTTATAGTCTATTCTACCCCTTCATTGTATTTAACCTTATTTTTTGTATGCATATAAGTTTTTCTTTCTTTAAAATTTTGGGATACGGATCAAAATATACTGTAAATCTAGCATATGGCTTTGTTTTAATGTCCAGCCTGATCACATTGTCTTCTTTTTTCCCACTTTTTTTCTACCAACTTCTTATCAATTCCTGTCTTAAAATCTTTTTTAAATTTTCATCTTTACATTCATATTCCATCCCTCCATTGTGTTTATCCTGAGTTTTGTATATATATATAATTTTCCTTTCTTTAAAATTTTGGAAAGCAGTTTCTTCTAACAGACCAAAATACACCCAAAATCAAGTGTGTGGTTCTGTTCTATTCTCCAGTCTAAATACACATATAGATATATATATAATATTTTATTTCCTTTCTTCTCTCCCCGACCCCCCAGTTTCATGTCTCTTCTGATATGGTTAGTGTATATTTTTCTGGGATCGTTTCTCCCCATTAAGTGTTTTGTTCTCTCATTCATCTATTTTTCTCTGGACAAAGTGACAAGGCAAAAAAAAAAACCTCATGTCAAAAAGAAAGAAAGAAAGAGAGAGAAGAAGAGGCAGTACCAACAACTAGGGACCTAATCAATACAGACATTAGTAAGATGTCAAAACTAGAGTTCAGAATGACAATTATACAGATGCTAGCTGGAGTGCCTGGGGGGCTCAGTTGGTTAAGCATCTGCCTTCAGCTCAGGTCATGATCCCAGGGTCCTGGGATCAAGTCCTGCACTGGGCTCCCTGCTTATCAGGGAACTAGCTTCTCCTTTACCCTCTGCCTGCTGCTCTGCCTAACTTGTGATCTCTCTCTGTCTCTGTCAAATAAATAAATAAAATCTTTAAAAATAAATACCCTTAAAAAATAAAATAAAGATGTTTGCTGGTCTTGAAAAAACCATAGAAGATACTAGAGGACCCCTTTGTGGAGAAGCAGAATCCCTTTCTGGAGCAATAAAAGAACTCAAGTCTAACCAAATTGAAATAAAAAAAGTTATTAATGAAGTGTAATAAAAAATGGGGGCTCTTAATGCTAGGATAAATAAGGCAGAAGAGAGCATTAGTGGTGTAGAAGACCAGTCAGAATAGTTAAAATTAACAGATATTGGTGAGGATGCAGAGAAAAGGATGTGGAGAAAAGGGAACCCTCCTACATTGTTGATGGGAATGCAAGCTGGTGCAGCCACTCTGGAAAACAGTATGGAGGTTCCTCAAAAAGCTGAAAATAGAGCTACCCTATGACCCGGCAATCACACTCCTGGGTATCTACCCTAAAGATACAATTAGAGATCTGAAGGGGCACATGCACGTGAATATTTATAGCAACAATAACCAAACTATGGAAAGAGCCCAGATGTCCATAGATAGATGAATGGATAAAGATGTGATTGATATATATAGATGTAGATATAGATATAAATATATCTAAATCTATATTTACATCTACACACACCCACACACTCTCACACACACTCAAAAATGGAGTAATATGGAATACTATGCAGCCACCAAAATGTGAAATCCTGTCATTTGCAATTATTTACATATAATTTACATATAAATATGCTTCTATAACTACCTCCCCAATCAAGCTAAAGGACGTGTCAGTTGATTCTTGAATTAAGCTCTTGATGGTTTGGAGGAAAGTCAGTGTCCCTAGGTCTAGGTGAGAAACAGTGGCTCCCTTTCTGTAATCTGTCTCCGTTCCCTAGCCAAGGTTTCTTGTAGCTTCTGACTTTTTCAGGCTGTGAATAAATTGTAGTACCTCAGGAGCGGAAGCAATATGTCTGCTCCAACTCCTACCCTGAAGAAGTGGACTAGGTTTTTAGTGTTTGCTTTTCTTTTTCTTCTTCTTCTTTTTTTTTTTTTTCAGATATGCCTTTATTTTTTTTTCAAGTATATCTAACTTAATTATCTTAATTGCATTTCCATGATGATTAATGAAGATGACATCCTTTCTTATGTTCTGGGTCATTTGGATTTAGTTTTTGGTGAAGTACTGTTCAAATGCTTTCTCTGTTTTTATATGGGTGTTTTCACTATTTTTTTTAAGATTTTATTTATTTATTTGATAGAGAGAGATCACAAGTAGGCAGAGAAGCAGGCAGAGAGAGAGGAAGGGAAGCAGGCTCCCTGCTGAGCAGAGAGCCCGATGCGGGACTCAATCCCAGGACCCTGAGATCATGACCTGAACAGAAGGCAGCGGCTTAACCCACTGAGCCACCCAGGCACTCTCACTTTTTTTTTTTTTTTTTAATTGAAGGAGTTTTCTCTAACTTCTGGATCCAAGCCCTTCTCAAAGATTTGCATTGCAAATGACTTTTTTTGTTGTTTTGTGATTAGCTTTTGGGACCCTGTCAATTGATGTTTTATGAAACATTATTCTCGGATATTAATTTTGATGCCATCAATTTATGATAACATTTTGATTGATAAAGTTGATTTAAAGATTTATGTGCTAAAGGAGAAAACAAAAGAACTACATCTAGTGAGAGATAACTGGTATTATGGTGTTATAGGTACATTTATTGATATACAGGAGAATAGATATTGTTTTATGAACACAACACATGTGGTAGAAATCAGTTGGTTATCCATGGACAAAGCACAGTGTACTTTCTGACATTTGCACACCAGATGGTGCCCCTGGAGGAGGAGCATTACAGGAGATGGAAGTCTGAAGATTCAGGTAGGAAATGGAAGATTCCCATCCCCACAAAAGTTCCCAGTCCTACCCCCACTCAAAAGCTTTTCCTTGGACTTAAAGGCTCTTTGAAATTAGTCTTGGTTACACAGGGTGTTCATCTAGGCTGTCGATTTCCCTCTCCTTCTATTCCTGGATCTACATATTCCCTTTATAGCACTTGGTTGTTAACTAAATAGCCCTTAACTTTTTCTAAAATACAATTCAAATAATCTTTTTATTCAAACTGTGTTGCATTCAGGCCAAAGGACCACAGCCCAGTTATGTGCCGTTTCTTTCAGAACATGAGGTGGAGGGACCAAAAGAGCATGTGACTCTTGATCTGAGGTGCATTTGAGCCCCACACTGGGGATAAGGATTACCCGTATAAATAAATAAACAAACTTGAAAGGAAGGGTGAGGTGGATAACTCTGCAATATCTCTTAAGAACGCTGTAGGGATTTATAAAGAAAAAGAAGCAAATTTAACAAAGTACAAATATCTTGTTTTGTCTTCCTTTGTTTTTTGGGTTTGTTTTTTTTGTTCTGTTTTGTTTTTTTTTACTGTAGTGATTGCCATATATCTTTGGAATCTCTAAGCTTCGGTCTCCTTACACACTAGATGGGGAACATTTCAGCGAGCTTTTGTGGTTCTTACAAGGCCTACATGAGCTAGCAGGGCTTGCACATAGTAGCTACTTCAGAAATGCTAGTTTTCTTCCTTTTACTATTTTCCAGTTTATCTTATATTCATGTTTGAGGAATTCAGGTACCCATTACAACCAGAATAAGAGCTAAGATGCTTAGGCTTTTGAAATTGGACTGCTTAGTCCTGCAAACCCTTAGGTGTGTGACCTTTACAAGTCTTGGTGTTCTTGTTTGCAAAATGAGAACAATAATAGGACATACTTAAGATAATGGTAGTGATTGCACTAGCTAAGCTTATCCAGCCCTTTGCAAACTGCATGCCCCTTGTCAATGCTTAATAAATGTTGCCATTTGAATCAGCAAGGAAAATGAAAAGGTAGAAATGGATATTTCTATGAAAGGATAAGAAATCCATAGGAATTCACTGAAAGGGCCACATCAATATAAGAATGCAGAATTTAACAAAAGGCAGTAGTGAAACCGCAATGTGGCATTGCTCCATGTTTATAAAAACTGTTGCTCAGTTACTTGCTGGGCCTACTTTTGTGAGACTGTAAAGATACTGCAATGTTCATATGGTCCCTGATCTCTGAAGCTGCTCTGGTCATCCCAGCAGTTCCTCTTGTGTCCTAGCACCAGCTGCCCACCTCTCCCAAAACTATACGGTTCTCAATACACTTCTTGACACTGAGCATCTTATTTTCTCATTTCTGTTCTCACCTTATGTAACAGATAGAAATAGAAGGACATTTCACTGTGTAGGAACCAAAGGCAGGTCACCCAAGATGGTAATCTTTTGCATAAAGATTATTTTTGAGTTAAAAAGCAACCAAGACTCAGCCAATCCATGGGAATCTTTTTACCTCCCTTGACAGTCTAAGAAAAATTTAGCTAGATGATTTATGCCATCAGGAGAGCTTTCACCCAAGATACCTACAAAACTAATTATAGAAGACACAGAAGAAGCTAACAAATCCTGTTTGTATCAGAATTCTCCATAGTCCTATATTTTCTGAGTTGACCAAACATGTCTACCACACACTTATTCTTTTTCTGCTTCCTGTAAATTGAATTCTGTCACTTTAAAATTGCAGACCCCTACTCTCTTCTTCTTAATTCAGAATGACATAGAGATCTCATTTTGCCTGTCTCTGCAATGCTCATGTTTGTGGACTTTCCCCATAAGTAGAAAATAAAACTTTATTTTCTCTCGTTAATCGGTCTCATACTGAAGGAGGACTTTACCACAGTTTTGACATTAATCTGTACTTTCTAAGTGATTAAATTCTTCTTTACACTTTTCTTTTAATTCGGGCAAAGGACCCTTTAGACAAAGCATCCTGTGATGTGTAGAGAAACTATTCCCTCAAGCAATAAGGACTGCCCTGATGCCAGCAAGACCCGGCATGCTTGACCCCAAGACAATAATTGACCTGACCATACTGCTTACATGCACACCCACCGACCTTTGTCCCACATTTGCCTTGTAAACCAAGAAGTAGTTTTAGAACCTTGGAAATAGTCTTTGAGATATTAATCTTAGTCTTCCTGGTATCAGCCTCCCTGAAATAATTTCCTTTCTTATTTTGTCACCACTCGTTTCTCTGCCTTGGGATTTGATCAGTGGCAAGTGTTGCAAACTGATCTGTTCAGAACATCTGCAGCTAGGTGCCCTTGCACCCTTGGGCCCCAGTGACAATCTCAGGTCGATTCTTAGTTCTGCTCGTAGGACTTGGAAGGACAGAGGAAACTCTTCCTCCGCAGCAGCTACAAAGTTCTCTCCTTTAGGAGATAGCTCTGATTCTGCTCTGTTCTGCCAATACCACCTGTACCCTCAAAATATTGATTTTGTTGCCTTGGGCCACATCTTTTTTTTTTTTTACTTTCTCCTTGACTCTCTTACCTGTCAATCCCCCACGCACCCCTCCCCACCCACACATACCTTTTATACTGTTAGAGGCTCCGTAGCCGGGAAGTTATCCTCTCTTTCATCCATCTGTTAACACCAAAAGAAAGATTTCGGATGTTCTAAGAAATACCATGTCACTATCATCACCTTCCTCATCACTAACGTTTCTTGAACACTTCTGGTACGTCAAGACAAGCACTTTATCTGGGTCATCTTCCTGATTTCTCACAAAAACATTATGAGCCAATTACTCCTATTTCTCTTTTACAGACTTAGAGTCTATAAAATAATCTAGTCATAGAATGAGACTTAGAGCGATGAACTGTTGGCCCAGATCACACAACTAAGGGGTGAAAATGGATTTTGAAAGCTCATCTCACCAGGGCACAAATTTAGCCCCTGTATTCTGCTCCTTAGAACCCAAAGAATTTCCTTTTCAGGTGTATTCATCCAATCAAACATTTTCCAAATACATACAAAATAGTTTGGTTTGGGCTTTGGGTTTTTTATTTTAATTTTCCATAGACAATTGATAAAAGAGCAGTTTCTATCCTTAGAACCTTTGTTCAGACTACCAACAGTTGACATAAGTATATCTTCAGAGAGCATTTTGCTCAGCTCTTTAGGTTCTTGGGTTTTTTTTTAAAAAGTTTTCCAGGACGTTTGTAATTGGTATTGTTGTGTTGACATTTGTTTATCATTCCACCTCACCATCTGTTTAGGTTTTAATGGTCAAGTTCAAAGAGACAATAAATAGAGGAGCCTAGTCCAAGTTCACGGAAATCACTGAAGTTGACCTTTCATGTTTATGCAAAAAAGCCAGCTTTTACTTCCTTATTTTTGACATCTCTAATTCCCTTCCATCGAGGTTAGTTTGTCTTAAATTGCCTTCCAATATGCTGTGTATGCTGCCATCTCCTACCAAATGATTCCCTGGACCCTTTCTACAATGTCCAACTCCCCACTTCCAACATTCTTGATAAGGGAATCTGATGTCACACTTTATCTTCACTGATTAATTCCCTATGAACTAATCTGATTCTCAGTTAGATGTACTATACTGATATGGGTCTCTCCTTCATAGAATCCTGACCTGGCACTACTTAGTGATTCCTTTGGCTCTACTGACAAATTCAAAGGTTCTTCCTAAATCCTACCCCCAAAGTAGTTCCTGTGTCATCAAGCAATTACATTTGCATTTTCTTAACCTTTCATTATTTGTCATTCACACCACACTTAAGGAAGACAGTAGAAGAAGTGTAACCATTTGACAATTTAATAATATGGAACACAATGAGATGAGTGATAAATCCTATAGAGGAAATGTTCTGGTTGAAGAAACCCAACAGAAGCCTGGAGATTCTTCCTATGTAGCAGCAATACTCTTATTGTTCTTTAGGAGCTATACAAATGAGAAACTCCAAATCTCTCCAGAAGAAAGAAAAGGACAACTGTAATATAAAGGTAAGTACCTTTAATTTAATTTAATTTAATTTAAAGGTAAGTACCTTTTTCTCCTCCTCTTCTTCCTTGCTCTCCTCCTCTTCCTCCTTCTCCCCCTCCTCCCCATCCTCTTCATCATGGTATGCTACAAAGTATTCAACTCAATTTTCAAATTTTATATTTTGGGCTTGGTACCCACTGTTTTGATTCTTACCACTCTACATCCTATTCTTTTTTGTTCATTGCATTGTGTATTTGGCCTTATATTTTGCTTTCATGTCATGTACTTCTCAAAAAGAAACTTCAAGTAGGAAGGCATGCTAAGATCAGAATAAAAAGATCATGAAAGTTCCACAATTGGCATCTGTAAATACAATGTGTAATTTATAAAGCAGACAAAATTGAAGCTGCTCTAACACTGCCCAGAGCATGGCCGCCAGACATCATGGAGGAAGCAAGAAAGCCACAACATGGAGCACAATTCCAGTGGAATGAAAACTAGCTCAGTTTGTTACAGGTTTTTCCCTCCCAAGAAGTCCCATGAGTAGCACGATTTAAGCTTTATGTTTGGCTGTGTGCATTTGATTTTCCCTGACTCTTCTTTCTCGTTTTACTCCTCCCGCGGCAACTGTCTTTTGCCCCTAGTCAAAGCTCCCTCATCCACAAGTTAACTATGAATCAGCTCACTAACTTCTTGAACAAATATCCTTCATTTCTAGCATCTAATGCGTAACTACAAATCAATCAATAGCAGTCTGGTTTCCAGTGCTATCTCTCTACTAAAACTAGCTTTCAGTGACCCTCAAAATGTGTTTGTATCTGACCATATGGTTTATCGTCTTCTAAACCACTCATTATTCTGAGCACTTTCCATTTGAAGATGTCACAGTCCATTGAACTCATGAACTCAGATGGAATTCTGAGTAACCATAGTTTTCTGTGTCTGAAGATGGTTTTTGACTCTTCCTGAAAGCTACTTAAAATTTTCAGGCCATGTGAGGTAACTTCTATTAGCCTTTCTTGAGCCTTTTTGTTCTTTCATTTTATGGACTATATTTCTGATATTTGTGCCTTTGATCTCCTAATGATTCTATTGGGTCATTCTATAGGGAGGAGGCCTCAAGTACTTGAGGTTGGGGTAAACAATGTGGAATAGGGTGGTGAAACAGAACCATGGATCTGAAGTGAGTATTACAAAATGGAATACTGATAAGTAGTAGCTGAAGAGAATAAAGAACTTTTAAAAAACCTTGACTAAGTTAAGGTCTTCCGAGGAAGAGCTTGACTGACCTTGAACCCAGCAGGTAAGCAAAGTCCCAAGTGGCAAATCAGATATAGATGAGAGGTGTCAATCCATGGGTTTGAAAGGTGATATCACACTATCCTGTGTTTTCTACAGGAGTGTGTCTGAGTTTGCTACAGCTTCAGGAGAGGGAGACAGAAACACCATGACTTCTACCAAGATGCTGCTGCTCTTGCTGTCCATGGCTTTGGTAGCCTTATGCTCTGTTCAGAGCATCAATGATGATAAGCTGGGGAGATGGCAGATCATACAAGCATGAGGTTAAGATTCATGGAAGAGAAGAAGGTTGAATTGTGATTTCTCAGAAATTAAGTACTTTATATTCAGAGACTAGGTGAATAAAAGAGGAGAAAACATGAGAATCTATTTTCCACTGAGTGCAAATATCTGCTGACTACCTGAGCTTACATCCCAATCAATGTCTTCATGGTGGAACCTTTCCTCTTTGTAGAAATATGGACTTTCACTTCTTCACTCTGTTTGTGTGAAAAAGCCATCTCAATGGAGTGAATATTCTAAAATTCCTATAGATATCTCATTTCCTTGACATCAAACACATGGCCACTTAAAAATATGGAGAATCTGTATTGAATATCTTTATTCCATCAAAATTTTGACAGTAAGTAGACACTATTTATTCTGCTTTCTATTGGATTACCTTTTTTTTCTTTTTAAATAATTCTATATCTGGTTAGAGAATGACTTGGCAGGCAAGCTTCTATAGGAAAACTAGAAAATCCTAGAAATGGATCTTTTCAGGAAATGATGGAGGAATTTATACACAATAGAAGAGAAAGGTTAATTCTTTATTGATCTTTGTCTCTTTAAACAAAAAATGTTGGATGGCTTTTCTCCAAGGTATTAAATATCCAGATTAAAATTAAAAATCCGGGTAATTCTTTCAAGGACTACAAACATCTAGATAGTAGACCTCTTATAAGACAGATAAATAGAAATTGAAATAAAATTTCTTTTCCTTTTTTTAATTTATTTTTTAAATTTCTTTTCAGTATTCCAGAATTCATTGTTTATGCATCACACCCAGAACTCCATGCAATATGTGCCCTCCATAATACCCACCACCAGGTTCACCCAACCTCCCACCCCGTTCCTCCAAAACACTCATATTGTTTTTCAGAGTCCAGTCTCTCAGGTTTCATCCCCCCCTCCAATTTCCCCCAACTCCTTTCTCCTCTCCATCTCCCCATGTCCTCCATGTTATTTCTTATGCTCCACAAATAAGCGAAACCATATGATAATTAACACTCTCTGCTTGACTTATTTCACTCAGCATAATCTCTTCCAGTCCTCTCCATGTTGATACAAAAGTTGGGTATTCATCCTTTCTGATGGAGGTATAATATCTCATAGTATACATGGACCACATCTTCCTTATCCATTTCTTATTAAACGTTTTGTGATTGTATAGAAGCAGCTTCAGTCAAGAAAACAGGAATACTAAATATGTGACATTCTGATTGATTATTTGAGTTTTTAGCCCGTCACTATCTTCTGAGACAAACCTCAGGCTCCAAATTCTACAACGCTCATTTCTGATTTTTCTCAAAGGTAAATGAAGTTTGATGTAGATGAAGTTATTATTTTTTTTTAAAGATTTTATTTATTTATTTGACAGAGAGAGATCACAAGCAGGCTGAGAGGCAGGCAGAGAGAGAGGAGGAGGCAGGCTCCCTGCTGAGCAGAGAGCCCGATGCGGGCCTCAATCCCAGGACCCTGAGATCATGACCTGAGCCGAAGGCAGCGGCTTAACCCACTGAGCCACCCAGGCGCCCTAGATGAAGTTATTTTTGATAAAATTATTTGAGCTTCAAATTCTATATTTTGTGGTAGGTTGGAAGTTAGGTGGGAAATAATAGCAGAATTCTGAGAAAAAGATTTTCCTTTTTTAATAGCATGGACTGAGAATTTAGTTTATATGACCGGTCTTGTATAAGTTTGATGTCAGATAGTGCTGAAGATATGGGCTCATTTCATATTGGCAGGAATTTACAAACGGCAAAGTGAAGTAATTTATTCTATGGGCAATAGAGAGAGTTCTGAAACAGAAAGTGACATACCAATATCTTTGTGGGTCTGACAACAGTAAGGAGTAAGAAGCCCAAGAGCACAGACTGTATCTGTTAAGCTTGCCATCTTAACATCTGACAAAAGGTGCAATTCAGTACATGGGCAGCCCATAAAATAATGTTGAAACCTGAAGAAAATGATTATAAGAGCAACAGCCAGGAGATGAGTAAGGAAGGAATGAAAGTGGATGCAAGAGATGGTGAGGGATTACCTAAAAATAAAATCTTCGTAGAGTGGGGAGGGGCTGCCTGGTTCAGTTGGCAGGGTTGTGAGTTTGAGGCCCATGTGGGGTGTAGAGATTACTTAAAAAAAACGATCTTCAAAATAGAGGAATAGAGATGGTGAGGGCTTGCACTCAAGTACAGATACCAGAACTTTGTCAAGAGAAACAATAGAGGGCAGGATTTATTCACACCTTTTGTTTGCAAACATTTGTAGACTTCACCATTTTTAGAAGGGGATAGAAGAAAGGGGAAAGCAGTGTTGTATGATTTGCTGTAGCACTGTGTCAAGCAGGGTAGCTGGTAATTTCCTCTCGTTCAATAGATTCATGTCAAAATATGCATAGATGTAGGTAGACACAGTTAAACTGTCTGGTGGTTTTTCATGAGATATGTGGTGATTACAGATGATTTGATGTAATCTGAACTTGACTATATCATGGCAACGTCAGAGTAGATGGCAATATAGAATAGGCATAAGCACCCCAAGAAGCAGAGCAAATGACCAGTGGGCAAAATGACTTGCTAAGCTAGGTCCATGCACTGCCAGGAGACCAGGATCTCTCTGCCCCTTCTCTTCTGGGGACTAGGCCCTGGTCATTACCTACCACCACCGAAACCAGCAATATACTCCTTCAAACTACATTTAGGCCATTGTACATCCCACACTTGCATCATTTCTGTTGGTGGCTAATCTTTCTTTTAACGGTTTCCTTGCTGAATTTGTGTTCTCTTGCCAAGGAGATGATGAATTATTGGAAGAAAACCCAGAAGAATCACAAGTCAAATCTCAAGAGGAAAATGGGGATGAGAGAGGCAAACCTGGAGAGAAAGGGCACGGTCAACAAAACAAGCCTCATAACCAGAGTCTCCAGGGAGGCCCGAAAGGCCCATTTGGCAGTGGTGGCCCAAATGACCCACATGGCCCACATGGCCCCAGTGGCCCACATGGGCTAGGTGGCCAACAAGGGCCAGGTAGCCAACAAGGACCAGCTGGCCAGCAAAGACCAGGTAACCAAGGTTGTCCAGGTGGCCAAAAAGGACCAGCTTCCCAGCAAGGACCAGGTAACCAGGATCGTCCGGCTGGCCAACAAGAACCAACTGGCCAGCAAGGACCAGGTAACCAAGGTTGTCCAGGTGGCCAACAAGGACCAGCTGCCCAGCAAGAACCAGGTGGCCAACATGGCCCAGGTGCCCAGGGAGACCAGCAGGGAAGAAATGACCAGCATGATCAGCCCAGTGGCCAGTGACCAAGAAAACCTACTGAGGAGCTCCTTCAGTGATTCTCTAGGTATTAAGTGCATTCTTATTCACTGATCTCCTGAATTTCCCCTTTTCAATTCCTGATTCTCTCTTCTTTCTGTTCTTTGGTCTCATTGAAACCTTGAATTCAAATGCACTTAAACTTCTTCTTGCTGCTATTCTCCTTGCCTCACCTTACCCATAGAAAAGTCTTCTTCGTTATCAGAGCAAGTGTTCCTTCCACTCTGAGCTCACTTGCTTGTTTCCTTGCTACTTTCATTCCTTCCTATTCTTTCCTTCCTTCCTTCCTTCCTTTCTTTGACTCCCTCATACTTATCTTAGCCTATAGCTTTCCCAAGTTCTACCTCCCCATACCCTTCCTTTTCTCTCCTCTCTTCCCTTCTCTCTACTCTCTCCTGGCCTCCTCCTCTCACAGCTGCTTCTTCTTCTCTCTCTCATAATATGATGTTTTATACTGTCTTCTACTACCTACTAGTAGAAATACGGACATAGATCATGTCCAAGCCAAATTAATATGTCTGTCTAAAATTCTTCTCTTCATTTAGAAATGGATAGACATCAACTGGTGACCATGGACTATTCAGTGGTGGGAATGTGGCCTTTCCTTTCCCTGACTTCAAATTATCAATAAAGTCATCATCATGAAAGCCCTGGCTCTTGTTTTCCTTCTAGGGCCATGGTTCTTGGTCAGGGGACAGGAGGGACAGGTTGGGAGATCCAAAGCCCTGAGTGGGCTCCACATGTTGTCTAGTGTATAAGTTTCCACAGCTCAGATTTCCATAATTTTGTGAGGACTTAACCACCACCAATATTACCAAGCCAAAAATGTATCTTCTTGAGACCAGTAAGGGTGGTGACCAAGTTCCAATTACAAATATGCACGCCCTTTTCTGAGCTTAAATGCAGAGAATGGTACCTTGTGAACTCCTATGATTTCTGGTAGTCATTCAATATATGTGTGTCATAGTATGAGGTGAGGGTGTGTGGAAAACGGAACGCTGTGCACTGTTGGTGGGAATGCAAACTGGTGCAGCCACTATAAGAAACAGTATGAAGCCTCCTCAAAAACTGAAAACTAGAACTACAAAAGAATCCAGTGGGCCCACTGCTGGGTATTTCTCCAACAAGAAGGAAAGCTCTACTTTGAAAAGACACATGCACCCCTATTGTTCATTGCAGCATTATTTACAAGAGCCACAATATGGAAGCAGCCTAAGCATCCGTGGAGAGATGAACAGATCAAGAAGATGTGGTGTGTAGACATAATGGAATACTAATCGTGATGAAGAAGAGGAAATCTTGCCCTTTGGGACAATACAGACAGGTCTAGAGATTAGAATGCTAAGTGAAATAAGTCAGAGAAAGACAAATTCCGTGTGACTTCATACCCATGGGGAAGCTACAAACCAAAACAAATGAGCTAACAAAACAAAACAGATACACACTAATAGATACAGAGAACTAATTATCCAGTTGTCAGAAGGCAGGGTGTGGGAGGTTGGGCAAAACAGGATGAACAAGTAGATGAAAAGGTACAAACATATATTTACAAAATCAATAAAACACAGGGATATGACCTACACAGAAGGAATGCAGGAATACAGTTAATACTACCTAACAATTTTCTATCTTGATAGAAAGGTAGGTGGTAGGTCGACTTTTCCAGGTGATCCTTCATAATGTATATAAATGTTGAATCACTATGTTGTCCACCTGGAACTCACGTAATATTGTATGTCAGCTTGTTTCCACATTTTTCAAAAGAGAGAAAAGGGACCATAAGAACATAGAAATGAATAGGGAAAATGAGGACACACAGATGTACACAGGGAGAAGGGCAAGTGATGCTCAAGGCAGAGATTAGGGAAATGTGGCAGAAACTAAGGAGCACCAAAGACTGCTAGGAAACCAGCAGAAGCTAAGAGCGAAGCCTGGAAGAGCTTCTTCCTGAGAGCCCTCAGACTGCACCAAAAGCTTGTTCTTAGACTTCTAGTGTCCAGAACTGTGAGGAAATAAATTTCTGTCCTTTAAGCCAATCACTTTGTAGTCCTTTGTTACAGCAACTCTAGCCAAAGAATCCGATGAGAATTTTTCATCGAAGGGAGATCCTTGGACTAATGACAATACATTTTTCCATCCACCTCAGAAGCATCTGAGTGAAGAGCAGCAGAAAGAGATTTGACAGGAACATCCCTCAGGTGGTGGGCTCCATAGAGACAGCCTAGGAACTGTGCTTTACCTTGAGGTTCTTGTTTCTCTGAGTGTCCAAATTGGATGACACCTGTGGACACTCATGCATGTGAATGCCAGTGGACCCAAAGGCTGACAATAAAATTCGGTGAGGATAAAGAAGGTTCTAGTGAACATTTCTAGCAAGAGTATAAGTAGTTTGCTCTTAGTACTAGCGCTAGTGAAGAATTTACAGGTCAGGAAAACAGACACAATGGAAACATGTTTAAATCTGTTGATTCCCATACCCCCTGCCACGTTGACATCTGAAATCAGTCCTAGAACTGACCTCCTCTTTGGAAGCAAAATTCATCTCTGCCTGCTGGCAATCTCAGTACCCTCATAGGCTTGCCATATAATTTCTGAAGAAATGTAACTATCCTATCTATGTAGTTGGATATATTTCACAGTGAAAAATATATAAAGCCATATAAACCTGGGGGTTGAATCATTGGAAAGTCACTGGGGTGAAGACTCAAGAAAAAATTAGAAGCTTTCTCTTTATCATGCAAGCAGGGTAGTACTCCCAGCTCTGATCTTTACCCAAAACTTAAGAAATGTCAGGTCTGCATCCTGACAGATGCTAAAAACATCTATCCCAATTTTATTCTTGAGAACACAGTAGATAACCTCAGGGTGGGTGTGTAGACCCACAGGAACCACTGAAGGATTTGTCCCACCTAGACTCCTACTCCCCCAGGAAGCTCATGATGGCATTGCTGTTGTTCAGTTGTTACTGTCCAGTCATATCTGCTATTGAAAATCTCTCTACATAGCTAACTGACGTTTTTTTCTCCAGTTTACTATGACTCTGTCAAGTGAGTGCAATTCTCTTTGGGCATGATGGATTTTGGAAAACGTGTACCATGAAAACCTGACAAAGTTATTCCTCGGTAAGATCCAGCCTCTCTTCAGTCAGTAAGGTGAAGTGACTGAGAGTTGGAAGCTTGAGAAGCAAGTGTTTCTCTATTACAAAAGCTTCTTAGCATTTTTTTTCCTACCTAGTGCAAGAAGCACTTTACTCAACTGTCTATCTCTCAGAATCCTAGGTTCACCATTTTTCTTGGCATTGACCACAGATTCATCTCCCTGAGAACACGGTGACTAGCACTCTGGCTGACCTTGTTGCTCGAAACGCTGATGATAGTTCAGTGCTCCCAGAGACAATTCCAGTGTTCTCATGGAAACCTGGAACCCAGGTTCCTGGCAGCTTCTCCCATCAGCCAGCTCTGGTGTACAGACAACAGGCCGTCATGGACTTTCAGTGATGCGAGTTTTCCCCTTAGCAGAGCATCTGTGGTTGCCTCAGTGAAGAAGATCTCTTCAGGGATCTCCTGGGGAATAAGAGGTGGTTTCTTATGTCTTCTGTAGGAATCCTTGCTGACATTACCATCTCCCTGAACTGTCTGATCCTTTTTAATTCGATATCAAGGGAATTGCAGCAAGTCTACCTTGTATATGAGGCCAGCATTGTGTCCAACATTCATGGAGCTCTTCCAACAGCATATTAGAGCTGGATTTATGTGCCCTTGCCAGAATATGAGTCATTATTGAGGGCCCCTGGCTCCATAAATTCTCCATACCCTGCCTAAATATAGAGAGCCTTTTGATCCATCACCCTCAAGACCCATCTCCAGCATGTTTTCTTATTTCTGCTGATTTGTTAGCAGTATGTGAGAGTATTAGCTTGTTTTTTTTTTTTCCATTTGTTTGTTTGTTTCTGGTTTTTTTTTTTAGAATGGAAATTGTACTTACCATATTGGGCTGTGTTGATACTTTGTCCGGAAGAAATGAGGAGTCGTAGGGCATATCTTGAGGAGAATAAGTGTTTCCTTCCTTCACATTGAGTTAATTAAACAGTTTTCAGGAGTGCAATGGCTCTCCTGTCCTTGTAGGTTGTAGGCGTTTGCTCTTGGTGGCCCTGGAGGTTCCAGGAAATTTAATGGTTTCATAGTTTCAGGTTCACCCACCTAAATATCCCTCTCTCAGGTATGAGGGTTCCACTGTTTAATGTCAGAGATAATTATTGTAACATAATAGCTCCAGCTATTGCTATTACTATCCCTCTCCTATATTATTATCCTCCTCTCTTTGAGTGTCTCAGTTTGCATGCACTCACTGTATCATCCCACTGAAAAACAAAACCGATGGAAAAAAAAAAACAAAAAAACCATGCTCCGTTCTCTACTATCCTTAATAATAAAACTCTTTAGGAAATGATGCATTTCCCATCACTCTGCTTTTTCTTAATTCATTCCCCCTGAACCCAGCTTCTGCCCCAATACCTCACAAACATTGCCCTTGTTGGGTCATCGATTATATTCGTGTTGCAAGATCCAAAGTTTTTTTTGTTATATCAATTTCACTGTTTTCCTCAGCAGCATTTGAAAGCTGATCTCTCCCTCTGCCTAACACAATGACATCTCTTATTTCCAGTCAACCAGACATTTCATTGCTTTTTTCTTACCTTCCTACAGGCTCTACTTTTTTCTTTTGCTGTGGCCTCTCTCCAATTTACCTTCTAAAGATTTGAATATCTCAGGGTTCAAATCTACTGTCACTTCTCTAGAAAGCTTTTAGGTAATCCTTTTTTTTATGTTGATGACTCCCAAATATAAATCTCTTATTTTAATCCTTAGTGAAAGATTCATATACTCAGTTATCTATTTGACATTTCCACCTGGTTATTTCCTAGATCTTCTAAACTTAATATTTTTAAAAAAAAAAAAGAATTTTTGATTTTTGTTCTCCCAACCCCCTTAACATTTTCCACTCAATCTTAGGTAGTTGTATAGTCAGAATTGTTAAAGTAAAATGATGTAAATATTTTTCGATTCTTCTTCTTCTTCAATTCCTTCACTTTATCTAGTTGAGTAATAAGACCTATCAGCTTTACCTATATAATATACAGAATTCATCTTTTTAAAATGTCCTAATTCTAGTGGTGCCTGGGGGGGCTCATTCATTTAACTGTGTCATTCTTGGTTTTGGCTTAGGTCATGATCTCATGGATTGTGAGATTGAGCCTTGCTACATGCTCTATGCTCAGCAGAAATCTGCTTGGATACTCTCTCCTTCTGCCTCCCCCTCCTCAAATAAATAAATAAATCTTGAAAAAAAAATGTTTTAACTTTATTACCACCATCCAAATCTGAGCCACTGATTTCTCATAGGGACTACTTACTTCACTATAACTTATTAGCTGGTCCCCCTAATTGTCCTCTTGCCCATTCCAACACATAGTACATAGTGCTTCCATTCTTCTATATCCAAAGTAAATTTAAATCTACATATAAATCAAATTGTATTTCACATGGTTTCAATTCTTTTGATGTTTTCTCATAGCACTTAAATCTAAATTCCCTCTCATTACTTAAAAGGCTTTTTTTAAAAAAAAAAAGATTTTATTTCCTTATATGACAGAGATCACAAGTAGGCAGAGAGGTAGGCAAAGAGAGAGAGAGGAGGAAGCAGGCTTCCTGCTGAGCAGAGAGCCCAATGCGGGGCTCAATCTCAAGACCCTGGGATCATGACCTGAGCCAAAGGCAGAGGCTTTAACCCACTGAGCCACCCAGGTGCCCCTAAAAGGCTTTTTTATGATCTTGCCAGTCACTACTTCCTCACCATGCTCTGGTCACACAGATCTTATTTCTCTTCTCAAACATTTGCTCCTGGGGGTACTGGCACTTGCAGTGCCATCTTTTTGAGAGATTTATTTGTCCAGGATGGCACATGGCTGGATTGTATTTGTGATTCAAGTTTTAGTTTGAAATCTGTTTCTCAGGTAGGTCTATTCTAACTATACTCTATAAAGCTCTTCCTCTTCTCCAGTTATTCTTTTTTTTTTAATTTTTAAATTTAATTGTTTATAAACACATGTTTTTATCCCCAGGGATACAGGTCTGTGAATCGCCAGACTTACACACTTCACAGCACTCACTATACATAGCACATACCCTCCCCAATGTCCATAACCGAACCACCCTTCTCCCAACCCCCCTCCCCCCAGCAACCCTGTTTTTTGTGAGATTAAGAGTCACTTATGGTTTGTCACCCTGCCAAATCCATCTTGTTTCATTTATTCTTCTCCTACCCCCTTAACCCCCCATGTCACATCTCCACTTCCTCATATCAGGGAGATCATATGAGAGTTGTCTTTCTCCACTTGACTTATTTCGCTAGCATGATACCCTCTAGTTCCATCCACGTCATTGCAAATGGCAAGATTTCATTTCTTTTGATGGCTGCATAGTATTCCATTATATATATATAATGGAATATATATATATATATATATATATATATATATATATATATATCACATCTTCTTTATCCATTCATCTGTGGATGGACATCTAGGTTCTTTTCATAGTTTGGCTATTGTAGACATTGCTGCTATAAATATTTGGGTGCACATGCCCCTTCGGATCACTACATTTGTATCTTTAGGGTAAATACCCAGTAGTGCAATTGCTGTCATATGGTAGTTCTATTTTCAAAATTTTGAGGAACCTCCATATTGTTTTCTAGAGTGGTTGAACCAGCTTGCATTCCCACTATCAGTGTAGAAGGGTTCCCCTTTCTCTGCATCCTCGCCAGCATCTGTCATTTCCTGACTTGTTCATTTTAGCCATTCTGACTGGTGTGAGGTGTTATCTCATTGTGGTTTTGATTTGTATTCCCCAGATGCCGAGTGATATGGAGCACTTCTTCATGTGTCTGTTGGCCATCTGGATGTCTTTACAGAAATGTCTATTCATGTCTTCTGCCCATTTCTTGATTGGATTATTTGTTATTTGGGTGTTGAGTTTGCTAAGATCTTCATAGATTTTGGACATTAGCCCTTTATCTGATATGTTTTTTGCAAATATCTTCTCCCATTCTGTCAGTTGTCTTTTAGTTTTGTTAACTGTTTCCTTTGCTGTGCAAAAGCTTTTGATCTTGATAAAATCCCAATAGTTCATTTTTGCCCTTGCTTCCCTTATCTTTGGCGATGTTCCTAGGAAGATGCTGCTGTGGCTGAGGTCGAAGAGGTTGCTGCCTGTGTTCTCCTCAAGGATTTTGATGGATTCCTTTCTCACATTGAGGTCCTTCATCCATTTTGAGTCTACTTTGGTGTGTGGTATAAGGAAATGGTCCAATTTCATTTTTCTGCATGTGGCTGTCCAGTTTTCCCAACACCATTTATTGAAGAGGCTGTCTCTTTTCCATTGGACATTCTTTCCTGCTTTGTTGAAGATTAGTTGACCACAGAGTTGAGGGTCTATTTCTGGGCTCTCTATTCTGTTCCATTGATCTATGTGTCTGTTTTTGTGCCAGTACATGCTGTCTTGATGATGACAGCTTTGTAATAGAGCTTGGAGTCCGGAATTGTGATGCCACCAACTTTGGCTTTCTTTTTCAGTATTCCTTTGGCTATTCGAGGTCTTTTCTGGTTCCATATAAATTTTAGGATTATTTGTTCCATTTCTTTGAAAAAAAATTGATGGTATTTTGATAGGAGTTGCATTAAATGTGTAGATTGCTTCAGGTAGCATAGACATTTTCACAGTATTTATTCTTCCAATCCAGTAGCATGGAACGTTTTTTGTTTGTTTTTTTTTTAAATATTTTATTTATTCATTTGACACAGAGAGAGAGAGAGAGAGAGAGATCACAAGTAGGCAGAGAAGCAGGCAGAGAGAGAGGAGGAAGCAGGCTCCCCACAGAGCAGAGAGCCCGATGCGGGGCTCGATCCCAGGACCCTGAGATCACGACCTGAGCCGAAGGCACAGGCTTAACCCACTGAGCCACCCAGGCGCCCCATCATGGAACGTTTTTCCATTTCTCTGCCTCAATTTCTTTCATGAGTACTTTATAGTTTTCTGAGTATAGATTCTTAGCCTCTTTGGTTAGGTTTATTCCTAGGTATCTTATAGTTTTGGGTGCAATTGTAAATGGGATGGACTCCTTAATTCCTCTTTCTTCTGTCTTGTTGTTGGTGTAGAGAAATGCAACTGTTTTCTGTGCATTGATTTTATATCCTGACACTTTACTGAATTCCTGTACAAGTTCTAGCAGTTTTGGAGTGGAGTCTTTTGGGTTTTCCACATAGAGTATCATATCATCTGCGAAGAGTGATAGTTGGACTTCTTCTTTGCCGATTTGGATGCCTTTCATTTCCTTTTGTTGTCTGATTGCTGAGGCTAGGACTTCTAGTACTATGTTGAATAGCAGTGGTGATAATGAACATCCCTGCCGTGTTCCTGACCTTAGCAGAAAAGCTTTCAGTTTTTCTCCATTGAGAATATTTGCGGTGGGTTTTTCATAGATGGCTTGGATAATATTGAGGTATGTGCCCTCTATCCCTACACTTTGAAGAGTTTTGATCAGGAAGGGATGCTGTACTTTGTCAAATGCTTTTCAGCATCTATTGAGAGTATCATATGGTTCTTGTTCTTTCTTTTATTAATGTTGTATCACACTGATTGATTTGTGGATGTTGAACCAACCTTGCAGCCCTGGAATAAATCCCACTTGGTTGTGGTGAATAATCCTTTTAATGTACTGTTGAATCCTATTGGCTAGTATTTTGGTGAGAATTTTCACATCTGTGTTCATCAAGGATATTGGTCTGTAATTCTCTTTTTTGATGGGATCCTTGTCTGGTTTTGGGATCAAGGTGATACTGGCCTCATAAAATGAGTTTGGAAGTTTTCCTTCCATTTCTATTTTTTGGAAAAATTTCAGGAAAATAGAAATTAGTTCTTCTTTAAATGTTTGGTAGAATTCCCCAGGGAAGCCATCTGGCCCTGGGCTTTTGTTTGTTTGGAGATTTTTGATGACTGTTTCAATCTCCAAACAAACAAAAGCCTGTTTTTTTTTTTTTTTTTTCTGGTTATTGGTCTGTTCAGGTTTTCTATTTCTTCCTGGTTCAGTTGTGGTAGTTTATATGTCTCTAGGAATGCATTCATTTCTTCCAGATTGTCAGATTTGTTGGCTTAGAGTTGCTCATAGTATGTTCTTATAATTGTTTGTATTTCTTTTTTGTTTGTTGTGATCTCTCCTCTTTCATTCATGATTTTATTGATTTGGGTCCTTTCTCTTTTCTTTTTGATAAGTCTGGCCAGGGGTTTATCAATCTTATTAATTCTTTCAAAGAACCAGCTCCTAGTTTCATTGATTTGCTCTATTGGTTTTTTTTGTTTGTTTGTTTGTTTGTATTTCATTGATTTCTTCTCTGATCTTCATGATTTATCTTCTCCTGCTGGGTTTAGGGTTTCTTTCTTGTTCTTTCTCCAGCTCCTTTAGGTGTAGGATCAGGTTGTGTACCTGAGACCTTTCTTGTTTCTTGAGAAAGGCTTGTACCACTATATATTTTCCTCTCAGGACTGCCTTTGTTGTGTCCCACAGATTTTGAACCACTGTGTTTTCGTTATCATTTGTTTCCATGAATTTTTTCAATTCTTCTTTAATTTCCTGGTTGACCCATTCATTCTTTAGAAGGATGCTGCTTAGTCTCCATGTATTTGGGTTCTTTCCAAACTTCCTCTTGTGATTGAGTTCTAGCTTCAGAGCATTGTGGTCTGAAAATATGCAGGGAATGATCCCAATCTTTTGATACCGATTGAGACATGATTTAGGACCCAGGATGTGATCTATTCTGGAGAAGTTCCATGTGCAGTAGAGAAGAATGTGTATTGTGTTGCTGTGGGGTGAAATGTTCTGAATAGATCTGTGATGTCCATCCGGTCCACTGTGTCATTTAAGGCCTTTATTTCCTTGTTTATCTTTTGCTTGGATGATCTGTCCATTTCAGTGAGGGGAGTGTTAAAGTCCCCTACTATTATTGTATTTTTGTTGATGTGTTTCTTTGATTTTGTTATTAATTGATTTATATAGTTGGCTGCTCCCACGTTAGGGGCATAGATATTTAAAATTGTTAGATCTTCTTGTTGGACAGATCCTTTGAGTATGATACAGTGTCCTTCCTCATCTCTTATTATAGTCTTTGGCTTAAAAGCTAATTGATCTGATCTAAGGATTGCCACTCCTGCTTTCTTCTGATGTCCATTAGCATGGTAAATTGTTTTCCACCCCCTCACTTTAAATCTGGAGGTGTCTTCGGGCTTAAAATGAGTTTCTTGGAGGCAACATATAGATGGGTTTTGTTTTTTTATCCATTCTGATACCCTGTGTCTTTTGATTGGGACATTTAGCCCATTAACATTCAGGGTAACTATTGAGAGATATGAATTTAGTGCCATTGTATTGCCTGTAAGGTGACTGTTACTGTATATTGTCTCTGTTCTTTTCTGATCTACTACTTTTAGGCTCTATCTTTGCTTGGAGGACCCCTTTCAATATTTCCTGTAGAGCTGATTTGGTGTTTGCAAATTCTTTCAGTTTTTGTTTGTCCTGGAAGCTTTTTATCTCTCCTTCTATTTTCAATGATAGCCTAGCTGGATATAGTATTCTTGGCTGCATGTTTTTCTCGTTTAGTGCTCTGAATATATCATGCCAGTTCTTTCTGGCCTGCCAGGTCTCTGTGGATAGGTCTGCTGCCAATCTAATATTTTTACCATTGTATGTTACAGACTTCTTTTCCTGGGCTGCTTTCAGGATTTTCTCTTTGTCACTAAGACTTGTAAATTTTACTGTTAGGTGATGGGGTGTGGACCTATTCTTATTGATTTTGATGGGGATTCTCTGCACCTCCTGGATTTTGATGCTTGTTCCCTTTGCCATATTAGGGAAATTCTCTCCAATAATTCTCTCCAATATACCTTCTGCTCCCCTCTCTCTTTCTTCTTCTTCTGGAATCCCAATTATTCTTAATGTTGTTTCTTCTTATGGTGTCACTTATCTCTCAAATTCTCCCCTCATGGTCCAGTAGCTCTTTGTCTTTCTTTTACTTAGCTTCTTTATTCTCTGTCATTTGGTCTTCTATATCGCTAGTTCTTTCTTCTGCCTCATTTCTCCTAGCAGTGAGAGCCTCCATTTTTTATTGCACCTTATTAATAGTTTTTTTGATTTCAACTTGGTTAGATTTTAATTCTTTTATTTCTCCAGAAAGGGCTTTTATATCTCCAGAGAAGGTTTCTCTAATATCTTCCATGCCTTTTTTGAACCTAGCTATAACCTTTAGAATCGTCATTCTGAACTCTAGATCTGACATATTACCAATGTCTGTATTAATTAGGTCCCTAGCCTTTGGTACTGCCTCTTGTTCTTTTTTTTTTTTTGTGGTGAATTTTTTCGCCTTGTCATTTTGTCCAGGTAAGAGTATATGAAGGAGAAAGTATAATACCAAAAGGATGGCAAAGACCCCAGAAAAATATGTTTTACCAAATCAGAAGAGATCCCAAATCATGGAAGAGGGGGAGGGGATAAAAAGAGGTTCAGAAAGAAAGAAAAAAAAAAAAAGAAACAATTAAAAAAGAAAATGAATAGGGCGCCTGGGTGGCTCAGTGGGTTAAGCCGCTGCCTTCGGCTCAGGTCATGATCTCAGGGTCCTGGGATCGAGTCCCGCATCGGGCTCTCTGCTCAGCAGGGACCTGCTTCCTCATCTCTCTCTCTCTCTCTCTGCCTGCCTCTCTGCCTACTTGTGATCTCTCTCTGTCAAATAAATAAAATCTTTAAAAAAAAAAAAAGAAAGAAAGAAAATGAATAAAGAAAAAAATATAAGAAAGAAAAAATATATATATATTAGATAAACTAGTTAAAAAACATTAAAAAGGAAAAGGGTAAAAGTTAAAAAAATTTAGCAGAAGAAGAGAACAAAAAATTGAAAAAGAAAAAAAAATTAAATTAACTGCAAGACTAAAGAATCACGGGGAGAAATCCATGAGTTCTGTGCTTTGCTTTCTCCTCCTCTGGAATTCCGCTGGTCTCCTTGATATTGAAACTGCACTCCTTGGTAGGTGAACTTGGTCCTGGCTGGATTTCTTGATCTTCTTGGGGGAGGGACCTGTTGTAGTGATTCTCAAGTGTCTTTGCCGCAGGCGGAATTGCACCACCCTTTCCAGGGGCCGGGCTGAGTAATCCGCTTGGCTTTGCTTTCAGGAGCTTTTGTTCCCTGAGCGCTTTCCGTAGAGTTCCGGAGGACGGGATTGAAAATAGCGGCCTCTCAGTCTCCAGCCTGGAGGAGCCGAGAGCTCAGGGCCCCACTCCTCAGTGCGCCCTCAGAGAATAGCACCCAATTACTCCCGTCTCCCTGGCCTCCAGCCGTGCTCCAAGCTCACCGAGCCTGGCCCGGTTCAAGGTAACCCCAAGCTGAGAGCTCACTCCTCCGCTCTGTCTCTGTAGTCGGCTTCCCCGTTCTAATACCTGCAAGCTCTGCGACACTCAGACACCCCCTGATCCTTCTGTGACCCTGTGGGACCTGAGGCCATGCTGACCCCGCATGGGCTCCACCTTGGTTTAGCCTCTGGAGCAATGTCCCTCAGCGGAACAGACTTTTTTAAAAGTCCTGATTTTGTGTTCTGTTGCTCTGCCGCTTGCCGGGAGCCGGCCCCTCCCACCCGCAGTGGTGTACTTCAATAATCAATAATCAATGTACTTCAATAATGTACATTCAATAATGTACATACAATAATGTACTGAAATGTACTTCAATAAACAATAATCAATAATCTATCTTCCTGTCGCTTTGGATTCACTTCTCCGCCAGTCCTACCTTTCAGAAAGTGGTTGATTTTCTGTTTCTAGAATTGCTGTTCTTCTTATCTTCGATCTCCCATTGGATTTGTAGGTATTTGCAATCTTTAGATAAGCTATCTAGCTGATCTCCTGCTACCTGAAGTAGTCTCAGTCTGCTACTTCTCTGCCATCTTGACTCCTCCCTTCCTCTTCTCCAGTTATTCTAAGCTGTATCAATCATGACTTATAACTCTGAGTTTGTTTACATGATCATTATCTGTCTTCCACCATGTTTTTGGATTTTGTCACATTTCATCTGTATTTACAGCATGCGATATCGTGTATAACACTCAGATATTCAATTTGTGAGGGTATGTGTACTTATTATACAAGGAATTAAAACAAGAAGGAATTTGCCTGTATTCTCTGTAAACTGTTTGCTACATTCTCTTAGAGTAAGCCTAGAAAACTCTACTCCAAACAGAGTAAAAGAATAGTACAAGTCTTCTTTCAACCCTAAGTTATCATCATTGCCTAATTCCTCAGAATTAATATAATCTCAGAAGATAAACCACTTGGTTACATCACTTTCATCCTAGATATCTCAGTAAGTAGAATTATGTACAATAAGAGATTTCTAATACAGCTTCTCTTTCCATGTTAGTATCCTTTGCCTGGCTGCTGTTTACAGAGAAGTTGAATGTTAAGGCGTTATTATTTCTAATGTAAGTAAATGATCAAAATTCTCAAGTCTACAACATGAAAACATCAAACATGGATTTTCTAAGATTTCCCTTAGCCCCCAGGGTTTGTTTTTTTTCTTCGTTCCCATGCCTAATGAATCCAAATATATTGGTCTCTGCATATGTGGGAGGTGGGACAGGTATTCTTTAAGACTATATTGAAAAGAATGTAAGCTTCAGTGTATGCTTCTAATTTTCTGCTATTTCTTTAACTTACAAAGGACTCAATATAATTCTTTTTTTAATTAAATTTACTTATTCTCAGCATAACAGTATTCATTATTTTTTCTTTTTTTTTAATTTATTTTTTTAAATTTTTTTAATTTATTTATTCTTTTAAAATTTATCCTTTTAATCAACATGTATCTTGCACACTCAGATTCAGATAAGAAAAATTAACATATGGAACTAATGTAGAATTAATTTTTATTGTTGCCAAATTTATTGATGAGAATATTTACAAACATTTTTTCTCCACACAAAGATTATGGTTATTCTAGGCTAGTTAGTAACATAGTTAATCACTCCAAAATATCCTTTCTGCAACATAAATGATATGCTTTTTCTGGAATTTCCCAAAGAGTTATTTCATAGATAATATATGTATAATCCAAGTAGTATTCTCCTGGCATGTAGTGGTGATCTGTATTGAATCAATGTCCTCTTTGACAGTTTTGATGTTTTATCATTTCAGTGCATTAGTTTTTGATTGAAGGTCTTATCTTATAAGGGTATCTTGACAATCAATGTCTGGTACAGTCTTTGTCTGCTAAAAGCAAATTTGTATGTTCTTTTATGGAGAAATGTACTTCAATAATCAATCAGTAAATTCCTTCTTTAGCCAACTTTGTTTTATAGAAACTTTCTATATAAACTCTCCTTCTCTCGCACTTACAGAGTATCTTTCTTTCATTGATCTATTGCCCCAAAATAATTTTTGAACTTGTGACAATATTTACTTTAATTACAATACATATTTAAACCATGATTATAATCAGTATTATTTTCTGCCACATTCACAGACTTGCATAACATTTGACTAAGAACTGTCACCATATTGAACTTTTTTCAAAGGTGGAGTCTAGTTGGATGGTCTGTGGAGAAAACCTAACTAGGACCATGGGGATGAATGAGCTGCTTTTCATAGGGATGCAAATAACAACTAGATACTATTACAGTTGTTCTGAATTAGTTGTGCAATTTTGCATCTAGAGAAATGATTTAGAACTAACTATGAAAATATTCTCTCCTCTGACAGTTAATATTAAGATATTAACTTCTATATGTTCCAAAACATGTTTAAAGAAAAAACTCTGAAAGGGTGGAGAGAGAGAGAAGAAAGAGACTAAGAGAAAGAGGCAAAATCTGATCTAAATGAGATTTCCTAAGTTACAATTATAGATATAGTAAATACATTTAAGCACAATTAACCATATGAAACCAACATTAATGCAAGAACCAAAGACAGCTAAGAAACATCATGTCTTCCTTCGTCCTAGTAAATGATAGTTGGGCCTTCAGATCTGTTCATGGTGTTAGAAATTTCTTCTGTTTAGAATATACTCTACTTTCCATAGCACTGTTAGTGATGTCTGTCTTAGTTTTTTGCTCCCCAGAATTAGGATAAATGAATGGCTTGAGGGATAGATTAGAGCTATTAACTCACCAATGATCACTGCTAATTCAGTCTCTGGCATAAAGTAGCTAGAGGTAGCTACGAGAAAGGCCAAATAGTAGGCAATGAAAAGGAGGAGAAAGGAGATGACAGCTTTCATGGCTCCCACGTGGGCTTCTATGTTGAAGTCTCTGCACCGGGTGGCACTGACCTTCATCTGCCTGTTATGTCTCCAGAGGGAGAGGATCAAGAGGAGAAATGAGATCAGGGATGCAGAAAAAGGGAGGAACGTTAACAGGTTGAGGCAAATCTTGATGGAAGCATACTGAGCTTTATTTACTCTGCATCTCACAGTTACATTTGCTTTCCTCTTTGTCTTAACACAATACCTGAAATCATCATTCAAATTCTCAGTCACAACAAGGCTAATAAACGCAGAGAGGGCCAAGCACCCCAGCAGGATCCTAGGAATCATGCTGTCAATTCTCCACTTCATCCAGAGGAAAAGGGGATGGTAAAAGTTTGCAATCTTGAGGAAATAGAAAATGCTGAGGCAGGTGGCAAACCAGACACTTAAATGGTTGGTTAGTGTCCAGAAGAAGTCAATGATTCTCATTTGTTTACCGGCAGTATACACATCTGGATACAGCACCAATATGAAACAATCTAATAGTATTATACATAATAGACAAATTCTGGATATGGCCAGACTTGTGAGGATTAAATCAATGGAGGTGATCTTCCTATTTTTGATCCAGCCCATGCAGTTTACCAATCCAATGAATGCATTCCCTAAAATCCCCATTGAAAACTCTCCAGCTGCTATGAGCATTAAGGTAGTTTCCACTTTATCCGGCATGGTAAAATACAGAAAAAAAACCAATTGGTTTCAAGCTGAACTGATGTAGTTTGATAGGTACACCTACTTCTCGATTTTGCTCTAATTTCCTTTGCCTCTCTTATTGTAGTCTGCCTTGTGGTGGAGACTGGAGTGAAAAATGAAGACTGTAGCTATCATCATTAAATCCTAATTAGTATTGAGAAGCAAATGTGGTTGGCAATCCCTGTCCTGGCCACTGCCTGTGTCACCTGTATGTAAAACTGGGATTGGCAGGCCTTACTTTTCCACATATGGTTAATTTAGGCTGAGCTACATTTTAGGATGCAAATTAGACCTGTTCCTTTTCATGGTCCTGCATTGTCTGTGTTTTGCCAGGCTATGTTTTGCAAATTTTGGATTCATTAATCTGGGACACATACTAGTAACCTCAATAGGGCTGCTAGATTTAGCAAATAAAAATACAGGAACCCAGTTAAACTTGAATTTCAAAGAAACAATAAATGATCTTTCACTGAAAAAATAAATAAAAATAAAATAAATGATTTTTTTAAGTATATGTCCCAAATTGCATGAAATTAGTACTTCCAGGAAGTACTAAAATTCAAATTTAATTGGGTGTTCTGTATTTTATCTGACAATTCTAAACTCCAAGGATTTTCTGGTTATTATAAAACAGGCCAAAATCAAAATTTGTAGAGGAATCTTCCTTTTCCTAAATGGTAATATTGATTACTGCTAAAAATCCAAAGTTTGGGTTAGCATTAAGAACTGTACATTTTCGGGGGTTCTAAAAGATTAACACTAAATATAGATTATCTGGGTCTAAAAAACATTTTAGCTCATTTATCTTGGTTGTTCAGATGAAGAGTTACATGCACAAGATCTTTTTTTTTTTTTTTAAGATTTTATTTATTTATTGTCAGAGAGAGGAGCGAGAGTGAGCACAGGCAGACAGAGAGGCAGGCAGAGGGAGAAGCAGGCTCCCTGCCAAGCAAGGAGCCTGATGTGGGACTCAATCCCAGGACGCTGGGATCATGACCTGAGCTGAAGGCAGCTGCTTAACCCACTGAGCCACCCAGGCGTCCCTGCACAAGATCTTTTAAAATAACGCATTGTCTTCTTAGTCAAGTCAATTTAATGGTCATTTAGTTTGTGATGTAATATATAACAAGACGAAGGAGCCCTAATGGAGTATTGATTATCTTTATATTTTCTCTTTACATTTAAAATGTTCTCAAGAGCAGTGCACACATGAGAGAAGAGATTAAAATTCTGTATTTTTATCTATTCTACACCCTCTGCCTTGCCAAACTGCATCTAAGAATCTAGATCATTAGCCTTTCTAGACTATAAGGGAAGAGACAGATGATTAAGTTTACCTCATTCTTACAAGCTACTCCTATTTTGTTTTTTTATTTTTTTATTTATTTTTTTTTAAAGATTTTATTTATTTATTTGAGAGAGAGAGACAGTGAGAGAGAGTATGAGCGAGGAGAAGGTCAGAGAGCGAAGCAGACTCCCCATGGAGCTGGGAGCCTGATGTGGGACTCGATCCCGGGACTCCAGGATCACGCCCTGAGCCGAAGGCAGTCTTCCAACCAGCTGAGCCACCCAGGCGTCCCACAAGCTACTCCTATTTTGAAGTAGCTTCTCTAATTTAGAGTTACTGAGAAACACTTAGCTATATAGAATTTCCATAGAATAATTCTGGGGTGATGATACTTTCTTTGACTACATGGTATCTTTCCATCCTTCTTTAAAGGACGAACCTTCATTCCTGAGAAGCAGCCTTGATTTTTGAACACACTGTCTCATTATGTAGCTAGGTTCACAGATGACTGCTTTCCTCTGATCTTGGAAATGATCCCTGACCCAGGCATATCATTTTCTTCTCCTTAGTATCCTGGTAAATAAAAGGTCTCTGTAACTATGATACCTTTACTCAAATAAATTTTAGGATATGTTTTTGTTTTTTGTTGTTTTTCAGGTAAGTATAGATTTTCTGCATACTTGTGTTGTATAGCATATAAATTAGGGTGCAGCTACTATGGAAACAGGATGAAAGCTCGTCAAAGGATTAAAAATATAACTACCACATGAACCAGCATCCCCCAAATCTGGTTATTTATCTAAAAGAATCGAAATAAGATCTCAAAGTGATATTAGCCCTGTTCATTGCAGTGTCCTGCACAACAACTAAATGTAGAAAGAGCCGAATTGCTCACTGGCATATGAATGAATAAAGAAAATGTGTTATATACAGACAATGGAATATTGTTCAGTTTTAATAAAAAGAAGAAAATTCTGAAATATGCAAAAACCTGGGTGGACTTGGAGGACATTATGCCAAGTTAAATAAGCTAATTACAGAAGGATAAATATTGCCCAATATTAGATACCAATATACCTTATATAGGTATCTAGGATAGTCAGGTCATCAAAGCAAAGAATAAAATAGTGGTTGCCAGGGCCTGAGGGGAGATAAGAAGGCAGAGTTATTATTCAACGAGCATCAAGTTTCAGTTACACAAGATAAATTTATTTTAGAGATATGGTTTACAATATTGTGCCTATAGTTAACAACATTATATTGTACACTTAAAAATCTGTTGAAAGTGCAGATCTCATATTAAATACCCTACTACAATTTTTTTTTAAAAAGTAGAAAAGAAAACCCAACAAAAATTTGCAAGAGAATGTTTTGTCACTTTACTACTTTGAACTTACTGCTTTGAACCCTTACTACTTGAACTACTTTGAACTTTGGTGGTCAGTGGAGGTGCTTCAAACCTTGAAGATACAGAAAACTAAACATGGAAGGAAGGACTTCACACTAACGGAGGGAAGTCTTCCCAGAAGTACTAATCTTACAAAACATTTCTTTCATCTAAACTTGCAGAAGAATGTAAGTGTAGGATTAAGAGGTATTTTGTAGAATGTACTAATATATTCCATTAGAAGAATATCAATTCTCCTGTCTTGTACAATAAATAGCAACTTAAATGCTAGAATATTAGAAATATGGTTGATGAAGTTTATGTACTGAAGACTGTAAATTTCAGGACTTTGCACAGTGAATTTCACATCATTATATGAAGACAAATTGATAACCTTCAGGTAGTTAATATTTTAGTTTTAACAAAACAAAATGAGTAGATTGAAATAGCAGAATTTGAAATAGCAAAGTGTGGTACCTGAAATGCATAGCCATTATCAGACAGACATGAACTTAGACATGCCAGATCAAGTGTTTCAACACTACTCTAGTGAGTAGTTCACAGTAGAACAACATTTTGGTAGTGACTCTTATTCACTTATTTTTTTTTGTAATTTATAAGTGTTATGGCATACATTATTCTTTTAGTGATAGCATGTAGTTATTCCATAATGTATGTTAATTTCTTCCCAATTAATTGCTTTTCTAATGTCCTGAGTGAAAAGAACCCCTGCAGGTCTTTTTTTTAAGAAAGGAGGCTGAGTAAAGCAGTCTGATCAAAATTAATTGTCCCATTCTTTTATCTGGATTGTGAAGAGCACTCAGGATTGGCCATAGAGAGAGATACTGGAATGGAACCTGTTCCTATCCTGTTGCTGCCTGAGCAGCAAGTTGTTTTTAAGGACACTGAATTTCAAGGGAAATCAACAGGAGGTGCCAGAATAAGGCCAACCAGAAAATACTATCTAGGAGACAACCTAGAGCATCACTCACTTGGGAGGAGACAGATACATAATTGGGACACTGAACCAGAGATGAAACAGGGGAGATCTGAATTCCTAGTTAATAAGCCAAAGGGGAATGACCTGACAGAGCCATGAAGGAAGCAAAATTAAGGCCCAGCAATGAAAGAAGTGTATGATAGGAAAAAAATGAAAAAGCAATTAGTGCGATTCAGTGCTCTTTATCATGGGCCTATGTAAAATCTTAAAGGAACTTAACTAGGCAGTACAAGCCTAATATCTGCAGTAAGAAGGCAACAAGGGAAGTGTGAGCTCTCAAACTCTTGGAGGAAAGGGCATCTGAAGATGAGAATCTGAACTGTACACAGACAAAGGGATATATATATATATATATATTCATGTGCTAACAGGTCTCAAGAACACTTAAAGATACGTACCCAAAATAAACAGGATAACTGGAAAAAATGAAAATGTATTTTTTATTAGCAAAGTCCATTTATAAAGCTAAGATTTTACATCATGCAGAATGTTCTCCCATATCTCAGCATCCTGATAGATGCCTGCCTCAGCTTGTTATTTCTAATAATTAAAATAAGTGAATGACCAGAAGGATAGAGAATTGCTATCATTTCTCCTAACATCACAACTAACTTCCTTTCTTTCATAAGGTAGCTAAAAGTCACCAAAAGAGAAGCCCCATAGTATACAAAAAGGAGGAAGAGAAATGAAGTCATAGTTTTCATGGCTCCCACATGGGCCTCTGTGCTAGGGTCTCTGCAGCCTGTATCGTTGAGTTTCATTTGCTTGATATGTCTCCATAGGGACATAACTAAAAGGAAAAATGAGATCAATGACACAGTACATGGGACAACTGCCAACAGGTTAAAGAGAATCAATGAGTGGAAGAACTGACTTTTACTCACATTGAACATTTCAATGTGAGTCATTTCAATTTCTTTTAGGATTTACAATTTTATGAAACTCATGATCATAATCTGGTGTCATTGCTAGTATAAGGCTGATCAAAGACGAAATGGCCAAACAACGCAGCAGAATCCAATGAATCACTCTGTCTATTCTTCGCTTTATCCAGAGAAAAAGAGGATGGGAGAAATTGGCTATCTTCAGCAAATAGAAGGCAGGTGGCAAACCACGTACTTAAGTAGTTAGTGAGTGTCCAGAAGATACTAATGAATGTCTGTAGTTTATCATTTTCATAAAAATCTGGGTAGCATATCATTATGATGACATTTAATATCAATATACAGAGCAAACAAATTCTGGAGATGGCTAGACTGGTGAGGATATAGTCAACTGAGGAGATCTTTTTCTTCTTAATCCAGTCAATCCAGTTTACTAGTCCAATGTATACATTTCCCAACATTCCTAATTGTGAATTCTCCAGCTATAATGATCACAAAGATGTTGTCTTCCATACTGAGCATGTTGGTAGGGAGAACACCCCGATCTCCAATATCACCGCAGACAGACATCATCTCATCCATTATTTTGACTTTGATATAATTCCAGAAGTAAGCAGCTTTCTTTTGAAATAGAATTGCTTCTCCATTCATGAGGACTAAACCAAACGGTTGCTCCAAACAGTTTGACTAGCTTTGATCTCGGGCAAATTATAGCCATCACCCTTTAGTGAGTGATAAGAGAAATGCTGGGTTGAAACTGCTCTCATACAAATTAAAAGAGATTGTATTTCATGAATTTGCAACAAGCTTCTTGCTCTTAAGTTTTGTGTACTTTGATCTGTCAAATTGAATTTTGAATACAGAGCCACAGAAAGCAAACAAAAACATGTATTCTATAAAAATCACAATGTGTAAATGAAAGTACATTTTCTTCACCATATTTATAAATTAATCAAAAGTCAGGTTCCCTAGTGGAAATTAATTTTGATTTTGGTAATGATCAGTACAGTCAGTTGTAGAAAATTAACTTTCAGTCAGAGGATAATAATTTTGTTTTCATATAAGTGGTTAATTAACGAAGGCTGTGATACAAATCGAATTATAAATTACTGTTATGAGACAGGCACATGGCAATATTTACTAAACATTTTTTTCTCAATGGAGTTTTTTTAATAAAAGTGAAAGATGCTAGATAAAGATTTGCTATGTTTAGTTTTATTTAATATGGGAAATGCTGTCCATGACAATTCACTTCCTGAAATGTCATCTCTTGGATAAGGAACATTTTCATGTAAAATTAAGAAAACATATTTTAAATTATTCTATTTACAATCAAACCCTTTTATAAGATTTATAATCTCACATTCTACATTGTAGTCATTTCTCTAGATGGAGCAATCACTTTTAAGAAAATATTTACTGAATTATATTTCCAGGGAATAGGACTAATTCTACTATTAAATTGATTTATTCTTTCTTAGGAGAATCAACCCACAATAAATTTAAACCTAGGTAATACAAATCATATAAACTAAGGTTCTTCTAACTGTGTTTAAGTATTTCTATAATGTAAGAAACATATGTATTATTTTTCCTATTTCTTATGCATGCATAGTGTGTAGTAAGAAAGCATGAAATTAATAATTTAAGGAAACCCAGTTGTCTTTAAAATGTTACAATAAACAAAAAAGAAGAGAGAATGATGCTAAAGAAAAAAAAAAGACATGTCAAAGATTCTTGAGTAAAAAAGAAAAGAAAAGAAAGAAAACATTCCAAAAAATCTTTGAGAACTGACTCCTAAAACTGGCTAGGGTGGTTTCAATATGCATATTTCTAAGTGTACACCCTTTGTCCCCTTGTCCCCTTTCCTGGTCAAACTTTCCTTGAGATCACCCCTCTTCTCTCACCAGAGTGTCCTTTCTCCCTCCACATGAGGATAAACCATTTTGAAATGGAGAAGACAGGGCAGAAAAGATAAGTAATGACTTCCAGCACAAAGTAGACAGGTTTTACATGATTGATTTTATAGGAAGGACTAATATATTCTAAAATCTCTGCTCCGCACCCTATTTGCCTAAAATTCTTCTACTTTTGGAGTTCAAGACCTTTACCAGACAGAAAGAAGTAGAACCTCTTTGCATTTAGGCAGTGATATGAAATGTTAGCATGGGGTTTGTATTCATTTTTTCTTGCAAAGGCGAAGAAATATACGTGGCTCGATAACATTTGATTTAAAGTTAAGACAGAAATGTGAAGGAACACAAAGGAAAATTTAGGATAATGATAGATATAGATATTAATGATTTTTAATAGCACCTATAAAAACTGAATGTAATTAATTGGGAGAAGGGAGAGGATCTTCTGTTGATTTCTTTCTCCTTGTATTCAGGATTCTCTGCAGAACAAAAGGTTTTCTTCCTCTGTGGAAACTCTTCACAACCCTTAGCCCTTTCAGAAAAGCCTTCCTCAGTTTGCTGTTCCCCATTATCAGGATGAATGAATGGCTTGATGGGAAAATGACAGCTATAGCACTACCAAACATCACCACTAATTCTCCCTGAGGAATCAGTAAGCTAGAGGTTAGTATAATAAAGACTGCATAGTACGTAAGGAAGAGAAGCAGAAAGATGATCAGTGCCTTTATGGCCCTCATGTGGGCCTCTGTGCTGGGGTCTCTGGACCCTGTGGCATAAAGTTTCCTCTGCTTGGTGTGTCTAATTAGAGAGAAAAGTAGTAAGAGAAACGAGGTTAGGCAAAGAACAAAGGGAATGATAACCCCCAGGTTCAGGAAAAGCAGTTTGAAAGCACTTGGGATTTTACTCACTTTCAGTTCCCAAGTTATGTTTTCCTTATCATTGACTTTGAAGGGATCCCAGAAGTTCTCATTCATTGAAACACTAATGATTATACAGCTAAGGAAGGACATCAGAAAAATCCCCAGGATGATTCTGTTAATCTTTAGTTTCAGCCAGAGGAAAAGTGGGTGGGATATATTAGCTATCTTCAGTAAATAGAAGATGCTGAGGCAAGAAGTAAACCAGACACTTGAATGATTGCTAAGTGTCCAGAAAACATCCACAATGCTCATTAACTTGCTATTGGCATATGTATCTGGAGAGATGCATATAAGAAAGCCATCTAAAGATATCACACACAACAAACAGATTCTGGAGAAGGCTAAGCTCACCAAGATGACGTCAATCGTGGAAATATCTCTCCTTTTGATCCAGCCAGTACAGTTAACCAGTACAATAAATGCATTTCCCCAAACTCCTATAGTCAGTTCACCAGCGATCAAGATGGTATATATTACCTCCATTGTACTTAGCATGTCAACAGAGAGATCTGATTTGGGATATCACTGAGGATGAATTGGCATTCAGCTGACCAGTGAAGAAGGGTATATATGTCTGTCACTTAGGTCATGCTGCAGTTTTCTCTTCTGTCCTCTTTGTCAGCTTTGATCCAGGTCAGTGAGATTGCCAGTTCTGCTCCAGTGAGAACTAACTGCCTAAAGACTTCATTGATTGGCCAGTAATGTCTTTCATGTGCAGTGATGCTTGAAAGTCTCCAAGATGCAAATAGGAATGGATCTCATTTCTTGGATTTGCAAAATCTTCCTTGTTTTATGCTCTGTGTATTTTGGAGTTGTTGAATTTAAGCTTTTGACCAGGAACTTCAAGAAAAAAAAATAATTACTTGGAAAATATGGATCCTATTTAATTTGGAAATGTGGCAGCATTACCATCTCTGATGACTTACAAAGTACCCCCAAATTATGGTTCATTTGGTGCAAAAGGATGCTTTGGAGCTGAAAAATAATTGTGGATTTAGTGTAGACAGTTAACATGACTAATTTCAGCCTTGTAGCCATGTATTCACCTCATTAATTAGGATCACTCAGGTAAAGAAGCAGTGGTTTTCAATTTTCTTATAAAGACAGTTACTTGACTTTCCAGTTCTTTTGCCCTGTGATAAAGAAGTCTGAGCATTGAAGATATTCCAGTTGTGTCTGTTATTACTCAGAATTTGACCTCAGAATATGTATTTGTATGTAGCTTACATTAGAATCTGAGTGCAATCTTCCTTGTAATAATCCCTTATAATGCTTTTATGATAATGAATACTGATTTCAAAGACAAAACATATTGAATCACATTTTTGCTATTTGTATACTTTTTTTATTTGTATACTTTTCATAATTTAAAGCACATAGCATCTAAATCCAGAAAACAATAAACCAAGTTATATTAATGTTCTCCCGTACAGACTTTAACAGTTCACCAACTTAACATGTATGCTGGAGATTTCTAGGCTTTGCTCTGACTGGAGAAGCTACTCTGTCAGAGGGAAAGGACTTGAGGTGATGATCTTAGCAAACATCCAGCATCATTTGCACATGCGTTTTAAGAATATTCGTGACAAAAGACACTGAGTATCAGGACTGCAGATGAAGAATCCCACTCATTAGGTGAGTTAGGAGTCAAGTATCGTTTCATATATTTAAAAGCCATTTGAATTTTTTTTTTGGTAGACTGTTTATATTTTTGCTCATTTTTCTACCTTTTTATAAATTCCTGTGGTGTTTCTATATTAGAGAAATTAGCATATTTGTATTGACAGTATTTCCCCACTTTGTCATTTGTCTTTAGTTTTTTCTTGTATTTTATAAAATGCAAGCAGAAGTTTTCAAATTTCATATAGTTATATTTATCAGTGTTTATAAGTTCTGGATTTTGAGTTATTGTTAGAAAATTTCTCCATTGAAATTTTCTGATATTTTCTCTGTTACTTTCATGGTTTGCATTTTTTTCACAATAAAAGATTTTAAAAGTAATTTGGCAACATTTACATGGCTATAGTATCTACTGTGGATCCAACTTGATTTATGGAATCAAGATGGGTATCCACTTGTTTCAATAATATTGATTTGGTAATCCATCTTGTACCCCTGCTTGAGAGGTCACCTTTACTGAAATAATTTCCCTTATATATTTGCAGATCAAGTGGCTACTGCTCTTGACTTTTAATGCATTAGAAAAGACTAAAAGGACGGTGAGTGGCATAGTTATTTCTAACTGCATAAGGAGAACTGATGACAACTGGAGATTTTACATTTTCAACTCATGACAGTCTGAAAACCAGAGATCTATGGTGGCCCTGAAAGATTCATTTCTTTATAGTGGTAAGTCAGCTCTAAAAGTTAACTGTGTACATAAGAGAATTCCTATATAAGCTGTAGTCACAGACTCATCATGTTTCATCAAATGAAATTTAGAGCAATGATGGGAAAAGAGTAGGACCTTAAAACTGGGAATGAGGAGATCAAGGTACGCCTGGATCAATAAACCTGAAAATCTCAAATTTCCTTTCTGGTGGAAGCAGTCCACCCTCCCATGTCAGAGGGAATCAGCCTTGCTTTGTTTGAAAACCATGTAGTAGCCTCACCTGGGAAAGTTAGCATGCAAAGTGATGTTGATTTTCCTTAAGATCCACCTCAATCACTATTTTTGTCTCTAGACCCATAATCAAAGTCATACGCAGCATGTTCCAGGCAATGGGGGAAGGAAAAGGTCGAAGGTGATTACAAAGTCTGACAAAAGGGGAAAACATCTCTTACTCCAAAAGAACTGCAAGATTTCACTCATTTATACTGGCAGACCCTCCAAGAATACATGTGAGAATGGACCGTATAGATTTTAGACCAAAGAGGATAGATTATAACACTGCATCTGGGTCAGTGTATTGATATAACTGCCCCTTGGTAGAATCTGGGTTCAACATATTAACCTGGGTTATTTCTCTCATCTCTTATTATCAGAAGTGATCAAGTACAAACTTATATAGGCAGATGTTTCTTTAAATGTATTTTCTTTTCCTTGTTGAAATACTGTTTACCATTCTTTAGAATATTGCATTTTCTGTTGATATTTTCCCCTTAGTTTTGCTCCTGATTATTTATGGACAAGTCAGGCAAATGACTATACTTTCTACATGTATCAGGAAAAGAATGCTGGGGCACCTGGGTGGCGCAGATTGTTAAGCATCTGCCTTCAGGTCAGGTCATGATCTCCAGGTCCTAGGATACAGCCACACATCGGGCTCCCTGCTCAGTGGGGAGTCTTCTTCTCCCTCTCCCTCTGTCTCTCCCCCTCTATGTCCTCTCCGTCTCTCAAATGAATAAATAAATCTTAAAAAAGAAAAATAATAGAATGCTGCCATACTGGTCCTATTTTTAGACAACTCATAAACTGAATCACTTGCTGATTTCATCTTTCTCCCCACTCCAAATCCTTCACCATGTCCACAGCAATTCATGGTAAATTATCGCAAAAACCTGATGTTCTCATCCATTTTTCTGACAGTTCACTTTACCTTCTTTGTTTGAACTCAGGGAGTCTTAAACTCTTTTGTACCATGGACTACTTTGACAGACTAGTGAAGACTATTATGTCCTCAGAAGAATGTTTTTTTAAGTGAATAAAATGAAAATACACGGAATTTTAAAGAAATCCAGATAGATTAAAGTGTATATATTTGCCTGTCAACTCAGAAACATTTATCTTCACATTTAAAGCCTACAGTGATTAGTACCATACGTTCCTAAGCTGACCTTTCTGGATCAGTTTTCCCATATATGTTGTCATTCCAACATATGACTTCAAGTAATTTATTTTATTTATCTTATTTTTTCAAATAATTTACTTTTAAAAAGCTTTCTTGAATGTCCTTTTTAAGTATTAGCTCATTTCTTTATTTTGTTTTTTCTCTTCAGAGATCCAATTATTTGTTTATTAGGACCTGCTTTATAAAAATTTTTATTTAAGTTTACTTTAATTAATATATACTATATTATTAGTTTCAGAGATAGAATCCAGTGATTCATGAGTTTCAGACAACATTCAGTGCTCATCACATCAAGTCCCCTCCTTAATGCCCATCACCCAGATACCCCATCCCCCACATGTATCCTCTCCAGTAACCCTCAGTTTGTTCCCTATAGTTAGGAGTCTCTTATGGATTTTTTTCCCCTCTCTTTTTTTTCATCCTATTTTATTTTTCTCTTCCTTCCACTATGTTCACCTGTTTTGTCTCTTAAATTACACATATGAGTGAAATCATACATTTGTCTTTCTTTGTCTGACTTATTTTGCTAAGCATAATACCCTCTAGTGAACGTCTTTCAGAAATATTTTAGGAAATAGAAGATACTACAAAAACAGGGGCACCTGGGTGGCTCAGTGGGTTAAGCCTCTGCCTTCAGCTCGGGTGATGATCTCAGAGTCCTGGGATCAAGCCCCACATCAGACTCTCTGCTCAGCAGGGAGCCTACTTCCCCCTCTCTCTCTGCCTCCAGTCTGCCTACTTGTGATCTCTCTCTGTGTCAAATAAATAAATAAAATCTTTAAAAAAAAAGATATTACAAAAACATTGTAAATTTATAAACTGTGGCTAAAAAGAGAGTAGATTTAATCAAAGATTAGAATTTGGGAAAAACTAAAATTAAATGCAATAGATTTTTATTCATTGAGAAACTCTTCTTTCTTTCTTTCTTTCTTTGACAGACAGAGATCACAAGTAGACAGAAAGGCAGTCAGAGAGAGAAGGCGGGGTCAGGGGGAGCAGGCTCCCCGCTGAGCAGAGAGCCCAATGCGGGGCTTCATCCCAGGACTCTGGGATCATGACCTGGAGCTGAAGGCAGAGGCTTTGACCCACTGAGTCACCCAGGCACCCCAAGAAACTCTTCGATAGAGAAGTTATATGTATGTTCTAAGAACAGAATATAAACAGAACAGAATGGAAAAAAAAATCAAAAGAGTCTCATTTATTTCACCTTTATTCAAAATAATTCGGTCAGAATATCCTCTATTGCTGTTTCATATTGAAAGGCATTGACCACCCTATGACCCGGCAATTGCACTACTGGGTATTTACCCTAAAGATACAAATGTAGTGATCCAAAGGGGCACGTGCACCCGAATGTTTATAGCAGCAATGTCCACAATAGCCAAACTATGGAAAAAACCTAGATGTCCATCAACAGATGAATGGATCAAGAATATGTGGTATATATACACAATGGAATACTATGCAGCCATCAAAAGAAACGAAATCTTGCCATTTGCGACAACATGGATGGAACTAGAGCGTATCATGCTTAGCGAAATAAGTCAAGCGGAGAAAGACAACTATCATATGATCTCCCTGATATGAGGAAGTGGTGATGCAACATGGGGGCTTAAGTGGGTAGGAGAAGAATCCATGAAACAAGATGGGATTGGGAGGGAGAGAAACCATAAGTGAGTCTTAATCTCACGAAACAAACTGTGGGTTGCTGGGGGGAGGGGGGTTGGGAGAAGGGGGGTAGGGTTATGGACATTGGGGAGGGTATGTGCTTTTGGGTAAATTGGAAGGGGAGGTGAACCATGAGAGACTATGGACTCTGAAAAACAATCTGAGGGGTTTGAAGTGGCGGGGGGGTGGGAGTTTGGGGTACCAGGTGGTGGGTATTATAGAGGGCACGGCTTGCATGGAGCACTGGGTGTGGTAAAAAAAATAATGAATACTGTTTTTCTGAAAATAAATAAATTGGGGAAAAAAAAGAAAGGCATTGACCAAAGTTTTTTAAGAATTTATGAACTGAAGAATATTTAAAGTAAAAAATTTTGTGAATTATTGTCCTTTGCATACTTGTTAAAGTATAGTTATTAGTGTCAAGAAGTAGTTTCTGTAACTAATTTTCTGAGCAAAATAACTCACTAGTACCAATTAGTTAATATCAAAATTTTGATGACATTGTGTTCAACTCTTTTCATGTGTAAAACCTGGCTAAAAATAATATCTACCTCATAGAAGTTATGATTAATGAAATCTTATATTAGATATTATTATTGAATTTCTTGTCAATTCAAAAAAATCATGACACCTTTATCAAATTGTTTTGCTATAGAGCCTTTCTTGATGCATCATAATTATAATTCCCTATGTTTGTACAAATTCCAAGGCTCATGATAGTTATATGAAATCTAATATGGCAATATAATAGTGATGGTTCAACAATTTATTTATTATTTACTGAAGATGTATAAACTAACAATGGAGTTAGTAATTTTTTTTCTTATTCAGTTTTTTGTTCTTTTATTCATTCAGTATTAATGCTAATTACATATTCTGATACTGATACAACAGGTTTCTCTTTTGTTTCCTTCACAATGGCATAAATAAAATGAAACTAACAGTACATCCATGTAAACACAAAGGAATGTTTATTTCTCTTTGATGACTTAATTAAATGTGCAAGTTAAATGAAAATATTCTCAGGTATATAGGTTTCAGAATGTTTACAACACACAGACCTTTTTTCAAAAAAGTTTTTTGGAGGATGCATTAGCAAAAACTGAAGCAGAGTGAGAAGAAAGCCATACAACATATGTGGAGTTAAATTTAGTAAGGAGTTTTATAAAGTTTATGATGGAAATCTATGTAAAGTTGTGGTGAACATAAGTTTACTAGGAAAATAAAACTCTAGTTGGAGGGTATACACACAAAACATGCTGTTTCATATACCACTACAATAAACAATCTTAAAAGTAAATATAAAAAATAGTTCCATTTACAATAGCATACAAAAGAATAAAATGCCTAGAAATAAATTAAGCAAGGAAGCAAGAGTATTATACACTAAAAACTATGACGTATTGCTGAAAGAAATTAAAGAAGATACAAATAAATAGAAAGATAAGACAGAGATTCATGGATAAGAAGACAATATTGTTAGGATGCCAACACTACCCAAAGTGATGTATAGATTCAGTGAAATACCTACCAGAAATTCCCAGATGCTTTTTTTTCTCAGAAACAGAAAAACTGATCCTCAAGTTCATATGGAATTACAAGGGATACTGAATATCTAAATAATTTTTTTTAAAAAGAACAAAGTCGGAAGACTCAACACTTACTGTTTTCTAAGACTTACTACAAAGCTACGGTAGTCAACTGTATGGTACTGGCATAAAGATAGACACTTGTACCAACACAATAGAGTTGGAAGTCCTGAAATAAACCCATACACATATGGTAAATTGATTTTTAACAAAGATGTTAAAACAACTTATCAGGAGAAAAATCTTTTCAAGACTGCACAGCATTGTGAATATAGTTAACGTGACAGAATTGTACACTTAAAACAGTTAAGAGTGTATATTTTTTGTTGTATATATTTTACCATAATAAAAAGACATTTTAAATGAAAATATAAGTTTTGAAATTGGAAACTTCAGACCATAAAAATATGCACATAGGAAAGACTAGAAGTAGATAAGCTAAACTTCCATTTTACTTGGGGTGAAGATTTTTATTTGATTTTGTTTTTTGAGGGAGAGAGTTCATGAGTGAGTGGGGAGGAAGAGAGGGAGAGGGAGTGGGAGAGAGAGAATCTTAAGTGGGGAGCTTGATGTTGGGCTCAATCTCACAACCGTGCGATCATGACCTGAGCTGAAATCAAGAGTCGGATGCTTAACCAACTGACCAGAGGACATGAAGGTAAAGATATTTTTAGACCAGCACATGAAACTGTAGTATCAATAGAACATAGGAAAGAAGGGAAAGAAAACTAGAAGAAAGGATGAAAAATTGAAAAAAAAGAAGAAATGGGAAGATAAAAAATTAATATAATTGCAGTTACAGTAAGTATAAAAGGGTTCATTTGATGACCATAATTTTGAGATTCTAATATTAAAGCATCAAAAATCAGATATTTGTTTCCTAACAAGAGACAATAAAAGAAAAGTATAGAAATGTTGAAAATATACAGATAGAAAACACGTAATAATCAAATATGAAGCAAAGTAACAAAATTAGTGATTTTTAACATGGACAAAAGAAAAGTTAGAGCAAAAAACTACATGAGTGCCAAGCAGTATTTTTAATATAAGTAAAAATAATAATAAAAGTAATGACCATGGGGTGGGAGGTCGGGTGAGCCTGGTGGTGGGTATTATGGAGGGCACGTATTGCATGGAGCACTGGGTGTGGTGCATCAACAATGAATTCTGTTACACTGAAAAGAAATTAAAATAATAATAATAATAAAGTAATGACCATGAACACAAACACAATTATTAAAATATTGCTTCAAGTTAAATGCAGCTACAAATAAAAGAATTATCAGTCATTCGGTAATTGTGAATGAATGTATATTAACTATCGCAAATTAACAAATAAAAAACACAGATAATAGAGAAGCCATATCACTAATATGGTTTATCTCATGTATGTAAATTTCACTTTAACACCATCAAACTCCTTTTTTGAAAACATGGTCCATTCACCAAAACAGATCATATATTAAGCCAAATAAATCTTATTCTAGGCCAAGTATCATATAAGTATGCTGCCTGACCTCACTTCCGTAAAATATCAATACAAAACTTTCTTTATAAACCTCTTCTAACTAGAAAATTATTCTGTTAACTCTTAAATGGAAATTACAAGGAACATTTTAAAACTCTTCGAGCTGATTGAAAAATATAAGAACTATGTGTCGATACTGCAGAATGTATCTAAAAAATATTGAGGCAGAAAATACAGCTTTGGATATATTTACAAAAAAGAATGAGGAGGAGGAGGGGGAGGGGAAGGAGGGGAGGAGAAGGAGGAATAAAGAAAGAAAAGAAAATTTTAAAAACCACAAAAAAAAGAAAAAAATGCAAAAAAAATTAAAATTAAAAATTTTTAAAAATTAAAAAACAACAACTTTTGCTTTCAAGAGTATGCCAAACAAGATGTCTAGAGAAATACTTCCAGTTCAAATACACAAAAATAAAGAAAAACAAGTCTTTAGAATTGCATTAAATGTGTGGCTTAGTTGCCAGGAAAAAAATTTTTAAATATCTTCAGATGCAAAAAATAGTGAGATACTGCAAATTTTGAGAAGAAAAGAAATGCTGTAAGTAAAGTTTTGGGGGGCATTTTCAACTTCATACATTTTGAAGGACCATGCACAGGCCAGATAATGGGTGTAGCTTGGGCCTCTCCAAGGTTAGAAGTGAGATTGAATGCTATCAATTAACCAGGACCCTTGAAAGACAATTCCTTAAAAACAATTGAAAAAATATTGTGTGTCCAGCAAAAGGTTAAAATTAGGGATATTTACCTGTCAAGCACACTGTATGAAGTGAGAATGTAAAAGGTTTGTTATTCTGAGATTTTCCAAAAGAAGACTTTTACATATGTATATTTGCAACCAGAATTTGTACTATATATGGAAAATGAATGGGCTAAAGGAGATTATGCTGAGTGAAATAAGTCAAGCAGAGAGAGTCAATTATCATATGGTTTCAATTACTTGTGGAGCATAAGGAATAACATGGAGGACATGGGGAGATGGAGAGGAGAAGGGAGTTGAGGGAAATCGGAGGGGGAGACGAACCATAAGAGACTGTGAACTCGAGAAGCAAATTGAAGGTTTTGGAGGGGAGGGGGTCGGGGGGGTTGGATGAGCCTGGTGGTATTAAGGAGGGCATATATTGCATGGAGCACTGGGTGAGGTGCATAAGCAATGAATTTTGGAACACTGAAAAAAAAAACAAAATAAAGTGGAGAAAATATTAATTTACAATTTCTGCAGGACATTTTCTCAATTCTAGGAATTTATCAAATTATTCCATATTGGAGTTTTTCTTAAAAATAATTTCACATACTGCACTCTCTATATGCTAGTCATATTGGACCTTCAGTTCCTGCAATGCCCTCTACTCCTTCTTGCTTCAACACGTATGCACTTGCATGTTCCCCACCCCAAATCTCTCCTGCTCTGCCCACCTTACTCTTAGGCATTATTCAGATCGCAAAAACAGAAACAAAAGCATTTCAACTTCAATGGCACCTTCTCTTTTCCCAGGACCAAGTCAGATCATTTATTTAGTATCCTTCAGTTTTTCTTACACAACTCCACAAATAAAATTGTCTAAGTTATTATTTGCTATTTATTTGCTTTTCTACTAGAATATCTTATTCCTTATGCTGGCCTCTTGTTCAGTACTATAGCTTCATCCCTTAGCAGAGTTAGTGTTCAAAAACTATTTGAATGAATTAAGCACTTATATTTAGAAATCTTCTAGACCTCAGGTCATAGTATAAGATCAAAGCACTTCTGCAAGTGACCAAAATAAGTTACTTGGTTCATATTCTGGATTAGGCATAAATATTCCCTTCTAAAATCAGCATTTGAGATACATCTGTGAGTGCAAGTTTGTGTGTATGAACTTAAATACATGTAAGAGCTTAAAGCAGAACATCTCCTAATTCATACTGATTCATCCCAGGTTCAATCTTGTGTCCCTCAGCATAACTCAGGGACTGTGTTGAGTCTTTTGTATCTGTACCTCTAGCAGAAGTTTTGCTCAGCTCCAGTTGGTTCGTGATTCTGCATCATCTCCAGTCAGTGGGTTTGAAATATAATGACTCCTTCATTAGGGCTCTAATGCCCCAGCCCCCATGTAGGCTGTGCTTCCTAGCTCCTTCTTACCAAGCATCTACTACTATCTCTATCCCATCAAACACATCCAGTTCCACACAAATTAAGATTTAAACAGTGAGAGTAAAAGTGATCTTTTAAATAATTAAAATTGCACACTCAAAACACACACTTCTGTCTCTGACTCTTATATCCATGTTCTAAATATCAAGGCTGATTATGATTCCCTTTGTCTTGCTTTCTGTTTCTACGGGTCTTCTTGGTGAAAGGCTCTCAGTGGTTCAGGGAAGTCGGGCAAAGCACAGTGCAAACTCTTGTTTTAGGTGCTTATTCTCACCATCATAAACTTAACAGTGAAAATAGTCTCCAAGCTGGTTTTCCTCCAGGAGGCGTGTGGGAAGAAGACATCACAGGGTCGGAAAGGTGACAAAGCCACCGAATCATCACTTGAAGAGTAAAATTTCCTAGAATGTAGTCAAGATAATTATGGACGATTTTAGCGAGGTTCAATAACACGGTTACAGTCAATGCAAGTGCTTGTGGTGCAAGTAAAACAGGTCTACAGGGGCTTCTTCTCTAGATTATTCTCCTAGAACATCCATTTGCCCCCACGCGGGTCTGTGCAGCTGTGAGCCGTGTCCCGGCCTCACAGAACTTGCATCTCTGCAGGGCCCTCAAAGAGGCTCGCTTCAGCTTGCTGTTTCCTAGAATTAGGATAAGGGAGTGACCCCAGGGATAGATGGCTGCGGTCGTCATGCCAAAAATAAACAGTAGTCTGTTTTCTGGCATATTGAAACATACTATCTCTATGACAATGCCTATAAAATACAAGATGAAGAGGAAGATAAAAGATATTAAAACTTTCATTGCTTTCACATGTGCTTCTGTACTGGGGTCTCGGGGTCCAGTGATCTTCATTTGCATGCGCCTGTTGTGTCTCCAGAGGGAAACGATTAACAAGAAACATGTAACCAGGCAGAGTGTAAAGAGAAGAATGACTCCTAGGTTGACCAAAATCTGCTTAGTAATGAACATACTTTTTGGCATGTTGAAGTCCCAGGTTGTATTTCCACTCCTCATTCTGTTATCATTAATAATCCTTGCAATTTGTGGAAAAGTAAATAACCATGAAATAAACAAGGATCCCATCAGAAGGTGAAGAACCCTATTGATCCTACCCTTCAGCCAGAGAAAAATATGGTGGGAAAAATTTGCTATCTTCAGGAAATAGAAGATACTGAGGCTGGTGGCAAACCAGATACTTGATTGATTGATAATTATCCATGAGTAACTAATAAAATCAATTAGTTTGCCAGAGTAATACATATCTGGAGAGAAGAGCTTTATGAGTCCATCTGTAATTATTAACAATATCAGAAAAACTCTGGAAGTAGCTAAGCCAGTGAGAATAAAGCCAATCATCGAAAACTTTTTGTTCTTCACATAGTCTACACAGTTGACAAGTCCAATAAAACCATTCCCTAGAACTCCCAGTACCGCTTCACTAACTGCTATAAAAATGAGAAGGCCTTCCCGTATGCTTATCATATCTGCCAGTTCCTAGTATTGCTTCTGTTACATTACATTTATGTTACCTGCTGCAGAATGAGACGAATGTTAGCTGCTTGATGGAAGAATTTTTTTCTTCTATTTCATTACATAAATACTTAAAAATACCCCTAAAATGCCTTGTGATGGAATCGGAAATGTCTTCATGGAGACCACCTCCGTTTCATTTATAACTTAGCGAGTCTGGGGAACATGTGTTCAGACTGAATGCCTTACGTGCGATTTGTGAAGATGCAAATGAAAGTTTCTGTTTCATGGATTTCACTTATCCTCCTGTGAGATTATTTTGCATCTGTTAACCTGACTTGTGGAGTAGGAGTGTCAAATGTATACCCACAAGAAACAGAACGAACAGAAACAAAAATTTGACTTCATCCTTTTAAATATCAACTACAACTTCATCATTTGGGTTGTATTTATGACCGTTTAAACATATATAAAGGAAAAACAGTTTATAGAGGTGGCAAATGAATCTAGCCAATGTAGACACTTCCTTTTAATAAGTAGAGGCATAAACACATTTTTGTCATTTTCCTGATAATTCAGGCAAAACACATTTTAAGTTTCAATATAAAGAGGACAATAGATTATGATTCAATTATATAGAAACACTGAGCAATTGCCACTTTGCGATGGAAATGGACTGATCCAGCGAGCATAAAATCAGTAAAAACATAGCTGGATTCAATAGGATATAATTGACATCTATAGACTACTTCCTCCAACAAAAGCAGATTATACATTTTTCTCAAGCTCACCTGGAACATTCTTGAAAATAGACCGCCTTCTGCGCCACAAGGTACACCTTAACAAGTTTAAAGAGTAGAAATTATACAGCATCTGCTTTCAGACCAGAATGGAATTAACAATCAATAACAGAAAGGAACTGGAAAATCCCCAAATACAGGGAGAACAAACAACACATTTCTAAAGAATGTGTGGGTCAAAGAAATAATCCCAAGAGAAATTTAAAATATTTTGAACTAAAGAAAATGAAAACACAACTTCTCAAATCTGGGAGATGCAGGGGAAGCAGAGCTTAGAAGGAAATACATAGCATTGAATGCATATATTAGACAAGAAGAAAGATCTATAATCATCATCTAAGCCTCCACCTTAGGAAACTTTTCTTAGGAAAAGAAGAGCAAATTCAACCCAGTAAGCAGAAGAAAAGAAATAAGAATTTGAGCAGAAAACAATGAAACTGAAAGCAGGAAACCAATGGACAAAATCAATTTAAAAAATGCCACTTCCTTGAAAGGTAAATAAAATTGATAAACTTCTTAGGTTAACAAAGAAAAAAAAGAAAGGAGACAAATTACTAATATCAGAAATGAAAGGGAACATCACCAGTAATGGCATAAAGATTTTTTGTAAAAATCAAAATGAAATCTGGAGAGTAGAGAATTTGTTTTTGGTTAGCATTACTAAAAGTTATGATTTGACTTTTATATGAATTAGAGTACCTGCAGTTAAGACACATCGACTCAAACTCATTATACACACATTCTGCCACAGATAAAGATTTTTTTTTTAATTGACTTTGAGCTACCAGGAAAATTTCCAAGGCAGTTCATCTTCATTTGACACATTTGATATGAAAACAATTATTCTATTGACAAACATTTATAACTGCTCTGACATTATCAGACGCTATTTGGGGATGCTCTTAGAACTAGGGTGAACTCATTCTGAGAGCAGGTTCAATGTGTGGAGAAAGTCTGTTTCCCATACCACCACCAAGAAACTCTCCAGACATCAAGAGTTCTACAATTCAGTTCAATTCTCACACTATTTACTAGGAGATGTCGTCAGATTCCAGAGGGTCAGGGCTTGGTCCTATACGACTACCTCCCTCTGCCCCCACTTCAGACACCAGTCACTAGCCCAGGCTGTTACCTGGGGCTCTGAACTAACTCTAAATCAGAGAGATTCCCATAACCTCCTCCTTGGATTTTGATTAACTTACTAGAGCAGCTCACAGAACGTGGAGAAACATTTTACTTACTATATTTCTGATTTATTAAAAAAGATATGACTCAGAAACAGCTAGATGGAAGAGATGCATAGGGCAAGGTTTATGGAAAGGCTGCAGGGCTCCTGGGACCTTTCCAAGAGGGCCACTGTTCCTGAACCCCTCAGGCGTTTACCAAATGCTGAATCCTATCCTTTGGAACTGGAAAATAGTGATTAACACATGGGAGAGCTTCTTAGATTATTTGGAAAGATAACGTTTATTAATAAACACTTTTTTAATAGGTAATTAAGAATATTAATAGATTCAAGTGACCTTGATGATGAAATACTTCTTGGATGGTAATTAAAAATTCCATTCAAACTTTATTTTCAATTATATTATTAATATAAGTGCTCTGAAATTTTATTAATATTAATAATAACAAGAATTCTACGGACTATGTCAGAAATACCTGCTTTGATCAGATGCCCAAATTCTTTGATTAAAATGTGAAATGTATCATACTACTATGCCTATATATTTTTTTCTACTAAGTGTGTGGGAGAAGAGGAGCATGTAATTATTTCATTTAGTTTTCTTATTGAAATGTTGGAAAATAAAAATACATTTGATTGAGTCTGTATAAGGAAACACTAGATACACAAAACAATTAAAAATAATTATTTCTGGAGTTGGGCTTCAGGGGTTTCAGTTTGGGTTTATTTGAATTTACACTGAAGATGGACTTTCAAAAATACAAAAATACTGTAATATTATAATTTAAAATAAACATATATTTTTGTCTCCCACCCAAGGTGCCTGGTTCACAGTTCCCAAAACCCTTGGAATTTCCTAAGTGATAAGAACAGTGGAAGCATCTTACATTATATTATATAGTTTTTTTCCTCAGTTCGCTTCAGAGCCATAAAGGTGAAATGAGTGTCCTGTTTTAATAAGCCCCTTACAGCTGCAACTGAGTTTATGTTAAGGAACTGACTTTTGGAAAGCTGGTGAGGATAGAGGTTGGTTGCAGGGAAATCAACCAGAATTAGAGGGCGGAAACTTTCAGTCCCATCCCCTGATTTCTGGGGCAGGGGGATTAGAGATGGAGGTGAAGTCAATCACCAACGACCAATCATTTAATCAATCATGCCTATATAGTGAAGCCTCCATAAAACACCAAAAAGGATGGGGCTTGGAGAGCTCCAGGCTGGTGAATCACAATGCTTCCAAGTGCCACTGTGCGGGGTCCCACGTTACACAAGGACAGAAGCTCCTTGCTCAGGACCTCATTCTGCCTATCCCCCCCATATGACTTTTGATTTGTAATCCTCTAATGTCTTTTGTAATAAACCGGTAATCTGCTGAGGAAACTGGTTTCCTGAGTTCTGATGAGCCATTCTAGCAGATTAGCAGACGGGGAGAAGGGGGTGTGGAAACCCCTGATTTATAACCAGTTGGGTCAAAGCACAAGTAACAACATGAGCCTGGGATTAGCATCTGATTGGCAGTCTGTCTGGTGGTACTGAGCCCTTAGCCCATGGGACCTGATGCTATCTCTGGGTAGAGAATGACAGAACTGAGTGAAGAGCTGGGTGGTACAGGTGGTATAGGAAACCTCTCTCCCTATTCCCCCCACCCCCCAACACACTGGAATTGGGTGTCAAATCCGTAAACACATACGCACAAGATTTCTCATAGCAGCATTGTGTGTCATTGCAAAATATTGGAAACAAAATAAACATAAGAACGTTGCTGAATCCATTCTGGTACTATGAAGCCATGAAAAAGAATAAGAAATAATTTTACAAATGGATGAAGCAGTCTCTTACATATTATAGAATAAAAGAAAAGAAAGGGCAGGGGCACCTGGGTGACTCAGTGGGCTAAAGCCTCTGCCTTCCGCTCAGATCATGATCCCAGGGTCCTGGGATCGAGCCTCACATCGGGCTCTCTGCTCTGCAGGGAGCCTGCTTCCTGCTCTCTCTCTCTGTCTGCCTCTCTGCCTACTTGTGATCTCTGTCAAATAAATAAATAAAATCTTTTTTTTTTTAAAAAAAAGTGCAAACTATCATTCGTATAAGAAATGGGGAAAAAGGTAATATATATGTATCTTTTTTTTCTTTAAATTTTTATTTTAAGTAAACTCTTCTCTATACATGGGGCTTGAGCTCACAACCGGGAGATCAAGAGTCACACGATCTATAGACCGAGCCAGTCAGAGGCTCCATATTTGCTTACTTTTTCAAAAACACAAATAGGAGGGGCAGTCCCTACAACCCAGCAGCGACCTGAGGAGGTGTCACTTGGTGCTAGGACAGCCCCGTCGCCTCTGCCAGCACCGAAGCCCCGACCGCGCCCCACACTCCACTCATCCCAGAGGGCGACCCGCCCTCCTCCCCTCACCCCCAAGGCCCCCAACCCCCATCTCCCGTCACTGCAGGACAGCAATACACACCTCTCAGACCCTTGCCCTCCATCCCGGGACCACTTCCATTCATCTGAGCAGACAGTCCACACACCCCTGTCTCCTGCTCCTGGCCCTGGCAGAGGTGATGCCCAGGAGAGCCCCCGAGGTTTGCCTGGGGCACGCCTGGGGCACGCCTGGGGCAAACGGCTTGAGCTCAGCTTCCTTCCTGTTGATCTTGGGGGCACACTGAAAACCTGTCCACCTCCTTAAAGCCTGGTTTCCTGCCCCTTCTCTCCACTGCTGAAATCACCCCCAGGCCCAGTGATTGTGGACCACCTTGGAAAGCTCAGGAATTCTCCAAAGTTGGTGCAACATTTAAATCAATTTATGAGTCACCATGGTCATCCTGCCATTCATTGGTGAACCGCTGAACTGAGTGAGGATGAAGGAGCAAAAGTTATTCTTTGATTTTCATGCAGTTTGGGGCTCTGTGCTTTTCCAAAGCATTTTAAACAGCATAATTAAAATAAACAGTGAATTTTGGAACACTGAGAAAAAAATTAAATTTAAAAAAAAAGAAACTGATACCCTCCTATAAAAAAAAAAAAGAGTGAGAAAAACAAACAAAATAAAAATAGGAAGAAGAAACCAGAAATAAGTGAAATTGATTACCTATAGGGAGTGATTTAAAATGAAATGGAAGTTATGGAAGAGGGATTACACTATTATCGGTATGCCTTTTGTTTAGTTTTGAGTCTTGATGATAATGTTTTAGATAATAAAGCAAGGGCTGGAGAAAAAACCTAAAGCAAAATGCAATTAAAATACAGCCTTTACTTCTTCAAATTAATAGTCAGAAGGGGGAAAAGAAGAGAACCAACCAAAACAACTTTTTTTTCCAAAATAACCTTTGAACAGATTTTTTTACTGTATGTCCTCATATAGGCATTCATGAACAATAAAGAAGTATTGAGATGTAGTTAGTACTCTTTCTTTCTACAAGTGGTATGTGTTAGCAAATCTGAAACTACTTTCAATGTATTTTATGATTAAACAAATGAATGTGTAGACTGAAAAAAAAAATGAGAGCCATGTTTTTCATTGTGAAAGAGAATATACAACATGGAAAGAATAGTCTGTAATTTTTAATTGGGTTAGAGATACCAGTGTATTTTCATCATATATATATATATATATATATACAGACACGTGGAGAGAATAATGGATGTATATGTATGTATGCTACCAAATCCTGATTTTTAAGTACACTTCTACACTAAAAGAAATCAGGACTCCTTGGAGAAATAGTAAATACAGGGCAAAATTAGAAGAAATACAAAATGAGCCTAAAATATTTTGCTGTGCAAGAATGTAAGGAAACACTAAAAGCATTATGGAGACATGTCAAAAGAATACAAAAGTCAACTAGAAGAGGTTTTTACTTGACAAATCTAGACCCATGTAGGCATTAAAATAAATCATGATAGTAATAGGTAATAACCCATTGAATAAAAAATGAGCCTGCATTATACAGTATGTCTGCTGAATAAAATATGAATCATCCATATATTTTAAATATAAATATACATTTATTTGTATAAACAAATGAATAAATAAGTGATTTCAAGTAAGTGTACTTTGTCAGACAAAAGAAGTGTTCTACTTGTTTATTAAGTGTGTGTGACAGGGTACCGGGCTGGCTGGCTCAGTTGGCAGAGAACGTGACTCTTGGTCTCAGGATCATGAGTTCAAAGCCCCACTCTGGGTATAGAGCTTACTTTATTTTTTTTTAAAGATTTTATTTATTTATTTGACAGAGAGAGAGATCACAAGTAGGCAGAGAGGCAGGCAGAGAGAGAGGGGAAAGCAGGCTCCCCGCTGAGCAGAGAGCCCGATGCGGGGGCTTGATCCCAGGATGCTGAGATCATGACGTGAGCCGAAGGCAGAATCTTAACCCACTGCGCCACCCAGGTGCCCCTAGAGCTTATTTTAAACAATAAAATATACCTTGTTTTTTTTAAGAGTAAAAGTCAAAAGACCATTAAATATAATGTCTCCCTTATTCAGGTTAAGAGTATATTTAGAAGACTACTAGTTAACTTGATCCTGGTATATTTTAAGAAATAGAGTCTCTTCTCTTCTCTCTCTCTCTTTTTCATTCTCAAAATCCATAATAAAGTCTCAGCTTTACACAGCCAGCCCTTTGTTTCCCTCTGTGTGGGAAGCACTTAGCTCTTGAGTGATGTGCAGGTGCCTCCTGGAGAATAAAATCTTCAACATAAAATGAAGATTTCTACTAACTGCTATCTTCTTGACTCTGAGATTTATAGCACCATCTGAAAGTAATCAGAAATCTTAACATTTGGGGGCTCCTGGGTGGCTTAGTCAGTTAAGCGTCTGCCTTCGGCTCAGGTCATGATCCCGGAGTCCTGGAATTGAGTCCCACATTGGGCTCCTTGTTCAGCAGGGAGCCCACTCTCCCTCTGCCTGCTGCTCCCCCTGCTTGTGTTCTCTCTCTGTATCAAATAAATAAAGAAAATCTTTTTAAAAAAGAAAGAAAGAAAGAACTCTTACCATTTTTCAATTATGTCCTTATCTTCGGAGGATGGCTTAAGAAAGTGGCGAAGTCTGTATTTTTGTGTACAATATAGTGGTCTTCTCCTTATTAATAACATTGTTCCATTTTTATTGGAGGATTCCTCCTTAAGGATCAACTATCAGGTAGGATTGTGCATTGTGAATATATAGGTATGGTAAAAAAAAATCGAAACACTTTTTCATACTTTTACCTTTCTAGGCATAACTTATAAAACAAATATTTCCAAGAAATTGTTTTATTGGTCTCTTACTATATTTCCCTCTTTCATATCTGTGTTTTATGCCAACAAAAGACTAAGATGTAAACAAAGAGCTTTTCTCTTCATTTTCTATTTAACTTTTTGTTATGAAAAATTTCAAGCATAAACAAAGGCAAAGAGGACGATTCAATAAGTCCTATGTACTAATCATCTGCTTTCAGCAGTTACCAATATATGACCACTCTACCTTTACCTATCCTACTCCCTGTGCATTATTTTGATATGTATTCCAGATATGATAGCCCCACATCCCTCAGGATGTACAATACACTAGTATAATAACATTTCCAGCATTAGTTACCAGATGATAGGAAAGAATTTTAACAATCTCAATGAATTTTAAACTATTTGATTTCTGCAGTTACATCAGTACAGAAATACTCTCAAATACAGTTTATGGCAAAAGATTATCAAAACAGGAATTAAATGGCTAAATCTGGATTATTCCAGAAACCAGGTGGTGATTTAGAGGAATTAAATAGCTTTAGGTAAAAGCACATTAATATGACATTAGTATCCCTGAATGACCATTCATATCACAGATCCATATTCGCCTCCTAACATTTGTGAATGACTCAGTGTTAATGACAGTGATCTTCAATTGGTCTTGGAATTTTTTCTTCTATTTAGCTTTGTCTCTCTGCCATATCTTACTATACCCACCTGTTCAATTTTGATTACTTGTGTTTGATTTTTAACAACATCTTTCTTCTCTAGGTCTGCATGAGTGGAAGGTGACTTATACATACATACACAGAAGTTCTAACAGTTCAGAGAGGTGATAGTTCCTACTTATTTATTTATTTACTATTTTTTCATCTGGTTATTGCTTAGAGGTCTGTCCAGATCTAGGAAGAATTTAAATGACACTCAGTGAGATAGCACATATACAAAAAGAAGAATCCAGTGAAACAAGGAAGATTACATAGACTTCTCATTGACTTCTCTCATAGGCCAATGTAGCTGAAAATGCCCTCCCTTTAAGATTTTACTCATTTGGCTGTTTCCAAAAATCACAACTTATGTGTGACCTGAAAGATAGGGAATTCTTATCATACCACCAAACATGCAAACCAAGCCAGCTTGTTCTGTAGCAAAAAAAGTCCCCCAAATTTGAAAAAGGCAAACGGATATAGCACAAAGAACACAAGAAAGAGAAAATTAGGTTTGCCTCTCTGAAATGGGCCTTCATATTGGGGTCTCTAGAATCGCTGATGAGCTCAATGTGTTTCCATGTGTGTTTCCACAAAAAAAAAAAAAAAAAAAAAAAAAAAAAAAAAAAAAAGGAGGAACAGAGAAAAGAAAATCAAGGGGATACAGGAGTGAGGAAACTGGAGGGGCCAAAGCCAGGCCACTCCCACAATGTGCCACTTTGGCATACTGATTATTTTAAATAAAAGTTACTTAAGAAACGAGTGCAAAAACACTTAGACCCTCCTCCATTCCCCTGAAAGCAGAAATGAATATCTTAAATAAAAAAATATCCCTTCTGCGATAAAGTAAAAAGACATTCTTATCACCGGAGATAGGGACTTGAAAGCTGACAAAGCTGTAGAAACAAACATCTTTGCCTTTTTTTCACTCCTTTACAACTTCAGCCCAAATTCTGTTTAGAATTACTTACTAATTAAAACTCCCAAACACCTATTTTCCTTGTCCTGTAAATTCTTCACAAATTTATTTTTTCTGTGTCTAAAATGTATAAAAAACTGCCTGCCTTGGTCATTTCTTTAGGTCTCAATTTCATTGTTGGGTTTAATGAGGGGGGAAAAAAAAAGCTTTGTTTGTTTGTTTGTTTGTTTGTTTTCCTCCTGTTAATCCCTCTCACGTAAACCTAATTCTTAGTCCAGCTGGGAGACATTGCAGATAAAGGGAGAATTCTGCCTTCGGACAGACCCAGTAGTAAAGATAATCATATATTTGGGTAAATAGGAAGGGGAGGTGAACCATGCGAGACTATGGACTCTGAAAAACAATCTGAGGGGTTTGAAGTGGCCGGGGGGGGGGGGGGGTGCGGGGAGGTTGGGTACCAGGTGGTGGGTATTATAGAGGGCACGGCTTGCATGGAGCACTGGGTGTGGTGAAAAAATAATGAATAAATGTTTTTCTGAAAATAAATAAATTGGAAAAAAAAGATAATCATATAATTTAAATTTTTATTTTTATTCACATTGAATATCCCAGTTATATTTCTCTCTCTCCCTCTTTCACTTCCTCTTTGTTGTTGTTTTAGGGAATGATATCAGAAACATCAAAACTACATGGCAAAGGAAAGCTTATGAACAGGAAGTTCACAGATACCAGCAGAAGGATGAAAACTGCCTCATTAATTCTCCATTCTAGCCAAAGGGAAAGTAAATAAAGAAATTGGCGACCTTCAGGATTAAAACAAAAGGCAGTGAGATAGGTAGCTAACCAAGTGCTCAAGTGGTTGGCCAATATCCAAACACTAGTTTAGGATATGGTTATTTCCCATAGGAACAGGGATTTTCTGGTACAACAACACTGAAAACAAATCAATGATTGTTAACCACAATTGACTAATTCTGTCAAAGGCCAAACTAATATGAATAAAGCCAATCAAGCATAATTTTTTACTTCTAATTCAAGCAATGCAATTTGTGAGTCTAATGCATCCATTCCATAAAATATCTATTTTAAATTTCTCACGTGTTACAACCATGAGAACTTTCTCCAATGTATTCGACATGGATGCAAAAAAAAAAAAACCAAACTGATCTTCAGTTTGTTGACTAATCTCCTGACGATTTACTAGATTAGGATATAGGTTTTGTTTAATTATGCAATAATATCTACTTTTCTTTTTTATTATGGCTCTTCTTCTTATCTATGAATCCCAGTAATCTCCAACAGCCATTGAACATTTCCAACCAGCTCTGCTAAGGATTTCCAGTCTTGGTCCAGATGTCAGCTAGAAATTGTAACATCCTATGTAAAGAGATGGTTGAGGGGCGCCTGGGTGGCTCAGTGGGTTGGGCCGCTGCCTTCGGCTCAGGTCATGATCTCAGGGTTGGGATCGAGTCCCGCATCTGGCTCTCTGCTCAGCGGGGAGCCTGCTTCCCTCTCTCTCTCTCTGCCTGCCTCTCCGTCTACTTGTGATTTCTCTCTGTCAAATGAATAAATAAAATCTTAAAAAAAAAAAAAAAAAAGATGGTTGAAAGACTAGACCCTCATTTGCTAATATGTAAATAAAGGCACAGATTAATTTTCATTCTTTTGAATAAAAATTCCTCTCTCCTCTCAAAGAACTGCTTCATTTGATTTACAAATCTCAACTGTGAAATAGGTGCCTCTGTTAAATAACAAAAAGTCAACAGAGTTAAATTTTAAGATCCCATTGGCTTTATTAATCAGTTCATGAATCAAACAACATCCTATGTAACAAGTAGAGGGGAGCTACAAAGGGCTACAGAAAAAGAAAAGTTTTTAAAGGTAGAGAGGGAGCAGAAAAAAGGGAATTATTGACAAAGAATCTATTATTTTAGGCAAGGTCACACTCCTAAGGTGACTGAAAGGGGTCTATCAGTAAATTTGCTGCTGCTAGCCAGGAAATTCCCATGTTGATCTCTCTCTCTCTCAAATTAATAACTTAAATCTCTGAAAAATGTTTTACTATATTTAAAATTACCTACTGGGTATATTTCTGCTTAAAATACAAAATGCCTGAGGGATATCTGTTCTGATCATTTGAAATAAATTAGAAAAATACTTTGATTTATTGATGTCTTCAGTGCTGTTGAACCAATAGTAATTAGATGTCACTCTCATCCCTACCTTTCCGACTTGGTCTTTCAAGAGAATTAGTAGTGAAAAGATTCAAATAATGACATAACTAGCTGAAGGGAGGAGATCCTGTGAGATTATGATGTTCTAGAAGCAGATCATGTTAAGGTAGTCCTTCAACAAGCAGCTAGTTAGCTGGTTTGCTAGTTAGATGATGCTTTGGGACTAATTAAACCTTGCCACTTCAACCTCTAAGAACAAACAAATCTACCATAAAAGAGGGCCCACCAACAATCTAGACATGATCCAAGGACAGTTTGATCATCACGTTTGTTGCTAGCAAAATACAATCAGAGGAGAGATACACAGACCTTAATCACTTCATGCCCTAAGGACTAGAGATCGTGTAAGAGAATAGGGGATGGATGACACCCCTTTGTGCCCTCCACTTTCCAGTATATCCAAAATAAATCTCTTTCTTTTATATTGTCCAGTGTTGAGTTAATCATTCCATAGACTAGAGAGAATTCACAAAGACTAGTTCTTAATTTCTCAAACAAATCCAGAAATTATAGCTCTAAATCCTTTGTAGGTCATCTATTCACAGAAGCCAGAAATCTGTGCCAGCCTGATTTTACTTTTACTCACTACCAAATCCAGTCAACTTTACGATCTTAAAAGCTCTCAAATCTATCCCCTTGTCACCAAGTCTATGACTACTATCTTGATTCAGACCTTCATCATCTTGGCACGGACCGCAAGACTAGTCTCCTTACTCTTTACTTACAGCCTTATCCTTTTGTAGAAGTTCTTTCCATTATGTACGTAGAGGTTCTGCTTTGGTGAAAATGCTGTCATTCTTTTCGGGATGAATGCATCCCTGTTTTCATGCTTTATTCCTGGCGCTCATCTCCTTTCTGATTCTCACATAGTTTTGATGCAATTTCTTCTGGAAAAATGTCCCTCATCATCTGAACTTGGATTTGGTGTCCTTTTTTTTTTTTTTTTTTTTATCATCCTGTGTCTCTCTAATTATAGCCTTTTTTTTTTTTTGTGATCTATTATGACTACTCTCTGGACTGTAATTTTTTGGAAGGAAGAAAAAATTCTAATGTTTCACTGTCAAAATCCTCTTAGTAAATGCAAAACCTGACAAATAGTAAACATTTCATAAATATTTGCTGGATTGAAAAAAGTACAATCATAGAAAGTTCTAGAAGTATATAAAAATTTCAGACACCTGGGTGGCTTAGTCGGTTAAGCTTCTGCCTTCACCCAGGTCATGACCTCAGGGTCATGGGATCTAGTCCCACACAGGGCTCTCTGCTCAGAGGGGAATCTGCTTCTCCCTCTGCCTGCTGCTTCCCCGCTTATGTGCTCTCTCTCTCTCAATCAAATAAATAAAATCTTTTTTTAAAAAGTAGGTAAAAATTAAAATACCAATAATGTATTAATATTTATACTGATTTTCTTCCAGTATTTTAATATTTAACTATTCCTTACTTATCATTACACATAGTTATAATCACACTATTTTTGTAAAGTTGAGGTCTAATTTTGATTCACCAGCTTTAGAAGATAAGGTCTTCTGTAAATTTTGTGAACTCTCCACAACAATTATTCTGATTATAGCTTCATAACATTACATCAAAGGCATATAATATTTTTATTTCAAGTAATCCTTTATTGAGAGTACTTTTATCTCTTTTTCTACTTTATTTTTTCACAATATGGCAATGATTACCTAAGTACATGTAATTATTTCTCTACTTAGATGAAACTTCAGTAAGTGAGATTATGAGTTTAAATGTGTAAGTATTTTTGGGTTTTCCAATGCATATTTTTCAACCCAAACTGTTATCAGTCTATGCAAAGCATTACCATTAATTAATAAAAAATACCTAATTGAAAAGTGGAACATGGTGTTTTCCATCATGATATATCTGCTTACATTCATAATTTGTTTTTTTGAGGGGCCTTAGTGGTTTTCTTATGTATCTTTGCCAATTCTTCTTATATTAGAGTTATAGGCATACTTTCTGTTTTCTGTATCAATCAATCAATCTCAGTTGTTACTTGCTTTTTAAATTTAGAAGCTAAAATAGAAGTCGTTAATTTATAATTTAAAATTTACACCAAATGGAATATTGAACAACTGTACTCTTCTCCTTCCAGACAAAAACTCTTTAATACTCCATAGTGTATATGGACCACATATTCCTTATCCATTCATCCGTTGAAGGGCATCTTGGTTCTTTCCATAGTTGGCGACTGTGGCCATTGCTGCTATAAACATTGGGGTACACATGGCCCTTCTTTTCACGACATCTGTGTCTTTGGGGTAAATACCCAGGAGTGCAATTGCAGGGTCATAGGGAAGCTCTATTTTTAATTTCTTGAGGAATCTCCACACTGTTCTCCAAAGAGGCTGCACCAACTTGCATTCCCACCAACAGTGTAAGAGGGTTCCCCTTTCTCCACATCCTCTCCAACACATGTTGTTTCCTGTTTTGTTAATTTTGGCCATTCTAACTGGTGTAAGGTGATATCTCAATGTGGTTTTAATTTGAATCTCCCTGAGGGCTAGTGATGATGAGCATTTTTTCATGTGTCTGATAGCCATTTGTATGTCTTGATTGGAGAAGTGTCTGTTCATATCTTCTGCCCATTTTTTGATGTGTTTGCCTGTTTCGTGTGGGTTGAGTTTGAGGAGTTATGCCTCCATCAGAAAGGATGAATACCCAACTTTTGTAGCAACATGGACGGGACTGGAAGAGATTATGCTGAGTGAAATAAGTCAAGCAGAGAGAGTCAATTATCATATGGTTTCACTTATTTGTGGAGCATAACAAATAGCAGGGAGGACAAGGGGTGTTAGAGAGGAGTAGGGAATTTGGGTAAATTGGAAGGGGAGGTGAACCATGAGAGACTATGGACTCTGAAAAACAATCTGAGGGGTTTGAAGTGGCGGGGGGGTGGGAGGGTGGGGTACCAGGTGGTGGGTATTATAGAGGGCATGGCTTGCATGGAGCACTGGGTGTGGTGAAAAAATAATGAATAATGTTTTTCTGAAAATAAATAAATTGAAAAAAAAAACTCTTTAATATCTCTTTACTTACAAAGTCGTTACCCCCATGATTTCCACTGTTGTAACAAGGTGGAACTTAGTTCCGGGTTATGACTCTTAACTTTCTATACAAGTTCATCAAACTGCACAGGCCTTTTAACAACATGTCTCTAAACAGAAGTTTTATTTTTCTCATCTCAAACATAAGACAAAAAATATATTTAAAATTAGTTGGGAAACTAAAATGGATTTAGGAATAAAGTCAATAGAAAAAAGCATAATACCTAAGGGAAAGAATAATTATGAAATGTTATTGAATAACCTTAGAGAAGGCTTAAGGAAACTAATTTGTAAGTTATATGCTTTAAAGGGAATACATTACATTTTAGAGAAATCTGTAAATTCACTGAGAGTCCAGTCAAAATCCCAATAGTGTATTTTATGGGATTTGAGAAGTTGATTCTGAAAACCCCCTAGAAGAGTAAATGTTACACAGTAGCTAAGAAATTGAAAAAGACAGTAAAAGGCCACAAACTGGCAGACTGATCTGACAGTAACTGTTTAAAACATAAATTTTAACATAATTATGAGGAGCTCATTCATAGGTTCATCACAATTAGCTCTACTATCAAAGTCCTCACACATTTATAGACATTCCTGGCTCCTGTGGACACTAGAGTTTGCTACCACTACATAAAGATATTTTATTTATCCCAAGACCCTGAAATTACACTACTGGGCATTTACTCCAAAGATACAGATGGAGTGGAAAGAAGGGCTGTATGTAGCCCAGTGTTCATAGCAGCAATGCCACAGTCACCAAACTGTGGAAAGAGCCAAGATGTCCTTCAAAAGATGAATGGATAAAGGAGATATGGTCCAGATATATAATGGAGTATTACGCCTCCGTCAGAAAGGATGAATACCCAATTTTTTTTAAGATTTTATTTATTTATTTGACAGAGAGAGATCACAAGTAGGCAGAGAGGCAGGCAGAGAGAGAGGGAGAATCAGGCTCCCCGCCGAGCAGAAAGCCCGATGCGGGGCTTGACCCCAGGACCCTGAGATCATGACCTGAGCCGAAGGCAGAGGCTTAACCCACTGAGCCACCCAGGTGCCTCCCCAATTTTTGTATCAGTATGGATGGAACTGGAGAAAATTTTGCTGAGTGAAATAAGTCAAACAGAGAGAGTCAATTATCATATGGTTTCACTTACTCGTGGAGCATAAGGAATAACAGAGGACACTGGGAAATGGAGAAGAGAAGTGAGTTGGGGGAAATCGGAGGCCAAGACAAACCATGAGAGACTGTGCACTCTGAGAAACAAACTGAGGATTTTGGAGGCGTGGGAGGTGGTGGTTGGGTGAGCCTGGTGGTGGGTATTATGGAGGGCACGTATTGCATGGAGCACTGGGTGTGGTGCATAAACAATGAATCTTGGAACACTGAAAAAAAGCTAAATTTAATTAAAAAAATAATAATAAAATAAAGGTATTTTACTTTAAACAGTTTATTGATCATCTATTCAAATTAGTCAGATTCCCTACCTCACAAAATATACAAAATTAAAAATGAGTTTGATTAAAGATGTAATTGTGCCAAAACTTGCATATAAAAAAGCTAACAAAAAACAAAACAAACAAACAAAAAGAAATGGAGAAATGTTTCTTAAAAATTGAATATGAAATTCTTCCTAAGAGTTCAGTTCAAAATTCCAGAAAGGGGGAGATGGGTGGGGGATGTGTGAAATAAAGAGAATTAAGAGTGCTTTTATTAAGATGAACACTGAGTAATGTACAGAAATACTGAATCATTAAATTGTATACCTGAAACTAATAGAACATTATATATTAATTATACTTCAATTTAAAAAGTGAGGGGAAAAAAAGAACAAAATCCCAGAACCATAAAAGAGGTGAAAATTTTTGTACATACAATAGTAAAATAATTCTATAAAAATTAATGCCATATGTAAAACTTTTAAAAAGAAATAATTTATTGGGAAAAATTGCAATATTTGAAACACACAAAGAGATAATAGTCATAATTCATAAAGGGATCTGAAGAGTAATAAGAAAAAGTCAAATAGTCCTGTTAAAAAAAGGGATAAAGTTCATGACAAGAAAAACAACTAAATTAAGAAAAAATAGTGCAGTACCTCAGGTTCTTTCAAGGTGTAAAGGATGCCATGTTTCCAAAAACAAGCAGTCCATTTATCTTAAGAAAATTCTGCAGTCATTTCTTCATGCTTTTGTCTAACATATTTACCAGACACAGGGTTTCCTAACCATGATGCTCTAGTTTTTAGGCAACTGGTGACTTTCACCTGGACAGAGAAAACTGACTTGTTCCCTCTACTTATTAAGGCATATCCTTGAGTAAGGTCATAAAATCAAATTCCTATAACTGCTGTATGGAAACATGAAGGTGTGTTGTACACACATATGGATATTAGAGATTAAATATTGAGGAAAATCAAAACAAGAGAAATGCTAAATTGAAAAAACAAATGAACTAACCTTCAAGAAAGTGCAGAAAATGCAGAGGTCATTGAATATTAAATCAATATTAAATAAAGAACAATTGGTGGATCCATAGGATAATATGTCTACATATTATTATTTAAAAATAGGGGCACCAGGGTGGCTCAGTAGATTAAAGCCTCTGCCTTTGGCTCAGGTCATGATCTCAGGGTCCTGGGATCAAGCCCCGCATTGGGCTCTCTGCTCAGCAGGGCGCCTGCTTCCTCCTCTCTCTCTGCCTGCTTCTCTGTCTACTTGCGATCTCTGACAAATAAATAAATACATCTTTTAAAAAATAGAAGAGAAAAGATAAATGACAAGAAATAATCACATAATAGGAAAAAATTCCTAGCCAAATAAAACTCTGGATTGAGAGGGTAGTTCAAGTGCTAAACTGAGGACAGTCTTGAGGCTTTAATAGGAGAATTCTCATCATTATAATAATAACAAAAATTTTAGAAAGCAAATAAGCAAACTCCACACGTAGATATATCTTGGAGAAATTTATAAATTGCAACAATAAAGATCAATGCTTCAAATTTTCAGGAAGAAGATCATTAGCTCACTAAAATGCTGTTTAATCCATATAACAGGAAAAATTTCAATTTTCATAACCAGAATCCTAATTTAGGTTGCTATGAAATAGAGCCACAGTCTCTCACCCAGTTTTCAGCTACTTTTCAGGCATTATATCTGTATTGGAGTAAATTAACAGAGCACAAGCAATCGCTGATCTGTCTTTTTTTTCCCCCCCCGACTGTCACTATAACAGCCCTTCTGAGTTCCCTGAGTATTTTTGTGAGTCATCAAACATGAGGGTGGCCTTGGGGATCCCAGACATAGATACCTACAGAAGAATGAATCTGCATTAAAATATCTGATATGATTGACAACTTTCTTTAACCGAAAGAGAGCTATAGGGGACACTAGCTATCCAACTCTTGGAATCATAAAGAAACTAAAAGCAGCATGAATACTGGGCAGAAGAACAAGACTCAACAATGACACAACCTTTCCTACATCAGGTTTTCAAGCTTGAGTAGGATCTGAAAAAGGTGAGTGAGAGAAGTTTGATATTAAATGACAGATGTAAGTTTTGGTTTTAGTCTCGATTGGACTTAATGTATGAGTGACTATAGCAGCTGTGGACTCTGTCTAAGGTTTTATCCTGGAAAAAGATAACTCAACAAAAAGGGTTGTAGGAGCCATAATAAGAAAGAATAAATTTGCTTTCTGCTTTCATGCTATTAAGTCCAATTTTTTAAAGATAAATTTCATTTATATCTCACCTAGGCAAAGCCTCTTGTATATTCTACCCCCTTAAAATGTCGGTACCCCATATATAAATTGAACTTCCCAAAGAAGGAGCCAAAAGCAAGTGATCACTCATTTTGCTAAGTGAGAAAAATTACACAGAGAAAGACGAATACTGTATATTACTTATATGTGAAATCCAAAACATCTGAATTTATAAAAAGAGAGTAGAACGGTGGTTACCAGAGGCTAGGATTGAGGATTTGGGGGAATTTTTGTATAAGGGTATAAACTGGCAACTAGTAGATAAATAAATTCGTGAGGTCTAATGCGCAACATAGTCATTATAGTCAACAACATAACTTATAAACTTCAAAGCTGCTGAGAGACCAGATATTAATTGTTCTCAACACAAAAAATAAATCATAATCATGCAACATGGCAGAAGTATTAGCTAATGAATCACAGTGGTAATCATGAAACGATATATAAATGTATCCACCCAACACACTGTACACCTCAATTAAACAATGTTATATGTCAGTTACATCTCAACAACAACAAAAAATAATCCCTCCCCATTTATTTTCCTTTGATACATTCTATAAGCCTTTAAAACAACATATTTCTGAAAAATAAATACTCTTTTTCTCATATACCAATGGAAAGTCAAACAGTAAACCCAAATCCTCTTGCTTAAAAAATAAACACCAAGAGAGAGAAAAGTGAAATAAATAAAATAGTTTATTGGGGAATAAACTTTACTGGGGGGGCGGGGAAAGCAAGTGATCTCTGTCAATACATGAGATTCCTGATAACCCAGCATTAACGAGTAATGCTTAGTACTAAAACTGGTACCATACTTGAGGAATGAGAAAAATGTAAAACTATTTTGCATTGTATTTTCTGTGTTTTTTACCCAACAAAATAACTTCTACTGTACCCTCTACTTTGAGTTTTGTATCTTTTTGGGGGGGAGATACCAAATTACTTTATTTGAAGGAATGGTACAAATGAAAGAAGTTAAAACATATGGAATTCTTCATGAATTTGCGTGTTATCCTTGCACAGGGCAATGCTAGTCTCTATATCATCCCAATTTTGTGCTGCCATGTGAGCACGCCTTGTATTTTCTAAGTCATGTGTTTTCTCTCTTATTCATTTACTTGTTTGAGACCGCCTTTGGTATATATTTAAGAAATAGTAGGGTTCTCATGGGTTCTGTAACTGGACTTCCAGGAGCATATTTTAGATAGTAGCCAAAAATTTGTCATCCCAGTTCATTCCATGTTCATTCTTTCCCAAATACAATTTTAAGTCATGGTTAGCCATCAGCCACAGGTAATAAGTTGTTAGAATTCTGAAATATTCATTTCATGATTTGGGGGGTTTTTCTGTCTCTGAGACTTGCTACACTTCATTTTTTTACAGTTGTAATCTAAGCACAAGTAAATTACTGTCTTCTCAAAGTCTATTTGTGTCTCTCATCAAATCCCCACTGTCTTGGTGATATGTTCTAATTTTACTATTTATTATATCAGCATTATTCTGATGGAAACACAGCAAACTCTTCTTTCTTTTAACTTCTTCCAGACAGATATTTCCAATAAGGTCCACGGACCTACCACAGAACAGTATAAAAGAAGTTGAAGGAGGGGCGCCTGGGTGGCTCAGTGGGTTAAGCTGCTGCCTTCGGCTCAGGTCATGATCTCAGGGTCCTGGGATCAAGCCCCGCATCGGGCTCTCTGCTCAGCAGGGAGCCTGCTTCCTCCTCTCTCTCCCTCTGCCTGCCTCTCTGCCTACTTGTGATCTCTCTCTGTCCAATATATAAATAAAATCTTTAAAAAAAAAAAAAAAGAAGTTGAAGGAAATGAAAGAAAGGTACATGGAGTTCTATTCACAATCTTCATTCTTCAGAAAATCACAGTCATTTCAGGCATGCTTTATGGGTGTGCAGATTTCCTTACATTCCTGCACCACCTCAGCTTCCTCAGGACACAGAAAGAAGCCTGTTTCAATTTGCTGTTCCGTAAAATCAGAAGGAATGGATGGCCAGATGGATAGGAAAATACAAACATATAAGCAAACATTTTTGCCACCAAACTGTCTAGCATGACATAGGCCAAATATATTATAATATTGCTCAACCAGTACATAAAGAAGAAGAGTAGGAATGAAATCATAGACTTCATGGCTCGCACATGGGCCTTGGTGATAAGATCCCCAGAACCTGTGCCCTTCATCCGCCTGGTGTGTTTCCATAAGGAATGGATCAAAAGGACAAAGGAAGCCAGAGACACTCCAAAGGGGATGATGAACATTATGTTCAGGACTATATTAGAAGTTAATAAATCATATTTTCTTACTGTGAAGTTCAATGTCTGATTGCTGTCAGTGTTTACCCAGGTTTTGATCAGGTTCTTAAATACTGTATCCTTAAAAAGCAGGGACAAACAGAAAGAGAGGACCGCTCCCAGGACAATAATGAGAAGCAGTCTGTGAGTTCTCTGTTTAATCCAGAAGAAAGTGGGATTGGAAAGTTGGCTATCTTAAGCAAATAGAAGACACTGAGACAGGCGGTACAGGTTATGCAGAAATAATTGGATCCTGTCCAGAGGATTTCAAAAGTCATCCATTGATTGTCATTGTAGCATATTTCCTCACAAATTATATCTATACCTATGCCTAGCATTATTATACAGAGAAGAAGTATTCTGGAAATAGCTAAGCAGGTAAGAATAAAGTCAATCAAGAAGAATTTCCAGCTCCTGATCCAATCAATACAGTAAACCAATATAATGAACCCATTTCCCAAAAGCCCCGCTATGAATTCTCCAGCAAAAATCATCATAAGTACATTCTTGAATGTGCTTGCCATGACGGCTGTCGGGAAATCTCTGTCTTCAGTACTTCACTGATCTGTAAATTAAGTAATTTGCAAATTACAGATTTGTGGATCCAAAACTTTAATGTTCAATACATTTCTTTTTCCTGGACGTTCATAACCACTGGCAAAGAAAAGAATGCCTCCAGTACACCCCCAAAGTCTTAGTTATCGTTGGGAAATCGTCTCTCAAGTTCCAGGCTAGTGATTTTCAAGGCAAATAATAGATTACCTGCTCCCATGACTCTGATTATAATTTCTATATAAAGCTATTCATTTCTATGTAAAGCTATTCATTCATTTGTAAAAACACAAACCAGAGCTAGATTTTTACATATTTTTACAATGTCTTTTATTTTCTTTAAGAGTTAGAAATTTTTTTGATTCATTGACCTTTGATTCGTTGACCTTTTTTTTTTAAGAGTTAGACATTTTTGGGGGCACCTGGGTGGCTCAGTGGGTTAAAGCCTCTGCCTTCGCCTCGGGTCATGGTCTCGGTGTCCTGGGATGGAGCCCTGATTCAGGCTCTCTGCTCGGCGGGGAGCCTGCTTCCTCCTCTCTCTCTCTGCCTGACTCTCTGCCTACTTGTGATCTCTTCCTGTCAAATAAATAAATAAAATCTTTAAAATTAAAAAAAAGAGAGAGTTAGACATTTTTTGATTCGTTATAAGCTAGACAGAAAGCACCAATCTAGAAAACAGAGTGACTCGGTCTTCTGTTCTGAGAAATAAGCAAATGAGCAGGGGAAAGGCTTGAATGGAAAATCAAGAAGGGAGCAAGAGAGGGCTGAGGGAGATGTTATAGGCTACATTAAGTCTGAGTCCTGTGGAGGGAGAGGGAAGGCAAGAAGGTAGGTCATGGTCGCAGAGCAGTCCTAAGAGAGTGTCAAGAAGTCCAGTGGGACTTGGCAAGCCCACAGAGCCCATCAGAGGTGTCCCAAGCCTCGTGGGAGTGACCCTGCCATTAACTCTCTGCCCAGCTCAGTCACTGGCGGGGAGCTGCTCATAGAAGGGTCGCAGAGCATCGGAACATGGGCTGGCCAGCTGTTAAAAGCAAAAAAGCAAAATCTCCTGCCAAGCCCAAAAAACCTCTCCAGGAAGGGTAGTAGAAAAAGAAAACCACTTTATTATACCAGAATCGGATACACCTCATGGAAACTTAAAAAAGCAGAAAGAAGTCTCACCCTTTTATAGAGTGCAACAGATACTGTCCGTATGTTCTCAAGGTAAACAATAACTAGTCCTCAAGTAAGGAGACTTGGCATCGTGGTTTAATACAGGCAATTTAGCCTCAGTTTACCTGGGTTGACCATCTATGTTAGCTAATTGGCTCTCTACAAAGGAAAAATTAGTGTTTATATTTATGACAGAAGGTAGTTTTGCCACTTGGAGTCAGGGACTCGCTGAAGTGAGGCTTCTACCCTCCCATAGAAACTGGGAGATACTGAAAACCCTAAGGAGTGATTGTGGAAGCAGCCCACAGGTCAGCAGCATTCCTGTTCTCAGGCTTTGGAACACAGGCTTTGGGCCTGGTAGAAGTAGCATCCCACAGACCCAAGGGGCAGGACATGAGTTAGGAGCTATGGCAGGATGTGACCCTCAGTCCCCACCCCGTTTCTGCACCTAGCGACTGGAGCCCCAACACCCCACTCCTCCCTCACCCCATGACTGACGCCCTGCGTGCCTACCCATAGGGGAGAGGGCAAGCCTGCTTCAGTATATTTGCCATCCCTTTGTACTCCTCTCCCATGCTGGGAAGCATCTGCCCTTGCTTTCCTCATTTAAAAAAAAAAAAAAACCATGAAAGCCAAGGGCAGGCTTCAGCGGCTACTGCTCTCCCTTGCAGAGGCAGCCCTGCAAGGCTGCTCAGATTGGTGTTGGAGAACTTTCTTTCAGGGCACAATCACAATTAAACCTCTCATTTTAATTTGTATGTGCCCTTACGTAGCCAATGAGGGTCCCTTAGGTCAGAGATTTATGGGCACGTTTTCCTCATCACCACAGGCAGCAGGCACCTTATAAGTCAGATTGATTGTTCATTTGTTTTGTATTCTAGATTCTAAGCGAAATCATAAAGTATTTTACTTTCTCTGTCTGACTTATTTCACTTAGCATAATATTCATAAGGTTCATTCATGTTGTTGTAAATGACAAGATTTCATTCTTTTGTTTAATGGTAAAGCAGTAGCACATCTTGTGGTATATATACATGTACACATATATGATGGAATACGACTACATTCATTCACTGATGGACACTTAGACTGCTTCCATAGGTCAGCTATTATAAATAAGGCTGCAAGGAACATTTGGTGCATACGTCTTTTCAAATTAGTGTTTTCATTTTCTTCAGATAAATACCCAAAAGTGGAATTGCTGGATTGTATGGTAGTTCTATCTATAATGTTTTGAAAAACCCCCATACTGTTTTCTAAAGTGGCTACACCACTTCAGATTCCCACCAAAGGTGTCTGAGGATTCCCTTTTCTCCACATCCTTGCCAACATTTGTTACTTCTTGTCCTTTTAAATATAACCATTCTGACAGATGTGAGGTGATATTTCATTGTGGTTTTCACTGACATTTCCCTGATGTTGAGTGGTGTTGAGCATCTTTCATGTGTCTGTTGGCCATTGGGGTGTCTTCTTTGGAAAAATGTCTGATCATATCCTCTGTCCTTTTATTCAGAGCGTTGGACTGGGTTTTTGTTGTTGTTCTTATTACTGAGTTGTATGAGTTCTTTATGTATTTTGAATATTAACCCCTTATTGGAGACGTGTTTTGCAAATAACTTCTCCCATTCGGTAGCATGGGTACTGTACGTTACCTTTATATTTTGTTGATGATTTCCTTCATCATACAGAAGATTTTTAGTCTGATGTAGTTTCATTTGTTTATTTTTTGTTTTGTTATCATTCCTTTCGGAGTCAAATCCAAAAAGAAAATATCATTAAGAGCAACGTCAAGGAGTTCATTACCCATATTTCCTTTTAGGAGTTTTATGCTTTCTGGTCTTAGATGCAAGTCTTTAATCCATTTTGAATTAATTTTTCTGTACAGGGTAAGATAGTGGTCCAGTTTCATTCTTTTGGAAGTGACTGTCCAGTTAGCTTAGCAAAATTCATTAAAAGATGTTCCTTTCCCTATTATATATTCTTGCCTTCTTGGTCATAAGTTAATTGACCATATGGGCCTGGGTTTATTTCTGCACTCTCTGTCCTGTTCCACTAATCTATATGTACATTTTTATGTCAATGTTATACCATTTTGAATACCATACTCTTGTAATATAAATGTGAAATCAGGGATCTTGAAGCCTTCAGCTTTGGTCTTTCTCAAGATTTTTTGACTCTTTGGACTTTTACAGCTACTTACAAATTTGGGGGTTTTTATTTCTATAAAAAATGCCATTGGAATTTTGATAAGGATTACCTTGGGTCTGTAGATTGTTCTGGGTAATATGAACATTTTAACAATATAAATTCTTCCAATCATGAGCATAGAATATGTGTATTCTGCCACTTTGGGATGAAACATTTTGTATGTATCTGTAAGTCCATCTGCTCTTTTATGGTAAGTCTGTCGGCAGCAACTTCTCTTAGTTTTCTTCCATATAAGGAATTGATTTCCTCTTTAGTACTGAAGAATATCTTCACAGGATACAGCATCCTGGATTGACAGTTCTTTGCTTTTAATACTTTAAAAGTGCTCTGCCACTCCCTCAAGTCTTCATGGTTCCTAATGATACTTCCACTGATATTCAGATTGTTTTCCCCTATAAGTAATATATTATTTCTCCCCCACTGCTTTCAAGAATTTTTCTTCATCTTTAATTATGAGAAATTTGACAATAATTTCCAGTGTAGATTTCCATATATATATATATATATATATATATATTCTCCTGATTGGGGTTTGCTCAGCTTTATTAACCTGTAGGTGTATATCTATTCCAAATTTGAAAAGTTTTCAGCCATTATTTCTTTGAGTAGATTTTCAGCTCCACTTTCTTTCTCCTCTTCTTTTGGGACTCAGATGACAAAATTATTAAGTCGTTTGTTATGGTCCTTCATGTCCTTGAAGTTCTACTTGTTTTCTTTTCACTTATTGTACCTTGTGCTCTTCAGGTTATATGATTTCCATTAAGTCATACTCAAGAGCATGGACTCTTGTCTCTGTCACTTCCTTTCTGCTATTGATTAAACCTGTCATTTTTAAATTTCAGATTTATGTTTTTCAGTTCTAAAATTTAAATTTCATTCTTTTGTATAGGTTCTGTTTCTCCACTGAGAAAATATTTTCTGTCCATGTATTTGGAAAGTGTCTACTTTTACCCCATAGAGGATAATTGTAACAACTGTTCCGTGCTCTTTGTCTGATCATTTCCATATCTAAATTATTTGAGAGTTAGCATTGTTTGATGGTTTTATTTCTTGAAAATTGCTCTTTTTTAAATATACAAGGATTTTCTCTCTTTCTGATACCAAAAGTTTTATAAGGAAAATTTTGGACATCAGAGAATAAAGGCACTCACACTAAATCTTGATCTACCCACTGGCAGCAAATGGAAGGGGATTTTGTCCCCCTGACACATTCTCCTTCTTGCAGTTTTCCTCTGGATGACTCTCTACAGCACTTATGAGACAAAAGTATATGTACATAACATCATACTACTATACATACAGATGAAAAATTACAAAAAAAATCCACACTGAGTAGTCCCAAAAGGTCCAACTTCTTTTAAGGCAATGTTTGTTCAAAACTTACCAGTCAAACCCAGTCAGCTCTTTTTTTCTTTTCCATAAGAACAGCAGAGTTAAAATATCTGTTTGTTCAGGGCTATGATAGGAAGTCCTGATATCTTCTGGCTGCAGATTTGTGGAATGCGAGAGAATGAGGCTAGGTTGAGAAGAATGGCTAGAGCATCCAGGGAGGCTCTTTTTCCTCTCGTCCTAATGTCTGCCTCCTTTTCAGTGCCTCTCCCAGGGTCTGTAGAGTCTGCAGACTCAGGGTTTCTCTTTTTCTGTCCCTTCACACACACCACTGTGGCTCCATCCTCTATTCCCCAGCACCAGTGTTTATTCCTGTGCCTGGCACTTTTCCTTGCAGTCCCCCAGAACTGAGTAGAATGGGGATTTGAGCTCCTATACTCAACAGCGCCATGAAAGTTTGCATTTTTACCCTTTTGGGCATTTTGAAACATATTTGGATGAGTTCATAAGGTCTTTGGAGCAGAGAAATCTCAACCTCAACACAAATTCTTTAAGAAACAGGTCAGAGCTGAGGGGAAGAACGGATCAGAGATATCCAGATAAAATATCTCTGTGCCAGTAACAAAACACATTTACTTTTGAATTCAAACACTTCAGTGGCTGCTTATGGCTCAACTGAATAAATTTCCAACATTTTAGGTCTACCAAAAGGTCTGTACCAGATCTGGGGAATCCTTAATCCTCTATCTATAGCGAGAGCAAAAACTAAAAGTGCCATTTGGGTGGGAGGCTTGTTTCAATACTACCAGCTCACTCAACTATTAACCACTTCTCAATCTTACTCATTAATAAGCAACAAAATGGAAGATACTTTATTGACTAAATGGCTATGCAGTTTGGTTAATATGCCAGCTAATGATTCCTATGGACTTCCTCAAATACTATTAATCAGTCTGCAGAGCCCTTGAACTTCTCTCTGGAAGGCCATGTCTTTGCCACTGCCCCAACCTTATTGTCAAAATTATTGTAAGCTACTAAAATAACCTGCCATTTGTAGTACAGAAGACATTAGACTATTTATTACTCGGAGAAGCATTAGCCAGAGGAACATCACGGCACTGGATTCCCTAGTTTCAATCTTCTTAGGGAGGTAAGATGACAGCCAAATATGACATGTGTGTGCAGTGAGGGGCAATAACAGAAGAATCCTGAAATCAGGAAATTCTGATCTTATAAATTCTGACCACTGTGGATGATCTATCTTCCCTTCTGGGGGAAAGAAAGAGACCTTATCCTCACACTGGAATGTAAGCAAATTTCTCTGGGGGAGAGAAGGAAACTATCTTTAAACAACTTGCCCTTTGACCAAGAGAGACACACCATTTTAAAATTCTAAGACTTTAGGCCAGCACCAGGTTTAGAAGGAGGCAAGAGAGGCACCTGGGGCATAAAATTTAAGGGGGTATTTAATCAAGTGCTGGGCATACACTTGAGGGACCGTGAGACCAAGCAGCTTGTTAATCTTTGCCCCCTAGTTGCCTTGCATACCTCCCTCTAGCCCTGACCCTGGTCTTGGTGTTTGCTAATCAAGCATGCTCTTTACTCAGAAAGGAAGACCACGGCCATGCAGAAATGCAATAAATTCAGGGAGGTTTTTCTTCTAATGCCTGTCACCAAGATCAAGTTTACATAAGGTGTTCAAGATTGTGGACTCTACTGAATCACAGCATCTATCATGGCCTGTGACAATGACATCAAATTACCTATCCTCTGATCATCATACAGCCAATCTAGGGTTGCCTATACCCATAATATTTCTAGTGCTAAGGAAGGAATATTAAATTTTTTACTTGGAGAAGAGGTGAGGCAGTTACACTTTCAGGATAATCCTGCTTAACTTCTGCCTCCTACATTGCATTGTTAGTCATTATTCAGTCTGGAAAAGACTGCTCACAAAACGTACAACTATTGAAGACATTAGTCAACAGCTGTCAACTGAATCTTTCCATGTATTATCTAGAGTTAGAGATTATTTATTCTGAACATCCTTGCTAACAGGTATTTGTCAAGATCCTACTGGTTTCCTGGGGCAAATAATACATTATATGTTAATAAAAATAGTTAATAAAGTATTTTAAAAATTCTACTGGTTTCTCCATGAAGTGTCACAGCTTTGTCCTCTAGATTTCAACCTCGAACACTACTAGGAACTACCTGTATGATCCTTTGGGCGATTCCTTGTCATAAGTGAGTTACCTTGAAGGTCAACATAAAATAGTCCCCGATATTTTATTAAATACTCCAAGGAAGCATAGGAAGGCTTCCAGTAGCTGGAATAAGTTCTTTCTCTTCCAATATTCTGATTTTTTCCTTTACATGTCCAGTTTTCAACAGGACTGCTAATAATTACAGGTAGGGAATATTATTTTCAGCTAACTTTCCTTCTTCTTGGCATCATCTGTCCATCCAGTTATCCAAGATCCCAAGTTTAAATCTACTTCCTCCCAAACTTGTTAAGAGTACTATGAATCGTTAGCTACTTATAGCATAGATGTTGATGTTTTCATCCCGGTATCAAATTCTTATATTTTTTTCATTATTTTCTCTCTCTTTTTTTTTTTTGCCAGAAAGTAGCTTGTGATTATGATTTGTGGGTCTGAAAGGCAATCTGGCTGCTGCCATCTATCTATGTTAACACACAGGATTAAAATAATCAAAGCAGACTCATGCAAATTAAATAAATATCTCACCCCATGCCAACATTTACTAGTGACTAAAAGAAGCCAGCCAAGGGGCACCTATTGGCTCAGTTGGTTAAGCACCCAATTCTTGATTTCAGCTGAGGTCATGAGCTCAGAGTCCTGGGATTGAACCCTGTGTCAGACCCTGTGTCAGGCTTCACTGTGCTGAGCATGGATCCTGCTTCAGATTCTCCCTTTCCCTCTACTCCCCGCTGTTCTTGCTCTCTCCCTCTCAAAGAAGAAGAAGAAAAAGAACAAGAACAAGGAGAGTAACAAGAAGAAGTCAGGCAAACACAGATGTAGCATTTCTTGCTGGAGGACCCTAATCTATCGAAAGTGGCTTTTAAAAAGTCTCTTTCTCTCATGTTAAGATGTGTTTTAGTTTGGATTGAGAGATGAATGCAAAGTGGAAAGTGGGGACAGGAGGAGAAGGTCTGTAATGAAGTAACACCCAACTCAGCCACTCAGGTGCCCTAATTTTTAAAGATTTTATTTATTTATTTGAAACAGAATGAACAAGAGAGAGAGCATGAGTGGGACGGAGGAGCAGAGGGGAAGTAAGAAGCAATCTTCTTGCTCAACAGGGAGACTGACAGTGGGCCTTGACCCCAGGATTCTGGGACCATGACCCTCGCTGAAGACGGCCACTTAACCAACTGAGCTATCTAGGTGCTGCCAGGGGAAACTGATTTTAAATAAACATATTCTTTTTTTTTTTTTTTTCCCAATTTATTTATTTTCAGAAAAACAGTATTCATTATTTTTTCACCACACCCAGTGCTCCATGCAAGCTGTGCCCTCTATAATACCCACCACCTGGTACCCCAACCTCCCACCCCCCCACCACTTCAAACCCCTCAGACTGTTTTTCAGAGTCCATAGTCTCTCATGGTTCACCTCCCCTTCCAATTTACCCAAATTCCCTACTACTCTCTAACGCCCCTTGTCCTCCATGCTATTGGTTATGCTCCACAAATGAGTGAAACCATATGATAATTGACTCTCTCTGCTTGACTGATTTCACTCAGCATAATCTCTTCCAGTCCCGTCCATGTTGCTACAAAAGTTGGATATTCGTCCTTTCTGATGGAGGCATAATACTCCATAGTGTATATGGACCACATCTTCCTTATCCATTCATCCGTTGAAGGGCATCTTGGTTCTTTCCATAGTTTGGCGACTGTGGCCATTGCTGCTATAAACATTGGGGTACAGATGGCCCTTCTTTTCACGACATCTGTATCTTTGGGGTAAATACCCAGGAGTGCAATTGCAGGGTCGTAGGGAAGCTCTATTTTTAATTTCTTGAAAAATCTCCACACTGTTCTCCAAAGAGGCTGCACCAACTTGCATTCCCACCAACAGTGTAAGAGGGTTCCCCTTTCTCCACATCCTCTCCAACACATGTTGTTTCCTGTTTTGTTAATTTTGGCCATTCTAACTGGTGTAAGGTGATATCTCAATGTGGTTTTAATTTGAATCTCCCTGAGGGCTAATGATGATGAGCATTTTTTCATGTGTCTGATAGCCATTTGTATTTCTTGATTGGAGAAGTGTCTGTTCATATCTTCTGCCCATTTTTTGATGTGTTTGTCTGTTTCGTGTGGGTTGAGTTTGAGGAGTTCATTATAGATCCTGGATATCAACCTTTTGTCTGTACTGTCATTTGCAAATATCTTCTCCCATTCCGTGGGTTGCCTCTTTGTTTTTTTGACTGTTTCCTTTGCTGTGCAGAAGCTTTTGATTTTGATGAAGTCCCAGAAGTCTATTTTCGCTTTTGTTTCCTTTGCCTTTGGAGACGTATCTTGAAAGAAGTTGCTGTGGCTGATATCGAAGAGATTACTGCCTATGTTCTCCTCTAAGATTCTGATAGATTCCTGTCTCACGTTGAGGTCTTTTATCCATTTTGAGTTGATCTTTGTGTACGGTGTAAGAGAATGGTCGAGTTTCATTCTTCTACATATAGCTGTCCAGCTTTCCCAGCACCATTTATTGAAGAGACTGTCTTTTTTCCACTGTATATTTTTTCCTGTTTTGTCGAAGATTAATTGACCATAGAGTTGAGGGTCCATATCAGGGCTCTCTACTCTGTTCCACTGGTCTATGTGTCTGTTTTTATGCCAGTACCATGCTGTCTTGGTGATCACAGCTTTGTAATAAAGCTTGAAATCAGGTAAGGTGATGCCGCCAGCTTTATTTTTGTTTTTCAACGTTTCCTTAGCGATTCGGGGTCTCTTCTGATTCCATACAAATTTTTGGATTATTTGCTCCAGCTCTTTGAAGAATGCCGGTGGAATTTTGATCGGAATGGCATTAAAAGTATAGATTGCTCTAGGCAGTATAGACATTTTAACGATGTTTATTCTTCCGATCCAAGAGCATGGAATGGTCTTCCATCTTTTTGTGTCTTCTTCAATTTCTTTCATGAGTGTTCTATAGTTCCTCAAGTATAGATCCTTTACCTCTTTAGTTAGGTTTATTCCCAGGTATCTTATGGTTCTTGGTGCTATAGTAAATGGAATCGATTCTCTAATTTCCCTTTCTGTATTTTCCTTGTTAGTGTATAAGAAAGCCACTGATTTCTGCACATTGACTTTGTATCCTGCCACGCTGCTGAATTGCTGTATGAGTTCTAGTAGTTTGGGGGTGGAGTCTTTTGGGTTTTCCATATAAAGAATCATGTCATCTGCGAAGAGAGAGAGTTTGACTTCTTCATTACCAATTTGGATACCTTTTATTTCTCTCTGTTGTCTGATTGCTGTTGCTAGGACTTCTAATACTATGTTGAACAAGAGTGGTGAAAGTGGGCATCCTTGTCTTGTTCCTGATCTCAACGGGAAGGCTGCAAGCTTTTTCCCATTGAGGATGATATTTGCTGTGGGTCTTTCATAGATAGATTTGATGAGGTTCAGGAATGTTCCCTCTATCCCTATACTTTGAAGCGTTTTAATCAGGAACGGATGTTGGATTTTGTCAAATGCTTTTTCTGCATCAATTGAGAGGACCATGTGGTTCTTCTCTCTTCTCATATTAATTTGTTGTATCACATTGATTGATTTACGAATGTTGAACCATCCTTGTAGCCCAGGGATGAATCCCACCTGATCATGGTGGATAATCTTTTTAATGTGTTGTTGGATCCTGTTGGCTAGGATCTTGTTGAGAATCTTAGCATCCATATTCATCAGTGATATTGGTCTGAAATTCTCCTTTTTGGTATGGTCCTTGCCTGGTTTGGGGATCAGGGTAATGCTGGCTTCATAGAAAGAGTCTGGAAGTTTTCCTTCTGCTTCAATTTTTTGAAACAGCTTCAGGAGAATAGGTGTTATTTCTTCTTGGAAGGTTTGGTAGAATTCCCCAGGGAATCCGTCAGGTCCTGGGCTCTTGTTTTTTGGGAGATTTTTGATCACTGCTTCAATCTCGTTATTAGATATCGGTCTATTCAGGTTGTCGATTTCTTCCTGGTTCAATTTTGGTAGTTTATATTTTTCCAGGAATGCATCCATTTCATCTAGGTTGCTAAGCTTATTGGCATATAACTGTTCGTAGTAACTTCTGATGATTGTTTCTACTTCCTTGGTGTTAGTTGTGATCTCTCCCCTTTCATTCATAATTTTATGAATTTGGGATTTCTCTCTTTTCTTTTGGATTAGTGTAGCCAGTGGCTTATCGATCTTATTGATTCTTTCAAAAAACCAGCTTCTAGTTTCATTGATACGTTCTACTGTATCTCTGGTTTCTCCCTCATTGATCTCAGCTCTAATCTTGATGATTTCCCTTCTTATGTGTGGAGTTGGTTTGATTTGTTGTTGATCCTCCAGTTCTTTAAGGTGTAAAGACAGCTGGTGTGTTCTGGATTTTTCAATTTTTTTGAGCAAGGCTTGGATGGCTATATATTTTCCCCTTAGGACCGCCTTTGCTGTATCCCATAGGTTTTGGACCGAAGTGTCTTCATTCTCATTGGTTTCCATGAATTGTTTCAGTTCTTCTTTGATCTCCTGGTTGATCCAAGCATTCTTAAGCAAGGTGGTCTTTAGCTTCCAGGTGTTTGAGTTCCTTCGGAACTTTTCCTTGTGATTGAGCTCCAGTTTCAAAGCATTGTGATCTGAGAATATGCAGGGAATAATCTCAGTCTTTTGGTATCGGCTGAGTCCTGATTTGTGACCCAGTATGTGGTCTATTCTGGAGAAGGTTCCGTGTGCACTTGAGAAGAATGAGTATTCTGCTGTTTTAGGGTGGAATGTTCTGTATATATCTATGAGGTCCATCTGGTCCAATGTGTCGTTCAATGCTCTTGTTTCTTTATTGATTTTCTGCTTCGATGATCTGTCTAATTCTGAAAGAGGCGTGTTAAGATCACCTACGATTAGTGTATTCATATCAATATGACTCTTTATCTTGATTAACAGTTTTCTTAAGTAATTGGCTGCTCCCATATTGGGAGCATAGATATTTACAATTGTTAGATCATCTTGGTGGATAGTCCCTTTAAGGATTATGTAGTGTCCTTCTGTATCTCTGACTACAGTCTTTAGTTTGAAGTCTAATTTATCTGATATGAGAATCGCTACCCCAGCCTTCTTTTGAGTCCCATTGGCATGAAAGATGCTTCTCCACCCCTTCACTTTCAGTCTGCGTGTATCTTTAGGTTCAAAATGGGTCTCTTGTAGACAGCATATGGATGGGTCCTGTCATTTTATCCAATCTGCAACCCTGTGCCGTTTTATGGGTGCATTTAGGCCATTCACATTGAGAGTGATTATTGATAGATACGTTTTTATTGACATCGAGTTACCTTTGAAGTCTTTCTTCCTGTAGACTGTCTCTATATTTCTGTTCAATGCTATTCTTGGGATTTTTCCTCTTTTATAGAACCCCCCTTAATATTTCCTGCAGTATCGGCTTGGTGGTTGCATAGTCTTTTAAGTCTTGCCGGTCTTGGAAACTCTTTATCTCTCCATCCATTTTGAATGTCAGTCTTGCTGGATAAAGTATTCTTGGCTGCATGTTCTTCTCATTTAGTGCCCTGAATATATCTTGCCAGCCTCTTCTGGCTTGCCAGGTCTCTGTGGACAGGTCTGACGTTATTCTGATGGGCTTCCCTCTGTAAGTAAGGAGCCTCTTTGCCCTGGCAGCTTTCAAGAGATTATACCTACAATTATAATTTCTCAATTTGACTATCAGGTGTCGTGATGTTTTTTTGGAGTGTATAATCTTGGGTGGAGACCGTTCAGCCTCTAGTACATGAACGCTGGTTTCATTCGCGAGATTCGGAAAGTTTTCATGAAGGACTTGTTCCACGACATCTTCTAGACTTCTTTCTTTCTCCTCCCCTTCGGGAATTCCAATAATTCTGACGTTGGAACGCTTCATGGCATCACATATTTCCCTAATTCTGCTTTCGTGGGATCTAAGCTGTTTGTTCCAGGCTTCCTCCTGATCCTTTCTCTCTATCTGTTTGTCTTCCAGATCACTAATTCTATCTTCTGTCTCAGTTACCCTAGCTTTGAGAGAGTTTAGATTGGATTGGAACTCATTGAGAGCATTGTGGACCTCCTCCCTGGTAGCTTTAAGCTCCGCCCTAACATTGTGAACATCCTGTCTGGTCGCTTTCAGTTCGGCTCTAATCAATTCTGTTTGGTCATCCATGGCTTTCTCCAACCTAGCTATTGCCTGGATAATTGTTAGCCTGAATTCTCTTTCCGACATATTGTCTATGTTGATAGCCGTTAGCTCTGTTGCGGAAGGTCCATCCTCTGTATTTTTCTTCTGTTGGGCATTCCTCCTCCTAGTCATTTTGGTGGGAGAAGACTGAACAGATGTAGCTGGATGTATCAACTCTGGTGCAGTCAAGGTGCACCCTGGAACACTTCCTGATCTCCGTCTCAGAGAGAAGCCTCAGTCTGGGTGCAGAAGCTGAATAAATTCCCCCTTGGACGCTGGCAGTGCAGGTTCCAAGTTAAAGACCCTGGGGGCGCAGGATCTTTTGCTCGTCCCCAAAGCCAAGGCAGTGGCGGCTGTCTGGGAGCTCCTGACCGCCAGAGAGGTTCCAAGCAGCGATCGCACACTGAGATTTTGCCGCTGGCCGGGGCTGGGAGTGCCCGGCTTGCGCGCACCTCTTTTCAGAGGCGGCTGTGGGTCGGGCGCGCGTCTGGGGCACTGAGAACGGGGCGCTGGTCCGTAAGCCGCAGGCTGGGCTTTTGCGCGCCTCTGTCCGGGGAAGAGTTTCGCGGGCGCGCGGCTTAGACTTTGAAACAATGGCCCGGGTCAAGAAGCGCCCCAGGGCCTTAGAAACCCAGGAGAGCTGGAGCGACATGCACGCGCATCTCAAGCTTTGTGGTAGGGCTAGCGCGCGTTCTGCAGACCGGCTCCCATCCCCTCACAGGAGCCGGAACCCCGCGCTCTGGGGCACGCTGGCGGCTTAGGGACCAGGAGCCGGTTTCTCCGCTGCACTCTCTCTGTCTCCGCGCCGGGGAGGCCGTCTGGGACCGGGGACTCAAGCCCCTGTCCCTAGCCGCCCCCGCGATCCTTTGCTCTTTTGGAGTGCTTTCAACCAGTCTCCGAGTTAATGCTGGTCCCCAGACGCAGGGCGCTCTCGCTCATATCGGGGTATGACTTTCGCACCGGTCGCCTCTGGTGGCTCCCTCCCCCTTTTGTTTATCTTCCGATATCAGTCCGCTGTTCCCATTCCGCTTTACCTGCTCACTGGCGTCTTCTGCCCCTGTAGAGATCCAGACGTGTATAATTCTGATCTCAGGCTGATTTCATGGGTGATCAGAGTTCTTTGGTAGGTAATCAGTTCACTTTGGGGTACCAGCTGAAAAGACGCCTCTTCCTAGTACCCCGCCATCTTGTCCCCCCCAAATAAACATATTCTAAAATGAACTGCTGGAAAGTCTCAAACTCTGGGCTATATACATAACGCTAACCCCAAAGACCCCTCCATGCACTTGGCCTGAAGTACATTAAAAACATGGGAGAAAAATACGTGAATCTCACTTTAAGACTTTGTCAATACATAATTTTTAAAATAGTAAGCAAAATAATTTTTAAGGTGCCATCACTATTGAAAGAGAAATATATAAACTAATAAAAGGAAACAACAGTACACAAGAGATAATGATTAGGGGTATGAGCGCTTTTAAAAATGTAGTACCAAGTTGAACGAATCCAATTTTTTAAAATGAACAAAATGTTGACTCACATTTCAGTAGTGAAGATCTTCACCTTAAAATATCATTTCGTTGATATCAGTGTGGCTCTACCAACTTGTGTTTGGTTGGTATATTGGTATGTTGGTATAGAACTCAGCTTCATATTATAAAGCTAAATAAATGAGTAAAATCATATTAGTGATTTAGCTAGAAGTTTATCAACTAACAAAACCCAAAGTTTTGGGTTTTAACATTTTGGTAAAAAGTAAAAAATTATTTTGGTTAAAAAAAATTAGTTTGCACACCAAGATGCACATAACAAATAGCATGGAGGACATGGGGAGATAGAGAGGAGAAGGGAGTTGGGGGAAATTGGAAGGGGAGGTGAACCATGAGAGACTATGGACTCTGAAAAACAATCTGAGGGTTTTGAAGGGGCGGGGGGTGGGAGGTCGGGGTACCAGGTGGTGGGTATTAGAGAGGGCACGGATTGCATGGAGCACTGGGTGTGGTACAAAAACAATGAATACTGTTAGGCTGAAAATAAATTAGAAAAAAAAAAGATGCACAAGATAATATTAGGGTTTTGTCATTAACCAAGAAGGAAGGAATAAATACTGGAAAGCATTTAGCAGTCCTTTGGCCATTTGCATTCTTATATCTTTATCCATGCATTTTCAACTATTTTTCATTTATTTCTTTTAGGTTTAACTCTTGCATAGGATAAAATATATAAAATTTATAAACATACAAAATATTTAAGATTTTATTTTATAAAATATCATATATACATACACCTAACATGTTTGTTAATCTAAATTTTGGGTGTTTCATCACAAAAGCCTACACCAAAAATAATAATGATTATTAAAAATAATCCAAAAAAGAAGTAAAATAATCATCATATGCAAATGACATCACTTTCTATCTGCAAAAGTCAAGAGAATGAGCCTTAAAAGAGCACATATGACAATTTATTAAGGCAACTGATTTCTAACTCAACAAACAAGCAAATAAATACAATGACCTTTTTGTAGACACATTAACCAGGTACTAAATATCACAGATAAAATTAAGAATATTAATATAAGTACCAGATTTGCATATTTTATATGCTTTTCCCACTAGATACCAGATGTGGCTATAAGCAGCCTGTCCCTGTTGATAATTTGACTGAGTTTGGGGAGGAGCCCCACTCTACTCGGGATCATGCTAGCTCTGTGCTTGCATCCTTATGCACCACAGGCAAGTCATGAAATATCTCAGGAAGTCAGTTTCTTCACATGAAAAACAGTATTATGCATGTGTGAAGTATTAACAAGTAATGAAGTGTACAGGTTAACTGACACGTAAATATCATAGCTTACTCTTTTTAGTGGCTACCTGTTACATATGCTCACTTTTTGTTTTATTTTGTAGCTAATGTTTTTTATTAAAATGTCTCCAAAATGCACATAGAAAAGATGTCTGGCATATATTTATTAAATAAATAGATGAATAAATGAATGATCCTCATCAAGAGGACAAGAAAATCTATTTCAAATACAAAGGCTTTACTTTGAAGAGATTTCTTTGTGAATGTAAGCCATGGGTCAAGAATTTTTTATTTGTGGGGTGCCTGGGTGGCTCAGTCATTAAGTCATTAAGTCATTGACCTGCCTTTGGCTCAAGTCATGATCCTAGGGTCCTGGGTTTGAGCCCCGCATTGGGTTCCCTGCTCAGCGGGAAGCTTGCTTCTCTTTATCCCATTCTCTCTGCTTTTGTTCCCTCTCTCGTTATGCTTCTTACTGTCAAATAAATAAAATCTTTTTTTTAAAGAATTTTTCAAAAAAAAAAAGAATTTTTCATTTGTAAAAAAACCCAGATCCTGTCATACTCAAGATTTCACAATATTGAACACAGGGCACGGACCACGATTGTCTCTCTTTACTCTGCCCCTTGAGCTTAATTTATTCTAAATTTTTTACCTATGTAGCTTTCATTGCTGTCATACAACCAATATTGATTAACATATAAACAGATTCAAATTTCATGCTAATCATTTGTTACTCAGGAGTTACTCTAAATTTCTGTACTATAATCTGTTGTTTCCCATTCACCAGCAAAATAGAGGTACTTGATAAAACATAACAAAAATACCAATCTCCCAGAAAGTTATACACAATTAAAAGACTATCATCAGGGACACTTGGGTGGCTTAGTTGGTTAAATGTCTGCCTTTAGGTCATGATCCCAGGGTCCTGGGTTTGAGTCCTACCTACATCAGGATCCTTGCTCAGCAGGAAACCTGCTTCTCCATCTGCCTGCTGCTCCCCCTGCTTGTGCTCTCTAGTGCACTCACTCTCTCTCTCTCTCTCTGACAAATAAATAAATAAAATCTTAAAAAAAAAAAAAAAGACTATCATTAGCCAATCAGCCAAGATTTGGTAATCTTACACATTAAAATTAAAATGTACTGTGTTACATATTTAAAAGCTCTGTTGGCAAATACAATTTGTATCCAAATATAAATTATATATTCTTAATAATGGTAAATGCAATTCAAGAATTCTCGACTGTGAAACTAATAATATAGAAAGAATAATTAGAAATAAGCAGCTTCATGATTCTGAGAAATTTCTTAAAATTTTTTATTAATTCATCTGCTTGAAAAACAAAATGACGAGAGCACAACGTTAAACCAAGCATGAAGCCCCTCTAATGAGAAGCCCTGTGCCTTTGAGCAAGGCGTACATTCAAAAAGCCGCCATGACTTGAGGGCGTGAGTACATGTACTTCACACAAGGGTGGACTGCATGGAACACAAACCTGTGTGCTTTCTCAGATTCCCTTCACTGCCTCCTCTTCTTTTGGTCAGCACCATGCTGGAGCCAGATTATCCTTCCATTTTTGGATTTGAAAGCAACACTACACTGTGGACTATGAAATGTGGCTTTCAAAATGACCACCAAGGGGCAAGGTGAGCCATGGTGTTAATCCCACTTTGGTAAACCCTGGCCCATGGGAAATAGAAGACAAGAATGAGCTGATTAGATACATTCCCCTCTCCTCTCTCTCTTCCGTGGACTAATGCTACATGTGGTTCCTCCTTGGAACCTCTTGGAAAAATTGTGTGCCATGTGCATACATAGGCAGACTACCATATTGTCTCTTGACACATTGTAAGAGGCTAGCTGCCAGAGTGACACAACACAGCACAACCTTCTACATCTTCTCTTGTCTCATTTCCATATGTTCTCCCTATTACTGTCCCAGACTCAACCTTCCAAAATAAATGTCATCATTTTGAGCCCTGACTTTGATTGGATTTTAGAGGCCACAGGATAAGATAGTCAATGAGATATACAATCATTATTTACTTACTTTATGTGAGTTTATAACAATAAAAATTGTATTTGGAAAGGGTATAGAAAATGTTATGTCAAAAATAACATTTTACTAAGGCAGCTGAGTTAGTAAAACAGCTACTAACTCAGTTTTAATAAATCAAATATAATTTTTGTGTATCCAATACCCAGCTAGAAAAAAAAATGTAAAAAGATAACATTTGCAATAAAGAAAATACAAATGTACAAAATCTTTTATATGCTTCTTAAAAATTATTGTGATAGATGTCTAACAGACACTGTACCTTGTTTCCACTTTACACATATGGAATAGTCATGCCAAGGCAATATTCTAGTGATAGTTTCCCTAGGAAATATGGGATAGCCAGTCTTCTGCTCTAAGAAATGTAGATATGAAACCAGAGCTGAGAATGCATGGCATCTGAAGATTTTATGACACATTTTATTTTCACTGGTTTCCCAGTTTTCAAAAAGTTCACACATCCATTCATTAACTTGTTCATTAAAAAAATCATTTTTTAAAGATTTATTTATTTATTTTTGAGAGATACAGAGAGGGAGACAGACAGGAGCAGGGGGATGGGGAGGGAGGAACAGGTTCCTGGTGGAGCAAGGAGCCAGATGATGCTGGGCTCCCTCCCAGGACCCCGAGATCCTGACGTGAGCGGAAGGCAATGCTTAACTCAGTGAGCCACCCAGGCATCTCTAAAAAAATCATTTTTGATCAACACTTTTTTTTAATCTTTTGTTTAAATTTATTTTTTATTTTCAGCATAACAGTATTTATTATTTTTGCACCACACCCAGTGCTCCATGCAATCCGTGCCCTCTCTAATACCCACCACCTGGTACCCCGACCTCCCACCCCCCGCCCCTTCAAAACCCTCAGATTGTTTTTCAGAGTCCATAGTTTCTCATGGTTCACCTCCCCTTCCAATTTCCCCCAAATCCCTTCTCTTCTCTAACTCCCCCCTTGATCAACACTTTTATGACTGGCTTGTAAGTTTTAAGAGTCAGCAGTAGATAAGATCTTCCCTTTTTCAAAGTGTATGTTACACTAGGTGAGACAGATAATAAACAAACAGATACAGCAGATGTGAAGACGATTTATCTTAAGATGTAGAAAATTGTTACAATGCCTAACACCAAGAAATAACGGTCATGCAGAATTCGGTAGTTGAGCAACTTTACATATTTCTTTACTACAGTAGAACTCTCTATCACTGAATATGCCAACACACACTCTCATTTCATCGTTTTCAAAGATCATAATATAACATCTCTTTAAGAAGTCCCCTTTAGGGGCGCCTGGGTGGCTCAGTGGGTTAAAGCCTCTGACTTCAGCTCAGGTCATGATCCCAGGATCCTGGGATGGAGCCCCGCATCAGGCTCTCTGCTCGGCAGGGAGCCTACTTTCTCCTCTCTCTCTGCCTGCCTCTCTGCCTACTTGTAATCTCTGTCTGTCAAATAAATAAATAAAATCTTTAAAAAAGAAAAAAAGAAGTCCCCTTTAATTTTTACATGGACTTAACAGGTGCCTCTTAATGTATGCAAAAAGGTATATTGAATTATAGTCCATTATTTCTTTACTATTTTTATAGTGTTTTTTTTTTTATGGGGAATATTTAAGTCTTTACTGAAGTTTTAAAAGAATCTTAAAAACGGAAGCTGTTTGAGTTGTTTGATGATTCGAGACCCAGAGGTGGTTTAAGAGAAAACTGAAATATTTGAAATCAGATCTCAACTTCAAATATGGTCTGTCTTCATTCAAAAACTAGAAGAAATGACTTTTCTCACTGCATATGGAAACTCATAACAGCATTAAAAAGAGGTCATGAGCAAGATACAGCATCCGTTCCTGATTAAAACGCTTCAAAGTATAGGGATAGAGGGAGCATTCCTCAACTTCATAAAATCTATCTATGAAAAACTGCGAATATCATCCCCAATGAGAAAAAGCTGACAGCCTTCCCTTTGAGATCAGGAACACGACAAGGATACCCACTCTCACCACTCTTGTTCAACATAGTATTAGAAGACCTAGCAACAACAATCAGACAACAAAGAGAAATAAAAGGTATTTTATACAAAATCAATGTACAGAAATCAGTTGCTTTCTTATACACTAACAATGAAAATACAGAAGGGGAAATTAGAGAATCAATTCCATTTAGTATAGCACCAAGAAACATAAGATACCTGGGAATAAACCTAACCAAAGAGGTAAAGGATCTGTACTCAAGGAACTACAGAACAGTCATGAAAGAAATTGAAAAAGACACAAAAAGATGGAAGACAATTCCATGTTCATGGGTCAGAAGAATAAACATTGTTAAAATGTCTATACTGCCTAGAGCAATCTATACTTTCAATGCCATTCTGATCAAAATTTTACGGCAGTTTTCAAAAAGCTGGAGCAAACAATCCTAAAATTTGTATGGAATCAGAAAAAACCCCAAATTGCTAAGGAAATGTTGAAAAAGAGGGGAGCCTGGGTGGCTCAGTGGGTTGGGCCGCTGCCTTCGGCTCGGGTCATGATTTCAGGGTCCTGGGATCGAGTCCCGCATCGGGCTCTTTGCTCAGCAGGGAGCCTGCTTCCCTCTACCTCTCTCTCTGCCTGCCTCTCTGTCTACTTGTGATCTCTCAAAAATCTTAAAAAAAAAAAAAGGAAATGTTGAAAAAGAAAAACAAAACTGAGGGCATCACGTTGCCTGATTTCAAGCTTTATTACAAAGCTGTGATCACCAAGACAGCATGGTACTGGCACAAAAAAAGACACATAGACCAGTGGAACAGAGTAGAGAGCCCAGATATGGACCCTCAACTTTATGGTAAAATAGTATTCAACAAACTAGGAAAAAATATCCAGTGGAAAAAAGACAGTCTCTTCAATAAATAGTGCTGGGAAAATTGGACAGCTATGTGTAGAACAATGAAACTCGACCATCCTCTTACACCATACACAAAGATAAACTTGAAATGGGTAAAAGACCTCAATGTGAGGCAAGAATCCATCAGAATCCTAGAGGAGAACATAGGCAGTAACCTCTTCGACATCAGCCACAGCAACTTCTTTCAAGATATGTCTCCAAATGCAAAGGAAACAAAAGCAAAAATGAACTTTGGGGACTTCATCAAGATCAAAAGCTTCTGCACAGCAAAGAAAATAGTCAACAAAACAAAGAGACAACTCACAGAATGGGAGAAGATATCTGCAAATCACACTACAGACAAAGGGCTGATATCCAAGATCTATAAAGAACTCCTCAAACTTAACACACACAAATAGGCAATCATGTCAAAAAATGGGCAGAAGATATGAGCAGATACTTCTCCAAAGAAGACATACAAATGGCTAACGGACACATGAAAAATGTTTATCATCATTAGCCATCAGGGAGATTCAAATCAAAGCCACATTGAGATACCACCTTACACCAGTTAGAATGGCCAAAATTAACAAGACAGCAGTAAACAACATGTTTGGAGAGGATGTGGAGAAAGGGGAACCCTCCTACACTGTTGGTGGGAATACATGTTGATGCAGTCACTTTGGAAAACAGTGTGGAGATTCCTCAAGAAATTAAAAATAGAGCTTCCCTATGACCCTGCAATTTCACTACTGGGTATTTACCCCAAAGATACAGATGGAGTGAAAAGAAGAGCCATCTGTACCCCAGTATTCATACTAGAAATGACCACAGTCGCCAAACTGTGGAAAGAACAAAGACACTCTTCAACGGACGACTGGATAAAGAAGATATGGTCCATATATATACTACAGAATATTATGCCTCCATCAGAGAGGATGAATACCCAACTTTTGTATCAATTTGGACAGGACTGGTAGAGATTATACTGAGTGAAATAAGCCAAGCAGAGAGAGTCAATAATCATATAGTTTCGCTTATTTATGGAGCTTAAGGAATAACATGGAGGACATGGGGAGATGGAGAAGAGAAGGAGTTGGAGGAAATTGGAGGGGGGAGATGAACCATGAGAGACTGTGGAATCTGAGAAACAAACTGAGGGTTTTAGAGGGGAGGGGAGTGGGAGGTTGGGTGAGCCAGGTGGTGGGTATTATGGAGGGCACGTATTGCATGGAACACTGGGTGTGGTGCATAAACAATGAATTCTGGAACACTAAAATGAAATTTAAAAAATAAAAAAATTTTTTAAAAGATGTCATGAGCATGTTTCTTTCATACTATCCCTGTTGTAGAACTCAGCTCTTCCTAAGCTTTTCACCTTTTTTTAAAATTTATTTTTTATAAACGTATAATATATTTTTATCCCCAGGGGTATAGGTCTGTGAATCACCAGGTTTACACACTTCACAGCACTCACCAAAACACACACCCTCCCCAATGTCCACAACCCCACCTCCCTTCTCCCAACCCCCCTCCCCCCAGCAACCCTTCAGTAGAGTTTATTGTACACATATATAAAATTTACTTGCAATATGTTTACTTGCAATATTTGTACAGCTTCCTTAATCACAGCCCTAGTTAGCTCTTTATTAACCATGAAATAAGAATTTAGGGTTGAATAATATCAACCCCAAACATTCACCTCACTGCGTGATTTAGAATTGAATATTCTTACCATGCAAAAGACTGGATATTCAAACAATGAAATCTAAACACAAAGTGATAGAAATTACAATGAAAAAGAGCAATGACATCCCAGATAACTTGTCAGTTATGAAAAATGCATAATCTTCATTCATTTCATCATACCTTTGTGAATGTATTTGAAATACACATGGCTTCATAATTCTCTGGAATTTCTTATAATAATATGCATAATTAGATTGTTTACCTGAAAAAAATTGGCAAGGGTATATTATTTCCAATCTTTCTTACATTTTTCATACATACACATATATACTTTCAAGTGATAAGCTTAAGTAAGACTTTTCTAACTAAAACTCTGAAAATTACTCAATTACATACACTATGGAAAAACCAGTAGGAGGTATAAAGTGCTAACAACCTTCAGAATATACACAATGCCACTTCTTACTGGTCTATGGAGTTGAGAGTTTCTGTTCTTTCAGCCAGTACTTCCCCTGATACAAAATAGACAGAAAGACCTGTTTTAGCTTCTTGTTTCCCCAGATCAGGATAAATGAGTGGCTTGAAGGATACACAAATCCAAGAGTTTGGCAAAACACGTAGAACAGTTTGGTCGGCAGCCACTCAGAACTCCAGACAGTGACAATTAGAGTCAGGAAGTGACCAGCTAATAGCAAGAGAAAGGAGATCACAGTCTGCATGGCTCTTATGTGGACCTTGGTGCTGGGATCTTGGCATCTTTTACCACCAGATTGCATCTTCTTGAGATGTTTCCACAGGGAAAAGATTAACAGCAGAAAAGATGTCAGGGATATAACAAAGGGCACAAAGTTTGCTAACGTGAACACAGTCATATTTGAAAGGCGTGCAATGTTCACCAATCTGGATTTTCTAGTGATGTTTCCTTCATATTCCTTCGTCAGCTCATATATGCTTACCACCGCAACATGAAAAACCAAAAAGAACGAAGACACCAACAGTATCACAAGAATTACACTTTTAACTCTCCACTTGAGGCAAAGAAAAATAAAGCTAGAGAAATTGGCTATTTTGAACAAATAAAATACGCTGAGGCAAGTAGCAAGCCAGACGCTAAAATGATTGCTTGCTGTCCACGCAATATGAACCAGAAGTCTTGTTTCCAATCTAAATAAATCTGGATTCAACACAGTTCCATACCAATTTATTAACATTACGCAGAGCAAACCGATTCTGGAGATCGCCAGAGCAGTGAGAATTTGATCAGCTGAGGACATCTTTTGTCTTTTGACCCAGTCAATGCAGTTCACCACCACTATGAAACTATTGGCAAAATTTCCTAGAACAAATTCTGTTATTATGAGGATGTCTAAAATGTTCAGTAGAAAAGTTACCATGTCTAGAAAGAAGAACAAACCAAAAGTCAAGTCTAATGTTACTAGTTGTGGTTCCTTGAATATTCTGACTTTATGTTCTATAGGCTGCTGATCTCTGAGTGTCCAGGAAAGTTCTTGTTTCTTTTAAATTCTGTGACCAATGTCAAGTAGGAAAGCACCAGGGCATGCTAGTAGATGAGCTCAATGCTGTCTAGATGAAAAACCATAGTTATTCCTCAAACAGCTCAAATTAACTTCTATTCATACACCTTATGTCTTTGCTGTAGGCTGGAAAACTCATAATGGATGCTAAAATGAAAGCTGAATTCTCATTTGCTAACATGCAAATAAAGCCGTATTGTCTTTCAGTGTTTTGCCATTTTTTTCTTGTTTAACCTCTTCATAATTTGTGTATACAAATTATGTGTATACAAACATAAGTTGTGTATACAACTCTATTTGTTGTATAGTAAAACTGAAAACCCCAAAACACAATATACAGCATCTTAATTGTTAGATAAAGCTCTATGCCCAATGTGAGGCTCAAACTCACAACCCTGAGATCAAGAGTCACATGCTTTACTGAGTTAGCCAGCCAGACATTTCATGTCCTATAATTTTCAAAATGGAAAATGAATTTCAGGGAGATCATCCAGGTTTAAATCCATCTTTTCTCTCATTCAGGCTTTTTAGTCCAGTATTTGTAGTTACTAAACATATCTCTCATGGTTAAGTCTTTGATTAAGTTTCTCTCTTGAGTCTATTTAATATTTAAGTATTATTTAATTAAAACATTCAGAAATTTTCTAAATATCCCTTGGAAACTTCAAAAGAACATGGCTTTCCACTGTTGATTCTGGACTTCTCTATTTGTAAATATTCTGTTTGCCTTCAGTTTGATTCATTGTTGATTACTTAATATTTTAAGATTAATAGATGTTAAAATTAGCCTCTACCTTTGGATTTTATTCAGCTCCAGGTTTTATACTATAATATAACTCATTTTAGCAGAGGGTCTTAGAGTTGGACTGCCAGGAAGGAAAACCCAGATTCTTTGCATCTTATGTTTCTAATCTATTTTAAAATTGATTTCTGTCAGGGCACCTGGGTGGCTCAGTCCGTCAAGCATCTGCCTTCAGCTCAGGTTACGATCTTAGGATCCGACATTGAATCCCACAAGGGACTCCCCACTCAGCAAGGAGTCTGCCTCCCACTCTGCCCCCCACTCCCGCTCATGCTATGTCTCTCACTTAGTAATAAGTAAATAAAATCTTTTTTAAAAAATTTCTGTCTGCCTCAGTCAAATCATCAAATAAAATGCAGATGATTATATCCTCTTCAGGTCTTTGTGAGGAGTTAGTACCTGATTTGTGTAAAGTGCTTTTCCTTTTACCTTTCCGGTACAGAGCAGGCCTGGAGGACTGCTATTTGATACTTTGTTATTCCATGCTTCAGAGTTAACCTGCAAGAACTTTCATTAACAAATACAAAGTAGCAGGTTGAAAAAACAAGATTTCCTCCTGTTAATAACTGAGATTAGAGTAAAAAATGTTGAAATTCTGTTTCAAAAAATCACAGAGCTGTGCAAGGAAGGAGAACCAGCTGAACTAAAATCCAGCAAGAGAAGAATCTTTTTAGGTGAAGAGATGAAGTATATATATTCAATGCAATCCCTATTTTGGAAAATTATAATTCCTGATTTCAAAGCTTGCTAGAAAGCTACATTCATCAAAATAGTGTGATACTTACAGAATGATAGACTTATATGAAGCAGTGAAACACAACTGAAGTTCAGAAATCAGCCCTAATATTCATGGTTAACTGATTTCAAAAAAAGTATCATGTCAATTCAATGGGAGAGATGATGTCTCATTTTTCTAACAAATGATGCTGGGAAAATTGGATATCCACATGAATAAAATTCATTTTAGGCCCATCTTTTTTCTTTTTTTTCTTTTTTTTTTTTAGATTTTACTTATTTATTTGACAAAGAAAGAGAGAACAAGAGAGGGAACACAAGCAGAGGAAGGGAGAGAAAGAGAAACATGCTCCCTGCTGAGCAGGGAACCCCCTTTGAGGCTTGATCCTAGGACCCTGGGATCATGACCTGAGCTGAAGGCCAGACTCGTAAGGACTGAGCCACCCAGGTGCCCCTAGACTCTTATTTCATACCATGTGCAAAAATTAACTTAAAATTGATGTACGATATAAAACTTCTGTAATAAAGCCTAGGAGGGGTCCTGGGTGGCTCAGTAGGTGAAGCATCTGCCTTTCAGCTCTGGTCCAGTCCAAATCGGTCTCCAGGCTCCACAGGGAGCCTGCCTCTGCCTCTCTCTCTCTCTCTCTCTCTCTCTCTCTCTCTGTTTCTCATGAATAAATAAATAACATCTTAAATAAATAAATAAAACATTGGAGGAAACTTTTATAAACTTCTCTTGGGCAGATCTTTTAGATACAATACCAAAAGCATGATGCATAAAACTTAGAAATTGAAGTATATCAGAACCAAAAACATTTGGTCTACAAATACAAGTCTGATTTCATGATTATGGAGCTACAGTAATTAAGTCAGTATGATATACAAGTAGGTCAGTAGATTACAAAACACTATCTAATGATAAACCCACACACATATGGTCAGTTCATTTTGACAAAGGAACCAAACAATTCCATGAGAAATAAAATTCTCTTTAACAAATGATGCTGGGAAACTGAATAATGGTGTGGTGAAAAAATAAACTTCAATTTTTACCTCAGGCCACATAAAAATTATTTTGAGGTGATCTTAGATTTAAGTATAAAAGATAAAACAATAATGCTTCTAGAAAATAATTGGATTATGTTTCTGTGGTCGTGGGATAAGCCAAGATTTCTTAGCAAGAACATATACATGCATACTTGTATGCACACACACATACAAAAAGCTAAACGAAAAAGAAAAAAGTGATGAATTATATTTCATGAAAAGACACTTTTAAGAAAATTACAGGGGTGCCTGGATGGCTCAGTCTGTTAAGCATCTGCCTTCAGCTCAGATCATGAACCCAGCGCCCTAGGATCGAGGCCCACGTAAGGCTCCCTGTTCAATGGGGAACCTGCTTCTCCCTCTCCCCCTGCTTGTGCTCTCTCTCTCTATCAAGCAAATAAATAATATCTTTAAAAAATTACAATGTTTACCATGTATATGTACATATATAAGTATATATAAATATGTAAGCATAACTATAATATATATATTGCAAAGGACTGTTTTATAAATATATGTGTAAATACTAAATAGTCTTTCAACTCAATACAAAGAAAACATCGCAACTTAAGGAAAATAAGCAAAAGATTTAAAAAGACCTTTAACAAAAGAAGATGCAATAAACCAACAAAAAGTTGCATGACATCATTACACATAAGGGAAGTGCAAATGTAAACATCTTCGAACCCACAAGAATGCTGAAATTAAAGAAACTGATCATGCTAGATTGTGACTGTGATCTAAAGCAACTAGAATTCTCATATATTTCTGTTGAGTGTAAAATAAACCAACCACTTTGGAAAACTGATTGACAGTTTTGTTTTTTTTAAAAGATTTTATTTATTTATTTGACAGAGACAGAGATCACAAGTAGGAAGAGAGGCAGGCAGAGAGAGAGGGGGAAGCAGGCTCCCTGCTGAGCAGAGAGCTGGATTCAGGGCTCGATCCTGGGACCCTGGGATCAGGACCTAGGCCTAAGGCAGAGGCTTTAACCCACTGAGCCACCCAGGCACCCCATGAATGACAGTTTCTAATAAAGTTATACATATATATTGCCAACAATTCAGCTCTCCCACTCATATATTTATTTAATCAAAATAAATAAAATCATATGTACACAAAAACACCTTAGCAAGAATGTTAATACCAGCTTTACTCATTAGAGTTCATTACTGCTGGAAACAGCTTAAATATACACCAGCAGGGAGATGAATTAATAAATTATGGACTATCCATAAAATAAAATATCACTTAGCAATAAAAGAAATAAACTCAGCAATGTGAATTAGTCTAAAAAAACTATGATGTTTTTTGGACTGGGCAAAAAAGAATACATACAGTATGATTTATAAAACAAGCAAAACTAAGAAAGGAACAAAAGTAGTTTCTGGAATCTGATCACAACAGAACAGAATAACTTTGAAGGTGGTGAAATTGTTCTATACCTTTTCATGGTCATTGTTTTAAGGAGGAAAACAATAGAGCTAATCAAATTACATACATAAAATGGGCATATTATACTATATGTAAGTTACACCTCACTAAAGTTAATATTAAAAATAAATAAGTAGGGGCACTATGCGGCCCAAAAGAAGTGTGTGAAGGGCCCTGCAGGCCCAGACATGGGCATGTCTTGTCCAGGCTCTAAGTAAGGCCCACATGGCAATAGAATTGGATTTTCACCCACTCTATGTTTCTCTTTACTTCCTGAATCTGTGTTTTGTTTTGTTTTGCTTTTTTAAAGATTTTATTTATTTATTTATTTGACAGACAGAGATCACAAGTAGGCAGAGAGGCAGGCAGAGAGAGAGAGGAGGAAGTAGGCTCCCTGCTGAGCAGAGAGCTGGATGTGGGGCTCCATCTTAGAAGCCTGGGATCATGACCCAAGCCAAAGGCAGAGACCCTAACCCACTGAGCCACCCAGGTGCCCCTGAATCTGTGTTTTTATTTATGATTCTGAATGCTGAGCGAGTTTGGTTCTGGTTCTAATTTGTGCACTGCTAATAAACTATTTCTTATTTGTGGCCTCTGTGGTGTACAGACCCCACCATGTTCCCCATGATTACCATACCCTAATGTTCACACCCTGCCTAATTCCCTCCTTTTAAGTGTGGCTTTAAGTGTGTGACTTATTTCTAGCCTGCAGAATATGGCCAGCATGAAGAGGTGGTTGCTGATACTTAAGATCCCGAAATCAACTAATTTCAAGATCATTGAAAAGGACATTATCCTACATGGGCCTGATGTAATCAGATTTAGCTTCAAAAGATTGGCTGGGCCTCTCTTGAATGTGAGACTCTTGCTGGCCCTAAAGAATGAGGCAGTGGTAGAATTAAGTGCCTGTGGAAAGGGCCACAAGAAAACCAACTCTGCCAACAACCACATGAACTGGGAGGTGGATTCTTCTCCAATCAGGCTTGCAGATGAGAATGCTACACCATCAAGTGTTGATTTTTAGCTTGTTGAGATCCTGAGGCAGCTGTCTTGCCCAGATTTCTGACCCTACGAAACTTTGACATAATAAATTTTGCTTTTTTTTTTTTTTAAGCCACTAAATTTCTGGCAATCTGTCGCACAGCAATAACAAGTAGATATAGTGACAGTGATTCAGAATTTAGTGTTTTGGTCTATTTTGTAGAGAAGAGCAGCTAACTAACAGCTTCTTGGTTAGTTAGTTTGTTTTTTTAATCTGTTTGTGCAAGAATAGATCTTGCTTCAAGGGGTGCCTGGGTGGCTCAGTCATTAAGTGTCTGTCTTCAGCCTAGGTCATGATCCCAGAGTCCTGGAATCGAGCCCTGCATTGGGTTGCCTGCTCATCAGGAAGCCGGCTTCTACCTCTTCCACTTCCCTTGCTTGTGTTCCCTCTCTTGCTGTGTCTTCTCTGTCAAATAAATACACAAAATCATATATATATGATTTTGTAGAGATATATATATATATATATATATATATTTTTTTTTTTTTTGCTTCTTCTGGAAAGAAGAAGTCTGTATTAGTGAATTTTACAACTGTACAGTGAATTTTTGTGTTCTAGATTTATTCTGTCCTGGGGCTGATGTTATACAAAAAAGCAAGCCTTCTGTGTTTCTGTTTGCAATAGACGTAAAGCCTTTGCCTGTTACATGAGTAAGAAATTTTTGCCTATAGAACAGATTACAAAGTCTCTTATATGAAGTGGCTGCAGCAGAGAGGAATGCTGTTTGGAGGTTTTGCCAGACCCCTATAGGAGGATCATAGTGTAGGCCCTTAGGATTTTGCAGCAAAGCCTTGCCATCTTCCACAGCTCACTACTCTCCTTTTGGGAAACAGTTTTTGGTCTGCTACCGGGCCTTAGTAGAGACTGAATGCTTAACTATGGTAACCAAGTTATCATGTGACTGAGCATTCCATCACATATGGTTACTATCTGACCCTCTAAACCATAAATTTGGCCAAGGACAGTGACATTCATCACCAAATGGAAGTGATACATATGTGATTGGGCCTGAGCAGGCCCTAAAGGCACAAGTAAGTTAAACAAAGAAGTGGCAAATATCCGTGCCCCCCACCCCCACTCTGCTGCACTGCTTCTCTCTCCCAGTCTGCACCTGTGGCCTCACAGGGAGTTGTCTTCGATCAGTTGCCAGAGGAAGAAAGACTTGGGCCTGGTTTACAGACAATTCTATCCAATATGCAGATATCACCCCAAAGTGGACAACTGTGGCACTACAACCCCTTTCTAGAACATCCCTGAAGGACTACAGTGAAAAGAAATCCTTCCAGTGGGCAGAATTCCAAGAAATGTATTGTATATACCTTTGCTTAGGAGGAGAAATGGACAGATATTCAATTATATATTCATTCATGCATTTTGGCAAGGGGTTTGGCTGGGTAGTCAAGGGCTTGGAAGGAACATGATTAGAAAACTAAAGACAAGAAGATATGAGGAAGATGTGTATGGACAGACTTCTCTGAATAGGCACAAAATGTGAAGGTATTTGTGTCCCATGTGAAAGTCCACCAAAGGATGACCTGAAAGAGGAGGATTTTAAGAATTAAGTGGATAAGATGACACGGTCTATGAATATATCAGTCTCTTTTCTCAGCCATTCTGTTCTTGCCCAGTGAGCTCATGAACAATGTGGCCATGGTTATACATGGGCTCAGTAACAGGAACTTCTGCTCACAACGGCCTCTGTTTAATGTCCAATCTACCAGCAAGAGAGATCAACACTGAGTCCCAGACATGGCATTATTCCCCAGAGTGATCTCCAGAGTAATGCCAGTTATCTGGTGGCATTTTGATTTTATTGGACTGCTTCCACCAAGGAAGAGACAATGTCTTGTTCTTACTGGAATAGACAGCTACTCTGGATATGGATTTACCTTCACTGTACACAGTACTTCTGCCAAAACTATGATCTACGCCCTTACACAATGTCTTTTCTACCATCAAGTTATTCCACACTGCATTTCTTCTGATAAGGAACTTGCATTCATGAAAGGCTTGCATTCATGAATCCCACAGGACTGTAGCAAACAAAGAAGCTGTTTTTAACTGGGTGCACAACCACCTCCTGTGGCCATCCTCCCTGAGCTTTGCACAGAAGGGACAGGCAAAAAATTCGTCTCCTAGTGATTCCCTAAGAGGTTTAATTGCATACTTTCCCAGCTGCTGCCTGATAAGTCAGCCTTTTTTTTTTTTTTAAGATTTTATTTGTTTGTCAGAGAGAGAGAGAGAGAGAGAGCACAAGCAGGGGATCAGCAGGCAGAGGGAGAGGTAGAAGCAGGCTCCCTGCTGATCGAGAAGGATCCCAGGGCTCTGGGATCATGACCTAAGTGGAAGGCAGACACCTAACCGACTGAACCACCCAGGCATCGCTGATAGGTCAGCTTCTGTGGTATCTAGAAGGTATCTAGCTACCTATCTAGAATCTAGGTGCTGAGTGGGATCATCCCAGGAGACCAAAAGAGCTGGTGATATTTCCCTGGCATTCCCCCCCCCCCGCAGGCTTGCTCCAACAATAAAAATAAATGGCCAACTTCTCCCTGGAAGGAGTTTGTACACACATCTAGAACTGCAACTTTCACAACTGCCATCTAAGGGGTTAGCCCTCAAATCATGTAGCTCTGAGAACTAACGGCACCCAGCATGAGTCCCCCAGGACTGCACAAAACACAGAGATGGATATATTTGGGTGCACAGTCGCTCATAGTAATTATTCTCTCTGGTTCAGCACAGAGTGAGTAGGCAAAAACACCCGGCTTGCAGTTTCTCCCTGATCAGAGTTGGACTGCATATCTCATGTCCTGATGGTCACAGCTGCACATAAAAGTTGGGTTTCCAATTAGCCTGTATTAGGGAGCTAAAGGGGCAAACAATTAGCACTCACCTGGGAACCTAAACAGCCATATGGGTATTTCTCAAGCTTTTGGGACACTGGTAGGTGTTGACACACCCTCATCTACAGGGAGCCACTATAAACAAAAGCAACAGCTTGGGCAATCATGCAGGTTTGAGAGGCAAAGAGGCTCTCATGCCAGGCTGAGCAAGAGTTTCATCTCCTACATGAGGCTCGTCTGTCAAAAGTAGGAGAGGTGGCTGTTCTATCTCCTGTGTAAAAACCAACACAGTCAAAGAAAGTGAAGAAACAGAGAGTATGGTTCAAAGAAAAGAACAAGATAAATCTCCAGAAACTAACATTAATGAAATGGAGATAAGTGATTTACTACATAGAGAGTTCAAACTCATATTTGTAAAGAGGTTTACGGAGGTCAGGAGCACAACGCAAAAAATAAGAATTAGAACAAAGAGATAGAAAATAATTAAAAGTACCAAAGAGAAATTTAGGAGCAGAAGAATAAAAATCATTGAACTAAAAACTTCAAATAGTTCAATAAGACAAGTAAAGAGGAAGAAAAAGTAATGAACTCAAACTTCAACAAAGCAGTTGAATCATTCAATCAGAAAAGCAAAGAGAGAGCACCTGGGTGGCTCAGTTGGTTAAGCAACTGCCTTCGGCTCAGGTCATGATCCTGGAGTCCCGGGATCTAGTCCGGCATGGGGACATGGGGCTCCCCGGGGAGTCTGCATCTCCCTTTGCCCTTCTCCCCTCTCATGCTCTCTCTTACTATCTCTTTATTTCAAATAAATAAATAAAATCTTTTTTTTAAAAAAAGAGAGAAAAAGAATGAGGAAAAAGAGTGAATATAGATGAAGAATCTTAAAGCAAACATAAGAGTAGACAAAGATCAGGGGTGCCTGGGTGGCTCAGTGGGTTAAAGCCTCTGCCTTCAGCTCAGGTCATGATCCCAGGGTCCTGGGATCAAGCCCTGCATCAGACTCTCTGCTCAGCAAGGAGTCTACTTCCCCTTCTCTCCCTGCTTGCCTCTCTGCCTCCTTGTGATTTCTGTCTGTCAAATAAACAAATAAATCTTTTAAAAAACTAAAATAAAAATAAATCAATAAAAAAATAAAATCTTTTAAAAAAAGAGTAGACAAAGATCATTATATACTGATAAAGATGTAAATTCCTTAAGAAGAAATAATAGTAAATATATCTGCACTAAACTTCAAAGCATCCAATTCATCACAAACCTAGCTAACACAACACATTGTACATCTCAAACATATACAATGTCATATGTCAGTTATATCTCAATTTTTAAGAAAGGATCATTACCATGATATATATATAAATCCCCAGAGGCAAGGGTGGTTTAGCATTTGCAAATCAATAAACGTGACATACTACACTAATAGAATGAAAGAAAAAATCATATTATCATCCCAATAGGTGCAAAAACTGCATTTGACAGAATGAAACATTCTTTCACATTAAAACTCTCAACAAATTAAGTATAAAAGGCAAAGATCTCAAAATAATAAAGGCCATATATCATAAACCTGTAGTTAGCGTCATGTCCAGTGGCAGTTAAAAGCTTTTCCTCTAAGATCAAGAATAAGGCAAGAGTGCCCACTCTTACCAGTCATATTCAAAATTATACTAGAAGCCCCTGCCAGAACAATTAGGCAAGAAAGAAATTTAAAAACATCCAAATAAGAAAGAAAGAAGTAAAATTTCCCATTTGCAAATGACATAATATTATATAGAGAAAATCATAAACAATTCACAAAAAAAGATAGAACTAATAAATTCAGTAAAAATGCAGGAGACCTAATCAATAAAGAAAAGTCAGTTATGTTTCTATATATTAAAAACAAGTTATTGGTCAGGGGGATTAAGAGAAAATCCCAATAATGATAGTATCAGAAAGAATAAAATATTTAGGTATAAATTTAACCAGGGAGGTAAAAAAATCTATACTTCAAAGCTATAAACTGATGAAAGATATTAAAGAAGACAAAAATAAATGGAAGAATAGTCCATGTTCATGGATTGGAGGGATCAATAATGTTAAAATGTCCATACCACCATAAAAATCTACAGATTTAATGCAGTTCTTTGAAAATTCCAATGGCATTCTTTGCAGAAATAGAAAAAACAATCTTGAATTTTGTATGGAACCACAAAAAACCCTGAAAAACCAAAACTCTCTGGAGAAAGAAAAATAGAGCAGGAGTCATCACACTTTATTACTAACTATATAACAAAGTTATAGTAATCAAAACAGAATGATATTGGCTTGAAAACAGACACATATACCAATAGAATAGAGTAGTAAGTGCAGAAATAAATCCATGTATGTATGGAAAAGTAATTTTGGACAATGACACCAAGAACATGCAATGGGGCCTGAAAGTCTCCTCAATAAACAGTGCTGGAAAAATAGGATATTTACATGCAAAGAATTAAATTAGATTCCAGTCTAACACGATACACAAAAATTAATTCAAAATGGACTAAAGATTGAACATAACTCTGAAGCCATAAACTCCTAGAAAAAGAAATGATAAGCTCCTTGATACTGGTGTTGGCAAAGTGATTTTTTAGATTTAATACCAAATAAAGGCAACAGACACAAAGATAAGCAGATGAGACGATCTCAAACTAAAAATCTTCTGCAAAACAAAGGAATCCATCAACAAATGAAAAGACAACCTATGAAATGAGAGAAAATCACAGATCTGATGCAAGGTTAATATACAAAATATACAAGGCACTCATACAGATGAATAAAAAAATAATAATCTGGCTTTAAAATGAGCAAAGTTTTTAAATAAACATTTTTTTCAAAGAAGACATACAAATAGCCAACAAGTACATGAAAAGGTGTTCAACATCATTGATCAATAGGGAAATACAAATCAAAACCACAATGAGATACCACCTCACACCTGTTAGAATTTCTATTACCAAAATGACAAGAGATAAGTTTTGGGAAGAATGTCGAGAAAAGGGAACCCTTGTACACTTAGTGGAAATGTAAGTGAAAATATTATTCTGCATTTAGAAAGAAAGAAATCCTATCAGTTGTGACAACACAAATGGATCTTGAGGGCATTACCCTAAGTGAAATAAACCAGACAGAGAAGATAAGTAATGCATGCTATCACTTATATGTGGAATCTAAAAAGAAAAGTTAGGCCCTTTGAAACAGGAAGTAGAAAAGTGGTTGCCAGGAGCTGGAGGTGGGGGAAATGAGGAGAAGTTGCTACAGTGGTAGAAACTTCCAGTTACGAGATGAATAATTTCCAAGGATGGAGGATATAGCATGGAGACTATAATACTGTAATAATACTGTTAATAATACTGTATTGTATAATTGATTTTCCTAAAAGAGTGGATCCTAAGCTTTTTCATCAAAGAAAAGGTAACCATTTGAAGTGATAAATATACTAATTTACTTGATTGTGGGAATTCTTTCATATATAAAAAGATCATGTTATACACTTTAAATATATTACAATTTTATTTCTCAATTTTATTTTAATAAAGCTGAAAATTTTTTAAATAAATAATTTTTAAAAGTCAAAGTAAAAGGTCATGAAAATACTTTCCACACATGATTTCAGAAGGTCTGTGAGCCATAATTGCAATATGCTTTTATTATTCCTCTATTTGAGTGGTACTGTTTGTTATAGTTATCCCTCATTTCAACCCTACATACCACATCTTTGCCAGGAAAACAGCTTGTCTTTTAAATTTCTTGATTACCAGATTGAGAAGAGACATAGCCAAAGGATGTAGATCACAAGGTCCTGGAATTCAAGAATAATGCTGTAAAAATAAGACTCTGGTAGATGCTCGGATAGGAATGAGTATATTTCGTTATGTGGGAGGAGCCTGACTCATTTAACGAAGAAAGTAAACTAGGATGGATTGCCTCATTTTCCTGAAATTATTTAATCCTCACTGTAGCTATACCCTTTGGATAGTAATCTTCCAGTGTCCTCTACCATGGGCAAGGTGACGGCCTTGTCCCTTGGCTTTGAGCTCAATCATGTAAGATTGCTTTGATGAATTGAGGATTAATGGATGGGACACAGTAAAGGTTTGAAATGCCTCCTCCACTGGGACCAGCCCCCTCTCGCTCTTCTTCAATCCCATGAGAACATGTCCAGGCTAGTGCACTGCTCCCAGAAGGAAAATGACACTAATGGAATCAAATTTTCCCAGGAATATCCAACCTAAACTGACAACTACCCAAAGTGTACCTGGCTTCCTGATATATACAGAGTTCATTTTAAAAATCATTGAAACAAGGTGTCTGGGTAGTTCAGGTGGTTAAGCATCTGTCTTCGGCTCAGGTGATGATCCCAGGGTCCTGGGATTGAGACCTGCATTGAGTTCCCTGTTCAGAGGGAGTCTGCTTCTCCTCTTCCTCCTGTGCTCACTCTCTCTTTCTCTCTTTCTTTCTCAAGTAAACAAATAAAATATTTTTTTAAAAAATTTTAAATCATCGAAACAGCTATTTCTTTTCATATAATCTGTTTATCTTGGGCTATTTATAAGATTTTCTCTTGATCCAAAGGGATTCTTGTAGTGCTTAAAGTTCGATTGTTTTTGTTATGTTGTCTGAGGTTCACTGGTTTCTTAATCAAAGGACTGAAACATTTTATTAGTTTTGGGAAAATCTCAGTAATTTCCCATCCATTTTTCTCTCTTCTCATTCTAGAACTCCAGACTGTGTTAGACTCTCACTATAACCTTCATGTCTCTTACCTGTGAGCCTGTATTTTTCAACTTATTTGGTTCTTTATGCATCATATTGGATAGTTCTCTTCCATTTCCCTAATTCTCTAGCCCATGGTGTCTACTTGGATATTAAATATTTATATTGAATTTGTCATCTTAATTGTTCATTTTCTTGGTCTTACTGTTTCTGTGATAAGAATAATCACTTGCTCTGCCTCTAAAAGCATCTTTTATTGAGAAACTGAATAAAATACTGTGATCTTAAAGAAAGCTTTTTCCCTTTTATTACTGTTGAGAAGAAAAATGATAACAATTCCCTGCTTACCCCAAACTTTGACCACAAAATAGAAAATTGCAGTCTAGTCATTCTCCAAGTTGAAAGGAATATGATGTGAGTAGCTTTTCTTGGATGGCAGTTTATCTATTGCTGGATCATCTCCAGAGGCTCTCTTTATGGGGAAATTCAAGGAGCAGAACTTGGACCTCCAGATTCCACTCAAATAGCAAAATATAATGCATCATTAGAGAGACACCATCCTATTTCAAGATTTAATTTTTCAATAGTCCCTTTACTTCTAGAAATAGGTCTCTGTGTATTTACTTTGTGGTTTTAATATCAACTGTAAATAATTTTCTCAAGTGAAACACTTGAAGAACACCCAGTTTATACATGTATTCAGCTTGATTTCAACTTTGCTATTTACTAAAGTAAGTTACCCACAATGATCTTTAGGAAATGACTTCGACATCGTCCAACTTACATGTGTAAACATTTCAAATATAAGTCATTAAATGAGATATATAATGATGATGTTGGTGGTGTTGATGGTGGCAGTGGTAGTGGTAAGGGGTGGTTGAATGGGAGAATTCTGACAGGTGTTTCTTTCTTTTTTTTTTTTTTAAAGATTTTATTTATTTATTTGACAGACAGAGATCACAAGTAGGCAGAGAGGCAGGCAGAGAGAGTAGGAGGAAGCAGGCTCCCTGCTGAGCAGAGAGCCCAATATGGGGCTCGATCCCAAGACTCTGAGATCATGACCTGAGCTGAAGGCAGAGGCTTAACCCTCTGAGCCACCCAGGTGCCCCAAGACAGGTGTTTCTTTATCCAGTTTTCTAAGTGGCAGTGTTCACCATGATAGGAAAATGTTACTGGTCTTCTCCATGGCCTTATGATACTTACATCATTCTCAAAATCAAGCCTTGTTTGAAAAAAAACTTATCTACTCCTTAATCAAGAGTAACTTAAAACCAACATATTTATGGTAATTTACTTGCTAGGTTTTCCTTTACTTTTTAAAAAAATTATGGCAAAATGACTTCATGTAAAACAAACATTGCACTTTCCTATGGAGATGTATATAGCTTCTTTATAATAATACAGAATCTTTCCTTCATAGTTTTCTAAAGACGTTTATTTATTTATTTATTTATTTGAGAGAGAGAAAGGGCATGGGCTGGCAGAGGGGTGGGGGTAGAAGGGAGAGGAAAAGGGAGAGGCAGACTCCAGCTGAGCAGGAAGCCCAACTCAGGGCTTGGTCCCAAGATCATGACCTGAGCAGAAGGCAGAGGACGTTTAACCAGCTAAGCCACCCATGCTCCCCCCTTCATATTCTGACAGCATCATTAGCAAACAAAATTCTCCCACCTGCTTATTTGCATTTCTAGCTACTGTCATTAAATCTGGGTTATTGTATTACAGTAGTCAAAGTCAAAGCACTATATATACACACACATATCCAAACACTACACTGAATATGTATTATGCTTTACAAATTTACCTTTCCATATCCATTTCTTTTTTCTCCAACAAAGAACAAAAAAGAATTATAGATTCAATTTGTACATTTTCATCATTTCATAGTATTCTATTGTATCAGGATGCCATAATCTGTTTATCCACTTTATCATAATGGACATTTGTATGACTTCTCAATTTCAACTATTAAGAAAAGTAGTAATATGCACATTTTTGCATATATATACCAGTGCCCAAGTACCAAACATTCTCCGGTGAATATAAATAGAACTGCAATGAGTATGTCTCAGGATACGCATTTTCACCTTCATTACAAAATGCCATACTGTTACACAAAGTTGTTTTTCCAGGTTTTAATCCTAGGAGTATCCTATGAAAAATCCCATTGCTTCAGATCCTTGCCAAAATTAGAAACATCAGACTGTTTACACCTTTATATATTTTTTTAAAAGATTTTATTTATTTACTTGACAGACAGATCACAAGTGGGAAGAGAGGCAGGCAGAGAGAGAGGAGGGGAAGCAGGTTCCCCCGCTGAGCAGGGATCCCGATGCGGGGCTCCATCCCAGGATCCTGGGATCATGATCTGAGCCGAAGGCAGAGGCTTTAACCCTCTGAGCCACCCAGATGCCCCTACACCTTTATATTTATTAAACTGTTATTACACATAATATAATCCTTTTTCTATTATAATTGTGAATTTATCTTAAGTTGGAAATAATTTTGTTATTCTTTTCCCTTCCTGTGATGATGACTACAATATTTCTTCATAGTGCATTTTATATTTATACATTTACTATTATTCTACTGTATAGTTTTATGTCCTTTCTTCCTCATGTCTCAAATAATCTGCTGCTGTCAGCAAGTGTTAGCAGAGAGAGAGTTCCTTTTTTAGTTACACATTGTTTCAGGTCACTTTGAGGACATTGATTAGGTAACAGCATGGGGTAAGGGAAATTTCAGAGCTGTTCAACACCTAAAAGGACCTGATGAAAGGAATGTTGAAATTGAAGATGAACCTAAAAGGTCTTCTGTTAAGGTATTTTCCCTTAGAAGACAGAAACTTCTGTCAAATTCTATCTATGAAGCTAAATGTATTTATTTTCTCAGAGAGAATTTAAGCAGCTACAGTAGTCTCAGGTAGGCCTCCCATCTTGCTGTTTCCCAAAACTAGAGAGTGGCCTGAGTGAAAGGTAGCTGAACTCACCATGACAAACATCTTGGCCTGATTGTTATCTCTGTACCTTAAGGAAGATCCAATTTGCTATTGGAGTGGAAATAAGTAAATAGTGAAGAGGAGGAGGAAGGCTGTCACCATTTTCATGGCCCTTGTATGGGTCTCTACTGAAGTTCCTCAAGCCCATCAGGTTGGGCAGCAAATTCCTGGTGTCTCACCAAGAACAGAAACAAAAAGAGCAAAGTGGTCAGGGACAGGAGAAAAAGGGAATACAGAGAACAAGGTAGGAAGTAGAAGACCTTTTAAGACCAAAAATTTTACTTATGTGTAAATGCAAAGTCATGTGTCTCTCATGTACTCCATAGGTACTCCTCCACAAGTCACCTTCATTCAGAAGTTAACAGACTATAAGAACAAAGGCCCCAGGAAGAGCATGAGACCCATTCTGCTCTCTCTCCATTTTGGGCAAATGAAAAACAGGTGGGAAAACTTGGCTTTCTTAAGGAAGCAGAAACTGTTCGGCAGGTGGCAAACCAGGGAGTCGGTGACTAGCTACTACCAATGAATAGTAACCACTTTTGCTATTCGTTTACCAGTGGCATAGGGATGTGGAGACAGTCCATCATAAATCAGTCAGTCAAATAGTGTTGAGTGACTCTGGCCATAGCCACGCTGGTTAAGGATGAAATCAGTTGATGAGACTTTCCCATTCTTGACCTTTCAATGCAGTTTGCCAGTCCAATGAACCCACTTCCCTACATTCCTGAGATGACTTCTCCTGCTGCCACTACCACAAAGAGATCTTCATTCCAGCTCACAGTTCCATGAAAATATTTCTGATGTGGTGCCTCACTGATGGCTCCATAGCTAAACAGTCGCAGGTTGACATCCACTTGGAGATGTTTGCATCCTAATTCCAGAAAGGACAACCCAAATTCTGCTATGTCTCATATAGTCTCAGAGACCTTCACAAAAGAATAGTTCACTCTATTGATACTGTGATTCCAGGGCTAAATCAAACAGTTCTGAGAAGAGATAAGAAGCTTCATGAATACCCACCCCTCTTATGACTTTGTCAGCTACTACCTAATTTCCAGAGTAAAGGCTAATCAATCCCCACCGATCCTTGTACCAGCTGAAAATGTCCATTTGTGTTAATGATTCAAGGGACGAAGTCAGGTATGAAAACATACGAGTATGAGAGATTATTTCCCCCTAAGTTCTATCATATTCCCTGAGTCATTCATTTGAATGCAAATGTTTTAGAGTTTGAATAGAAATTGCTAGAAAAAACTTCATGTAATTGTTGTTATTGTCACTCATTCTACCTATGAAGGATTTTTATTGATTCAACGTGACTTGTAGGAATAATTTAAATAGTTCAAATAGCACACTCAAGCTCTAGAACAAGTAAGTATAAATAATTAGTTGCATAATATTGTAAGAGCTAACTCAGAAGTTATAAGCAACAGATGCTGGGAATATACATGAGGAAGCTACAGATGCTACAGTGCCGAATCAGCTATGCTTTTATGTGGATAGGAATGCTCAGGGGAAACCTGAATTCTTTAGAGTTTATGAGGAAAGAGAGAAAAAGAGCTGATATTCAAGACAGATACAGGGCTTGTATAAATTATCAAAGTGGCACAAATGAGCTAGACCATGCTTCTAAAGGCAGAAACTGTTTTACAATAACTTATTGGCTATTTTGATTGTAATGGTGCTCAGTGCTCTCCGACAGCCATGTCCTCAACTGCACCTCGTCTTCGTCTGGGCCGAGAGGCTGTGCTTCCCAGCTTCCCTTACAGGTGGTTGTGGCCATGTGGCTGAAATCCGAACAAGGACATATGAGTGAAAATGATGTGCATCATTTACAGGTCCATCCCCCAGAAAATCTCCCCATGAACACTCCTCCATACACCTTCGCCTTCACTGCTGGCAGGAATGGGTATGACCCCAAGTCAATCTTGGAAGTTACATGTTAAAGAGGGAATACATTCACTCAGACTGATTCCCAGGAACTGTACAGAGAAGGCTCCTTGAATACTACAGTACTGTGAAAAGAGCACTTACAGTCTATGTTATGTATGAGTTATTTTATGTTTTGGAGCCTATTTGTGACAACTTCTTGTCTGCCCAGTCTAATGCCGAAATTGGAATTGAGAGTATGCGGCTTTGTATAGGTGCACTTGAATAGTGAAGAAACAGAATAAAGAATCCATGCAACCTGCTGATTTTGTGATGGGTTTTGTTTTCAATGGTTTTTCAGCCAAAATATAGTTTATTTCTTTAGTCATTACCATATCATTTGGACTAACTATTCCATGGGCTGGCTCTATGTCCTGAGGAGTCAGCAGGAAGCAACATAGACATGATCTCCACATTACATTGTTTATATTCTGCTTGGGCAGACAGAGGATTAAAAACAAATGAATGAATCTGATGTAGGAATAACTTACCTAAGGTTTCAGTAATGTTAAAATTTCATAATGTAAAGAATTAACATAGATATGTAAATTTAGTTGTTGAACCAGGTAACACATTTCTTTCTTAAAATAGAATTTGTTATTAATAATACATCAACACACTATATCATTATTTTCACAAGATTATAATAAAACAGATGATGAAGATATTCTTTATAATCATTATATAAACATAACAGATACTATTTTAAAGTGAAGAAAGTTCATTATGTACCATAATTTTTCTAAAGATTTTATTTATTTATTTGTGAGAGAGAGAGCACACAGCAGGGGGAGAAGCAGTGTCCCCACTGAGCAGGGAGCTGAATGCAGGGCTCAATCCCAGGACCCTGGGATCAGGACCTGAAACAAAGGCAGATGTTTAACTGACTGAGTTATCCAGGCATCCCAGTACCATAAATTTTTACTATTTTTATAATTAACATATTTTTAAGACAAAGAAGATCTGAGTCTTGTTATCTGATTAAAAGAAACTTTCGGTAGCAAGAGGGAAAAAATGATGGACAATTCAGAGGTTCAAAGATGAGAATGTTTTAAAAAATTTGATTTCAGATCTCAACTTCCGAAAAGGTCTTCTTTCTTCAAAAACTGTAAGAAACGACTCTCCTAGCTGCATATGGGAACATAGAAGCATTGAAAGCAAGTCATGCTCATTTTTTTCTTCCTTATTCATATCATAGAACTTGATTTTTTATCCAAGATTTTACCTACTTTTATTAAATCTCATATTCTTTAGTACTGTTTGTTGTACACACACATTAAATGTCTTCTAAATGTATTTGTCGCTCTTGAATTTTATCATGTGCATCTTTTTCTTTTTTTTTTTTTAAGATTTTATATACTTATTTGACAGAGATCACAAGTAGACAGAGAGGCAGGTCTAGTGAGGAAGAAGCAGGCTCCCTGCCGAGCAGAGAGCCCAATGGGGAGCTTGATTCCAGGACCCTGGGATCATGACCTGAGCCGAAGGCAGAGGCTTTAACCCACTGAGCCACCCAGGTGCCCCATCTTTCTCTTTTTTTAAAATTTCAATTAATTTAATTTTTTTCAGTGTTCCAAAAATCATTATTTATGTACCACACCCATGGCTCTCTGTTAACCAAGAAGAATTCATGTCGGAATAATATCTACCCAAAATATTCATCCTCAATGTGTGATTTACAATTGAATATCATTACCACCCAAAAGTTTGAAGATACAAACAATAAAATCTAAATAATGTGGTATGTATGTGTGGTACTGATTACAATGGGAAATAGCAATGATTTCCTGATATGATGTTGTCAGTTCTGAAAAATGCATAAATATAGATCATAAATTTGGAAAACAATACATAGAATGTGTATATGAAATATACACCGCTTCATAATCTTGAGGCATCTCTTACAATATTTTATATAATTACATTCTTACCTTCAAAAGGTAGGATCTACAGTGCTATGGACTTATTACTATCTTTTTAAGGTATAATCTTTCTTATATTTTTCATAAATACACACACATATACTTTTTGTGACACACCTAGGTAAAAGACTTTTCTAGATAAAACTTTGGAAATTATGGGGCACCTGGGTGGCTCAGTGGGTTAAAGCCTCTGCTTTCGGCTCGGGTCATGATCCCAGAGTCCTGGGCTCGAGCCCCACATAGGGATCTCTGCTCAGCAGGGAGCCTGCTTTCCTTCCTCTCTCTCTGCCTGCCTCTCTGCCTACTTGTGATCTCAGTCAAATAAATTTTTAAAAAAAATTAAAAAAAAAACCTTTGGAAATTACTCAATTATATACTCATTAGAAAGAGAGGTAGGAAGTATAAAATGTTATAGATGCCATCAGCTTGTTTTCTCCTGGAAGACATGATGCTCCTCTTACATCCTTTCTTTCAGCCAGTACCTCAGCGGCCACAGAAATGACAGAAAGGCCTCTCTCAGCTTCTTGTTTCCCCAAATCAGGATAAATGAGTGGCTTGAAGGATACAAGATTCCCATAGCCTTGCAAAACAGGAGGACTGCCTTGTTCGGCAGCCACTTAGAAGTCCAGATTGCGACAGTTAGAGCCAGGAAGTAACCTACTAATAGCAAGAGAAAGGAGATCACAGTCTGCATGGCTCTTATGTGGACCTTGGTGCTGGGATCTTGGCATCTTTTACCACTGGATTGCATCTTCTGGAGATGTTTCCACAGGGAAAAGATTAACAGCAGAAAAGATGTCAGGGATATAGCAAAGGGCACAAAGTTTGCTAACGTGAATACAGTCATATTTGAAAGGCGTGCAATGTTCACCAATCTGGATTGTCTAGTGATATTTCCTTCATATTCCTTCATCAGCATTTTCTCATATATGCTTACTGCCACAACATGAAAAACCAAAAAGAACGAAGACACCAACAGTATCACAAGAATTACACTTTTAACTCTCCACTTGAGGTAAAGAAAAATAAAGCTAGAGAAATTGGCTATTTTGAACAAATAAAATACGCTGAGGCAAGTAGCAAACCAGACGCTAAAATGATTGCTTGCCATCCATGCAATATGAACCAGAAGTTTTGTTTCCAATCTAAATAAATCTGGATTCAATACAGCTACATACCAATTTATTAACATTATGCAGAGCAAACCGATTCTGGAGATCGCCAGAGCAGTGAGAATTTGATCAGCTAAGGACATCTTTTGTCTCTTGACCCAGTCAATGCAGTTCACCACCACTATGAAGCCATTGGCAAAATTTCCTAGAACAAATTCTGTTATTACAAAGATGGAGAAAATGTCAGGTAGCAAAGTTACCATGTCTAGAAAGGAAAACAAACCAAAAGGCCAAGTCTAATGTTACCGGTTGTGGTTCCTTGAATATTCTGACCTTATATTCTATAGGCTGCTGATCTCTGAATGTGCAGGAAAGTTCTTGTTTCTTTTAAATTCTGTGACCAATGTCAAGTAGGAAAGCACCAAGATATGCTAATAGATGAGCTCAATGCTGTCTTGATGAAAACCATTGTTATTCCCAAATGGCTAAATTGACGCCCACTCATATACTCTGTGTCCTTGCCATGTGCTGGATTATTTCATAACCGGTGTGGAAGTGAAAGCTGGGGTTACATTTGCTAACATGCAAATAAGGACATATTGTTTTGCAATTTTTTTCCTTGTTTAACCTTTCCATAATTTGTGTTCACCAACTTTAGTTGTGAGGAGTAAAATTTTTAAAACCCAATACGTAAACAAACAGTGAATGTCCAAACTATTTCATGAAGCTTGGTCATAGCTAGGATCTATAACGCTATGGACTTATTATTATTTTCTTAATGCCAGATTTACATAGGAAGAATTTTACTTTTTCTTTCAAAACATCCAGAAAAGACAATTCTCTCTAAAAGCTAGCTGCTGATAACTAATACTTAAAAGCTCATTTATTTACAAGCTCATAAACACACACACACACACACACACACACACAAACTCACATGAATACATATGCATCTCATGGATGGAATTACTGTCCTATAATTTCCAAAATGTAAAATCAGTGTTAGGAGATCATCCCAGTTTAAATCCTACCTTTCTCCCATACAGGCTTCTCAAGCCATTATTAATGGTTACCAGATGTAGCTCTCATGCTTAGGCCCTTGATAAAGTTCTTTTCTGAGTCTATTTTATACTTAAATATTGATATATAAATAAAATATTCAAGAATTTTATAAACATTTTTGGGCATTTCAAAAGAACATTGCCAATTCTAGTATTTTCCATATATGAATATTTAGTTTTATTTTGTTTAATTCATTTTTGGTAACTTCTTTTTTAAGATTAATAGATGTTAAAATCAACCTTTAACCTTGAATTTCATTCAGATTCAGTTTTTGTAGTTATTCAGTTTTGTAGTAACTCAGAGGATCTTGAGTGGGAGGGCCAGGATGAGAAACCTAGATTGTTCGCTTCACGTATCTCTGATCTTTGATGTTGTTCTGAAACTCTTCTCTTCCTCAGTATGATCATCAGTAAAATGCAGAGAGTAATGATATCCTTTTCCCGGTGGTCTTTGTGAGGAGTTTGTGCACTCTCCTCAGATAGTGTCTTCTTGCTTGTCTGGTACAGAAAGGGCAGGGAATGTTGTTCCTTAGTCATTTGATCTGGTGCTATTTAATACACTTACACTAAAGTTAATCTACCATACTTCCATTTAGGAGTAGAATGTAGCAAATTGAAAAAGGAAAGATTCCCTTCTGTAACAAGCAGGATAAGGAGAATAAATTTCCAAACTTATACTTTAAATTCATCATAAACTGTGCAAGAAGGGAGGACCACCTGAACTAAAATCTGGAATAAAGAGTCTTTTCAGGTAAAGAGATGATCTGTATATTCAGTGCAAAATCCCAGCAGGTGTTATTTGCAGAAAGTGAAAAACTATGTCTAAAATATATATGGAAATGCAAAACACCCAGAATAGTCAAAAGGATTTTTTTAAAAAAAGAATAAATAAATAAATTTGAAAAAAAATAAAAAGATCTCAGTTTCCTGGTGTCAAAGCTTGCTAGTAAGCTATATTTTTTTAAATTTATTTTTTATTTTCAGCATAACAGTATTCATTATTTTTGCACCACACCCAGTGCTCCATGCAATCCGTGCCCTCTATAATACCCACCATCTGGTACCCCGACCTCCCACCCCCTGCCCCTTCAAAACCCTCAGATTGTTTTTCACAGTCCATAGTCTCTCATGGTTCACCTCCCCTTCCAGTTTCCCCCAACTCCCTTCTCCTCTAAGCTATATTAAGATAGTGCAGTATTGGGGCGCCTGGGTGGCTCAGTCAGTTAAATTTCTGCCTTCAGCTCAGGTCATGAACCCAGAGTTTTGGGATCAAGCCTTGAATCATGCTTCCTGCTCAGCAGAAAGCCTGCTTCTCTCTTTCCCGATCCCTCTGCTACTCCCCACCCCCGCCCCCCGCTTGTGTGATCACTCTCTCTCTCTCTCCTGTCAAATAAATAAACGAAATCTTTAAAAAAAAAAAAAGTGTGGTATTCTCATGCAGATAGACATATATATTCATGAAACACAATTGAGAGTCCAGACTTATATTTATATTCGTGGTCAATTTATTACCAAACCCAGGTTGGGCTGTCTGTCACTCAAAAGGCCATAACTCAGGAAATGAGATTTGTTTTGTTCTGCTTTGTTTTCTAAGGTTTGTATTTATTTATTTAAGAGAGAGGGAGAGAAAGCACACATGCGAGTGAAGCAGGGAGGGGCAGAGGGAGAGGGAGAGAGGGAATCTCAAGCAGACTGCCTGCTGAGCGTGGAGCCCAATGCAGAGCCCGATCTCAAGACCTTGAGCTCATGATCTGAGCTGACATCAGAAGTCGGATGCTTAAACAACTGAGCCACCCAGGTGCCCCTCAAAAGAGAAGTTTTTGATTGGAAAGAAACGTGAGCTTTATTCAGGAGGCTGGCAACGTAGGGAGAAGGCAGATTCTTGTTCGAAACCAACTCAGAGAATTCTGCCTGGACCAGGGATTTTTAAAGGAGTTTGGGTAGTTACTCCGCAAAAGGAGTGCAGTGGCTGGCAACCTTTCTTGATTATGTGCAGATTCCATAATGCTGGCTACACGTGTTGTCTCCATTCGAGGGGGCTGTGAGGGGTTGTGCTGGTTCTCGTGTCATGATAGGTAAGAGGACTTTGTTCTTTCTCAGAGGAGGACAAGTTCTCCAGATACACAAAAGAAGGTCAGTAAAATAATTTGCATGACCTAAAAAGAAGAAAAACATTTTGCTAAAAAAAAAAAAAAAATGCTAGGTTAATCAGGAAGCCTAGACAGCTTCAAACAGACTTGCTGGCTGCTGTGAGCTGGGAAAGTTCTGGTCCTCAACTCCTCAAGGCCAGTGGCCCACCAATCTCAAGAAAAGTAAAGTATAAAAATTATCCAAATAAATAGTTTTCTATTTCTTTTAAAAAAAAAAAAAAAAAAAAAAAAAAAAAAAAGAAAAGTAAAGTAGTCCTTTCACAGATCAAGGGCCTTAAGTCAGTAAGGAAGGAAGGTGTGAACCCTGAAGACAGCTAGCATGCTGTTACAAATGAATTCAAAATGTATCAAGGCAGTCAAGCGGGAAATGATCCTTCTTTAGTATCCATAAATGAAGTTGGGACAATTAAATACCCACATTCATAGAGATAAATTTAGACCCTTATTTCATGCCATATACAAAATTAACTCAAAATTGATCATAGATCAACTGATCATAGAACCTAAATGTAAGAACAACTATAAACTTTAGTAAAGAACAAGAGAAAATTTTGTAAATGTCTGTAAAATTTTGTAAACTTGAATTAGGCAGACTTCTTAGATAAAACATCAAAAGCATAATTCACAAAATAAATAGCTAATAAAATTGGACTGTGACAAAATTCAAAATTTTTGTTCGCCATGATGTTCATACCCTGTATAATTCCCTCCCAGCCCTTAAGCATGGGCAGGACTTGTGACTTATTTCTAGCCTGCAGAATATGGCCAGCATGAAGGAATGTTGTAGATACTTAAGATCCCCAACCCCTAATTCTGAGATAATTAAAAAGGAGATTATCTTTCAGGGGCTTGAGGTGATCAGGTAAATCTTCAGAAGAGTGGCTGGGCCTCCACTGAGTGAGAGGCTCTTGCTGGCCTTAAAGAAATAAGCAGCCATGCAATTAAGTGTCTATGGAAAGGGCTACAAGAAAATGAATTCTACCAACGACCTGGGTGAACTTGGGAATGGATTCTTCTTGTCAAGCCTGCAGATGAGGACACTATATCATCAAAATGATGACTTCAACTAGGTGAGATCCTGAAGTTCAAAACATAGCTTGCCCAGACTCCTGACCCAAAAAAGCCATGAGATAATAAATGTGTGTTTGCATGTACCCCAATGTTTATAGCACAATATCCACAATATTCACAATATTGTGAATGTCCACAATAGTCCACAATAGTCAAACTATTGTGGAGCCCAGATGTCTGTCGATAGATGAATGGATAAAAAAGATGTGATACACACACACACACACACACACACACACACACACACACTGGAATATTATTCAGCCATCAGAAAGAATGAAACCTTGCCATTTAAAATGACAGAATTAGAGAGTATTATGCTAAGTGAAATAAGTCAGTCACAGAAAGACACATTTCATATTATTTCACTCATATGTGGAACTTAAGAAACAAAACAGATGGAAATAGAGAAAGGGAAGGAAAAATAAAATAAGATGAAATCAGAGAGGGAGACAAACCATAAGAGACTCTTAACTGTAGGAAACAAACTGAGGTTTGCCGGAGGGGAGGTAGGAGGATGGGTTGGTTGGGGGATGGGCATTAAGGAGGGCAGATGATGCAATGAGCATCTCATTGTTATATACAACTGATAAATCACTAAATACTACCCAGAAATTAATAATATACTACAGGTTAACTAACTTGAATTTAAACAAAACAAAAGAAAATAAAAATATATTAGTAATCATTAGTTTTACAGTTTAGTCTCTAAGTTATAAATTATGGAGAAAATTATGAAAATAAGGGAAGAACTGGCATTGTCCAGAGATCAGGTATTTGCATCAGGATGAAACAAGAACCCATTTTTGGATCTTTGGTGGTTGGAAATAGGACCAACTGCTTTGACAAAGTTCACATAAATTGGTGGAGTGTAACTCCCCTGCCCTTCAATATGGGCCTCAGTGGTTTGCTTCAATAAATAGCGTGTCTAGGGGCGCCTGGGTGGCTCAGTGGGTTAAAGCCTCTGCCCTCAGCTCAGGTCATGATCCTAGAGTCCTGGGATTGAGCCCCACATGAGGCTCTCCGCTCCGCGGGGAGCCTGCTTTCTCCTATCTCTGCCTGCCTCTCTGCCTACTTGTGATCTCTGTCTCTCAAATAAATAAATAAAATCTTAAAAAAAGAAATAACATGTCCAACTGACACTGGTTAACTTGCCAGGCAAGGTTTAAAAAGCCAGTCATCTTGGGACATCTGCCTTTGAAGCCTTGAGTCACAATGCTGTAGGCACCATGTGGAAGAAAACAAAGAGAAGCCGAGTTGAGATGCCTGAACTCTTCCAGGTTGCAGTTGTTCAAGTCTTCCTAGTGCAGGTGCCTGGAAGAGGCCATCACGATGACTCCAGTAGCCTCATAAGAGACTCAGGGCCAGAACCATGAGCTGAGTCACTCCTGAATTCCTGACTCTTAGGAACCAAGAAGAGATAGCAATTATTGCTATTTTAATCTACTAAGTCTCAAATGATCTGTAATGAAACGTAGGCACCTAATACAGTGAAGGATAGCTTCTTTTGTGAGATGGGAGCAGAGATTTTTTTTGTCAATTTTAAACGTGGTAAATGGTAAATGTTGGAGAGCTGAGGAAGCCAGCTACATTGAACAGCTGTCATTCTCTTCAGTCATCCAAAAACTGGATCCTATTATTGGAATCATGCCTTATTCAATCGATCTCTAATCTTAGAGAACTAAATGGAAATACTTTCCCAGCCTCCCTTGAAAATATGAAAGCTACTGACATGGCTTTTTGATGTGCCAATTAGTCATTTTCTAGAATGTTCTTTCCAAAATGTTTATAGTGTCCTACAAGGGAGATTCTCTCAGGAAAGCTACTGGCAGGGGGAGGCCAACAGTCATCCATAGCATTGACACACCTCGTTCCTGTCATCCATTCAGATGCTAGCCAAGGCAATTGGTCCTAGGAAAGGATTTTTCAGTTGTAATTAAGGTCTCAAATCAGTTGATTTTGAGTTCATCAGAGAGGAGGTTATCCAGGAGGGGCCTGACTTAATCCAATCGACTGGGCCATCCCGGAGGCTGAGACTCCAAGCAACAGAAGGAAAGCAAGCCTGTGAAATATTTCCACATTTGGAACATCAGCAGTGTGTCGTTGATGGTCTGCTGAGTCACCTCACGGACGTGAAATGGCAGCTGTGCCTGAAATTGCTCTCCTTTCCCTCTGGATCCCTTTTAGTTTCTCTAATGTTTAGGTTACCCTCCCCTAAACATTGATGAGCACTAAGAAAATAATGGTTTGCATTTCATACATATTCATCTTCCATGTTTTACTTGATTCTAAATTTAAAATAATAGGAATTATGTGGTCTATCACTGGAAGCTAAAAGGAAAAAAGAGCAAAGACCCCAGAAAAATACTATTAATTTTCCACTTCAACCAAAAAAGAAAAAAAAGGACAGGAAAAAGTAGCTGTCTTCTGGAAATAGAAGATGCTGAGGCATGTGTCAGACCAGACACACCAGTGTTTGGTCATTATGCAAAAAGAACACCAAATTTTTCAATTTGACCCGTGCTGTGTGGATGTACAGAGAGCACCAGTAGAAACTTCTACTGTGAATCAGCAATATCAAGTGAATCAGCAATATCAATATCGTGATCAAGAAACACAGTCTGGTTACAGACAAGCTGTTGAGGATAAGACCGGTGAAGCTGATCTTCCTCTCTCTTTCCCACTTGATGCAGTTTATTATTCCAAGCAATCCATTTCTGCAAATACCTGTTAGGAATTCCACAGTTCTGACAACCCAAAATGTGTGCTTGACATTTCTTCTGAGTGAAAAATTACTATCCCAAATATTGCTGTTGGTTAAGTGATGGATTGAAAACAAATAGTTTTTGTAGCATTTTTGTTTGTTTGTTTTTATTGTGGCTTCTATTTCATTTCAGTAGATGCCAGCTTCTATTATCATGTTGGTCCTCAGCAAATATTGGGAAAACCATTTCAGTTCATTTACAGTGTCTTAGTTGGTAATTAATTCCCTTGCCAAGGAATGTGGATAATTCTTCTTTTAGTAAAGTCTCCTATGACTTTTCATGTTCTTTTTTTATTTTTAAATATTTTATTTATTTATTTGACAGAAAAAGACAACGAGAGCAGGAACGCAAGCAGGGGAAGTGGGAGAGGGAGAAGCAGGCTTCCCAGTGAGCAGGGATCCCGATGTAGGGCTCAATCCCAGAACCCTGGGATCATGACCTCAGCCAAAGGCGGACGCTTAACAACTGAGGCACCTGGAACATTCAGGGGAGTCAACCAATGAGATGTCTTGGTTTGCTTGTAAAAAGTTAGGGGCACAGTGAGATAACCTAAGGGGCACTACCAAGCTGAGCACCAGCTACCTACAGAGGTATTCAGACACAAGAAAGATAATCAACACAGACGAAGACAATCCCTGCTAGAGTACAAACTATTCCCTTTGGGGTGGTGCTGAATTCATTCACGGGGACTGTGCCTTTACCTGTTCAAGCCAAGGATCCATTAAGTTGTCAGCACACAGAGGAAGAAAATCTCCTAGCCTAAAAGAATGAGTTGCTCTAAATACCCTGCAAAGACAGGTGCTGCTGGAAAGAGGTCTTAGAGAATGTGGGTAGATCTGATCTCAACAATCACGGGAACATGGGGGTGCAAGTATACCAAGATTTGCATAAATAGCTGTGTTTAACTGAATACATACAGTTATAGTTGAAAAAGGTCAAAGGGCATAGGTCGTTCTGGCTGTAAAAGTTGAACTCTGGTAAGTGTTCTGGGGGTGGAGCACTGATTATAGTTTGCAGTGACATTAGAAAATAAAGAAGAATTAGTCACAGAAAGGACCCAGGGGTCCCTAGGATCATGGACAGATAGACCAATGCCAGAGTGAGGGCAAGAAAAAGGGTAAGAAAAGAGTTCATGCTTAGTTAAAGTACAAAGCCTCAGTCTGGTGTCTTGTGTGGAAGTAGTCTACCAACTTCTCTTCTGTGTCAGTGTGTTTTAGAGGGCTCCAGCATCCACAAAGGACCAGATGTCAGGTGGAGCCTTGTTCTGTTGGGAGATGAGAATCCAAGGGTCCATACTTTTTCATTTGGTATTAGTGTGAGTGGTCAGGAGCTCCTGGTAAGTTTCATTCCAATGAGATTCAAGGATTGTTTTCCTCTGATGACATTTCCAGAGTACCTTGCCCCCAGGTTCCAATCTGGGGCCAAAAGGAAGCTTTGAATTGGAATCTGGGTAGTCTTCTTCACCTTATTGATATAAGTATAAGTATAGTATAAGTATAAGACATTGAAGTATAAGACATTGAAGTATTAGTATAATATAAGACACTGAAGACTTATAGTAGCTGGTTATTCGAGCAGATAATGGGACCAACAGAATGATGTACAGCCATGAAGCTCTTATTTGGAGTGAGCTTGTTTCCCAAAGCTGGCACTGGGAATAGTCAGCAAGACCAGAGGCAACATCTTATGTCAAGGGAGATTATAGTTTGAGGACCCCGTTCATTCTCCCAACCCTGCCCGATGATGGAAGGTGATAGAGATAGTAATAATTCCAAGAATTGTACAAGGCTTTCCTTAAGGTTTAGGTGATCTGCCTAGTGATGTGAATGCCTTGATCCCCAGAAATTGTGGAAGGTATACTCCAAGGGGGAGATACATTTTCTAACAACTATTTTCTACCATGAAAGCATCAGCCTTATGGCAGGGGAAGGCTTCATCACATCTAGGAAACACACATACAAGAACATATCACTAACCCAAACTAGGTGACAATTGAATGAAGTCCAGCTGCAGGTGTTCAAAGGGTCTGGAGGGAGGAGGTTTGAGGCCTCTGGGAACAAAAATAAAATTTCTAGGATTATAGACCTGACAGGTCAGACATTGATGGTAAACTGTTTTGCAATCTTTAGGAGTCTCCCCCTCAATGTTTAGTTACAATTTGAGTCATCTTAAATGCACCATGGGGGGAGGTGTGGGGGTAAAGGAATGTAAAAATCAAAAAATGGGATTTGCCAGGGAGCTGGGAAGAACCAAGCAGCCATCTTGGGCTTCCCATGGCGCTGACTATTCACTGAATTTACCACCATCATATGCCTGGATCATTTTCTGATCTGGAAGCAGACTGCTACCATGTTGCAAGGACATCAGGATGACAAAAGTCTGGCAACAAGGGGTCATTTTTTGTAGAAGCAGAAAGGACTTTGTCCACATGTGCTACAACCTTTACAGATTCTATTGCATACAAGTTGGCTAGAACACTTTCCAGAAACTCAGGTTCAGCCTTAATTTGATGATAGCAATTTTCAATAGCACCAAGATCTTGTTGCCCATTTTTTATTAGTGTCGCCAAGGATGTAAGATCCCCTTTGTTTCCATAACATCCCCAACTCATGAATGACCCCAAAGGCAAACCAGCTATAAGTGTGAATGTTGATAATTCATCTCCTGGTAAGGGCACAGAGCTCTGTTTTTTGAGCTGGTTTGGCTTGTCCATAATGGGTGGTAATAGCATAGCCAGTTCAGAAATTCCTCTTTCATTTTTACAATATGATTCACCAACAAACAAAATTAGATCAAGATTAGTCAAAGGGGTATCTCAAAAATGAGAACCCACTGTCACCAAAAGGGACATTATTACTCCAGAGTCATGGAGTTGGCTTTCATCAGCTGGGGGTAGGGGTAGGATTGAGAATGTTACAGTGTTTAAGATGTTTAAGATTAGGTGTTTAAGTTTAGGTCGTGAAAGCAGAAGGGTTACCTTGATTGCAGAGAAATCTTGAGTCTGTCTAGTATTTAAGAGACTGAACAGTGTGTGTGTGTGTGTGTGTGTGTGTGTGTGTGTGTGTGTGGTGGGCGGGGCGAGGGGCATTGTAAATAAAGGTCATTTCCTTGGGTTAAATCTGCAGAGGCTTTTACTAACTTTGCAGCTGCAGCTGTAGCCTTAAGACAGTTTGGACAGGCCGAGGCATCTGAATTGGGTTGTATGCTCAGAGGCAATAGCTGTATAATCAGTATGTTTGGTGCATTGTTTTTGCATTTGCATTCCCAAGCTTGATGATACTCTCATGTCGAAATCAAGTGAAAGGTTTTAAATGGCCCTAAGGCAGCCGGTTCTTAGAGTGCTGGTGTTAGCCTCATAAAAACTTGCTCTCTTCGTCTTCCCAAGGAAAGCGCTCTGTGGCTGAAATTTTAGTAAGTTAGTAGAGTCGGGGAGCCAGTAGGGAAAAATTAGGAATCTGCAGTCAGCAGTTCCCAGCCTGGCCTAAAACGCCATGAAGCTATCCCTTAGATGTGGGCCTGGGAAATTCTTTATCTTAACTCTTTTTGGAGACAGCTGAATTTCTTCAGTCAGCGCTTAGATCATAACCCAGGTAATGAACAGTAGCTGCCGAAAATTGTAATTTTCCTTTGGATACTGCATGTCCCTTTTCAGCTAACTGCTGTTGCAAATAAATGGAATCGTCTGTGAGCACAGCAAGAGATCCTCTGCTTGTTGTAAAAGGGTGGATTTTCCAGAATACTGGAGGGTGCTTAAGTCCTGTTGACCTACTGGGGAGAAATAAGAAGGTGCCTCACTGGACCCTTGAGGCACGATGGTCCAGGCATACTATTGATTATTCCAAGTAAAGGCAAACAGATACGGGCTGTTAGGGTCTAGTGAACCATTTGAGTCTGGTGGAACTTGTAACAGTAGGGCACTGGTGTTTGAGACAGCTAGGAAACTGGGAATAATCTCCTTGTTCATGGCTATCAAGTCCTGGAAAATCACCATCCCCTTCCGTTAGGTTCTTGGACAGCAAGATTGACACGTTACAAGGACTGGTCCAAGGAGTAATTAGGCCTTTCCTCAATGCTGTGAGACCTTGCATGGCCCCAGGCTTTAATAAATAGTGAGGCAGTTTAGGAAGGGTTTTCTTCATATATATCTGAATTTTATAGTTCCTGTACTTCTTATTCTCTCAATGTCAGTATTAGAAGCAGCCCGCAAGGTTTTTGGGGTTTGGTTTTGTTTGGTACCTCATCTATATAGAGGAACTTTATTAGGATTCTTCCTCTTTCATATCAAGAACAGACTGTGCAGAACATAAAAGATCAGATTCAGTTTGGCCAGGAAATTCTAAAGTGAAGTTTCCATTAGAAGCAAAGTGCATCAGCTGTTTTAATTTAGAAAGGAGATCTCTACCTAATGAATTAACTGGCACTAGATCACATAGCAAAAAGGAATGCATTCAGATAGATATGAAGAAAACCCTTCCTAAACTGCCTCACTATTTATTAAAGCCTGGGGCCATGCAAGGTCTCACAGCATTGAGGAAAGGCCTAATTACTCCTTGGACCAGTCCTTGTAACGTGTCAATCTTGCTGTCCAAGAACCTAACGGAAGGGGATGGTGATTTTCCAGGACTTGATAGCCATGAACAAGGAGATTATTCCCAGTTTCCTAGCTGTCTCAAACACCAGTGCCCTACTGTTACAAGTTCCACCAGACTCAAATGGTTCACTAGACCCTAACAGCCCGTATCTGTTTGCCTTTACTTGGAATAATCAATAGTATGCCTGGACCATCGTGCCTCAAGGGTCCAGTGAGGCACCTTCTTATTTCTCCCCAGTAGGTCAATAGGACTTAAGCACCCTCCAGTATTCTGGAAAATCCACCCTTTTACAACAAGCAGAGGATCTCTTGCTGTGCTCACAGACGATTCCATTTATTTGCAACAGCAGTTAGCTGAAAAGGGACATGCAGTATCCAAAGGAAAATTACAATTTTCGGCAGCTACTGTTCATTACCTGGGTTATGATCTAAGCGCTGACTGAAGAAATTCAGCTGTCTCCAAAAAGAGTTAAGATAAAGAATTTCCCAGGCCCACATCTAAGGGATAGCTTCATGGCGTTTTAGGCCAGGCTGGGAACTGCTGACTGCAGATTCCTAATTTTTCCCTACTGGCTCCCCGACTCTACTAACTTACTAAAATTTCAGCCACAGAGCGCTTTCCTTGGGAAGACGAAGAGAGCAAGTTTTTATGAGGCTAACACCAGCACTCTAAGAACCGGCTGCCTTAGGGCCATTTAAAACCTTTCACTTGATTTCGACATGAGAGTATCATCAAGCTTGGGAATGCAAATGCAAAAACAATGCACCAAACATACTGATTATACAGCTATTGCCTCTGAGCATACAACCCAATTCAGATGCCTCGGCCTGTCCAAACTGTCTTAAGGGTCCCAGAGTCTTTTGTACTGGTTGAGATGGAAACTGTGAACTTTACTAGATACCCCCACTATGGAAATCTTTTTTTGTTGTCCTATGAGAGTGGGATTTAAAATAGAAAGCATAGCTCCAGAATGTGACAACGTTTTCCATTAACTTTAATTTCAGTTTCCCTTTGGCTGTTTAAGGAAATTACTGGTAAGAGCTTAACAGAGAATCCTTGCAAGTCCCATCAGCCCTGGGAGGGGCCAGTAGAGGAGTCCTCCCCTAGAGGCACTTGAACTAAAGAATTTGCATAGGACCTCTGAGGACAACTTTTTTTTTTTCCAGTGCCCCAGATGATTACAATTCCAACATTGACCTTTAGGCCACTGTTCTGATGGTAGAGCCCTAGAAGGGGAAAAATATCTGGGACCAAGGTGTTATTTTGGGTCTCTGGACTTGGAGCTGCTGTAACTGTAAAGGCAACAATGGCAGATTGGTGTTCAGTCTTATTTGAACTTCCTTTCAAAAGGCTCAGCAGTAGCCATGTGTTCAATTGGGTTGGTGGCCTCCTACCCTATTCTTTGCCTTTTTATTAGTCCACGGATCTCTAGGGACAATGCATTTACAAACAGAGCAGCCACAGCAAGCTGGGTGACCTCATTTATCTTCTGGAATCCAGAAGGCTGAACAAGAGCCTCCAACCACCTCCAGATGCCACAGGTTCATCTTTCTTTTGTTTGAGTGTTTGAGTAACAGACCAATCAGTGTTGGGGCGGGGGTGGACTCTAGGAATGGCTTTTAAAAAGATTTGCTCCTGCTCTGGGAGCTTTTTCTGATTTGTAAGAGGTCCATGCTGGAGACAGGATATCTCAAATATCATTCTGCTTCTCACACCCATTTTGGGGCTTCGCCAGGTCCTCCCAACACGTGTTCTAGCTGATAAAGATCTGGCAGCATGGGGTCCTGGGCTTTGATAAGGATTTCAAATTCTTTTAAAAACTTCTGAGGATCCTGCTTGGTAGAGGAAATTCTCTAACTGTGATCCTTAGTTTTTAGTCTTTGACCAAGACGTGAAAGATAGCCAAGGAGGATGGCCTGCCAGCTCAGGTGGTTATATTTTTAAAGGTCTCTTTAGAGTATCTCTTCAAAGCCTCTCTTCAGAGTGAAAAGGCAGTTCAGATAGAGAATTAGCAGACTCAGATGACCTCAGGGATAGAAGGGTGGAGGGGTGCGGCAGGTGTCCTGTCAGTCCTGTCCTCTCTTGTCTTAGTACCTCTTGTGTTTTTAATTTTTCTTAGCCTTTCAATAATGAGCCTTTCAATAAGACTATTTTAGAATCTTGAAGCCCTTTGGAAGAAGCTTCTGCACACCAATCAAAACGGGCATCCCTCTCTGTTTGCTTCATTTGGGAAGTCTTACTTTCAAGTGCACTTCTTAATAAACAATTTTGTCTAATTGGAACGTTCCCCATATTGGCCATTGTAATTCCAGCTTATTTATATTAAAAAATTTTCCATCTTATTACAGGTCTGCAAATTCTGGATCTAAAGTTCTTAAATAGAAAATAAGCTGGCGTGCCAGAAGGTGGCATGCTTGACTCTTTAGAATTTAAGGATCCCATTAGCTAAGAGTTGGGATTTCTGAACTTTTGTATCAATATGGACAGGACTGGAAGAGATTATGCTGAGTGAAATAAGTCAAGCAGGGAGAGTCAATTATCATATGGTTTCACTTATTTGTGAAGCATAACAAATAGCATGGAGGACAAGGGGTGTTAGAGAGGAGAAGGGAGTTGGGGGAAATTGGAAGAGGAGGTGAACCATGAGAGACTATGGACTCTGAAAAACAATCTGAGGGGTTTGAAGCAGCGGGGGGTGGGAGGTTGAGGGAACCAGGTGATGGGTATTATAGAGGGCACGGATTACATGGAGCACTGGGTGTGGTGCAAAAATAATGAGTACTGTTATGCTGAAAATAAATTTTAAAAAAATTCTTAAAAAAAAAAAAAAATATATATATATATATATATACACGCTTGCGTAACTGGGCCCTGGGAAAATAGGCCAGCTCAGATGGTTCCAGGCATTACTGTCTGTCAGTGCAAGCTGACTTGTCCTGCAAAGGAAAGTTGGTTAGACTAGTAGCTCAAATGCAAAAAAAAGAGCCTCTCAGACCAAGAGGAGCTGACCCAAATTCTCCAAAATGGCAAGAAAGACCATGAACTCAAAAGATTCGTAGGTACCACACCCGTGTTTTTTTCATCCTTGGATGCTGCCAGAAGTTTGCTTCAGATCCTGTCACTGCCATCAAATCTGTTTAAAAAAACAAACTTAAGCCTAGTTTGAAGATCTAATTGGCATTATTAAATGGTTCATGAATTAGGCAGCATCCCCTCTAGCAAATAGACTCGGTTCCAAGGAATCATACAAAATGGAAAGTTTTAATAGAAGGAGAATGGGGGCAAGAAAGTTATTGGCAAAAGAAAAGGATTGCTCTAGGTGAGGCTGCTTTCTGGGTGGAAAAGCAAAGTGTCTTATTCAGACTGCCTCATCTTTCTTTAGGGAAAGACTGGACTCAGTGGGCAGACTGAAAAAGTCCTGTCAACCCTGGAAAAATTGCCAAGTGACTGGGTAAAACTACATTTCTGCGGGAGGTTAAAACTACAATTAGGGGCGCCTGGGTGGCTCAGTGGGTTAAAGCCTCTGCCTTTGGCTCAGGTCATAATCCCCGGGTCCTGGGATCAAGACCTGCATGGGGCTCTCTGCTTGGCGGAGAGCCTGCTTCCCCCACCCCCCACCTGCCTCTCTGCATACTTGTGATCTCTGTCAAATAAATAAATAAAATCTTAAAAAAAAAAAAAAAAAACTACAATTAGATTGAGTATTAAACCCAAGTTTGTGAACTGAGGTCTAAGTGACACCATTTTGGGTCTGTGGTTTTCTTTTTTAACAGACCGTGTTTCTTAGTCATACTTTCTCTCGTAATTCTCATAACTGGTTGGTTACCCACCCTCAGTCTTATCCTGTTCCTTCTACAATTACCTTAGAAATCACCTTGAGTTACCCAGTGCTGAATCTCATGGGGCTGACTGCATGCTCAAGTGGCAGCAGGGCCACAACCTAGTAAGACTGAGATTGGAGAGTGTGGAATAGGATGTTCAAGACTGAACAGTATAATCAAATCTTCCAGATAAATCTCACAACAGTAAGTCAGGCTCATGTACCGGTCATATTGTCAGTTAAATATATAGAAAGAAAGATATTTTTTGGACATGGTAAACATGCTCAAGCTGGCTGAAATTGAGCTGCCAATGAACTACCATGCATGGATAGATACATATTCTGGAATTTAACCAGTCCTTTTCAGAAGATGTTTACACAAAGAAGCCAGAAATCAAAGGTTTGGATAATCCATGAAGATTGTTATCCAAACACATAGATAGATACCATAAGCGATCTATGGTGAAAGATTCAGTGTGTTTTGCATAAGGAAGTATATTATTCTCCTCTTGCTGCTACAATAATCACAAACAGCAGCTTAAACAATAAAAATTTGTTATACCATTCTGGAGAGCAGAAGCTTGAAATGGGTTCCACTGATCTAAAGCCAAAATGGAATAAAATCAATGTGTAGGCAAGGATGCATTCTTTCTTCCTGGGTGCTGTAGGGGGATACTGCATTCCTTGCTTTTTATAGCCCTAGTACCTGGCTACATTCCTTAGATCTAGGCTCCTTCTCTTCTTCCAAGCCAGCAATCACAGTACTTTGATCTCTGCTTTCATTCTCCCATTTCCTTCTCTTAATTTCTCCTGCCTCCCTCTTCCATTTAAAAGAACCCTTGTGATTACAACAGGCCCACCTGGATAATTCAAGACATCTCCACATTTCAACATCAACTGATTAGCAACATTAATTATATCTGTAACCTTACTGTCCTTGCTATGTAACATGATCATAGGTTCTGGGGATTTAGAATATGGACACTACTGAGGGGCCATTATGCTGCCTACAAGAGAAGGGAGGGAAGGTCATTAAATGTAACAAGGTTAGGGGCGCCTGGGTGGCTCAGTGGATTAAGCCGCTGCCTTCGGCTCAGGTCATGATCTCAGGGTCCTGGGGTCCTGGGATAGAGTCCCGCATCGGGCTCTCTGCTCAGCGGGGAGCCTGCTTCCCTCTCTCTCACTCTACCTGCCTCTCTGCCTACTTGTGATCTCTATCTGTCAAATAAATAAATAAAATCTTTTAAAAAAAATGTAACAAGGTTAGTATCATTGACACTGAGTCTACCTACATGCAAAGAATATTGGGGTCATAGGAGGATGCATGTGTGCGATAGAATTCATTTTATTGTTGCTATAGAGATTGGGAATGGCTATGCTAATTTTCAAGACTTATCTTTGGGGTTGACCACGACTGTCATGCTCATCTAAATCTAACCATACAGAAAGCTGCCCCATTCCTGGCACTTTCAGCTGTATAAAAGACTGGGTTACTTTGCTTTAATTTAAAACTTAACTATCCCTGACTACTACAAGAAAACCCACAACCTACAGTTCCATTTTAACAAGGATGTTGGAACTAGGACAGTTCTAGACTTACATACTAGCCCAAATAGAAGATAAAGTGGAATCTCAATCCTGGCTCTGGCCTTTACAAATTCTGAGGTTTTTTTTGCTAAGATGACTACACAAAACATTGATAGAACATGGAGACATTTTTTTTACATTAATTACTGAAATTCAAGATGTAGCTGAATGTGGCTCAGAATTTAAGAATGGCAGGTATTAGATATCAAAATGCAAGGATATATATGAAATCCAGACATTAAAAAAAAGTATATGGAAGGTGAGAGGGAGAGAACTAGGCAAGGTGACAATGGACTAAGTTCCTACATGGAGAGGACGTTTGAAGATGGAACGTCCCTTCAGATTATATTACCTACTCAGTGAAAAGAAAATGAGTCGAATTTAAATGATAGGTGCTTTTATCAAAATGAAACATATTTTTATCATGAGTCTTACTGTAACAGGAGTCTTCCAAAGGTAAAATTCAGAGAAGTAAAGCTAGGAGGGGGGAAAATATGAACCAAAAAGTGCACATAAGAAACTGCCTGCCCAGTAGTTTCAAGAAAGACAAAGTAAATGGTCCAATAAGACTCCAGTGAAAAGATGAGTGTAACCCATTAAGGAACTAAAACAGAAAGGACTTGTTGATAGCAGAAAATTGTTGAGAAGTTTATATATAGGACAGATGTGGGGACTTGTTGGGGGGAGGGGAACAGAATTTACAGAATTCCAGAAAAGGAGACAATGAAATATAAATCCAAGTGGAGCTCTCTATAATCTTTAAGATCTTACTATAAATGGAGAATTCCAGTTAGGAGTAGAAAATTGAGACTCAGGTATGCAAAGACATAAATGTGGCTTAGAATTGCTTTTATGATGTACAGGATGCTGCAGTAGATTGCTTAAGTTGGTCTCAAATTCTTCAGCCTATAACAGTGCTGTACCTTCTCACTGTGAGAGGGATGATCTGTTTTATTCTTTGATTCTGTGCTCAGCCATGTGATTTGCTTTGGCCAATTAGATGCTGGCAGATATTTTGTCAGCATTCTTTCATTGCTGGACTTACATCACTATGGCTTACATATAAGGCTTTGTTCACCCTCCACATCTACCACCACCATGAGAAAGTTACGTCTAGATTAGTGAACTGGTCCAGGGAGAAAAATGGAAGATATGAGAAGCCAAGTTGCTCCATCAGGTCCAGCTTTGATCAACTAGCTTCCAGTTAGCCCCCAGACACATAACTGGAAATCTGATGCATATATCTAGGCAAGCCCAGCACAGATCACTGGTCTCCAGAGATATATAGAAATAAACTATTATTGTTGTCTATCACTGAGTGTTATGGTTGGTACACAATATAAGCTGACTGGTACAAAAATTTGTACTAGAGCTGGGCTATAATAGAACAAAAGCTTAAATATATGGCATTGATTCTGAGGAAACTGAAAGAGAAGGCTCTAAAAACAGTGGCACATTAGGCACTTTTGAAATATTTGCAATTCTGGGGCACCTGGGTGGCTCAGTGGGTTAAGCCGCTGCCTTCAGCTCAGGTCATGATCTCAGGGTCCTGGGATCGAGTCCCGCGTCGGGCTCTCTGCTCAGCAGGGAGCCTGCTTCCCTCTCTCTCTCTCTCTGCCTGCCTCTCCATCTACTTGTGATTTCTCTCTGTCAAATAAATAAAATCTTTTTAAAAAAATAAAAAAAAGAAATATTTGCAATTCTGTTTTTAAGACAACTTGGGAGACAGAAAATGAATGAAATTAACTTTTTTTATCTGAGTGAAGAAGCTGTGAGGCAAAACATTGTAGGCATCAAATGACTGCTCCTAGCTGTCTGTTATTTGGTAAGAGATGGACCCCAAAGAAACTGTACGCTTTGCAAAGAAAATTTTGAGAAGACACAGACTATGTAACCTCTAGGTTGCTCACCCTACAGAATGTATTTTCCATCTTTTAATATTTCAATCTAGGTAGTTATCTTCTAATTCACTAATTCTCTCTCTTCCACTGTGTCTAACTGGTTGTTAAATTAATTACTTAGACATTGTCCAAATTATGTACATAAACATTTCAAGTACATATCATTAAATGAGGTACATGATGATGATGATGGCAGCTAAATGGGAAACCAGTAAATGACGGATGTGATTTTACTGGACTTTCTAAGTGGCAGACTTCACTGTCATAGAACACTTTTCCTTGGCCTTAGGATACTTACATCAGTCTGAGCACTGGGGCTTAGCCTGAAAGAACACCTTCACCTACTACTTCAACAAGGACAACTGAAAACCAACATATTTATAATGATTTACATCCTGTTTTTTTCCTTTACAACACTCTAAATATTGTGACAAAAGTAACCTCAACCACTATATTGCTTTTATTGTATTTTCATACAGACGTATACATCCTCTGTGTAAACACAGAGTAAATTTCTTTCTTATTTTAATAGTATTATCAGCAAGCAAAATTTTCCCACCTGCTTATTTGCATTTCTAGCTACTGTGCTTAAATCTGGGTTATTGTATTGCAGTAGTCAAAGTCAAAGCACTATATATACACACACATCTCCAAATACTACACTGAATATGTATTATGCTTTACAAAATTATCTGTGTCTTTTCCCTAACAAAGACCTGAAAAACATTACAATTTGTTCATTTGCAGTGGTTCATAGTATTCTATTGTATCAGGATACCATAATCTGTTTATCTACTTTATCATAATGGACATTTGTATGATTTCTCAATTTCAACTATTAAGAGAAGTAGTAATATGCACATTTTTGCATATATATTCCAGTGCCCAGGTACCAAACATTCTCCAGTGAATATAAATAGGACTGCAATGAATATATCTCAGAATATGCATCTTCACCTTCATTATAAAATGCTATACTGTTGCATAAAGCCTGAGTGAAAGGTAGCTGAACTCACCATGACAAACATCTTGGCCTGATTGTTATCTCTGTACCTTAAGGAAGATCCAACTTGCTATTGGAGTGGAAATAAGTAAATGGTGAAGAGGAGGAGGAAGGCTGTTACCATTTTCATGGCCCTTGTATGGGTCTCTACTGGAGTCCCCCGAGCCCATCAAGTTGAGCTGCAAATTCCTGGTGTCTCACCAAGAACAGAAATAAAAAGAGCAAGTGGTCAAGAACAGGAGAAAGGAAATACATAGGTCAAGGTAGGAAGTAGAAGACCTTTTAAGACCAAAAACTTTACTTATGTCTAAATGCAAAGTCATATGTCTCTCATGTCTCCATAGGTACTCCTCTATAAGTCACCTTGGTTTGGAAGTTAACAGACTATAAGAACAAAGGCCCCAGGGAGAGCATGAGACCCATTCTGTTCTCTCTCCACTTCAGGCTGATGAAAAACAAGTGGGAGAACTTGGCTTTCTCAAGGAAGCAGAAAATGTTAGGCAGGTGGCAATCCAGGGAGGTCAATGATTAGTTGACCTACTGCCACTTCCTGACAATGCACAGGAGAAGAATGAGGCATAAACAAGTCATCTGCAAGAGAAAGGGAGCAGGGGACAACAGCAGAAAAGACTGTTGCCCCGAACACCTCCTCAGTCCCCTTTTTCTCAGCTATAGACATTAATCAATAAAGGAGCCAAAGAAGGCTAAACATGAACCATATGCCTTGTAGATAAACAAGAAGGAAGGCAAAATATATCTGGTCAAGCAGTATAAAGTTTATAGTTGAGCAAGCACATTCAAAGGGCTCATCTAATTAGCCACAGGTACTCTCAGGGGGAAGGGGAGATAATGGAAAAATGAAGCAGGCAGCATTCCCCACTGAGCGAGCCGGGCATCCCCAGCTGCTCGGCTTTAAGGGCATATATCATCCTCTCCCCCAGAGGCCTGTCACCAGTATATGCTTTTCTTAAGGCTGTATGTAAGCCTTGGTAACTAGTATGGGCTTGGTAACTAGTATAATTTCTCATGGGTTATATTTTAAGTAATACATTGTTCTGAGGGACAGTTATAACTACCAAAGAATATTAACCACTTTTGCTATTTGTTTACCATTGGCATAGGGATGTGGAGACAGTCCATCATAAATCAGTCAGTCAAATACTATTACCCAGTGTTGAGTGACTCTGGCCATAGCCAAGCTGGTTAAGGATGAAATCAGTTGATGAGATTTTCCCATTCTTGAGCTTTCAGTGCAGTTTGCCAGTACAATGAACCCATTTCCCTACATTCATGAGAGGACCTCTCTTGCTGCCACTACCACAAAGAGATCTTCATTCCAGCTCACAGTTCCATGAAAATATTTCTGATGTGGTGCCTCACTGATGGCTCCATAGCTATAAACATTCGCAGGTTGACATCCACTTGGAGATGTTTGCATCCTAATTCCAGAAAGGACAAACCCAAATTCTGCTATGTCTCATATAGTCTCAGAGACCTTCACAAAAGAATAGTTCACTCTATTGATACTGTGATTCCGGGGCTAAACCAAACAGTTCTGGGAAGAGATAAGAAGCTTCATGAATACCCACCCCTCTTATGACTTTGTCAGCTAGTACCTAGTTTCCAGAGCAATGCTAATCAATCCCCACCAATCCTTGCACCAGCTGAAAATGTCCATTTGTGCTAATGATTCAAGGGATGAAGCCAGGTATGAAAACATGCAAATATGAGAGATTATTTCCCCCCAAGTTCTACTTTCATATTCCCTGAGTCATTCATTTGAATGCAAATGTTTTAGAGTTTGAATAGAAATGGCTAGAAAAAATTTCATGTAATTGTAGTTATTGTCACTCATTCTACCTATGAAGGATTTTTATTGATTCAATGTGACTTGTAGGAATAATTTAAATAGTTCAAAGAGCGCACTCAAGCTCTGGAGCAAATAAGTATAAATAATTAGTTGCATAATATTGTAAGAGCTAAATCAGAAGTTATAAGCAACAGATGCTGGGAATAATATGAGAAAGCTACAGATGCTACAGTGCCGAATCAGCTATGCTTTTATGTGGATAGGAACGCTCAGGGGAAACTTGAGTTCTTTAGAGTTTATGAGGAAAGAGAAAAAAAAGCTGATATTCAAGACAGATACAGGGCTTGTATAAATTATCAAAGTGGCACAAACGAGCTAGACCATGCTTCTAAAGGCAGAAACTGTTTTACAATAACTTATTGGCTATTTTGATTGTAATGGTGCTCAGTGCTCTCTGACAGCCATGTCCTCAACTGCACCTCGTCTTCGTCTGGGCCGAGAGGCTGTGCTTCCCAGCTTCCCTTACAGGTGGTTGTGGCCATGTGGCTGAAATCCGAACAAGGACATATGAGTGAAAATGATGTGCATCATTTACAGGTCCATCCCCCAGAAAATCTCCCCATGAACACTCCTCCATACACCTTCTCCTTCCCTGCTGGCAGAAATGGGTATGACCCCAAGTCAATCTTGGAAGCTACATGTTAAAGATGGAATACAGATTTTATTTATTTGACAGACAGAGATCACAAGTAGGCAGAGACACAGGCAGAGGGGAGGAAGCAGGCCCCCCGCTTCACTCAGCCTAATTCCCAGGTAACTGTATGGAGAAGGCTCCTCAAACACTGTGAAAAAAGCAATTTAACTCTATATTTTGTGTGAGTCATTTTGTTTGGGAGCCTACTTGTGACACAATATGGGCAGGTTTAAAAGCATTTGGATCATGCAGATACAAATTTTGGAGGCTGGAAACATGCAGGGTTCCATGTGCAGTGGCAAAGTCTTCCAAAAATGCTACATATAAAAATCTTTTAGGCAGGTCCTGTTTATGTTGTCTTAGCCCTAGTGGAAGTGGTTGATTAGACCTAAAATGTTGTGCTAAAGCTGTTTTTAGCAAGGTATTACAAGACAAGATGAGAAAGGAAAGACATGGTTGGGTTGCAAAGAGAAAAGGAAGACTGAGTTCAGAAATTTTGGGTTTCATAGGTTTGTAAAAATCTCATAGCTCTTGGTCTCAAACAAGTAAAACTGAAGAAAATTCCTTAACAGACAAGGGCCCATTAAAATTTTTTAGATAATCATGGAAACTATTCCTTGTAGAAAAAACCAGACCAAGGGTTTAAACTTCTGACATAAGCCCATTATTTCAGATGGCTTCCAGATAGCTACTACTTAAGTTGAAGTAGTCATGCATAGGTAAGCTAATTAATTAATTGCTTAAGGACGACATTTATGTAAGGGAAATCTTTGTCTCTAGACATCTGACTGAAAGCAAACAGATTAAATAAAACTTCCTAAATATTTGTGATAATTGTACTTGTTGAGTGTGACAGTGAAATCTGTGATATCTGAATGACATACTGGATTCCAAATTTGTATATCAGGGAGTAGACTTGAAATCTGTACCTTGTTCAGGAGGGTCTCTTCCCCAACATCTACTTCAGATGTAGCCAAGGAGAATAATAATTATGAAGACCATGCAGAAGGCGGAGCCAGGAGCCACAGAAAATGATGAATAAGGGCATTCCTCCCAGAGCCCAGACACAGGGATTAATCAGGAACTTTTCTGCAAAGTCAGTGCCAGGGGCTTCCCAGTATCTACCCAGATTTTGTCGCTGCTATGGACAATCGAGAGCCATAGACCCCCTAATATCTTTGCCAAATGAAAGGTCCAGCAAGCCTGACCCTAACCATTCATATTTTGGAGGAAGGTACCTATCTTGTGTTTTCTGTGTTCATTTGTCTTCAGATTATGAAGGACATCAACCAGTAATCATGTAGAGAACTGCTTATCACCCCAAATTCCTGGATTCTAAACTAACAGAACTTAAATACAGAACTTTGAGTTGTGTCCCCAGGAAAGGAGTGTGACTGTGTCCTATAAGTGGGGAAAGGGGTACATCTGGTGATTTAAAAACAGGCATGGAGACTGTGGCAGACACAGTGAGGCAGACCAAAATCCATATTTTATTCTTCCTCCTAAGCATGCATAAGACATCCCCAGTCTCCTCTGCAGTTAGATGTGATCCAAAGACTAAGTGCTAGACACTGCAATATGAGAAGTAATGTGTGAAAACTCCACACCTACCCCATACTGTCCACTCCAAAGACACACACACACACACACACACACAGAATACCTCTGAAGCAACCATAGAAAATCAGTTGAAATATCATTAAGATGGTGACAATAGAAAGCTCCTGAATTTCTCTCTTCTCACAGCATACCAAACATGCAGCTACACATGATCAATTCCCTCTAAGAAAAATGCAGACTAACTGAGTGACTCCGACACACTGGGAAACTTAGAATATATCCACATCAAAACAAGTAGGAAAGGCTGAAACACACTTTCAGCATGAGCCTCACCCCTGCACAGCACCAAACAGGAAGAAACCCCCAACTCCCAGATTCTCCTGAAAGAGCAAAAAGTTTAGGCCAACTTGTAACACTGCCAGCCAAGAAATGCTCTCCCAAATCACTTAGCTCTAAGATCTTGTACAGGCCTTGCATCTAGGCCTACAGGACTATATCAGACAAACAAACAGTTGTTAACAGGCATGCTAGCACTCCCCACCGCAATCTCTCCCCTCCCCCGGACTCAGTACAGAGGCACCAAGAGAAAACACGGATTTCCAGGTTTCTCCCTAAAAGGAATTTGCAGACTTTCCCAGCTGCTGCCTGAGGATATGGCTTCTAATCAGTCTGTATATTGGAACTACCTATGATCCTCCCAGGAGCCTGACAGAGGAGCAGGGCACATCACCCACTGTTTCCTCCCAGATCACTTCAACAATAAAACCAAAGCTCCAGCTTCTCACTACAAGCATATCCAGACATCCAGCATCCCAGCTTTTATGACTAGCTCTGGAACTGGCAGGATTCAGCATCCACAAATCCCTGGGGACCACACAAACTAAAGAGGTGGTTCTATGTGTGCACACAAAGACTCCCAGTAACTATCCCCTCTGCCGAAGCAAAAGTAGGCAAAAACACCCAGCTCTGCTTCTCCCTGATAGGGTTTAGTCTGCATATCTAATGTCCTGACTTCCCTATTGCTGCCTGAAGGTCGGACCTGCATCAAGGAGCTGAAGGGCAAAGTAATTAGTAGTTCTCCAGGAGCTTGACTAAGGGACACTGACGGTCTTCACATACCATCATCTGCTCAGAGCTGTTAAGAACAAAAACAGTGGCAAGGCAATCACAAAGGTTTGAGCGGCAACCATGAGCTCGGGGTGGGCAGATTGAACATTTTCAAATAAACAACCTAATGTATACTTCAAGGAACTACCAAAAGACAAAAACAAAACAAAACACCACCATTAACAAGGAGTATAAACGAAAAGCAGAGAGTATACAAACAGTAGGAAAAAACTCAAACAACCACCTGGTTACAAGATACACAAAACTGACAAATCTTAAGCCAGTCTCAGTAAGAGACAAGGCTCAAATAAATAAAATTAAAATGAAAGACCCATTATACCTGAATACTACAATAATGAGAATTTGCCAATATAGTCCTTTGCAGACCCAGTGGCACTTACCTTTAAACTCTTCCAAAGGATCATTAAGACCAATAAGGTCATTAAAAAGTAGTAAAAGGGGAGGGAGTAGGGAGCTGCCTGGGTAGCTCAGTTGGTTAAGTGTCTGACCCTTGATTTTGTCTCAGGTGGTTATCTCAGGGTGGTGAGATGGAGCACCAAGTAGGGCAGTTTGCTTGAGATCCTCTCCTCCTTCCTCTGCCCCTCCCCCACCATGCACTCACCCCCACTCTCTCTCTCTCATGTAGAGTCAAAAAAGGGGGAATAAGCAAGATTAGAAAAGGAAGATTCAGTGAGTACCCAATGGAGTATCAACCAGGAAAATGGTTTAGGATGTGTTACTGCTAACAGCTTACTTACATATGCCTATTAGGCAAAAAAAATATGGATCAGTTATTCAAAGGACAGAATAAAAACCAGAACCATGTAAAATATTGGTCCTATTCCACCTTCCACTGTCAGTTTCACCTGTGGAAATCCTTCATCAGCTTTAGAGCATTAATGATTAGGAGAGGGAGGTTCATGACTACTCATATTTGCCCAGTCCTTTCCCACTGAAAAAGGGCATCTACTAGCCCCGTTAGTAAATAGCTGCTATTTGCCCCATGGGCCCAGAAAGAAAGACAGTATTTTCATAGAGTTAACCAGAGCTGGATGTAGGGGGTGGGCTAATAGAGAATGGGTAGAGGAGAATGAATCCACATGGTTTTACATAGTTGGAAATGGAAGACCCAGAAACTTAACGACTTCAGTGACCCTGAATATCTTGATCTATTTATTCTTTTCTCAATTTTCAGAAAGGGTAAATTATACTTGTATACTAAAATTAGCACATTTTCTCTTGGTTCTGAGTTGTCATTCATCTTCTATTACTCTTCAGAATATTTTCTATTCTCAAATATTCTATTTTATACATTGTCTCAACTAATTGATAATCAGGTTTTTTTTTTTAAGATTTTAGTGGGAGAAGGAGAAGCCAGCTTCCAGCCAAGTAGGGAGCCCTGGGTTTGATCACAGAACCCTGGGATCATGACCTGAGCCGAAGACAGCCATTTAGCCACTGAGCCACCCAGACACCTCTGGTAATCCATTATTTTAAGTGGTGTCAACACAGCATTGCTGGAGTGGTATTAGTATAGCAAAGTAGAAAAAATTCTTGCTGGGGACATGTAATTACATTTTATAAATTTCATGATGGCACGTTGTTTGTACCAACCATTATCAGGAGAATACGGAGAAACAGAGGTCCTCTAGGATACATTAGTTGTGCTTCAAATAGTAACTACAGCTATTCAGTGCAGGATGAGATGTGGGATATGTGAACAATGCTTTTTCAGAACCAGATGGGAATTTGGGGATTTTGATCATAAAAAACATATCTGAATAATCCCTGAGTGTAGAGATTAAGTTAAAATGTAGATTAGAGAAGGTAATGAAATGTGCATCACTTAAACATCAGAAGGGGATGGGGTTGTGGGAGATACACTATGACGTTACCCTAAAGTCATTCAGAGTTGAGGTTTTAGTAGTGTTCCAAGCTTTGGGGCCTAGCCATAAGTTACACAGGGGTATCCCCATGCAGAAATGGTAGAAGCTGCCATACCTAATCTGGACTCTTTATGGGTTTATCCGGGTGGGAATGATACTGCTTATATGTAACAACCCCCCCCCAAAAAATTAAAGTATATGTTTCATTTTGTTTTGCCTAAAGATTTCTGTCACTTGCAATGGAAAGAGTCCTAATACACAGAAAATCCATAGCCTGAGGTTGTGATCCTTTACAGTTGTGGTATGTTATGGACACAAGAGACTTTATGTCTGAACTGGCTTATGTAAGGAGTTCACCTGCCCTAATATTAGGGTTAATTTTATGAAATCAAAGGGTGATATTCCTGGCTAATAACCTACATCACATAGCAGACAAACCGGTCTTAAACCTAGAGTTCGACCCTTACAAACTGTGTTCTCTAGGTCAAATTCCTATTACCTAACTTTACTAAACTTCCTTTCTTCATTTGACAGGGGAAATAATATCTATCTGACCGACCTCGCATAAAACAATGCGTACGGCATATATACGCATAACCCCTTCCGCACCTGTTTAGCTCCAAGGGCTAAACACCAGTGGGAGCAGCAGACAGGAAGGGGCGGAGCGCAAGCGACGGTCGTGGCCACAGAGCGCCGCTGGGGAGGACACGGAGCCAGCGGGAGGCGCAGGAATGAGCCTGGCGGCTGCGTAATCACCCCCACCCTGACCCTTGCCGCCCCGGCCGTCAGCTGGGAGTACACGAAGCCTGTGGTGACTCTCGGCGCTCAACACTGGGGGAGCAGCGACACCGGGTCCATGGCCACCGCGGCGGCTCCGTCTTCCTTGGCCCTCAAAGCCTCCAGCACGGCCGCGGTCCCCAGTTCCTACGGAGTCTTCTGCAAAGGGCTCTCCCGCACCCTGCTCGCCTTCTTCGAGCTGGCCTGGCAGCTGCGCATGAACTTTCCGTACTTTTACGTCGCAGGCTCGGTGATCCTCAACATCCGCTTGCAGGTACACATTTAGTGCCCTTCTTACGCAGCCGACTTCCCGGCCGGGCCATGGCCGACTCCCAGGAGGCTCGGCGGCGCAACGGAGCTGCGAGCGCGGAGCTCGGGATTCTCGCGAGAGGACTAGAGCGCTCTTTGCGGCTGCGCTCTCCGTCTCTGGTGGAGCGGCAGGGCGGTGGCGGAAAGCGGGTAGCGGCTGGAGAGGAGGTCAGCGATGTTCCGGGGACGGCGAAGAGCTTCAGTTAAGGTCTACGGCAATATTGAAGCTTTGCAACCTTAAAACAAAAACAGAACGAACATGATGCATTATAAAAAAGGAAGGCTACTAAGGTTTTCGGGAAAATTTTAATGTACAACAAACTCGTGGTCCAAATTAAAATAAGAAAACATAAATTTCGGGAATATTGGATTGTAAGCAAGACATTAAATGAATAAGAAGCTGAAGATCTTAAAGATATGTGGAAGTCAAATCTATTTCTTCAACAAGAGAAAACCAAAACCATCAGAAATGTTCAGTGGAAAAGCCCAGTGGTACAGGAAAAGCATCCGTCTAATACCAGACAACATGAAATGCTGCTGGATTTTGAACAGAGGGTTGGAGTGTAAGAAAGTGGGCTCTTTCGGTGTCCCTGTGAGTAGCGTGTAGCAAGACGTCGGAGCCAACGAGAAGGAAATCCAGTGACAGCCCTAAGCTTGGCTACTTCGTGAATAATACTTAAATAATTCTAATTAGTATAAATGATGTTTATTGTTTTCATCTGTTGAGAAAATACTTGATTGTGGTTACATGTTACCAGCTTTGATAATGGAAAAGTACAGTTTACCAGCAGGGATGTTGAAAGTGGGGAGGGAAAAATAAATGAAGTGATGGTGTCCTTCTAAAGTGGGAAGTTGAGAGGTATACAGTTTGTTGTCAGTGGGGAAAGACATTTTATTATTTAAAGAGTAAGTGACATAGGGAGTATGCCATCAAGTTGCAAAAATCGTTATCCTATTATAAAAGTAAAGAGAACAGGGGAGAACAGCATGAATTCAATAAGAAATGCCTAAAGACCGCAAATTAGTTGGAATGCCTCGCAAAGGTTAAAACAGTACTGGGTGTGTTTGAATATAAAGACGAAATTTATAATCTTTCAGAGTCTGGAGATGAATTGGTGGGCTGCAGCGTTTTTAAAAATTAAGGCAATAAATCCGTTATGAAACAGGAGAATTCAGAGTTTTTTAAGAACAGCATTGCAGGGGGCCTGGGTGACTCAGTGGGTTAAAGCCTCTGCCTTTGGCTCAGGTCATGGTCTCAGGGTCCTGGGATCAAGCCCCACATGGGCGGGGGTAGGGGGTTGGGAGGGTGGTCTCTGCTCAGCGGGACCCTGCTTCCTCCTCTCTCCCTGCCTGCCTCTCTGGCTACCTGTGATCTCTATCAAAAAAAAAAAAAAGAACAACATTGCATACTTCAGTGGTGAATAATACTGGTCATATAAGGTCAGTCATGATGTAAATACTGAATACTAATACAACAAGAAATGATTATGTAACATTGGGGGATTGGAGAGAGGAGAGGTGTGTGTAATGGGGAGGAATCAGTCAAGATCTAATAGAGGTCAATAAAAAAATAAACACATTCAAAAACTAGTAAAAAGTGGTTGTCTCTGGAGAAAAAAGGATTATTGTCTTTCACTATCAATCTAACAGTATTATTTTGTTTTTTTCTTAATTGTACATGTATTTCTCTGATTAAAACTTGTTTTAAATAAGTTTCATTTTTAAAAGTTCCCCCCAGGCAGTTGAAATATACAGCACTGGTTAAGAGCCACCATAATAAAATGTGATTGAGTTTTTAAATCAGGCCTATCACTGTTAAAATACAAACTATTAATTTTGTGGTTTTAGATGAGTCCATTAATCTGCCTAAAACCCGGTTTAGCTCAACTATTGAAAGATTAAAAATACTTCCTTTGAGGGGCGCCTGAGGGGCTAAGCGGGTTAAAGCCTCTGCCTTCGGGGCTCGGGTCACAATCCCAGGACCCTGGGATGAAGCCCTGCATCAGGCTGTCTGCTCCGCAGGGAGTCTGCTTCCTCCTCTCTCTCTGCCTGCCTCTCTGCCTACTTGTGATTTCTGTCTGTCAAATTAATAAATAAAATCTTTAAAAAAAAAAAATACTTCCTTTGAAAAGTCAGCCTGAGAATTAAAAATAAGCCTGCCTTAGTGCTTGTTATACAATAGTATTTGTTCTAACATTATCTCCTTAGCATGTTAGTAAAACTTAAAACTCATAGAATGCCTGCTTTTTTCCAGTGGAGCTTTTTCAGTCCTAAAGGTGATCTGTTAAGGTACTGACCCTAGGGACATACAGCAGAGCCTCCAGAAGGATTTTTAAGAGATTAAAGGCCATTATTTGCAGAGGTAAAGATTTATAAACTATTTGCAGTTTTGTATTCCACTAATTGTGTCCAACCAACAAAGACACTCTTGGGTTGTAAACCAAGTGCCCCCTCCAGCACCAAGTCTGGCTTTGGGTAATTGTTTCCTACTGTGTTACTTCTTGTCTCCAGGCAAACTCCTGAAGTTTTTTTTTAAGCACATCCTCTTTCTACTTTCTTTCTCTACTCTCTTCTTTTTTTTTCCTTTTTGCCTCTTGTTACTCTACATGTGTTTTAAGGCTGAATTTAGAAGTCACTTTTTTTTTAAATTCTTTTTTCCCAGATTCCCCTGATCATATTAGAGTTTATTTCGTTTATTCCATCTAAGGGCTGTGTTAATACCATAGGCTGCCTTATTTTTGCCTAATTGTGCATTAGTTATCAGATGTGAGTTTTGTTTTTGTTTTTGTTTTTATTTTTAAATATCCAAGAGACAGTTTTCTATACTCTTCTTCCTTCGGTTCTTACTGTGACAGTGAAGAAACCAAAACATTTTAATATGGGGTGTCTGGGTGGCTCAGTGGGTTAAAGCCTATGCCTTTGCCTCAGGTCATGGTACAGTAGGGAGCCTGCTTCCTCCCCTCTCTCTGCCTGACTCTCTGCCTACTTGTGATCTCTGTCTGTCAAATAAGTAAAATTAAAAAAAAAATTTAGTATAAAATACCAGCAATGTAATTTCATCAGTGGAGTAATTCCATAATGCAAGGGGACTTAGAGATGGTGAACACCACTACTCCCTAGAAGTACTAGTGTCCCACTTTGTAACAAAAGAATGTGGCTGCCATTAGCCATGGAATGTTGAGGGACTGGGATGCTCCATTCCCGTGGCTACATTAATATGTGCCTTCAACCATTTTTCTTCAGCTTTGCCTTTTGTTACACTACAGAGACAAGGCACTTAAGCCCTTACTGTAGTTCACACCCTCCTGCTATACTGGAAGCTCTGTGAGGGAAAATACTGTATCCTGTCCAGTTTTACAGCCCATATAGTATCAGCAGATACAAAGTAGCAACTGAATGAAGGCTCCAGGATTTGCCTTTTATTCTTCACAATTGCTCTTACACCCGGTCTGTATTTTTCTTCCCACATTTATAACTCAGTGAAGTTTCCCAAAGGAGAATCTTGCTTTCTTTGGCTAAACCACTTATTACTCTAGTTTGCAAGTCATTTTATTCTTGAACCACATCAAGGGAAGGCAAGCCAAAGACTGTTCATTGCTGTATCCCTTCCCTTGCCTTAGAGCATTGCCTAATGTAACGTAGATAATAAAATGCCAAATTTGTTTTTTTCTGCACAGAGTCATTAGTCAATGAAGGAAAGAAAGGTATAGTTGCCCTGATACTAAAGTGATTCGTTTTATTGCCCATACATCGAGCCTTTTCAGGCCATCATGAATATTGATGGGTCCAGAGACCACTACAGCATGAAGAAGCAGAGAGGTGGTGTAGTTCTCACCAATAAAGAAAAAACGTTTATGAAGTATAACTGATAAAAATTATGGGGAATCAGAATCCTGTTACAGTTTAAAAGGGAAATGGTGATCATAGTAATGATGAGGGAACACGGGGCTGGCTGAAGATAAAGCAAAAGCTGGCGCCTGGCATCCCCCCCCCCTCCATCTGCTCCCCCTCAGTCCTTTGTGTAGCATTCCTCAGGCGGCCCTGACTGCCATGAACAATAAGCAAATAGTTAACTTGCAGAGCTCACAATCCTGCTAGACAGGAGTCTCCCTTGGCTTGCAAATGTCCTAAATCTCACTAACAAAGACGATTGATAGCAGGATTATGACATCCCACCAAAAAGTCTCCCAACTATCTTAATGTTAATGGCTGGTCTGAAGACAACATTGGTCAAGCCGCAAGGGCAAGGCCTGCAAGGGCAAGGCCCCGGTAGGCCTCAGATATCCTGGCACCTTGTAGGCCCTCTTTAGCATATGAAAACTCCCATTGAAACCTCCCTTCTCCTCACCTTCCCCCAACCGCAAGGTATATAATATGCCTACCCTCACAACCCGGGGCAGCAGCTCCTCCTGCCCATGGGTCCTGTCCCCGTGCTTTAATAAACCACCATTTTTCACCAAAGATGTCTCAAGAATTCTTTCTTGGTCATCGGCTCCGGACCTGAGCCCACCGAACCTCACCTAGGTTCTAGAACTTCATCAGTAACATATATAACTTATAGGGAATAAGAATTTTTTTTTTTGAGGGCAAAAACAACGTGATTACTTGGCTAAAAGAGTTTTTCCTTACTATCAGCATCATTTTTTAATTTTATTGAGCTTTTAATACCAGGAACTCTACAGTTATTTATGTACATGATCTCTATAATTCTCATGTATATCCTATGAGTAAAAACATTTTCATCATCATTTTTCAGATAAGGAAACTGGAATTTAAAGATGTTAGATAACTTCTTCAAGGTCATAGTAATTGGCCAAACTACAGTCGAACCTCATTTATCCCTACAGATACTTTTGATGAGGGATTCAATTTTTTAATGTCTAAGTAATGCTGAATAATCCTGTTCTTTTAATAATCCTGTTTCTTAAATTTCTTCATATATATATGTATATATATGTAATTTATTTATTTGACAGAGAGATCACAAGTAGGCAGAGAGGCAGACAGAGGCTGGGAAGTGGGGAGAAGCAGGCTCCCCATCTAGCAGAGAGCCCAATGTGGGGCTCGATCCCAGGGCCCTGGGATCATGACCTGAGCCGAAGGCAGAGGCTTAACCCACTGAGTCACCCAGGTGCCCTGTTTCTTAAATTTCAAATAGAAGTATTACCTAGGTCATGGTTGGCAATGTCTTTTTTTCTTTTTTTTCTTCAGTATAATTTGAGGGCTTTCTATGTTAGAATATAAACATTCAATATAATTTGACATGTAAATTCAAGCATTTTATACTTTCTGCCATGTAAAGTCATTTGGCCTGTATGTGGGGAGGAAAGGGATGGAGGGAGAGAGAGAAAAGGACATTACTCCTAGGATAGGAAAGGGAACTCTTTACTTCCCTCTAAGGAGTAGAGATTAAGTTAACATGAATTTAGAAACTATCCATCACTGCTCTGAGGAGGCTTATTTAAATTTTCTCTTATAAAGTTTTGCAATCCTGTTTTAATGGAGGCTTATCCTGGTGCAGCATTAATAGATTTGATACAGTCAAAAAGAAAATAGGACTTAACAAACATGGAGAATGAAAAGGGGTGGGAACAGAAAGTTTAGGACTATAGGAACAAAAGGAGACAGAGAGAAAACTGGCAGAAACTGAGCCTAGAAAATAGTCTGAAGAGCAGATTTGGAAGGTTTCAGGCAAGTGAACCAAGAAAGAAACCCCTGCAATAAATAGAATTTCCAGTAGGGTTCAATTGATTCACATCAGTTGGCTTGGATTTATGAGTGTGGGAACTTTCTTGGAATTTTAACGAGAATTCTTCTGTGGCCTATTTTGCCTAGCAAGATTACACCAGACCAAGTCATGGATCTTTGCAACTGAAATCCACTTCTCCCCCCTCCACTCCACACAAACACAAATCTCAGCAACGCTCTTGGGACAGTCAAAACACCAAGGACATTACTGAGTGCCTACAACAAATGATAAGAAGAAACTATGGAATTCTTAGCAGCTTAGATGCAGTACATCTGAGGGCACGCCCCTGCCAGTTCCTATCCTAATTAGGGATCTGCTGCAAACATTAGAAAATTTTGCCCATCTTCATGGTTTTCAAATACCAAGTATGTGGATTTATTTGCAATAAGGTAGTGGAGGGCATCATTGAACAAAGAGAAATGAAGGTTGTTCATATATTGAGTGAAATAGATTGGGTATACCTTTTCATATTAACCAAACTGAGGAAAAATAAATTGTCACAACCAAAATGTAAAAAGCACTAATGAAGTCACTGCGCCTGGAATGTCTTCACTCTGAAATCATAAGCACAGTAATGGAAGTAGGGCCAACAGAAACAAAACAAAACAAAAGTTTAATTTTAAAAAAGAGGCTATTTTTCAATAAACTATTTTAGTTTTTAATTGATAAAAAGAAAACTTGAAAATATGCCAAACTGAAGTCAAATGAATGTAATTAATAGGAGCCCTACAATTCAGAGATCAGGTTAGATCTGTATGAAAGGGAAAAGAGGTTATTTTTAAAACTAACTACTTTAAACATGAGGCCAAGGAATAGAGGTACCATGGTGCGCCTTTGTCTTCTGAAGCTGTATGTAGTTGGTTTTTCACAAAATTGCTAAAATTGAAAATAGCACATCTGTCACCTGTGATTTTTTTTAATAAGCAACCCCCTTTGATAACTTTTTTCTGCATTGATCAAACCGATCATCTGATTTTTTTTTTTTTTTTTTTGACAGACAGAGATCACAAGTAGGCAGAGAGGCAGGCAGAGAGAGAGAGAGAGGAGGAGGAAGCAGGCTCCCCGCTAAGCAGAGAGCCTGATGCAGAGTTTAATCCCAGAATCCTGGAATCATGACCTTCCCCATTGAGCCACCCAGCCGCCCCCTGACCATTTTTTTTAATGAAGATTTATTCTGAAAGTAATCCACACCTGACATAGATTTCTACAAAAAGCATTAATCAGTGTCACAGGTGAGTGGACTATGGAATTACAGGTTTTACAGATGGTCCCCTTGTTTCTGTACTTCAGTTAAGGAAGTCCCTGGCATAGAGCACATGTAGTTCAAGCCAGAACAGCAGACAAAATACCTAAACCATTGGAAATTCAACAGTGTTAACCTTGAAATCTGTATTGTTCCATGCATAATTCCACTGGGACCTTTTTTTTCACTAAAGTTCGAGACAACAGGGCTTGAACACCAAATTTTCTTAGTTTGGGCAAGTGTGTAGGCCAGGCACTAGGCCAAGGGCCAGGCCTTAGGCAAAAGTCTCTTTTGGCATTAAAAACAGGTTATTTGCAGCTCTCCTGGTCTCAGATTTGGGCAACTGAAAAAATTTTTTTTTTACATCAGGACCATAAAAAATTTATTTGGGGCGCACCTGACTGGCTCAGTCAGTAGAGCATGTGACCCTTGATATCAGAGTTTTTTTTGTTTTGGTTTCGGTTTGGGGGTTTTTTTGAGAGTTTATTCTCAGCATTTGATATCAGAGTTTTACATTCAAGCCCCACCCATGTTGGGTGTAGAGAGGACTGAAAAATAAAATTAAAGTTTCTTTTGGAGGGAAGTGATTGGCAAGAAAGCAATGACAGCATTTTACCTTCCCAATAACTTGGTCCCAACATAAGATACAATTCTTTCCAGATTGCATGGAACTAGCTATAGATGTGATAGTAGTAGCATTTCTTAGATTATGGCTGGAGTCTCTAACACAGGCCCTTTTATGGAAAGGGAGGTATAGACTTGAATCCCAAAATACCATTTTAATAAGGAAAAGGCAATAATACTTAAGTAGCCACTGCCCAGTCTGTAACGTAATCCTCATCTTTTAAAGATCATTTTCTGTGCTTATCAGGAATAGGCCCCTGCCTCTTAGAGCTTCATCTCTCCAACATTAGTACGTGAGAAGTGAGGACTTAATTGCAATGAGACATTTACTACTAAATCCCACTCGTAAGAAGCAAGGGCTGTGCATGGTTGTTTAAATCTTTTCGTTTGAATCTTGGTCATTAAAGAAAAGTTAACTGACACATGTAAACCTAAAAACTAAAACTAAATATGCTTACTTCTAATAAGTACAAAGTAATCTAACTTTCTTACTAAAAAGGATGTGTTGAAACCAAATTTGATTCTAAACAATTGCCAGTATGATTACAATTCCACCTTTCCCAAAGTAAGGATAATCCCAGTGACAATCATTAGAGAATTTCTTTCAGTTTTATTGAGATATAACTGACATACAGCAATGTGTAAGCTTAAACAGCACACCATAATAACTTACATATACTGCAAAATGACAACCACAATGGGTTGTCAACCTACCCTCCTAGACAGATACCCAGGAAAAGGTATTTTTCCTTGTGATGAGAGCTTCCAGGATCCATTCTCAGTAACTTTCAAGAACTTTCAGGATCCACTCTCTTCGCAGCTTTCAAGGTTACCATACAGCAGGTATCAATCACAGTCGTCGTTGTCCTTTATATCCCTAGTATGTATATTTCTCATAACTAGAAGTTTGTAGCTTTTGATCTCCTTCATCCAACCCCCCCCACCCCAGCCCCAGGAAATTTCTTTTTTTTTTTTTTTTAAAGATTTTATTTATTTATTTGACAGAGAGAGATCACAAGTAGGGAGAGAGGCAGGAAGAGAGAGAGGAGGAAGCGGGCTCCCTGCAGAGCAGAGAGCCCGATGTGGGGCTCGATCCAAAGACCCTGGGATCATGACCTGAGCCGAAGGCAGCGGCTTAACCCACTGAGCCACCCAGGCGCCCCAGGAAATTTCTTATATAGGGTCCAACATAATGAGTGAAGTTAAAAAATCTAAATTTCTGTGGGTGGGTATGTACATGTACCCTCATCTTCATCAGAGCACCCCATAGTACAGCTCCCTGGAGGAAGAGTACACTTTACAAATCCCTTATAGTTTTTATATTCCCAGCATCAGACTTGACCTACTGTTCCAACAAAATTAACTTATAACCTACATATTTTTCAACATTTATTATCTAGTTTGTTAATGGTTTTTGTTTTCTTGTACAACTGAAAAATTATGGCACTTTAAAACCCTACAACAATTTCTTCATTATTGGTAGTTAAATATGTTTAAATTTATAATTTCTAAAAATTCCTAGATAACAACATTTTATTCAAAATTGCAATATCAGAGGCGCCTGGGTGGCTCAGTGGTTAAGCCTCTGCCTTCGGCTCAGGTCATGATCCCAGGGTCTTGGGATCGAGCCCCACATCGGGCTCTCTGCTCTGCAGGGAGCCCGCTTCCTCCTCTCTCTCTTCCTGCCTCTCTCCCTACTTGTGATCTCTGTCTGTCAAATAAATAAATAAAATCTTAAAAAAAAACAAAAACAAAATTGCAATATCATTAATTGGCACAATTTTGCCACCTGCTGGCCTTAAGATTATGTTCATTTTCAGCTACTTTGATTTCATTTCAATTATTTTATTATAAACATCAACCCAACAGTATATATACACACAAACATGTTTAAAATTTATACAAATAGGGGCGCCTGGGTGGCTCAGTGGGTTAAGCCTCTGCCTTTGGCTCAGGTCACCATCTCAGGGTGCTGGCATCAAGCCCAGCATCAGCCTTTCTGCTCAGCGGGGAGCCTGCTTCCCTCTCTCTCTCTCTGCCTGCCTCTCTGCCTACTTGTGAAATCTCTCTCTGTCAAATAAATAAATAAAACCTTTTAAAAAATAAAATGAAATAAAATTTATACAAATACACAGTATTCTTCTGTAAACTTTCTGTTCTTATCCCTGGTGAGTTGGTTGTATTTGTCCTCTCTGACAAAGGACACCAGCCTTCATGTAATCCTTACATGCAGACACACACCCCACACAAACTCTGTATCTAAGTCTGATTTTGATCATTGTAAAGTACACATGAAAGTATTCTTACACACTTAAGGATAATTATTCAGTTTATTCTTATAAGTTAAGCTGATTTTTCTCTTATTCAACAAAGGTAATGTCTATTCTAGGTTGGATTCATAATGAGATGCTGTTCCATTGTTTTAAAAGTTATATCTGTTGTTATGTGATGATGACCTTACAGCCTTTTTATTCCTTAATTAATTTTTAACTTAATATTGTACAAATATTCCACCAACTTCAACTTGGAAGGTGTTGGATCGGTGGGCTCCGGGAGTGCAGGAGGAACAATAGAAATGACCCGCGCGGCTCCGCTCTGGAGGCTCCCGGAGTGCAGGAAGAGCAATGGAAATGACCACCACGGGGTCTCGCCTCCAGACCTCCATGGGGTCTCGCCTCTGTCTTCCAGCCTAGCCCCCCTCCTTAACCCTTGACGCTCCCGCCAAAAGGATGTATGCCCAGGTCACGTCTCCATAGGTAACACGATACCTATGCAGGAGACAGATAAAAGATGCCTGCCAACTCCCTCCCAGCGCGACTCCCCCACTCTGCTTTCCAGAGTCTCGGAACCTCGCCTGAGGGTGCCCACCTCCTCCCGGTGCAACTTTCTTGGCTCCCCTTCTCCTGAGCCCTGAAACTTCACCGGAGAGTGCCTTTAATAAACCTTGCCTTGCACCCACTTCGCCTGGTGTCGTGTTTATCTCGCCTATAAAACCTTACAGAAGGGATTTTCACTTCTAAATAATCATTTTTCTCACATATGAACATAGTAAATATTTGCCAGCACATATAAAATTAATACATGTCACATGATATATTTTATATTCATATTGTCTCAAAAATATCCTTTTTACTAGCTAGTGTTTCAAGGATGATGCTTGCTTTTTAAGTTTATAGGTCATTCCGGGGAAAATCTGTGATGTTTAATAGTATCTAAAAGGATCCAGTGAGGAAAACAAAGGTTAAAATGGATCTTCAATGTCTCTTCATTAATTTAATTCTCTTGGGATATAGAAAATTCTGGAAAGTCTATGAAATGAAAGGTTTCACTGTTTTCAGGTGGTGATTAATATGCCACAGTAGTCCTAAAGCAGTTTTTCTCAACTTGCTGTTTCCCAAAATCAGAATAAATGAGTGGCTTGAAGGAAAAAGAGTTGACAATAATATGGCCACCAAATTGACCTGAGAATTCTGCAGCAAAACAAAAATCCAACTTGTTAATAGGATGGAAGAAAAATGAACCGTGGAGAGGAAAAGGAAAGACATCACCATTTTCATGGCCCTTTTATGGGCCTCTGTATTGAAGTCCCTAGAGCCGTTCTGTTGCACATTCCTGGTATGTCGCCTCAGGGAAAGAAACAAAAGGAGCAAGGAGGCCAGGGACAGAAGAAAGGGGATTAAGTAGATGAAACTGAAAACAATCAAGCTGTTAAGATGCAGAGTTTTACTTACATTTAGGGACAAAGTTGAGTTTCTTTCGTCTCTTTGATAGACATTAACCGAGAAATTACTAAATGTATCTATTAATTCAAAGTTGCAAAGCAATAAGAGTAAAGACCCCAGTGGAAGCATGAGTAGGACTCTGCTAATTCTCCTCCTCAGCCAGGTGAAACAGGAGTGGGAGAAATTGGCTATTTTAAAGAAGTAGAAGACACTTAGACAGGTGGCAAACCAAGTAGCTAGGTGATTGCTTAGTGCCCAAAAACTATTAACGAATTTTGTTATGTTACCAATGGTATACAGATGCGGCCACACCACCATTAAATATGAATCTAACAGTATTATGCAAAGAAGAACGATTCTGGAGATAGCCAGGCTGGTGAGAATGCAGTCAGCTGACAAGAGCTTTTGACCCTTCACCCAGTCAATGCAGTTAACTAGTACAATGAAACTGTTCCCCAACATCCCAGTTAGGAATCCGCCTGTGGCTGCTATCAGAAAAGCATTTTCAATTCCAGATGGCATTTCTGCAGAAAGAATCCAGAAAGTTGGTCCTATGTCTCGGACTTTCTGGTTGTCAAAATGTTGTAGAATAAAATCCAGTCTGATACTTTTCACTTTCATATGAAAAAGGCTCAGATACTGTCTCACTTAACTTCCCAAAAGATCCTTCTCTTATTCCAGCTGTGGCTCTGAAGTATACACAAGGAGATCCAGTCTCACAGATTTAAATGAAAAACTTTAACTTCCAATGAGCAACTGATTTCCAAATTAAACAGTAAATGTCCCCACTCATCATTGGCACTGACTGCAGTTTTCCACTTGTGAGGACATCAGGAAGAATAAAGTCCAATATGCAAATATGCAAATATGAGACAGATTTCTTTACACTGATTTGCACTTTCCTTTTAACTGAAAACGCCATTTGGATCCAGGTTTCTTAATTTTAATAGCACTGTCTAAAAATAAACCTCCAATACAGGCATTATTCATTAATTCCATTCAATAAAATCCATAATAGTTCAAATACTATTGTGGATGAAATAAGAAAAGCAACATTAAGGAGTTCACAGAGTATTAGAAAAAGCAACATTAAGTAAACTATGACTATAGAATGTGACAAAAGTTTGACCACAATGCAACTGCAACTAAGAGGAGAGTCCCACAAAAGTCAACATTCTTCTACTTTGTTCTTCTACAACTTCTACAGTCAATAGTTCATTCTGGTTTTATAATGAGAGTGACAACTGGCTTGGATCTTGAAGCTTCTCAGGATTTCTTGAAGAAATAGATAAAAGGAAATTGTTTTCCAGAATGATATAAAAGAGTATGCCAATCGGACCTATTGGAGCTATTACTTTGGATTTTTGAGCTTTGTTCTCAATAAGTTACTGCCTACTTAATTCTGAATAAGCTCTTGTCAGCTGAGAGGGAAAATATAGTAGGAAATAAACCTGAAGGGGTAGGGGAGTAGGAGGGAGGTTCTCCTTTTCATTAATTCTGCTTTTGGTTAAAGACTTCATTCCATCAAAAATTGTTACAGTAAAATAAAGTTTGTTTTTTTGTTTTGACAAACATGTAACTTTAATACAATGATCTTTCAATCTTGATGGCAAGGCTATCCCTCTTATCTAGAGAACTCCAGGTATATACATGTGTGCATATATATATATATACATATATATATATACATACACATTATTATTAATTATTTATTAATATAGTAATAATATATATTGATACCTATGAGCCAACCCCAGGGATTCTGACTTAATTGGTCTGGCATATATTGTGGACACTCATTAAGAATTCCTTGATATATGCCTTAAAGGACCTTCTAAACCCAGACAAAACTCTTTGTACCCACAAGCCGTAAATCTATGAAGATTCTCCGGGAATTAGACAGGAATTTTGCCCACTTGCCCTCTGACGATGCATTCCCCACTCAGCCAACTTTGACCCTGGCAATAAATTACCTGTTTTGTATTGGTCTCAGACTGTCAGTGGTGATGCTCTAGATTACCCGTGCCCGAGGCTCTCACCTGGGCCCTCACTACCCATGTGGGCCCCCACAGACTTGTCCCCACCAGAGTCCCACATAGCCGAGGTGTCGCTGTGGTAGAGCAGGCACTTAGCTGGGCGTCATCAGGATGCCTCAAGGCCAGCAAAGGGGGAGTCAAGGCCTTTGCCTTTGACTCGGTTCATGATCCTGGGATCCTGGGATCCAGCCAGGCATCGAGCTCCCTGCTCAGTGGGGAGACTGCTTCTTCCTCCACCTCTGCAAAACCCCACCCCCAGATTCCCACCCTCTCCTGCCCCTCTCATGCTCATACTCTCTCTCTTTCAAATAAATAAATAAAATCTTTTAAAAAAGAAAAAGGAAAAACAAGGTTTATTATTCACAAGTCCTAGAGGACGCATGGAGCAAGCCCAGGAGCACATAGGGAAGTCATGGGGAGCTGAGAGGAGCCCAGACCTGGTGTTCTGTTTTTATTTACATTGGGAGTGAGTGCCTAGGATTTTACAAGCTCCTACTTTACTGGAAAATTTATTTTATTTTTAAAATCTTCTTCATTTGAGAGAGGGACAGCTAGAGCACACGCATGAGCAGGGGGAGGGGCAGAAAGAGAACGAGGCTCCCCTCTGAGCAGGGAGCCCAATGCAGGTATACATCCGAAGACTCTGGGATCATGACCTGAGCCAGAGGCAGACACTTAACCAACTGAGACACCCAGGCACCCCTTTAAAACATAACATTGTTAACTAGGACTTGGGAAGGGAAAAGTGGGGTCATTAAAGCAGTCAGTTATCTAGGTTACTCAGGGCTCTCTAAAAGGGAAACTTCATGGGTGGGAGTGGCCTGGCTTCTAAACCCGATGTTCTCCTGGAAGCTGTGTACGCAGCTCGCAGTATGTTTGTTCAAGACGGATGTCTCGTCAATGGATATCTTGGTAATCAAAAACTTTTTACTTCGGGCATGCACACCACATAATCTTAGCTAACATGTACCTCTATGATGACCTTAAGCTCTGTGAGAGAAGGGACTGTTTTGTTGTCAACTGATCTATTCCAATTCCTAGAACACGGAGGGCCTGGCAAATAGTAGGCCCTCACTAACTATTTGTTAGGTGAATGAACGCTGACTTGGTATTAACCTTATTGGGAGCACAGAAAAAGGGAAAATGAGTAAGACTAGACTGTGAAACTAGTATAAGAACAAGAAAAGAAAGCAACTCTTTAAAACTGGGGAAGATGTCATGAGATACGAACTCATGCACAATTTCTGTTACTAACCCTGAAATAACCAACACTGCTCTCCAGCCATCCTGGCTCAAACCAGAAGTCATACAGAGTCCTAAATCCTTGCAGGAGATGGGGGCCTTTGACCTTCTCTTCACGGAAGAGACTACTTCCAGTGGAGGGAGTTGGAGATGGATTGAAAACTCTGTATTTGGTGGCAGGAAACCAAGAAGATTATAGAGATCGGAATGTTTTCAGAAATGCTCTGTATGATGTAGAAGGCTACCCGACAGTAGGGCTCCATTGGTAGACATGGTTCAGCAGGGACAGAACCCATGTAGCAACAAGTTAGCCAACAGACGCTTAGTCAGTACAGAATACTCGATTTCATAGTTACACTGAAGAAGAGACACAATCAAAAGGATATAATAACAAGGATAAAAATCACAAGTGCTATATCCTATGAGTGGAATTCAAAGTCCAGGCTCCCATTTTTAAAAACCCGCATAACTACAAATTTGTCTCTGCTCCTGGGTTGAACTGCCTTAATATTCTTCATTCTTAAAATGGTTGCATCATACGCCATAAAGAAAAAGTCTTTAAGGGATATCATTCCAAAATGTTTGGGCAGATAATAATCAAATTTATGTACATGCTGCAGGGACAATCCAAAATACCTAGTCTAAACTTCCAACAATGAATACAATTTAAATAAGAAAATCTATGAATATTGATTTTATAATTATCAGTTGAAAAAGTGACATTTCTCCTAAGGAGAAAATACACTCAGAAATCTACTTTGGCCTAAGTCAAATGGGAGTACTACTTATATAGTGATGAACTACTGCTTACGTGAATGTAAATACAGGTGATACAGCTGAATGTTTTTGGACTTCTGTCATTTGGCTTGATTTCTCTCTGTTCCCTCCCTGTGTCTGTGACCTCTCCGGTGGGGGGGGCGGGGGACATACCTAGGTTTTCAGTTTGGCTCTTTCCATTGCCTTTCCCTCCCCATGGCCTTAGGTTTACATCCCCTAATAGCCTCCGAGAAGGCAGCAACATATGTTCCTCTAGCTGTGATGCTCCCTTGTAGACTTTTGTTTCACTTAGCATATGCCTTTAATTTTCAGAACTGAAGGCTTTGCTTGAGTGTTTGTTTGTTTGTTTGTTTGTTTTCCCTCAAAATCCTTAGAGGGCAGACATCCCCAAGGGCTCTTCCTCATGACAAACCTAAGACAGGGCCAGTGTAATTAACCTCCGCAGAGGCGAACACTGGTCTCAGGCTTAAAGTAAGACTGGCTGGGCATTTCTATAGTCTTCTGAGGCTGCATTTATATTGATGGGGGGGACAGAAGGTAAAATTAAAAAGTTGTAGTCTATGATACAGGATTTAGTGTACAAGGGACAAAAATGTTCACCTGAATATGTTTTTCAAATTCTTCCAACTTTTCAAATCAATTTGTTCTTGTGAAGATTGGTCTTAAGGTTCTGAATGAGACATAGATAACTCTAGACAACGTATCTAGGGTCTCGAATGACAGAATTGCGACAGACTGTGTGATGGTGCTAATGTCCTTTAAAAGTGTTCCTGGCTCAGAGGAGATGGGGTCTAATCAAGATATTGCTGGGAGAGGCCACCTACTGACAACAGACAAACCACCTCAGACACTGAGGAAATTCATATGCCTTTCTCTGAGATCTACCTGACAGACACACTCACTAGAGTTCAAGAAAGATGTCTTGCTGTGCTTGATTTATTTCCTATCAGATGCCTCCAGTACTAGACCTAAGGATCCGAGATAAGACTATTTCAGCAATAGAAGTTATTTGTTCCCGCCTATAAATTGCCTAGGTGGACAAACTGAAATAAGCAGTGATTACACCAGATTTTTCTAAAAAGGATTTTTATTTATTTATTTGTCAGAGAGAGAGCACAAGCAGGGGGAGCAGCAGGCAGAGGGAGAAGCAAGCTCTCCCCTGAGCAAGGAGCCCTACATGGGACTCCATCCCAGGACCCTGTGATCATGACCTGAGCCGAAGACACATGCTTAACTGACTGAGCCACCCAGGTGTCCATACACCAGATTCTTTAAATGAACATTTATCTGGTGGGTAAGAAAGATAGTTAACGAGAAATCAGTGACAATCTCCATCAGTGAATTTCTCCAACTTTGGTTCCAGAGTAGAATAGAATTACCAGTATTTCTTCCCCAGGTTGTATAAGACTGGCAACACACGAGTTGGGAGTGGCTCTTCTCGGCTGGTAGTTCAGCTGTTACTGCATCCCCCACAGAGTCTCTTGTTATGGGGAAAGTAGAGGTGCAGGGCTGAATCTCACTTGCTATTCAACTATACAGATTACAATATGTCAACTGCAATAACCCCAGCCCATGACCCTGTCTTCCCTTGCTAGTTCTTTGCTGTATTTTTTTGTCAAGAACAGGGCCCTCCCTGTTCCTTAGAGTTCCATCTCCCTTGATTTGTTGCATTAACATGGACTTACTCCTAGTTAAACACTGAGATACCCCTGAGGCCCACTTATTAGAAAAAAGAGCTGTTCATAAATTGGTTCGATTACTTTATCTTGCCTACCAAAGAAAAGTTTCATAATTTGGTTACCATCTGATAAAGAGTATGTGATTATCTCTAAGTCATGTATATGAAAGGATATAAAAAACAAAACAAACTCAATATCTGAATCCAAATGTTCATTTTGCTCAATTTGCATATTCCCTTTTACCAAGGCCAGATAATTAAAGTGACAATATTGTTAGTGCCCAAAATAATACACATACATTTTCTTTTGTAAAACATAAATTACTTTGTAAAAAGAGTAAAAATTTTCTTATCATTAAAACCATTATCCACATCATTATTGTTACTGATACACAGAAGCACTACCTAGGCTAGATGTGTTTGCAGTTTAGTTTTCTACATACGGTGAGACAGGACAGGGAAAAATGTTAATAATTCTTGCATCATTCTCAGCTTCAGGACACTGTGCTAGAGCAGTGCCCATACCTATGGCTCCCTCAAGATTGATTTACAGCCCGCACATTTATCATCATTTAATTACTCCTTCCTATTTCTTTAACACAATCTAAAGAATACATCAAAGGTAAACCCTAAGAAAGAAGTCTTCATTTATTTAACATTTTTTTATAAACATATAATGTATTATTAATCCCAGGGGTACAGGTCTGTGAATCGCCAGGTGTACATACTTCACAGCACTCACCATAGCACATATCCTCCCCAATGTCCATAAGAAGTCTTCATTTTTAAACAATTCCATTATACATACCTGCACAGCCTCTGTATGATATAATCTATACCATCATATTCAAAATTTTATAGTAAACTTTCCCACCTTTAACCTTATTTACAATTTGTCATTACCTTATCTAAATTTAATTATAGTCATAACAGCACCATATACATATGCTCCAACATTTACACCAAACATACAGTGTTTTTATAAATTTTGCTTTCTATGCCTTCCTTATTGACCTGTTTCTATTTGTTTCTCAAAGAACTCTAGTAATCAGATTGCACCAAAATATATGTGCACAAACACGAGCACAATCATTCTCAAAATGTAATTATGGTCTTTTCATAGTCGCAATGAGTGTGATGTTAAATTATGAAATAATTTTGTATTTTTAATTCTATTACACAGCATGGTAGAAATATCAATATCTACACTCTGAAAATAATATTGTATATCCTGGAATTTAGCAAAATTAATAAGTGCTACTCTTGGTACTTATTACATCAAAATTACAAAATTACTTTGTAATTACAAAATTACTTATCACATCAAAAATTCTTATGATTTGGGATTTCAAATTAAGATTAGCATTATAAGCATGAGTTTCCAGTTTACTTTATTTTGCACTGTGGCTATTATTTCCCAACATCTCGTTCCCATATTAGCTACAGGATAATGGCAACAATGAAAAGCTTTTCCATAAGAAAAAAAAAAAAAATTAGACCTTCAAGCTATGAGGTCATCTTTTTCCCATCTATGACTTTAGTTGTTCAATTAACTTTCTTATCAAAAAGTTATAGTTCATCTACCTAGTGAATTTTGTAATTTATCTCAATTTCTAAAACATGACATGCCTCTTGCCCCCATACAAGTTACAATTACATATATCTGTTGCATATAAAATTAAATAATCTAAGTTCTCTTTGAAAGGATATTTGAGATTTTAAAATATTGGTAACCAATGTTTTAAATAAAAGTGAATACTTTTAAGTTATATTGGCTGACCATGTGTCAGTTATCACCAAAAGCAACCTGTTTAGGAAAAATTTCAATGATGTTCAACAATATTTAAAGGAACCCTCCCCCAAAAAAGCCAGTTGAAGTGAAATTGATACTCAGATGCCTCAGTCTTCATCATTGGAAAGGCTCTGGAAGGTTTATCTGTAAAGATGAAATTGTTTTTTCTCTTTTCAGGGAGCTTTTAAGATGCCACAGAACATTCAAGGCTGTCTGTCTTAGCCTGCTGTTTCCCAGAATCAAAATTAATGAGTGGCCTGAGGGAAAGATGTATACAGCCAACATGATAAACTTTGCGCTCTTGTTGTTCCAAAATAAAAAAAGGATCCAATTTGACAACTGTATAGACAAAAAATGAACTGTGAAAAGGAAGAGGAAAGACACCACCATCTTAATGGCCTTTTTATGGGCCTGCATGCTGAAGTCCCTGGAGCCCATGGAGTTGAGCTTCAAATTCCTGATGTGTTTTACCAACGACAGAAATAAAAGAAGCAACGAGGTCAGGGACAGAACAATAGGAATGATATAGGAAATACTAAGAAGAACTAGGGTTTTAATATAAGAAGTTTTACTTTCATTTATATGTAAGGTCAGATTACTTTCATCCATTACATGGATATTCCAGAAGAAATCATTAAATGTTTCTAGCAATAGAAGGTCAAACAGTAAAATGAACAAAGAAAATACAAGAATTGCAAGAACCACTCTGTTCATTCTCCTCCTCAGCCAGAGGAAAAGGGAATGGGAGAACTGAGCTATCTTAAAGAGGTAGAAAATGCTTAGGCAGGTAGTAAACCAGGTGGACAAATGATTAGTTATTCTCCAAAGCAAAGTAACAGGTTTTGCTAGTTTATGAGTGGAATAGAAAGGTGGACTTAGTCCCATCATAAATGATTCAAACGATGACACCAACAGCTGCGAGATTCTGGAGACTGCCAAGCAAGTGAGGATGAAGTCAACTAAAGAGATCTCTCGGTTCTTGACCCATTCAGAGCAGTTTACCAGTCCAATAAACACATTCCCCAACATTCCAATTATGAATTCTGCTGTCGACAGTGTGAGAAAGATTATATCCAATCCAGCTAACATTTCCACAGGAAAAGGAAATCCAAACTTCTAGTACAGCGTTACATTAATAAATTTATAATCAAACTCTTTCAGAATAGCATCCATTTCTGGTAGTTATCTTCACTGCCCTTACTGCAATTCCAATCTTAAGCAGGACATCCTGCTGTTGGATACGTCTCATATACATATATATTTAAGGAAATTTTTCTGCTTTAATTGTAATGCCAACTTAATCCAGTAAAATCTGCCAAAGTGTATCATCTCACACAGTTTCACGAAGATGTTTTTATTTATCTGAAAGAGCTACTAATTTCCAAACCAAACAGTTTGTGTTCCTATTTATGGTTGACAAGGATTCAAATTTTCCACTTAAGGTACTGATTACAAGGTTAAAGTCAAATTTGTTAGCATGTAAATATGGGGCAGATTCTATTTCATTGATTTGTGAAAAAATCACCTCACCTGAAATACTACACCATTTGGATCCAAATATTTTAGTTGTTTTTCATAGAGAGCTCTGAAATAAGCTAATAATAGTCTAAATCTAAATAATCTAGACTAAGATTTAGTTATAATTCAATGAATATGTCTTGAGTGCCTGCTCTAGGTCAGACCCATTTCCAAATTGCAATGTAGTTTGCTACAAAAAAAAGAAGCATTAGGAAAGCCATAAAATAGTGAAAACACAGAAAGAAACAATAAGAAGAATAAAACATAATGTGAACACAAAAAAGGTAAGTACAAACATTACTGTTGGGGAAAGAGATACATGGGTACATTTGCCTTGGATTGTATAGATAATTAGAATTTCATGAGGGAACTACTAAGTTATATTTTGGACGGATCAAACAATATACAAAAAGACAGCCAAACTCAAACTACTTTTCTGAAATTAAAGTCTTCTCGCTGATAATTTACTGTAATCACAATCTAAGTGTTCTTCAGGTATCTCTGAGCGACATGTCCACAACTAAACACAGTCCCCAGTTGTGTTCTTTACCTTTGTACTTGTTCTATTTGTTTTGGCCAGAGACACAATGCTGTCCATTTAGCCTTAATAGACAGAAAATGGGTAAAAAATCATTTCAGATTAAATAAGGAAAGAGTAAACAAAAGTATCTCTTCTATGTATTCTGGAAACAAAGATTTTGACAGAAGCCATCAATATATAAGAAATGACCTCAAAGTTACAAATTTTATGCCTTGTTGGCAGTAAGTGTTTGGGTGTTGTCAGACCATATCCAAAATAATAAATGAAATCAATTAAAAAAAATACTTGGCCCTTTTCAACATTACTGTCACACTCCTGAATTAAATTCTATTAATTTTTAAAGTGTGTATATAAAGAACAATGATATATAATGAACAACTGGTAAATTATTTTGTATGACAAAAATTTTAATTTAGGACAAATATTTAAAATTAGAGGAAGAAAGAAAAAAGGGAGGGAGGGAGGGAGGAAGGGAAGGAAGGAAGGAAAGAAGGAAGGAAAAGAAGGAAGGAGTTTATTGGATTCAGCAAGACTGAAGGAAAATAAAGAAATTTGGTAGTGGTATTTTCAAGAGGAGAATGATAGCTTTGACCAGATTTGTCCAGAAATGGAGAGAAATTCATGGCTATGAGAAGCATTTAGAAGTAGAATTAGTCTCGGTGATGGATTTGGAGCTATGGAAAGGAAGAGAAGCCAGCACATTCAGACTTCTTTCTACCTGGATGCATGGAGTGTTGGGACCTTAGGGAATCCCTGGAGGGGGAGTAGGTTTAGAAGCAAAGTGGGGAGACAGAAGAAAAGTTGGAGGATGATCAGTTCTGTTTTGAACATTTTTGGAGTATCTGTAAGTCATCCAAGTAGAAAGATGGGGTAGGCACTTGGGTATTTGTGACTGCAGCTCAGAAAAGAAATTTAGATTATTAGCAGAGATTTGAGAATCATCAGCACATACTTGATCCCCTAACAAGTGATGAGCTCCAAGACCTTGAGGAAGACCAGAGGATGAAGAAACCAAAGACAAAAAGCAGTCAGAGTACAGAAACCCAGAAGTTAAGGGTTTCGAAGCAACCAAGGACAATGAGTGTTGTAAAGAAAGAGTAACCATGACTTCCTGATATTAACAAAAGAGTCTCTTATCAGGAGGTAGCAAGGAGGTCCTTAGTATAGAAAGAATAGCTCAACTGATTAGAAGCCAAACTGCTACATCAAAGAGATCCCAATAATGAAGCATTAGAAAACCAATTAATGTAATCAGTGCATTAGCAGATTAAAGGAGAAACACCAGGAAGAAAAGTTTAATATAAATCTACATTTATTCATAATAAATGTTCTTAGCAAACTGGTATTAGAATGCTATATGCTTTTTCCTGATAAAAAGTTTAAAAAAAAAAGTTATGTTAAAAAACCTGGAGTAGGGGCGCCTGGGTGGCTCAGTGGGTTAAAGCCTCTGCCTTCAGATCAGGTCATGATTCCAGGGTCATGGGATCAAGCCCCTCATCGGGCTCTCTGCTCAGCAGGGAGCCTGTTTCCTCTTCTCTCTCTGCCTGCCTCTCTGCCTACTTGTAATCTCTGTCTGTCAAATAAAATAAATAAAATCTAAAAAGAAAAAAAAAACTTGGAGTAAACATTGTACTATGGATACACCAAATTCATTCTCCCTGAGTTTGGGACCAAATGAGCTAAAAACATCTCACTATGTCTGTTTTTTGGAGGTTTCCACCAATCACAATAAGGCAAGAAAATGTCATAAAAGATATAAGACGGTAAAGCACAAAACAAAACTGACCTTATTCACAGATAAAAATTGAGACTGCACAGAAAATCCAAAAGAATTCTTTAATACATTGTTAAAATATGATCCATTTACAAGGTTTCTGGACACATAAGAAATGTGCAAAAATCCATTCCCATTTCTTCATACTATCCACAAGCAGTTAAAAAGAAATATTCTTTTAAAAAATGAAATTTCTGTAACCTCAACAAACATCCAGCATCTAAGAATAAATCACACACACACAAAAGTATGCAACACCTTTGTGGAGAATGTTAAAAAGTCTGAAATGGCTTTAGCTGTGTTTTAGCCAAGACGTATTAATTACACACTAGATATGATCAAAGTCTCTAGATTTTTTAAAAAAATTTAAACCATTATTATGCACATCTTCCCATTTTAGGTATACATCCAAGGACATTAAATTCTCTGCCTTCATTGTTGAATTACTAACATTTCCTGCTTATGTCTAGGTCATGAATTTGTCTCCATTTAAAAAGCAACCAGTTCTAATATTGTATGGGCAGTACTTATCTCCATGAATAATCAATTCTCCTCCTTTCATCTAGTCCAGTTACTTGTGTGTGTGTGTGTGTGTGTGTGTGTGTGGTTTTTAGCTGTACTATAGAATGCAATTTTCCATGTAGGAAATAAGGGTGAGATAATTTCTTGTTTGTTAATGTGCAAATACAGACTGATATTCTATCTTTTTCTTTTTTGCATTTCCTTTGCCTGACAAATTTGTGACTGAATCTTAAGCTATGGAAGATAATCTAAAGCTATTTATAGTTATCAGACTATGGTTAGGATAATGAAAAGTAAAGCAGATGCTAGACCTTACAACTGGAATTTTCTTCTATAGTGCCTTAGTATTCACTGTAAGTGCCTGAATCCAAATAATGGTATAAGTTGATTTTATAAAATTAATTAAAATTAACTGTGTGCATTTTGTATGACCCAGACCCCCAAAACAAAGATTTATTAAATATGGTTCCCAGAAGTAGTAATGATGCCATAGAGAAAGGGGCTTTAGAGAAAAATTGGCTTGGTTTCCATGAACAGAAAGAAGTTCATACAGGTGTGAAGAGTTCTGCTCATGGATTATAACACAGTTCGTGTTTAAAAAATTTTTTTTTCATTAGAATTAAACTGTGATATCTAGCCTTACTTTTATGGCTCTCCCAGAGATTAAAAAGATATGGATCCAAAGTACTTCAGACATAGTCCTTATGGAGCCATTTTATACTATGTCACCTTTAAATTATGTTTACCCCATGGGGACCCTCAAATGTGGCTTTGAGGAGATGGGAGACTGGAGGATTGGATCATTTATGCCATTTTAATCTTTTTTATTGGTCTTTTAATGTGTATCGTGTTAAGAATGCACCGTGTGAACACATATTGGGGTTATCAAAATAGACTGTAAATCTCCGCAGTTATTCTATGGGATTTCAACATACAGGCACCCTTGCCCCAGATGTGGTGCATGGATCTCATCAGGGAGTTTGTTGTTACTTACTGTTGTTTGTCTTTCCTTCCCTCCCTTCCTTCCTTCCTTCCTTTTTCCTTTCTAATGACCTAAATCTGTGATCATAAAGGTGTTAAAGCTTCACCTCTAAAGATAGCCTTTGTCTTCACTTTCTCTTCTTTAGAAATTGACACACATTTTAGTTCACAACTGGAATCATGGATATAAATTGGTCTCAGAAAATATGCAAAATTATGGATCAATCCCTAACTCCCAAGTTGGCAAATAAGATGTTCCCACGACAGACATCATCATACATGCAAAAATCAATCCTGTAAGAATTGTTTCTAAAAGTCACAAAATCTCTTCTACAGTGATGGAAGAAGCTGAAAATGTTTGCTGAAAATGACCCCATCCACTGGACAGATGGGCAGCCTGACTTGAAACATTAGTCACAAATAGAAGAAAATCACTTTATCATAAAAAATTCGTAATAAAGAACCATACCTATATTGTTCTATAGCTGCTTAATTAAAAATAAGACCATGGATATAAAACTGTCTTTTCAGAGACCAAATGCAATGCCAGGACTTGGTAAACTGATTGATACAGGAGAGGGTGGAGGGAAAGTCAAGGATGTGTCCCAGTTCTCTAAGCTTTGATACGTTCTGTCAATTAACAGAGAATTCAGGAGAAAAAGGAAGGTGAGCAGAGGGACATATTTTTTCATCTTAGACATGTGAGTTTAAGAGGCCTGAGGATAAACCTTATAATATATTTAGCTAGAATTCTACTTTTACACCCATTTTCATTTTGTTTTGTTTTACCTAATACATATTTTCTATATAATTTTTTTTTTTGTCTGTTAATCCAGGCCTATCTCAGTAGCAGCATATTATAGTGATTTAAAGAAAAACACTTCCTATGCCCATCTTTTTCAACTTCTGTTGGGGGCTGCTGGTAATCCCCCAACAGAAATTTTTAAAATTTTTTTTTCCAATTTATTTATTTTCAGAAAAACAGTATTCATTATTTTTTCACCACACCCAGTGCTTCATGCAAGCTGTGCCCTCTATAATACCCACCACCTGGTACCCCAACCTCCCAACCCCCGCCACTTCAAACCCCTCAGATTGTTTTTCAGAGTCCATAGTCTCTCATGGTTCATCTCCCCTTCCAATTTACCCAAAAGCACATACCCTCCCCAATGTCCATAACCCTACCCCCCTTCTCCCAACCCCCCTCCCCCCAGCAACCCACAGTTTGTTTCGTGAGATTAAGAGTCACTTATGGTTTGTCTCCCTCCCTATCCCATCTTGTTTCATGGATTCTTCTCCTACCCACTTAAGCCCCCATGTTGCATCACCACTTCCTCATATCAGGGAGATCATATGATAGTTGTCTTTCTCCGCTTGACTTATAATTTTTTAAATTTTTTAAAATTTTATTTATTTATTTGACAAAGCAAGAGACACAGGCAGGCAGAGCAGCAGAAGGAGAGGGAGAAGCAGGCTCCCCACCGAGTAGGGAGCCCCGATTTGGGGCTTGATCCCAGGACCCTGGGATGATGACCTGAGCCAAAGACAGCGCCTCTGTAATCCCCTTTTTAAAATATGCTGCTATATGGGCCGCCAAGCTGGGAACCGGGGAGATGGCCGAGACTGACCCTAAGACCGTGCAGGATCTCACCTCGGTGGTGCAGACACTCCTGCAACAGATGCAAGATAAATTCCAGACCATGTCCGACCAGATCATTGGAAGAATTGATGACATGAGCAGTCGCATTGACGACCTGGAGAAAAACATTGCAGACCTCATGACACAGGCTGGGGTGGAAGAGCTGGAGGGTGAGAACAAGATCCCTGCCACGCCAAAGAGTTGAAGCAGGCGGCTAATTCCCCCTGAAGTCCGGAACAGCATTTTCACAAGCCGAGAGAAGACCGAACGTCTTTTTGAAGGAACTGCTGTGTGTAGACAGGTTTTCTCCCCTGAAGTGTGTGTTCTTCTTCCCACGTGCTGTATAGTCAGTCGGTAGCGCGATCCTCCCCCCAGTGTCTTGAACTTGGTAACTCCACATCTTGGACCTTGGTCAGTCGTGCTGTTAAATATTAAACACTAAAATTTTGGCGGTTCCTACATAAAATTGTCAAGTTTTTTAGTGTAAAAAAAAAAAAAAATATGCTGCTATATGGAATAGATTTTCCTGGCCTGTATCTTTTGAAAGTTTTTATCTTCTATATTTTGAAACATATTCTTTTCCAGAAAGAATAAACCAACTTTTCCTTCCCTCAACAATCCAAGTGACTGTTCCACCATATCCTGAACACTATTATGCATTTGTATAAATCTTGGCCAATATGATCATTTTGCAAAAAATGGTTTGCTTAAATGTGCATTTGTATTATTGTTAGTGAGGTTGAGACTCTTTTCTCTATTTAATTGGCAATTAATATCTCATTAGCATTAATTACTTGCTAACACAATAGGGTTTTAAATAGGTTTTATTGTTTTATGTAAGAATTTCATATATACTAAGGCTATTAATCTTTTTTTTTTAATTTATTTTTTATTTATTTTCAGCATAACAGTATTCATTATTTTTTCACCAAAGGCTATTAATCTTTATTTGCAATTCATTTCATGAAAGTTTCCTACCCTATTATTTTTGTGATTATGTTTGTTTTAACTTCATGGGAATTTTTGCAAACAGATTTTTTTTTCTTTTTCTCAGCTTTATTGAGCTATAATTGACATGCAAAATTACAAACTTTTTTAAAATTTTTTTATTTTTTATAAACATATATTTTTATCCCCAGGGGTACAGGTCTGTGAATCACAAGGTTTACACATTTCACAGCACTCACCATAGCACATACTCTTGCCAATGTCCATAACCCCACCCCCCTCTCCCAAGCCCCTCCCCCCAGCAACCCTCAGTTTGTTTTGTGAGATTAAGAGTCACTAATGGTTTGTCCCCCTCCCAATCCCATCTTGTTTCATTTATTCTTCTCCTACCCACTTAAGCCCCCATGTTGCATCACCACTTCCTCATATCAGGGAGATCATATGATAGTTGTCTTTCTCCGCTTGACTTATTTCGCTAAGCATGATATTCTCTAGTTCCATCCACATTGTCGCAAATGGCAAGCTTTCATTTCTTTTGATGGCTGCATAGTATTCCATTGTGTATATATACCACCTCTTCTTTATCCATTCATCTGTTGATGGACATCTAGGTTCTTTCCATAGTTTGGCTATTGTAGACATTGCTGTTATAAACATTTGGGTGCACGTGCCCCTTCGGATCACTACATTTGTATCTTTAGGGTAAATACCCAGTAGTGCAATTGCTGGGTCATAGGGTAGTTCTATTTTCAACACTTTGAGGAACCTCCATGCTGTTTTCCAGAGTGGTTGCACCAGCTTGCATTCCCACCAACAATGTAGGAGGGTTCCCCTTTCTCCACATCCTTGCCAGCATCTGTCATTTCCTGACTTGTTAATTTTAGCCATTCTGACTGGCATGAGGTGATATCTCATTGTGGTTTTGATTTGCATTTCCCTGATGCCAAGTGATGTGGAGTACTTTTTCACATGTCTGTTGGCCATCTGGATGTCTTCTTTGCAGAAATGTCTGTTCATGTCTTCTGCCCATTTTTTGATTGGGTTATTTGTTCTTTGGGTGTTGAGTTTGATAAGTTCTTTACAAATTTTGGACACTAGCCCTTTATCTGATATGTCGTGTGCAATATCTTCTCCCATTCTGTCAATTGTCTTTTGGTTTTGTTCACTGTTTCCTTTGCTGTGCAAAAGCTTTTGATCTTGATGAAATCCCAATAGTTCATTTTTGCCCTTGCTTCCCTTGCCTTTGGCGATGTTCCTAGGAAGATGTTGCTGTGGCTGAGGTCGAAGAGGTTGCTGCCTCTGTTCTCCTCAAGGATTTTGATGGATTCCTTTCTCACTTTGAGGTCCTTCATCCATTTTGAGTCTATTTTCATGTGTGGTGTAAGGAAATGGTCCAATTTCATTTTTCTGCATGTGGCTGTCCAATTTTCTCAGCACCATTTGTTGAAGAGACTGTCTTTTTTCCATTGGGCATTCTTCCTGTTTTGTTGAAGATTAGTTGACCATAGAGTTGAGGGTCTATTTCTGGGATGTCTACTCTGTTCCATTGATCTATGTGTCTGTTTTTGTGCCAGTACCATGCCGTCTTGATGATCAAAATTACAAAATATTTTGAGCGTACATTGTGCCGACTTGATATATGTATCCATTGTAAAGATTCTCCTCAACTAGTTAATTAACACTCCCATCACCTCACATATTTATCTTTTTTGTGTGTGTGAGAATGTTTCTATTCTCAGCAAATTTCCCTTATACAAGGTTATTAAGTGTAGTCACTACGTTTCACATTAGATCCTCAGACCTTATTTATCTTATAGCTGAAAACATCAGAACTGAGTTGACCATTAGGATACCCAGCTGATGTTAGAGAATTGCTTAGTGGTGTGGGGAAAATCCTGACACATCAGAACTGGGAATAAAAAAACAAATCACAAATCTAGTAAGTTACGGGCTGGGTTTCAAACCTAGATCATCTGGCTCCAGTATCTGGGCTTTTAATACCTATGTTGTGCTGCTTTTCATGGCATAGCAAGACAATTCGCTTATTATCTTCTTTGTTTTCCACAGGGACACAGAAGCTTTACTTATCGAAAGCTATTAGAGGTTTTGTTTTAAATTTAGTATTATTGTTACTTTTTTTTTACTTCATTTATTTAAGTAATCTCTTCACCCAGTATGGGGCTCGAACTCACAACCCTGAGATCAAGAGTCTCATGCTCTTCTGACTGAGCCAGCCAGGTACCCCAGGGGAATATATTTGAAATAGAATGTATTAATCTCTTTTCTCCCAGCTGGGGAACAGGCACCCTCTGTGTCCTAAATGCCACTTTCTCATTATGTTTTGTGTCCTATACAGTAGACCAATCCCCACACCTTCAAGTGAGTCAACCAGGGCACCGTATCTCCCTTCAGTGCCACCAGATCTTGATATTTACTGATTTTTTTATTTGTTCACTTCTTCTTTGGGGATTCTGATGTCACTTCCCTAGTTGAAGCCATAAGAGTAAAAGGGCAGGGAAAGATGATAGTACCACGGAAAGCATTGGGTGGCACCTAGAATTGAGCTTTCTTACTGAAGTAAAGTGCATTTAGTACTTAACAGCTTACTAATGGGTTTTGTGGACAGTCTCTCTTAAAATTGAGCAAATATTTTCTAAGTCACAAAATTAAAGATTAAAAAGTATGGAATATGTAAAAATGCTTATAAACTTTTAAATTATATACAAGAACTAGTTACTATTAACAGTCATCACTACTCAGATCCAGAACCAGAAATTATGTAATAATTATTTCTTTTTTAAAATTTATTTTTATTTATTTTCAGCATAACAGTATTCATTGTTTTTGTACCACACCCAGTGCTCCATGCAATCTGTGCCCTCTCTAATACCCACCACCTGGTTCCCCCAACCTCCCACCCCCCCACCACTTAAAACCCCTCAGATTGTTTTTCAGAGTCCATAGTCTCTCATGGTTCACCTCCCGTTCCAATTTCTCCCAACTCCCTTCTCCTAACTCTCCATGTCTACCATGTTATTTGTTATGCTCCACAAATAAGTGAAACCATATGATAATTGACTCTCTCTGCTTGACTTATTTCACTCAGCATAATCTCCAGTCCCATCCATGTTGCTACAAAAGTTGCATATTCATCCTTTCTTTTTTTTTTTTTTTTAAAGATTTTATTTATTTATTTGACAGAGAGAGATCACAAGTAGGCAGAGGCAGGCAGAGAGAGAGAGAGAGAGGCAGAAGCAGGCTCCCTGCTGAGCAGAGAGCCCGATGCGGGACTCCCCAGGACCCTGAGATCATGACCTGAGCCGAAGGCAGCGGCTTAACCCACTGAGCCACCCAGGCGCCCATATTCATCCTTTCTGATGGAGGCGTTATACTCCATAGTGTATATGGACCATATCTTCCTTATCCATTCATCCGTTGAAGGGCATCTTGGTTCTTTCCACAGTTTGGCGACCGTGGCCATTGCTGCTATAAACATTGGGGTACAGATGGCCCTTCTTTTCACGACATCTGTATCTTTGGGGTAAATACCCAGGAGTGCAATTGCAGGGTCATAGGGATGTTCTACTTTTAATTTCTTGAGGAATCTCCACACTGTTCTCCAAAGTGGCTGCACCAACTTGCATTCCCACCAACAGTGTAAGAGGGTTCCCCTTTCTCCACATCCCCTCCAACACATGTTGTTTCCTGTCTTGCTAATTTTGCCCATTCTAACTGGTGTAAGGTGATATCTCAATGTGGTTTTAATTTGAATCTCCCTGAGGGCTAGTGATGATGAACATTTTTTCAGGTGTCTGATAGCCATTTGTATGTCTTCATTGGAGAAGTGTCTGTTCATATCTTCTGCCCATTTTTGATATGATTATCTGTTTTGTGTGTGTTGAGTTTGAGGAGTTCTTTATAGGTCCTGGATATCAACCTTTTGGCTGTACTGTCATTTGCAATTATCTTCTCCCATTCCGTGGGTTGCCTCTTTGTTTTCTTTACTATTTCCTTTGCTATGCAGAAGCTTTTGATTTTGATGAAGTCCCAGAAGTTTATTTTGGCTTTTGTTTCCTTTGCCTTTGGAGACATAGCTTGAAAGAAGTTGCTGTGGCTGATATCGAAGAGATTACTGCCTGTGTTCTCCTTTGAGAACACCAGAGCAGAACTGCATACAACGGTTCTCTGCGTTCAAAGATGGAAAACTGATTAGATAAACAAAAAAATCCTGTAGGACTCTTTATCATCCCATCATCAAAAACCACAGACTTTTAAAAATTATTGTGTTATGTTAGTCACCATACAGTACATTATTAGCTTTTGATGCAGTGCTCCATGACTCATTGTTTACATATAACACCCAGTGCTCCACAGACTTTTACAGGCAGACTAGTAATCTCTATTTGGTCTGATAGGTAAAGCATAAAGAGCAGTATGAGATAATCCAGTGGTTTTCACTGTATTCAAAGGACAAGAACAAATTTGTAGAAAAATCCTACAATTTCCATCTGTTGAATTTTGAAATTCTGCCTGGGAGTCACAGAAAAATTCCTGGGTTTCTAAGCCAAGAAGAAGATAGGACCCAAGAAGCTGAGTGAGACACTGGGAACTTACTGTGAGATTTCTACAACCTTAGTGAGAGACCTCCAAGACCTTACTAGGTCTCTGTGGCTTTAGCGTGAGAACCTCTATGGCCTTAATAGGGAAGGTTTCCAGGACCCTCAGATGAGATGTCTGTGACTTTAGTGTGAAACCTCTGTGGCTGGTATAAACTGATCACTGAGGTTTAGCTTTTCACTAACAGGTCTTAGAAAAGGGACTTTATGTTAAGGAAATAACATGTTAGTTCCAAAAAAGCCCATAACAAGAAAAGTGCAATTTTAGTGTCTAGCTTTATGAGCATTAGATAAAGAGAATGATTTTTAGGTCCCTATAATATTTCTTAGGAGGACCACAAACCAAAACTTTAAAATGGGAAGATAGTTAAGTATGCAGAATATGACAAAACTCCAATGAAAGAAATAAAAAAAAATCTAAATAAATGGAGAGAGAGTCCATATCCATTGATTAAAGGCTCAATATTGATGAGATTTCAGTTTTTTCCAACTTGATGTATAGATTCAATGTAATACCAATCCAAATCTCAGCAAGGTAATTTGTAGTTATTAATAAATATATTCTAAACTTATATAGAGGGCAAAAAGATATAGACTAACCAAGATAATACGGAAGAAGAACAACGTTGAATCTGATTTCAAGACTTACTATAAAGCTACAGCAATCAGGATAGCATGGTATTGAGAAAAGAATGGACACATAGATCATGGGAACAGAATAGAGAGGAGAAAAACAGATCCACACAGATATAATCAACTGCCCTTTGACAAAAGAACAAAGGTAATTCAATGAAAAAGGATACTCTTTCCAAAAAGTGGGGCTGGACCAACTGGACATTCATATGCAATAATAAACAAAAAAGAACATAAACATAAACCTTATACCTTTCACAAAAATTAACTCAAAATAAATCAAAAACTAAATGTAAAATACAAGTGTATAAAATTTGTGGAAGAAAACATAAGAGAAAATCTAGGTGAGCCATATGATGACCTCTTAGATAGAATACCCAAAGAATGATCCATGAAAGAAAAAAATTGATAAGTTGGACTTTATTAAAATTTAAAACTTCTGTTCTGCAAGAAAAAAAAAAAAGACAATTTCCATTCTGTGGTTCCTAAGACTACTTCTCAATTGGCACCAAAGTTGAAAAGGAGAAAAGTTTTTTATTGTAACTTCTAAATCTTCGGCAGCTTATTTTTCCAAATCCCTGGGCAGACTGAGAAGCAGATGCTAAATAAAAAAGCCACCAAGACAGAAACAGAGATGATTGTTTATTTATTTTTGAATCAATAGGTGGGTAGGAATAAGTCCTGTAAAATAAAGACATAATCACAAGCACAAATATGATGAGGAGTGACAATGAGAATTGATGCACCTCACAAAAGGCAGATTCTGCTTTCTCCACATTCAGAGAGCTTAGCATTTCTTAAGAAAGAGAGATGTGTGGGGTCCCTGGGAGGCTCAGTGGGTTAAAGCCTCTGCCTTTGGCTCAGGTCATGATCCCAGGGTCCTGGGATCAAGTCCCACATCGGGCTTTCTGCTCTGCGGAGAGCCTGCTTCCTCTTCTCTCTCTGCCTGCCTCCCTGCCTACTTGTGATCTCTCTCTGTCAAATAAATAAATGAAATCTTTTTTAAAAAAGGGGGAAAAGAAAAAAAAAGAGAGATGTGGTTGTAAAAAAGAAAGAGAGATGTGGTTGTTGAAAGAGCAATGGGAAAATGGGGGGAGGATTTTAAGCAACATGATCTAATTTATATTTTTCTTAAGCAAGATGATCTAATTTAAAATTTTCAAAGACCTCCCTGGCTGTTGTAAGGAGAACTGATACTGGTTGTGGTAGAGGGCAATGTTATCAAGACCAGCTGGGAGCTGGGAGATTGCTAAAGTCTCTAGGAGAGAGATAATCACTGCCCAAGTCGTGTGGTAGAGATTTTGGAAGGAGTCATTTTTGCGGTGTCTTTTGAAGGGAGAGCCAATTACACTAGCTCATGGGCAGTGGGGTAAGAGGAGTGAGAGGTCAAGACTGACTTCTGTATTTTTAAACAAATGCTTAAAACAACTGTCATTAACAGAGAAAAGATTGAGGGAGAGCAGGTTTTAGGATCTGGAAGTCAGGAACTCTATTTGGAACACCGCAACAGAAACATACATATTAGAAGGCAAGTGGATTGTTTGACAGCTTAAGTTCCTCTTAAGGTGCCTCACTCCTGCTGCAGTCTTGCTCATTGCTTCAACCCTGCCCTTCCTAACTGCCAGTCTTCTCTTCCTCTGCTGCTGTTGTGTCTGGTGAGCTCAGAGCCAATGTATACTATACTTTCTCAGTACATACTAACCTATTTCACTAAAGAAGGTTAGTGAAAGGATCTGAGCTAAGTGATATTTTGAAAGATCACCTGCTCTTTTTCAGTTCCAGTTTCAAAAGAAGCCTGCCTTCCTGGAGGACTGCTCCTTTCACAGACACCCACACAGTGTGAGTAAGTGTGCCTGGCACTCTCCCTTCCGTGCCTTATCTCTGACCCTCCTGTCCTGCCTGAAGGTCCACCATAAACCCTTTTGTCCGGACTGCTCAGCTCCCATTTCTCTTTCCAAGTCATGTCTGGAAAAGCCAGAGACAGTCATCCCAGTAACCTGAAGGGACCTGTTAGGCTCAAGAAACTACTCCCCTCCTCCACGTAGTCAGAGAAGACTTGCCAACTGCTAACATACCCCCCCTTCTGGAATACAATCATAATTACACCAGGAAAAGTAACCTGTCTAGTCACCTTGCAAGGGCAATGTTATTTGGGATGTCTTCATGTAGTATTATTATCTGCAACCCTTCCAAAAGGGTCAGACCCAGACGCTTATGTGTGCAGCACAGAATCCATTAATCTGTATGCATCAAGGAGACTATCTTTAGGATTTGGGGCCAAGGGGTCTTCCCCACGTTACCCCAGCCAAGCCATCCCAGATTACCACTGAACACGAAACTGCACAGAACTGAACACTAGTTCTGAAATAAGGGAATCCGATGATACAGGCTAATCTCGATCTTCAATAAAATAAGTAAGCAACTACTAAAGATAACCGAATAATCAGCAGCTGCAGAGAGGAATGCAGGTAACTAAAAAGACTTCTTGGAACACAATAATCTTGTTGCCAAATTAAAAAAAACAAAAGGCAACAACCCTAGGGAAGAGTAGGAGAGCCCTTGAATTGGATGATTAAATTAAGGAGTTCTTCTGAAATGCATAACAATAACTACATCTAGATATAAGAGGGAAAATAAGCACAGGGAGGACTGATTCAGGAGATAAAATATCAACAAATGCGTTGCAGAGGAGAATGGGGAGAAATGAGTGTCAGAATATTGCAGAGAAAATTCCCTGTGTTGAGGAACAATCTGAGAAAATAGCATAGAACAGCAGAGAAACTGACTGAACAAGAGAATATCATGGCAATGCAGCTGAGGCTTTGAAGGAATATCAGACCATTTTGCTGGAGTACGTAACTGGGAGCCACTAAATTATCAGTAAGGGGGTTCAAAATATTTCCTAAATGAAATAAAGCCCAAATGGAATCTTACAGATTTTAGAGAAAAGAAACAGAATGGGTGAAGCCCTAGAGGCATAACATGGCACAATTCATTCAAGGAACTCTGTATTCAGTTTGTTCTGTTCTAGAACTCCCATGGTGGATTCTTCATTCACCTTCACTTTCACTAAATATTATAACTCCCAAGGGTATTAATAAGAATAGGAAGTTTTGGGGCACTTGGGTGGCACCACTCGTCAGGCGACCCAGTCTTGGATTTGCCTCTGGTCTGATTTCAGAGTTATGAGACTGAGCCCTCCACATCCAGTCCCCCACTCAAGAGGAGCCTGCTTGGGTTTCTCTCTCCCACTCCTTCTGCCCCTCCCCCTGTACTCTCGCACGCTCTCTCTCAAATAAATAAATAAATCTTTTAAGAAATAGAAAAGGAAAGGAAAGGAAATTTTAGGTCATCTGCATTCTACAACACCAAGATTTTCCTGTTAGAGCCAACCTCAGAGAATTTTGGACTGTGTGGTTCAAGTAAGCCCACGTGTGCTCAAGTGTGTGTTTTCCTCATACATTTTAAAGTTAAACAAAAATAAATTTCCGTATCATCAAAAAGTTTAGCTACATATCACAGTCATATGCACACACACCAAGAATGATGAAGTTTGGACTATAATAATAATCAAAGATATTGACCATCTTCACTTTTGGCTAAAGGGTCACTGCCAACACACACACACATGTACACAAACACACACGCACGTGCCCACACATACTCTTTTGTTCTTCAATCTCCCTCTTTATCTCTCTGTCCTCACTTGCCTGGGGAGAGGCCCGTTAAACAGCTCCAGAAGAGGCCTTTGCAAGTCATTCTCCCAGAGCCCCAGGATGGGGTTTCCTGGAGGGGAAGCACCAAGAGGGAAGGAAGGAGAAGGGAAGCACCTGTAGAGAGCAAAATGGAGTCTCTGGGTCAAGCAATGAGGCAAGCAGTTAAGGTACTGCGGCTACGGGATATCGGGATAATTATCCGCATTTTGGACATTCTTCGGACCAGTGTCAGCTGACACTGGTCAGCCGAACTGAAAACAATAGGACCAGAGGTCTGTAGGGTGCCTGAGACAGATGAAATCCCTTTAAAAAACCAGAAGATTTGGGCAGACTCTTCACACCTGCCCCCTCTCCGTCTGACCACTTCAAAAAGGCAGCTGGGGTGGAAAGCTCTGCCCGATGGATCTCCCAGCAGGACCCAGAGCCTTCGCTGCGGGAACATCAGGAGCAGTGAGGGCCCAGAGCTGCCGGACCACACCGAGGCCTCTCAACTGTGCACCCCCAGATCCACTTCCACCTTTGGTTCATGAACTCCCTGCTCCCTTCTGTTGTCTTCTTTGTTGTGTGGCTTTTTGTGTTGTTAAAGGATTGCAGGGTTCTTGTCGCACTAAGTCCAAGAACTAATCTCGCAGACACGTAAGGGTGAAGTGAAATGAACATTTACTAAGTGAAGGTGAGAACAGAAAAGAAAGAGAAAAGCTCTCTAGAGTGAGGAGGGTCCCGAATGGGTTGCCACTGAAGATTTTTAGTTGAAGTCTTTTATTGAAAATTTGACCAGGAAGCTTGTGGCCTTGAGATTCTTACGCCATCTTGGTTTGAGCAAGGACTATTGGTAACATCCTTAATGGCTCACTTCTCTGAGGTCTGGTCATTTTCTGTGATTACAACGTAGCTGCCTGGAAAAAAAAAAAAAAAAAAGGACTTCCTAACATCCTAACATTCAGGACCAGGTGCTCTGGTTTTTTCCCTTATCTCTGGTTTTCTACACCTCAGCACTTCTCCACATTTGGGATTCCTGTGAGCCTGGTCAAGAGAGTCAGGGCCTCCTGTCTCTCCCTGCCTAGACTTTAACCCTTCCCTTATTCCTTATGCCCTGCTCAGTGTGCTGTGTAAGAAACCAAGCTTAACCACATGGTGAGATGTCCCTGAGTTTAGAATCCTGAACCTACTTTATAATTGTGATTTCACTTTGCTTTATGATTAAATAAATCCAACATTGTGGAAAGTCACAACTCGTGTGTGTGCCTTCATAGCGTACTCAGGACCATTAATTCACCTGGAGCCTCCCCCGACCCTTTACTCCCCACTGGACCTTTGCTAACAACCTCGCTCTCCCCAGATTGGGGTGAATGACAGCAAAGGGGCTGCTCCCTCCTAAGTAAGCCTGGCAGTGTCCAGCTCCAGGTGCTGAAGAGTCTTTGGTGGTGATTTTTTTTTTTTTTAGAACAATATTCTGTAGTCCCCAACATCAACTCTGCATCTAACATCACCTGTTAATTGTACTTGAATTTCTCTCATTGCAAAACTTTTTGTTTTCCAAAGAGTTAATAACCATCTTTTCCTCCCTTATTTGTGGCTTTTCTTTTTTTAAACATCTAAGCCATCAGGCAATCTCCACCGAGATCAGCAAAGTCCCTCTCAATGCAATTTTCCTCACCCTCAAAACTGTCAGATAATTTGCTTTTGTCTTGGAGATTTTCTTTTCTCCCTTTTAAGTAGTGATTTGGGAACAAAGGCAGAAGAAAAGATAGATAAAATTAAATGTCCTTATGACCCACAGCCCAGAGGCAAGTACTTGAGGCAGGCAGAGGATAACAGTCCTCCAGAAAACTCCCAAGGGTCTTAAAGGGAATTCTGTGCTATAGGGAAGAACAACCTTCACTTGACTCTTGTCCTCCAGGATCCTGTGAGTCTCTTTTACCATATGAAAGTCCTTTTGGAAACTTCCCTTATCTTTACCTCCCCCAACTCCACAGTACAGAATCTTCTTACAGTCCTGGGACAACTGCCTTTCTGCCCTCAGGTCCTGTCTCTCTGCTTTAACAGTACCACCTTTGTGCACCAAAGATATGTCAGGAATTCTCTCTTGGCCACTACTTCAAACCGCTTCAAGTAGGATGATGGCTCACCTCAGTTAATAATGCCTTCCTCCTTTTCGGTTTTTTTTCTTCATTTGAGGAAGCACACCATGCCTTCTTTTCTTGCAAATGAGTGCACAAGAGGCAAAATAGTTCAAGATCTTTCATGTCTGAGAATGACTTTAGTCTGCCCTCTTGATATTTTGACTGGATAGAAGACTCTAGGATGAAAATTATTTTCACACAGAATCATTATGACTCTGTTTACTGTTTTCTGACTTGCACTCTTGTTCCATTATCGTGCTTTCAGTTCATGGTAGATGACTATTTTTCTCACTGAAATCTTCAGGATCTTTTTCTCCCCCAAATTTAATTAGATATATGTTGATGTGGATTGTTTTTCCATTTCTTGTACTGGGCACTGTATCCCAATATGGGCCCCAATTCTGGGCCCTGCAATTTAGAAGGACCTCATGCAAACACCAAAACCAAAGACATTTTTCTTTCTTTTCAGCCATTAGACAATATTTTAAAAGCTCAGCCAGTAAATTTTATAAAAAACAAGAATTTAGTGGGGAGGGTACACAGGGACAAAGGCTGAGCCGGGGCCCCTCAAGCCTGAGAATGCAGGAATGAGAATGTATCAAGAGAAACCATTCAGTTTCTGCCTTGGGGCACTAGTGACCAGGCAGACCGGTTCTTCCCCCCACCCACCCACCCCCAATGGGCAATTGTGCTATCTGCCCTTCCTAGGCTCAATGACAGAAATCGGGAAGATGTTTAAAACTTTCTGGAAACCCTAAATCAGAACATAGGCATGAGGGAGGAAAATGTATCTAGCAGGTTCCCACAGAAGCTTGACCAAGTCAGCCCTCAACCCAGACCAGCTTCCCCCTTGCTATTCCTGCAAACAACTTGCCCCCTCCTACCTCTTAGTTTGCATAGGCAAGGGTGGTGCCCAAGAACTCGAGGGCCTTTCATCTCTAGGCTTGGTCGAAAGGACAGTCTCCAAGGAGAAGGCCCCACACTTGGGCAGATATGTGACCTGAACCTAGGCCTAGCTCCGTTTATAACTTGAGCATATTTACAGATCTAGTATGCAGGCCTCCATTCATACTCACGCACTGGCCTCTGCAAAGGCTAACTGGGAGCCTGTGGTTAATCACTGGACCGTTTCAGTATGGAAAACCATCATTAAATTCTAGGAAATTCGGCATTTAATAATTTCTTTTCCACTGTTTTCTGTTTTCTTTAAAATTTGTGTTAACTGGGGCGCCTGGGTGGCTCAGTGGTTAAGCCGCTGCCTTCGGCTCAGGTCATGATCTCAGGGTCCTGGGATCGAGCCCCGCATCGGGCTCTCTGCTCAGCAGGGAGCCTGCTTCCTCCTCTCTCTCTGCCTCCCTCTCTGCCTGCTTGTGATCTCTCTCTGTCAAATAAATAAATAAAATCTTTAAAAAAAAAAAAATTTGTGTTAACTGAATTTTCTTATTCCTTTTCTTACTTACTGACCATCTCTTTGCCTTTTTTTAAATAGGGGAATTCCTTAATTTTACCTTCTCTTGAACTTATTATCAACTTTACAAATGTCAGTATTTCTATGTGTTCTACAAATGTCAGTATTTCTATGTGTTCTGATTGATGTTCTTTTTTTTCTAAGTTTTTACTTATTGTTTTTAGTAATCTCTACACCCAACATGGGGCTTGAACTCACAACCCCAAGATCAAGCATTGCTCACTCTTTTGACTGAGCCAACCAGGCAGCCCTGGTTGATTCTTTAATAGCATCCTATTCTTGTTGCAAGGAACAGTATCTTATCCCTCAGAATATCTTAAATGTTTCCTATGCTTTTCATGTTTTCTGTGTTTCTTCTGAATTCCACCCTTAGTGTTTCTTAAGTGCTTTCTGATGGAGATTTTCTTCAAATATCTGGTGATTCTCTGCTTTCTTTTCATACATACAAGTTAGACACTGAGACAATGAGAAAACTCCGTGTGCATTGCAAGCATTTTGTAGAAACATGTGCATCACAGTAGGATGACCGGGTGGCCTGATCACTATTTTGTTGAAGACCTACTCTATATGCTTTTTCTGAGACTGCTCTGAGTCTTCAGAAGAATCTTCTTGTCTCTGCTTAGCAGGCATATTCCTCACTACTGGCACTTGGGAGCTGGCCAGGATAAGCCGTTGGGCATCTCTCCATTCATTTCAGTTGTCATGCTTCTGTGCAGCATCTCACTCACTTATATCCTCTTCAGTGACAGCTTTCCCAAGTCCCATACCTCTCTGGTTCAGTTTTCCAGGAAATAAACTTCTCTCTCTCTCTCCTGCTGGAATAAGGGAGGATATGAACCTATCTCCTGCCACCTGTTTTACCAATATCATCATCTCATCTTTAGAGCACCTGGGCCTCCACTCCTTGAGCCTTGCCAGGGCTTCATGAGGACAACTGGTATGCTTCCACTTGGTACCACTTGTACCCCAACCAGACTTGTACAGGTACTTGAGAATTGCCTTTCTCCTTTCTGTTATATCATTACCATTTTGTCTTCAGTTTTCATATATTTTGACTTATAATTGTCCTTATAGTTGTCCTAAAATGTCCTATAACCCTTTTAGCAAAGATGGTGTTTGGAATGTGTTCCTTGTTTTTGTTTGCGTATGGCCTTTGAGAAAAAAAGGGGATGAAAAATGTTTTTACTACTAAATTAAAAGCCATTCTCAGGTATATTTCAGGAAAGCAATATACCAATATGCTAAGAAATCAAAACAAAAAGTTACCAAAGCCTTATAAACCAAGGCTTCAGTTCCATCATTCCATTTACACAGGTCACATCTTGGTAGCCAGTAACTTTTATGTTGCTAAAAGACAATGGACATTTTTCAGTCTTTAGATTAACTTGTTTCTCAACAGTGATGGACATTGTTTATAATTCTGTCCTACTTGGTTCCATAATACTGTATGTACTCATTTTGTATTCTAACTCTCTGATTGGCCCACTCACTATTTCTTTCAGTTAACAAATATTTATTGGGTCCTTACTTACTCCAGCTGTTTTACTAGGGGCTTAGGGCATAATGATAAATACAAAATCATGATTGCCACCACCTAGGAGCTAACACCATGTGTGTCCTTCATAGATGTTTCCATTTGGTCATGAAACTATAAAATTCCTCTGATTTTATTTTAGATTCTTCTTGTCTCTTCTCACCATACACTATCTCCTTAGAAAAATTCATGCTGAGGAAAAAAAATGTTAACTATGTGAGGGGATGGATGTACTAATTAATTTGATTGTGGTATTTATTTCAAAATGTATTGATATACATTTGATATGATATATGATATACATAATCATATAGTGTACCTTAAATAGACATAGTTTTGTCAATTATACCTCAATAAAACTGAAAACAAAACAAAACCCCTAATCCTTGTCACAGCTTCAACTGTCATCCATGTGCCAAGGATACAAAATTTTATCTCTTGCCAAGATCTCTACCCTGAGCTTCACACCTTTATCTACACTGACATCTTTTTTTTTTTTTAAGATTTTATTTATTTGACAGACAGAGATCACAAGTAGGCAGAGAAACAGGCAGATAGAGAGGAAGGGAAGCAGGCCCCCTGCTGAACAGAGAGCCCGATGTGGGACTCGATCCCAGGACCCTGAGATCATGACCTGAGCTGAAGGCAGCGGCTTAACCCACTGAGCCACCCAGATGCCCCTACACTGACATCTTCATTTGACTATTTTAAAGGTACCACTCAATATTCCCAAAACAAAATTAATGTAGTAATGTTAACTCTAGAGACCACCATCCGATTAATTCACACAATACAAAATCTGTAGTTGGCTGTCTCATTCCACATACAAAATCTATCAGCAATTTTTGTCCTTTTTTCCTAATTTTCTAAGTATTTCTTCACTCCATGCACTTGTCTCTATCTCTGTTGCCACTCTCACCTACACTTTATACAAGTTCTTCCTTGCTTGGTGAACCATAATCATTCCAGCTTTCTCTCTAAATCCTCCTCCAAGTTGTAGTCTACAAGCAGAGTAAGTTTTTCCGACGGTATATGTGATCATGTAAAAATCTGCTAGCCCCAGCTTTAAAATTCCCAAGACCTCCTTGGATAAAAACTGAAATCCTCAAGGCAGCCGTCAAGGCCAGCATGATATGGTCCCCTCTTTCTTTTCCAAAAACATCTCACATCTCGCTCTTCCTGTCATTCTCTGCTGTAGACTGGCTTCTTCTGTCTTTCCCACTCCTTCCCTCTGGAGCATGTGTTCTTTTCTCACAGTCTAGAATGTGCTCTACTCCCCACCCTCCCTTTGCCAACTTAACTCCTATTCATACCCTTCTATTATGAACTTGCATGAAATCATGTTCATTTCCTACTGAATTCTTATTTCGATTTGTAACTACACATCCATTAGTGTGTTCATTTGATTCATAGTTCCAATTTTTTTAATCTTCCCAGTCCAGTATAGTATCCACAATCCACATGGCACTGTTTATGTTTAAATTAATTAAAATGAAGTAAAATGTTCAATTAGTTCCTCACACTAGCCACATTTCAAGCCCTCAATAGCTAATATGGCTACCATATTGGATAGCACAGATGGAGAACATTAATTTCATCACAGAAAGTTACACTAGCTACTGCCTTAGACTTTACGCTCCAATAGAGAACTGGATCTGGTCATCATTGTGCCTACAGTGCCTAGCACAGGGCTTGTCAAATACTTTGTAAATGCATACATGAATTAAGGTTTGACAGAGTTTTATTATTCTCAAAATAAGAAAGAAGTTAAATATTCAACATCAGAGAAATGGCAAAATAAAAGTAGACTCATACAATCATTAAAAACATTTGTAAGTTTCTTGGAATAACACGGTGAATATTTTTTTAAATAAAAGTTAAGAAGAGGGCGCCTGGGTGGCTCAGTGGGTTAAGCTGCTGCCTTCGGCTCAGGTCATGATCTCAGGGTCCTGGGATAGAGCCCCGCATCGGGCTCTCTGCTCAGCAGGGAGCCTGCTTCCTCCTCTCTCTCTGCCTGCCTCTCTGCCTGCTTGTGATCTCTCTCTGTCAAATAAATAAATAAAATCTTAAAAAAAAAAAAGTTAAGAAAAGGAGGAAATAGTACCATGCACAATCAATATTATGCAAAACAGTGTGCACAGAATGAGAGGGATATAAGAAAACAGTAGCAGAGGTTATTGCTGGAAAAGGACTATGGATAACAAATGGCATGTTGTCCAGACTTTTCTGTATTCAGGGTTTTCACAATGTACTCCTATCACAATAAAATTGAGGGTGCCTGGGTAGCTCACTTGGTTAAGCAACTGCCTTTGGCTGTTGCTGATCCTGGAGTCCCCGGATCAAGATCCACATAGGTCTCCCTGCTCAGCAGGGAGTCAGTCTGCTTCTCCCTCTGACCCTCTCCCCTCTCCTGTTCTCTCTCTCAAGTAAATAAATAAAATATTTTTTAAAAAAGGATTTATATTAAAAAGTTTAGGACTGGTTATAATTTTAACCTATGTTTTCATAGACAATGGGGTTATTTATAAGAGTTAAATGCATAGTGTATGCAAAATTATCTAGCATGGTGCATGTCAATAAAAGTTCAACAACTGCAAATCCATTCATCTACTCTTCTATTCAAAAAGAATGGCTTCCTTTTTTCTCCCTTGTGACAACTTTCTAATAAAATTATTAAATCTGATGATTTAATAAGTAGCTACTCTCTTTAGCTAGAAGCATTAAGAAGCAGAAAAGCCAAAAAAGAATGCAGATGAATGAATCCATCATGAAATATCATCTGGTGGCTCATGAGCATTAATGATATCTAGTTTTTTCTCTTCATTTAAATGTCAGTGATTCTGCATTCTGACATATGTAAGTTTCAGCCTGTTCTTTACTTATACATAGAGCAGTGGCATCCCCAAGTAAGCTGTTTTACTATGGGAAACAAAACCCAGTCCCAACTGAAAAAGTGCCTGTTCCTTCTTTGTTTATTCCTAATATAAGCCAAGTTCTACCTCTAGAAAGGTAGAGTATATGCACTTTTTTCTATTCCTCCCACTAGGTAAAACTAAAATCCTGGATTTCACATATAAAACAAACCTAAGAAGACTCTGAAAGTTGGAGACAACAAGGCAGATGAGCTGGGCGCCCAAGAAACAACATGGTGGTGAATTCTCTAGATTTTCTTTCTTTTTTTGCTTTATAAATTTCACACTTGTAGCTGAACAAACCAGCCACACAGAAATGCCCATGGACACAGATGAAAAAAGCCCCAAACAAAACCTATTCCCTCTAGCTAAAGGGCCAGGAAACAGAATCTGGCAAGACAGAAAGCATTTAGATAATAACCACTCTGCTACAGTCAAACAGTACAGAAAACACTATGACCCCCAGGGGAGACCTTAGACTTCCACACCTGCCAGGCTGTCACAGGTACCTCAACCCTCCACCAGACTAGTATCAGAGAAGGCAGAGTAGGAACTGGACCTTCCATCCCCAGCTGGCTGTATGAACACCACAGTTTTTCCACCCCATGAGGCCACTGGTGACCAGATAGGGAGCCTGGCCTTCCTGCCTCATCCAACAGTAAAAAAGCACCCACCCTTTCCACACTAGGGTGGTGTCCATAGAAACTACATGGAAAGCAGTAAAAAGGCACTTCTACTCCTAAGAACATGTGATATCAGTAGAGACCTAGTGGGGCCAATGCGGTCTCCTGGGGAACCAGAATTCCATCCCTCACCCAGCAATACTGGAAGAACCTGTCCCTGATTAGTGTCAACAGAGGTTGAAGGGAAAACCTATAATTATGCCTCCTACCCACAAAAATGTAGTGTGCTTCATCTCCTCAAATCCCTTTCCCCTACTGGAGTGGTCTCAGAGGAAGCCAACTAAGACAGAAGCTTGAAATAAGATCCAGAGTCTCACAATACCTAAAATATCCTGGTTTAGTCTCACTAGGAATCAGGAAAATCTCAACCAGACTAAAAAAGACAACCAGTAGTTGCCAGAAAGAGAATGAGAGAGGTGTTGTAATTATCTGACACAGATTTTCAACCAGACACCATAAAAATGCTTCAATGAGCAATTACGAACATGCTTAAAACAAATGAAAACCTTTTTTTAAAAAAACTCAGCGAGGGGCGCCTGGGTTGCTCAGTGGTTTAAGTCTCTGCCTTCAGCTCAGGTCATGATCTCAGGGTCCTGGGATCGAGCCCCACATCGGGTTCTCAGTTAGCGGGGCGCCTGCTTCTGCCTTTCTCTCTGCCTACTTGTGATCTCTGTCAAATAAATACACAAAATCTTAAAAAAATAAAGAAAGAAAGAAACTTAGTGAAAGAAACAAGTCTCAACAATGAGAATGAAATGTATAAATAAACCAAAAGAAAATTTTAGAAAATTAAAATTGAAAATTACAATAACCACATCTTTAAAAGTTAATCAATGGGTTCAACAGCTGAGGGGGGTAATCAGTGAACTGGATGGATAGAACAATAGAAATTACACAATCTGAACAACAGAGAGAAAATAGAAAAAAAATGAACAAAAAACTTAACAGAGCCTCAAGGTCCTATAGTATTGTAACAGAAGCCTAATATGCAGTCATCTGAGTCTCATGAAGAGAAGAGAAAGAAGGCAGGCCTATAAGAAGTAAAGGCTTGAAACTTCCCAAATTTGGCAAAATATGTAAACCTGAAGATTCAAAAAGGCAAGCCGACTCCAGCCAAGATAAACTCCAAGAAATCTACACCAAGACACACAGTGAAACATCTGAAAATATAGACAAAGAAAATAATCTTAAAAGCAGCAAGAGTAACAACTTGTCTAAAAGGGAAATGTAACACAAATGATAGCAGAAAACATCATCAAAAACAATGAAAGCCGAAAGAAATGGCACATGTTTTAAGCCCTGAGAGAAAAGAACCGTCGATCCTAATTTCAACATGGTGGTGACATCCATGTTGAGATTCTAATTTTTTTTTTTTAAAGATTTTATTTATTTATTTGACAGAGAGAGATTACAAGTAGGCAGAGAGGCAGGCAGAGAGAGAGAGGAGGAAGCAGGCTCCCTGCTGAGCAGAGAGCCCGATGCGGGACTCGATCCCAGGATCCTGAGATCATGACCTGAGCCGAAGGCAGCAGCTTAACCCACTGAGCCACCCAGGCGCCCCGAGATTCTAATTTCAACAGATGGTGAGTTTCTCTTCCAGGAATGAGAGGGAAATAAAGACACCAGATGAAGGTAAACAAGAGAATCTGTCACCAGCAGACCTAATTAAAAACTGGCTAAAGGGATTTTTCTCCAAACAGAAAGGAAATGATAAAAGGAGGAACTGTGAAACATCAAGAAAACCGTAAGAAGGGGAAAATACGGGGAAATAAGACAGCTTTCCTCCTCTCTTGAGCTTTCTAAATATGTCTGAGCATTGAAGAAAAATGATGCTGCTATGTGATATGGTTCTACATATATGCACCCTGAATAATTTAAGGTGATTATATTATAAAGAGAGGAAGGTAAAGGGAGACAAGGAGGTAAGATTTCTATAGTTCAAAGTGGTAAAATGCTGACCCTAGCAGACTGTGGTTAAGTTATGTGCATAATACCATATGTAACCACTAAAGAAATCTGTACAAGGAGATACACTCAAAAATACTACAGAGAAACCCAAATAGAAATTTTTAAAATATTCAATCATCCCACAGGAAGGAAATACATAAGAAACAGTTAAAAAAAAAAAAAAAAGACCAAACAATAACAAAATCACAGGATAAACCAAAACCAAAAAGTAAAATGGCAAATTTAAGCCCCCAGCGTATCAATCACTGCAGTAAATGCAAATGGCCTAAGGCAAACCAAGTATTTGAAAATTGGGATGTTCCTGGATTATAGAAACTAATAGTTTACACATTATCAAAACTTCTGCAGTATTTGTATTTGTTTGTAAATCATGCAAATAGTATTTATTCATTTCAGAGTGCAATTTTGTATGATTAATATCATACCAACATGTGCATGATGTAAATAACCTACATAAAGCTCTCAACTCAGTCCCTGCCTGGCACAGAGAAGCCTTCAGTGGTAGCCGCTATCATGAGGACAGTAATTATGTGGGGCTCCTTGTCATTTGCTTGCTATGTCAGATTTCCTCAGGGCTGTCTTAGTTAGGTGCCTTACTCCTCCTGTGTATACTGTTTCTAAATGTCATCATCTAAATCGTTTTAATGCCACTCCTACCAGGATCAGCAAAATACTCAGCACACATTATAAATTCCCTCTTCGACCAGTCCCCAGGTTTGGTACTCACCCCATTATTCTCTAGGTGGCCACCTTTAATCATTTGGAACTAGAAATGAAATCTTTTTTCTATTCTAGATAGGTCCTCATGATTGCCTATTTTGAAATCCACTAACTTTTCCTGACTTAATTTTACAAACCACTCCAATGGTCATAAAAGTCCATGCTGAAATCTACTTGAGACTAAGAAGAAAATGGGAAAAAAAATAAGAAAAATAGTGATTGGCAAAACAGAAATAGATTTATCACCTTAAAAGGGATCAGCAGAGGCCTTGGAACTACTTTTCTATTTAGAGAAAAAGACCTGAGACTAGGGGCTTGATGAAGCCAGGAAAAAGAATCCTAAGATTGGGCATGCTCTGGTACAAACTTATCGTGAAGAGTGGGGGATTTATTACATACTGTATCATCATCACTGGAGAACATGGAGTAATCTTCCCTGAGATCAGCTGATCAACTACTAATTCTTTGAATTAACAATCCCAAACATTGGTGTATTATTTTGAAAGATCCCCCGGGGCTCCAAGCACCCCGGAATGGACCCCTTCTCAGGAGGAGACCCCCGGACCCAAAAACCAAGCCGAGTCCACTGATCAGATGCAAACAGCACGAGGTTTATTGAGTTGACACAGGTACCTGCGGGCGATCAAGTCTTAGGAAGACTCGCGCGCCAGCCCTTTGTTCAGGGCCTTTTTATGGGGTTTGGGGAAGCGAAAGCATACGTACAGAAGCAGAAACATAGTTACAAGGTTCTTATTGGCTGGTTTGAATGTAAGGCATACTCGGTGTTTGTAGATTGGCTTTGAAGGACCCCGGCGCGCGAAGAGAAAGGTGGGGAGGGGGAGTGAGGAGGGGGAGTGGACCTTATTACTTAGCAGAGAAACATCCTGCCTACGTGACTAGGTCCACATACTTAGGCGACCCCCCTTGCCTACATGACTATGCACATAAGGTATCCTGTTTAAACAGGAGACCAGTATCACCCCCTAAAAGCCAAGCGGTTACAGAAAGGCAAGAGAGCGGTTAAACAATTAACTGGGGGAAGGGTCTAACAGGGGAAGGGCGAAGCCAAACGATTACAGAAAAGCCAAGAAGCAGTTAGTTAATCAATGGCTGGGGGGGTGGTGTCTATATGCGGAGTCTTTCAATTTGTTGAAATATATTAAGAAAAGAGGAACTTTCGGGGTGTCTGGGTGGCTCAGTGGGTTAAAGCCTCTGCCTTCACTCGGGTCATGACCCCAGGGACCTGGGATAGATCGAGCCCCACATTGGGCTCTCCACTCAGCAGGGAGCCTGCTTCCTCCTCTCTTGGCCTGCCTCTCTGCCTACTTGGGATCTCTGTCAAAAAAATAAATAAAAATTTTTTTTAAAAAAAAGAGGAAATTTCAGTCTACCTGGTGTAATTGACTCATTCTACAAAAGGAAGCTGGGGTTCACAAGTGGTAGAAATACACCTAAAATCCCCTTCCAAGTCTAAATTTCTGCCATTTTAGTTTGTCATTTACACTACTGCACAGGCATATTGCTGAGTACAAATACATGCAATGCAGACTAGTTTTACAGAACTCATATATATCTTTTGTAAAAATCTAGTGCGAATATTAAAAAAAAAGCATGGAGGGGCGCCTGGGTGGCTCAGAGGGTTAAAGCCTCTGCCTTCAGCTCAGGTCATGATCTCAGGGTCGTGGGATCAAGCCCCACATCGGGCTTTCTGCTGAGCAGGGAGCCTACTTCCTCCTCTCTGCCTGCCTCTCTGCCTACTTGGGATCTCTCTCTCTCACTCTCTCTGTCAAATAAATAAATAAATAAATCTTCTAAAAGAAAAGAAAAAAAGCACGGATAATTGTCTCCACCCTGCACTGAACCAAACCAGCTCTGGAGTAAGATGCCCTAGCCTGTCTGTGGTATGAAGAACAACGGCCTTGCAAAGATGCACCCCTCCTAATTCCCACAATCAGTGAATATGTTAAATTACATGGCAAAAAATATTAAGGCTGCTTATCAATCTACCTTGAAATAAAGATTATCCTGCACTATACAGGTGGGGCCCAAAGTGTTCTCAGGGTCCTTACATGGGGAAGAGGCAAACAGTTGTCAGTGTCAGTGACTGTGATACAATGAGAATCAAACAGCCATTGCAGACGTTCAAGATGAAAGAAGGCCAAACAAAGCAGGCAAGAAAATAGATTCTTCCAGAAAGGAACTCAGCCCCACCGAGGCTTCCCCATCATGACACACTTTTAACCCAGTGAGATGCCTTCAGATGTCTGAGCTACAAAACTGTAAAATAACAGTTCTGTGCTGTTTTAAGCTACTAAGCATACAGTCATACACTAGAGCAGGAATAGGAAAACTCATATACCTTCCATAGTTGATCTCATGCTTCCTGGGGCCATCTAGAGTTGGAGCCTGGCTATAAAGTGTCTACCAGAGAGGAGTAAAATGATTATTGGTACTAATACAAAGCAACTAAGCAATCTGTTCCTTCATAAAATAAAAACCGTTCTCAAAATTCAGTTCTAAACAACATTTATTGAGCCCCCAGGAGATGGGACATGGTTAAGAGATAGCCCCCCTCTGTGTGGGTAAAAGTCCCGCCACTCAGTTTATCCTCAACTGGTACATCTTCTGTCTTACTAGTCCTTTACAGTTAATCAGTCTCCTATAATGGAACGGAAGCCTTGTTCAGTAGCTCAGGATCTTCTTTAAAAACTTGTGGCTAGAAGAGTGATGTTCGCAACTAATGGAAAATCAGCTTCATTTCCTAAATTTTAAAAAAAAGGGGGGGAGGGAGTTAGCAAGAGTAAGCAGTGTTCGAGATCAGCCTTGTCTTTCCCACTGCCCACTGTGACTCTGGACATGTGACTCCGTTTCTTTCAGATGTAACTCCTTACTCTCCCTTCCTCTCCTTGTGCCCAGAGAGAGGTATTTACACTGTCCAGGTAGCCATTTTACTTCGTGAAGAAACCATTTGAGACTTACCAAAAAAGCCAAAAGCAAGGCCAAATACAAACCAGGGACATTCCGATTCAGAGCTCCAAGGCTTTACAGTTTTTAACTGAATTGTATGTTTTGTGTATTGGAAAATCTGATGCCTTCTCTTCTGCTCTCCCTTTAAAAAGATTCCACAAACTGAATGAGGAATCCATGTCCTAGATAGACTGGAAAAACGGCATCTTGGAAAAACTCAAATAAGAGGACTTTATCTTAACGCCTATTTAGTTGAACTTTCAGACAGATTTGCAAGATAATTCAGAGAAGAAAAAGGTTGCCTCTGAGCTCCATGAGTTTTTCTAACTGAATCACTTTGGACTCTTCTCCCAGTATGTGAAAACCAGCACAGAACCTGGTATCAAACAAACCCCAGTTAAGGAATCAGAGCAAAAGAGAAAAAACTTACAAAAAAAGTACTGAGATGGACTCGTTGCTTCACACAGAGGTGCTCAGCTCATCTGCAATTAAGTAAAGAAATGGTTGGTTATATTCACTTCTGTAAGGATCACACACGCAGTATGTCTAGCATTCAGCTGAGGGCCTCAAACAGCTCTGGTAAACGGAGGGTTCCACTACATCTGGGGCACCCACTCTGCCATGCCTGAAATCCTATTCGGAGGAAATGGAACACAGATGGAGGCCATGAGGAGCATCTGGTTGAAGGGGAAGTCTGCACTCATTCCGAAGTCCCTGACCTATACATATCTTCATGCATAAGAAGTGTATCCCCTCCACTCCCCCAGAAACTGAGCAAACATGGCACCTGAGTGAGAAGGGTGTAAACATAGAGTACCTCCCAGAGTCTGTCTTACTCAGTCTCTCCCAGAAAGCCTCCCAAGGTGGCGCGGGGGCGGGGTGGGGGATAATAAATCCCTCAAAGACTGAGAAGAGGCAAAAAAAGATGAAGATGTTTGGCCTTACCTGGTCTTCCAGTCATGGGCTCTTCTGAATCAGCCTCAGTGACATCTTCTAGAAATAAAAGAGTGAGTTTCTTTAATTTAAAAGTCTGAGTTTTACATTTTAAATTTGAAGGCTGGATTTTCTCTTCCTATTAAAAATCAAAGCTTCTCAATGTGTATTTATGTCAAATCACTATGTTGTACACCCTGAACTTACATAGTGTTATACATCAATTACATCTCAATAAAACGGGAAAAAAGTTAAATAAATAAATGCATTATATAGAAAAAAATAGACTTATTTTATTGGCCATTTCCACAGTCAGAAAGCATCTCTTGACAATCAGGTATGGGGTCCAGTATATTAATTAGCAGAAATGACCAGATGTATCTTGTAGTCAAAGATGAATGTTTCCTAATGCCCCACAGGAGGGAGGCAGAAGGAGATATCATTAATATAGATTAATTCTGTAATCAACCACTACAGTTTGGGAAGATAGAACACAATATTGAAGTGGAGTTTCATGTTGTAAATGATGTATATTCTTTAGGGAAGGCAATTAGTGGAAGATTTTTTTTTTGAAGATTTATTTACTTATCTGACAGAGAGACCGTGTGTGCATGCACATAAGCAGGAAAGTGGGAGAGGGAGAAACATTGATGCGGGTCTTGATCTCAGGACCCATGACCTAAGCCAAAGTCAGGCACTTAACCAACTGAGCTACCCTGGCACCCCTAGAGAAAAGATCTTAAAAGCCAGGGAAACTACTCTTTTCTAATAGGCCTTCCCACTTACATAGTTTCTAGATTCCTCCAACTACTATCTGCAATACCCCCACTATTCTTAGAGCAGGACTGGAAGATAGATCTCAATACATGTTACCTATTACTTACACACATAAAGATCAGATAGTATGGAAAGGTAAGACCCCAGGGTCTGTCTTAGCAAAAATTCCAAGCATTCCTTAAAGTATCGGGGTTTATTTGTGGGGGCTAGAAGGCCTCAAAACCTTATGGTCCCTTGGCTAAGTGGAACACAAAAAAAATGAAAGAAGGTGAAGACTTGAAAGAGGGATTAGAACCACTGCTTAATTCATGAAGCTTTCAAATTACTTTTCTCTTTTGTTCAGTCTGTATTCAAGTAAGATTTACAGTTACCATAACCTTCTCTAAAAAATGTTCTCTATGCCCCTGGCGATGAAAATATATGTTTATAAAAAATAAAAAATTTAAAAAAAAAAAGTTCTCCATGTAAACTGAACTGAAATGAACTAAAAAGGGAAGAATTGTTAAACCCTATGTGGCCACCACATCCTTTGATCCACTGGAGACACCAAAGAGTGCCTCCTCTTTGAGAAGCCCCGAAGGCTGGGGACCTGACCAGCACTGGGCAAACCTCTGGGATGGAGCTCTGTAGGTAGGCCTTCAACCAATTCCAATTCCTCACACTCTGGGAAAACGCTTGAATTTTCAAGTTTTGGAGAAATTTTGCTAAAACTTACTCTACCTCAACACAGCAAAAGTTTCCCCAAATGTCTAAGTTACTACAGGAAATTTCGAGGCAATAGCCTGTAAACAAGAAAAAGGAGGGAGGGAGGAAGGAATTTCTACATTTTTAAAGTTAGGAAACCCTACCCATGGCTTTAGTGGTTGCTTCCTCAAAGCTATGAATGTTTGATTCCACCTTAAGAGAGAATTCGGGGACAGGAAAACGGAAGATGGGTATGATCAGAAGCTTACACTGGGGAATCAAGTACACTGGAGGAAAAGCAGGCTTGCCCTCAGAAATGCAAAAAATGGGAGCCTCCTCTCAAGCCAAGACTGTCACCTACCAAAAGCCCGTGTGTCCTCAAAATGCACACCCATGGTCGATACCACATCACTAATGGAGGCAAGGTCAGTAGGAGACTCCAGGTCAGTGGTGGACTCTAGGGTCAGGGTGGATTCCAGATCAGCAGGGGACTCTGGGGTCGCAGTAGAATCCAGCTCATCAGGGGACTCCAGGTCAGCAGGGGACTCCAGGGTCGCGGTGGACTCCAGGTCAGCAGGAGACTCTGGGGTTGCAGTGGACTCCAGGTCAGTAGGGCACTTTGGGGTCGAGGTGGACTCCAGGTCAGTGGGGGACTCTGGGGTCGTGGTGGATTCCAGGTCAGTGGGGCACTTTGGGGTCATGGTGGACTCCAGGTCAATGGGGGACTCTGGGGTGGCAGTGGACTCCAGGGTCACGGTAGAGTCCAAGTCAGCAGGGTACTCGGGGGTGGCAGTGAACTCCTCATCAGTGGGGCACTTTGAGGTCATGGTGGGCTCCAGGTCAGCGATGGACTCCAGGGTGTCAGTAGACTCCAGGTCACTGGGGGATTCAGGGGTCGCATTGGACTCCAGGTCAGTGAGGGATTCCAGGAAGGCAATGGATTCTGCGATGGCCAACTCTAGTTCAGCGGTCAACTCAAATTCATTAATCAACTCAAGCTTAGTGATCAAGTTTAGGTCACCAATGAATTCTAGAGGAGCCAAAAAAAAAAAAAAGAAAAGAAAAAGAAAGAAAAAAAGAATAGTTTCAGTACTTTCTAGGAAGTCCATTTTCACTATCTCTACAACATTACAAGCTAGATCTCTTTCTGGGGAAAAGCCGGAACATAAAAGGGTATATACTGAATCAAGTATGGTCTCGCCCCAAGTTTCTCTTCTGCCAAGTGCTAGAAAGTGCAGAAGACTAACTGCCACCCAGGGTGTCCCCTACACCTGGTCAGTGCAGAAGGAACATTCAATACTGGGCCTCTGTATGCAAACTGGTCAGACTAGAACAGAATAAAAATTCCAAGAATATCCCCCTATAATCCTTCCAAGTCCCTGAAAACAAAACCAAAAGGGGGCAGGGAGCTATAAGAATGGCTATTTCCAAGAATGTATAAACAAGAATAGAATCAACTCTAAAATGGGCTACTCCTATCACGTTTCCACTTAATGGGCGAAATCAAGGACCTCATTTTTCAGGCCTGTCCCATAGAATCTATAATCCAGACATTTGGGGGCTTACCATAGAGCATCATAACCCTATAAGCCTGGTGAACACACAACCAGGCTCTTCTTGGGCTACGCTGAAAGATATCCAGGCTCTGTAACTGCCTGTGTGACCAGGTGACAGGCACCCTGGCAATGAGGCCAAAATCATTAGCTCTCTAATTTAGTCACTGTGCTTTACCATTGATTTACATGCAGTAGAAAACCCCAACCCCAGCATGTTAAAGTGACAGCTACCAGAGGGGGCACCGGGAGGAAAAAGTTGGAGGAAATAATTACTTGAATGCTAGTGAATGAACACCCCTCCTCCTGAGAAATCAAACTGAATTCAGAAAGAATTATAAAAGCAAGCTTTTGAGGGAAAAGCTTTCCCCCAAAAGCTTTCTTTCTGCCTGGTTCATGCGGACACCTGTCTTGTTCCTTTCTCAGTGGGAATCACAGGTTTCCAGACCCACCGATTTCCATTGCACGGACTGAATTAGCTGCCAAAGAACTTTGAACTGTACTGCTGTATAAAATGAGGACACAGCCCGGACTTTCCAGCATGCACTACATAGAATAAAGCCTCTTTGGGCCCAAGAGTGAACAGGATCCTAGCAAACCTTCAGGAGTTCTCCTGTCAGCCACCCTAAACCCATCTGGCCCAATCTTAGTACCTTCATGAGGTCAATTCAAGCACCTAACCCACCTCTTCGCCTAGCCACTCCATGTGTCCAAGGCTTCAGAATTCAGCCAGGCACCCAACCCATCTTAACACCAAGTGGACAGAATTTCCCTTTACAATCTTCACTGCTGGCTTCTCTCTTTCTGCTCCTGCAGAAAGACACACATACACACACCCCATAAAAAAAGTTTAGTTCCATTCTCCAACAGACTTCCCAGTGGTTCACTTACCCTGGCGTATGACGGGGTAAGCCACAGCAAGGGCAAACCAGGCTGTGAGTACCAGGCTCTTCCCAAGCATCATTCCAGCGGGGAGCACGGGGTCCTGGTGAAAGTAAGGAGGAAGGTGGCAAACACGAGTGTTCTGGACAGAGTTCCTTCCAGCTTTTATGCAATCCACAGCCCCAGGTCCCTGAGGGCAGCCTTTTCAGCAGGTTGTTTTTAAAAAAAAAAAAAAAAAAAAAGGAAAAAGCAAGCCTCCCCACCCACATAGCTATCAGAATGCCCCTGGAGCAAAGGCGGGAAAGGGAACTGGGGACAGGACTAGCAAGGAGTATGGAAAAACTCTTGATAAGGATTTTCGCAGAACTAGGTTGTCCCTTAACCCTTAGCGCGCGCTAGCTGCTTCACAGGGAGGCAGGCAAGAGAGCTAGCTCTACCTGGCTGGAGGTTACAAGTTTGTTGCCCCCGAAAAGCTACTCTCAGAGTGTGGGACTGAGAACCACAGTCAGAGCCTGCCGGCTACCCTGAGTCTAAGGGAGAGCCCTGTTGTAGTCTCTCCCCACCACCTCCCGGCAGGTCTGGTAAAGAGAACTGTCAAAGAGAGTAAGAAATACTACTATTACTACTCCATAATAACAGAAATAGCTAAAATCATACGGTTTCCTAGGTGCTACGATCTTATTTGAGCCTCACCGCTACCTACAAGTGTGAGCGTTGAAGTACTTCTTGGCAGTGAGGACTGGCTCCTGCTACTGACGTTCCCAGCCCTCTAGGGGGCAGTAGTAAGTCGCCATGTGCTCTGAGCCGCAGCCCTGATTGGAGGCCCTGGAGCTGTTGATGACTGAAAACAGACGGGAGGGTGGGGCTGGCTCACGTGAGTCGGCCCCAGCGCTCAGTTGACTAATCACAGCCCTTACCTGGAAAGGAGGTCGAGATAGCAGATGCGCGACTCCCATCCCGGGGTCAGACTCCCGTGAGGTGTTGTGTAGGTCTCCGTCCTTCTCAGAAACCACAGGATTGACAGTACCATTGAGAGAGAACTCTCACTAATAGTAATAATAACAGCTCACACTTATTAAATGCTTAACTGTGTGCTACAGGCATATATTATTTTATCCAATGCCAAACCCGAGGTAATCTTATTATTCTCCTTTTCTAGATGAAGAAACCAGGGCACAGAGAGGTTAGGGAACTGATGAAAGGTCACACAGCAAGTGTTACAGAATCGGGAAGCAAACCTGTGGGCATTCTGTTGCTAGGGCCAATGCTCTCAAACCCTGTACCCCCAACCCAGTAATGACCCTGACCTCTTCATTGCCGGCTTTGTTCTGTGAAGTGTGGCACTCCACAGGCTTCACCTTAAAGGTGGGGAGAACACACATATACATTAGAGAACATTTTATTCTTCTGCAAACTACCTTTCCTTGGCAATCCCTGTGCAATGAAGTATAACCCAAACACAAGAGTCATGAGCTTGGGAATGAGAAGTTCTGGAAAAACGTACGGCAAGAAGCTTACGGCAAAACTGTAAGACTCAAATGAGACAATAATGCAGTAAGTCATAGGTCAGTGGAAGAAAAGGGAATTTTATCTACACCAGCTACAATATGAGAATATCTCCTATCCCGGAAAATGGCAAGAATCGACATCCCAAAGTAGGATCTCTTTGGGGCAGAGCTGGACATAAGTCAGGTATGGAATGGGGCACAAACGACCAACTTCTAGAAGCTTTGTTTGACACCTCAACCACTAAAATACAGATACTGCTTTAGATGGTCTTCCAAAGGTCATGGTTCCATTTGTGTGCCTCAGTTTCCCCCAGAGTCAATTATAGAGCATCTGCCTGGTGACCTCCATATTGAAAATGGGAGCAATCTGGTTTCCCTTCCTGAAGATGTATCACTCTTTCTCACTACGGAGTATTACTAGGTGATTGACACAAGGATCCCAGAGAGGAGCCAAGCTGAATAAAACTGTACAGTTATAATTATTGGGGTTTTTATTAACATGAGGTTATCATTCTATTATATATTATTACATTATTTGGCTTTCTGGACTTTACATATACTAGCAAATCTCAAGACTGGAAGGTGTATTAAATTATATCCAGCTCAACCAGACCTCCAGTGTCTCTTTTTCTAATATAAGAGTAATATTTTTTCCTTATATACCACACCTATCAAGTGGCCTGACAGCCCTAGGGATGGGGAACTCACTACCTTGAAAAGAGTGGTTTATACTTGGACAGCCATTCCTTGCAATGGCTTAGGATACCTTGCTGTTATTTTAACCAGTTGGCCTCAGTTTTATTTGGGGTCCATATATAAAAAATTGGGCCCTCCTTTTCCCTTCAGATGTCAGAAGTAGCTATCATTGTATTTTCCAATTTCTTCACCATCCTAAAAAAAAAAAAAAAAAGTGGATTTTTTTTTTCTGTATCTTCCTCCCTCAAATTTTTCAGCACCTAGCACAATATCTGGCACACTGAAGATAAGAAAAATGTTTGTTAGTAAATTAATGACTAGATGACTTGGGGTCATTGGTCTCTGATCTCATTTGTCTATGGTCTTCTAAAAAGGAAATACTAGAATGAAGTTATTAAGATTTTACCTAATTAGAGTGGAGGTGGGGGAGGGGGAAGGGGCAGGAGAGGGAAACTATCACTCTCCATTCTGGAAAATACATGATATTTGTCTCCTTGTATTAAATTGATTTGTATCTTAAATGCTAAATTAAATGATGAAAGGTGGACCTAGGAAGAATACGGGAGATGTCTTGACAGTGTTAAAGGATCTCAGAATCCTTTGCATTTGTTTTCCCCCCAGAGTGAGATCAGTTTCAGGCAGGCAGTTTGAGCTAGGAATGATAACCAATGGATCTGTCTCTGTCTCTCCCTAATTCCCACTCTTAGCAGACACAGGCCCTGGAGCTCCTGTGAGTCTTTGGCCCAGGGTAAGGTGCTTCATTCATTCCACCTGCCAATAGTCACCGTTCCCTTAACGAGCAGTTTCCAGAGACTAAGACTCAAATTTCTCCTCTGGAGAACAGGGAGCCCCGAATGGGCCATCTAACCTCACAGATCAGATCTGGATAAAGACTAGCCCAGTCTTCCAGGGTCAGACCAAGCCTTTTTCTGACATCTGTTCAAGGACCCAGCAATTACCCTAAGTATCCAGAACAACTCAAAAGAAGCCCCAAACTGACTCCTTTTTTGGAGTCATAACCGTGGAGAATGTCAACGTATATTATAAAGGCAGTTTAGAATGAGATACTAAGAACTCTAAAGCAGTTCCAGGAATTCAAAACAAGGCCTCTTTATTCAAGATGTGTTTACAGAGCCACTGGGAAGTACGGTGACTAAAATCAGAGGCACTAGGCAAAGAGGCCAAAATCAGACTCGGAGCTGGCAGCCCCAGGCGTCACTCCTGGCTCCACAACCATGGGCAAGTTGCCTAACTCACAGCGTTTTACTTTTCTCTTTTACAAAATGGAGATAAAAGTGGTTTACTTCATGGCACTTGGGTGGCTCAGTCGGTGAAGTGTCTGCCTTCAGCTTAGCTCATAATCCCAGCGTCCTGGGATCAAGCCCCTCGTGGGACCCCTTCTCAGTGGGGAGTCTCCTTCTCTCTCTCACTGCTCGTTCTTTCTCAGATAGATAAATAAATCAAATTTTTAAAAACTGATTTTATTTCACCAGATTTTGTAAAGACTAAATTAATATATTCATGTTAAAATGCCTAGAATAGGGATACCTGGGTGGCTCAGTGGGTTAAAGCCTCTGCCTTCAGCTCAGGACATGGTCTCAGGGTCTTGGGATCCAGCCCCTCAAAGGTCTCTCTGCTCCGCTGGGAGCCTGCTTCCCCCTCTTTCTCTGCCTGACTCTCTGCCTACTTGTGATCTCTCTCTTTGTCAAATAAATAAATAAAATCTTTAAAAAAAATAAAATGCCAGGCGCCTGGGTGGCTCAGTGGGTTAAGCCGCTGCCTTCGGCTCAGGTCATGATCTCAGAGTCCTGGGATCGAGTCCCACATCGGGCTCTCTGCTCAGCGGGGAGCCTGCTTCCTCCTCTCTCTCTCTGCCTGCGCCTCTGCCTACTTGTGGTCTCTCTCTGTCGGATAAATAAATAAAATCTTTAAAAAATAATAATAAGGGGCGCCTGGGTGGCTCAGTGGGTTAAAGCCTCTGCCTTCGGCTCGGGTCATGATCCCGGGGTTCTGGGATCGAGCCCCGCATCGGGCTCTCTCCTCGGTGGGGAGCCTGCTTCCTCCTCTCTCTCTCTGCCTGCCTACTTGTGATTTCTGTCTGTCAGATAAATAAGTAAAATCTTTAAAAATAAATAAATAAATAAATAAAAATTAAAAAAATAATAATAATAAAAAATAAATAAAATGCCTAGGGCGCCTGGGTGGCTCAGTGGGTTAAAGCCTCTGCCTTCAGCTCAGGTTATGGTCCCAGGGTCCTGGGATCCAGCCCCACATCAGGCTCTCTGCTCAGAGGGAGCCTGCTTCCTCCTCTCTCTCTGCCTGCATCTCTGCCTACTTGTGATCTCTGTCTGTCAAGTAAATAAATATCTTTTAAAAAATAAATAAATAAATAAAATAAAATGCCTAGAATAAAGAAAGTACATAATAAAAATTTGCTATTATTATTAGATGCTGAAATGAAAAAGGCCCTGGTCCCCCAAGTAGTTGAAAACATTGTTTTCCAGCAGGAACAGGATGGCGCATTGCCCCGGAAAGTTCCCTGGGCAAGACGGAACAAGTTGAAGTAAGAATGAAATTCTTTTGAATTTAATAAACATATCTTTGTTTACCTTTATAGAAGGCAAACGAACAGAAAGGTCTCTAGGCAAAAGGAAGTAATAGTGTATTGGTGGTGACAAAAATGTGCATGAACACCAGTGTTCAAGGCATCATGTCATGTCAACTGTAATCAATTTGGGAACCTAGAGGAAGAATGTATCAGTAAGATGGCTGGAACCATCTTAATCAACTTTCCATTGTTGACACCTCCAGAGTCTGTGACAGTGACTTATGCATGGCAGTTGCCAAATAAAAGGTCGTTCATCTGTATTGAATTCTGACATGATGTATTGAATTCATCATCATGTGAGCAGTAGAATCATGGCTAAAAACTGGGGTTGTGGACTCAGATCATCTGGACATGAATTCAAGTTCTTATGAGAACTCAGACTTGCCCATGTTACTGTACCCTTCTGTTTTCCTCATCAGAAAAATGCAGATGATGACAGCAATGGTTTCACAGGGCCTTTTTGAAAACTGATTGAAGGAATCTGTGAAAACTGGTAACTGGAATATAATAAATGATGGCTGATTGGCAGCTATCATGATTATAGTTTGAAATGGACCTTGAAGAATGAGTTAAAGCTGTAAGATTAAATAATCTCATTACAGAGGAGTTGGTGATGGAGAATATAGTGAGCGGCTGAGGGGGAGCTGGAAGAGGAGGTAGTGAAAGTCTGAAATATCATTTAGGACCAGAACCAAGAGACCTGCAAAAACAAAACAAGAACAAAAGAGTTGCATCATTATTCTACCAGCAAAATAAGGTCATTGGGGTTGTTTCATCAAAGATGGTCATGGTAAGACTTAACCAGACAAACCTGTCCAGACAAAAAGCAGGTCAGCTATGGCTCTGCAGGAGCAAGGGCTACTGTGGGTTGAGCAGGGTGGTGGCCTTAGGCTTGTAAAGGATACAGATACTAAAGATATTACCAAGATGCAGTTAAAGGGTGGCTGATTGGATGTGGGGAAGGCAGCCCCACATGAGATAATATATGTTCAGAAGAGTTGGCCTTGTAAGCTTTTAGTTCCTCTAGGACATGAATTTCCAGAGTCCAAACCCTAATGCTAAAAGTCAACAGAACGGGACAGAGAGGAGAATACGAATTCCTGGGATTCAGCTGAGAGTCTTGCCTGGTGGTGAATGAACAAGGAAACAAACACACGGCGGTCACACCAAAAATGGATTTCACTGGGTTCGAATGAAGTTTTAAGTCCCATGTTTTCTTTGGTGCTAATATACATCCTCATGAAAAATTTTGAGACTGGATACAATGGTTTTGTCTGTTCAATATTTTGGCTAAGGTCAGACCCTTTTAAGTTATTGGGGTATAGGGGAATGATTACATCAATGAATTGATAAGAAATAAAACAATTAAAACAACAACCACCTCACACCCATTAGGATGAGCACTATCAAAGAAACCAACACAGAAAATAGCAAGTGTTCACAGGACGTGGAGAAATTGGACACACACACTTATGGGATTGCAAAATGGTGCAGCCATTATGGAAAACAGTATAGAGGTTCCTCAAAAAATTAAAAGTAGAACTACCATATAATCTGGCCATCTTACTTCTGGGTATATGTCCCATAGAATTCAAAGCAAGATCTCAAAGAGATATTTTCACAACCTGGTTCATAGCAGTATTATTCACAATAGTTAAGAGATGGAAGCAACCCAAATGTCCATCAGTGAGTGAGTAGATAATGAGGATATGGTATATACATACAGTAAAGTATTATTCAGCCTAAAAATAAAAGTCTTATCACATGCTATGAACAAGGTCACATGGATGAAGCTTGAAGACACTATGCTATATGAAACAAGCTAGTTAAAAAAGACCAATACTGCATGATTCTACTTATATGAGGGATCTAAAGTAGTCAAACTCTTAGACACAGAAAGTGGAGTGGTGGTTGCAGAGGCTGGAAAGAGGGAGAAATGACAGTTGTTGTTTATTGGGTATAGAACGAAAGTGTCAGATGGTAAAAGTGTTGAGATAAATGACAACACAGGGTTGCAAAAAATATGTTTAATTCCCTATTTACACGTCCATTTTCTTCCACCAAAGTAAGCAGTTTTTAGGAAAAGAGCAAGCGCTGTTCATATTTGTACCCCAGACAGAGCTTCCTTGTTGTCTCTGATACCCATTCTCCCCTCCTCTCCTAGATGACAGTTCAATATGAAGACTGCATTTCCCAGAGGACATAAGCAGAAGTAATATGTGCACTTCTAAGTTTTTTCCTAAAAGGGAAGAGGCATACCTTTCACGTCCATCTTCCCGCACTTTCTGCTGTATGAGATGTGGTTATGGTGGTAAATCATCTTGAACCAGCTGGATGAGGGCGACATTGTAGGGATGGCAGAGAAGATACAAGGAAAGGATCCTGCATTCCTCTGAACCTCCTCTCCTGTTAAGGGGTTGACAGCATAGTGTTAGTGTGGGATACACCCTCAGTGTGTCCCAAGTGGCCCAAACTAATTTACACCCCAGCACCTTGCATAGCTCCTACAAATTGCTTCATAAAGATGGAAGGAGAGCGGGGCACCTGGGTGGCTCAATGGGTTAAGCCTCTGCCTTCAGCTCAGGTCATGATCTCAGGGTCCTAGGATGGAGCCCCACATCTGCTCAGCGGGGAGCCTGCTTCCCCCCTCTCTCTCTCTGCCTGCCTCTCTACCTAATTGTGATCTCTCTCTGTCAAATAAATAAGTAAAATATTTTTAAAAAAAAGAAAAAAATTTCCAAGGTATGTGTCAGTAAGGATACATTTAGATGATGGCAAGACCATAGAAAGTGAAAGAAACTTTCCTTCAAGTGAGTCATGAACACACCACTTTGGTTCCCCTGCGTTTCCATTTCTTTGTACCAAGTCAGTCTTTCTGTGACAACACCCTCCAATTTGGTCTTGCTTCACTTAGTTACTTATTTAGTGAAAGGCTTTGTTATTAAAAGTCTTGTCTTAAATGAGGCAAGAATTTCCTTCTTTGGTTTGCAGGCTTTTTTCCTGAGATGCATGAGGTTTTAGATGTTTCAAAGAGCTTTCAAATCCAAATTTACCCGACAAATTCTGAGGGATGGCCAGAGGACATATTATTAATGTCATTCTACAAGCAAGTGCACACAGCACATCGCTGCCTCCATAAATAGTTACGTATTGGGCACTAGCCAAAGAAATAGAAATCCAAGATGGTAAGTGACTTGCTAGGTCACAGCTAGTTCGTGCAATGCCATGATGAAGATGGAAAGCCAAAGACTTCCCACATCTAATCACTCTAGACTGAATGAACAATAACTTCTGAAGAGCTTCAGTCAACTCCTCAAGAATAACTTCCTCTGGAAATACTAGGAGGCATTCTAATCTTCATCCCTTCTGCTTGAAGCCCAGAATGTCTCATGATTGCCATTTTTTTCACCATTACTTATGAAGAAAAACAGAGAAGCACATTTTCTAATTATTTTATACTAGCTCCTGGAACTGGTATAAAATGGAACAGCGGGAAACTCAAGGAAAAGTCTCATTCATTTCCAAGTAACCAAGGTCAATACCATAGGGAAACAAAACCTGCCACCTCAAAATGTGTCTCTTTGGCATTGTATTTTTTTTTCAGGTTGATTATTGTTTTAAGAAACAAAAGACTCAAAAAGCTTTTCTTTTTGCCTTTCCCCTAACTACCTAAAAAATTTTAGATGGAGGATTTACTCCAGGGAGGGAGTTATCATCACAGATAACTATAGTAAAATATGAATTAGGTGTGGTAGATGAGGAGCAATTTGGCAAAATCTGTGTTAAAATTCCTCTCTATGTCCCATTGTTTCTGCACTGCCCAACAAACATTTGTTTACTGGAGATTTTTTCATCCTTCTGTGAACTGTCTTTCTTCCGTTGAAGTCACAGACTCCTATCCTCTTCTTTTTAACTCTGTTTGGTCACATGCCTGACTGCCTGGGGCCTCATATTCTCATAGAGCCTCTGTATGTTTTGTAATTTTATCCTGTTAACTTCATCAGGTCAATTTAATTTTTAGACCACCAAAAGAGTCTTGAAAGGATAGGAAAATTTTTCCTCTCCAATCATTCCACTCTTTGCTTCCATGAAAAGCAGCCCATCCATATAACTGTAAATATCTTGTTCATCTTCATTCTTTATGTTTATCTAGAAAGTTCTATGGCAGGCATATAAGCTTGCACGTTCTCTTGCTTGAGACAGAAAAATATTTCATTGTGTCCATATCCATAAAAATATATTTTTTAAAAACCACAGTAAGAATCCATGGAAGCTAGTCACAGAAAGGTTTCTGAAAGGAGATACAGATAGGCTTTTTGGCTGCTAGGACCTTGTGATTTTGACTAAGGTGCCTCATCCAGCTGGCCTTGTGTGTGCAGTTAATATCAATGATAAGGACAACTTGTGTTGCCTCTCAGCCACCAAGGAACCTCAGTGTATATTGTTTCCAAATCATAGTCCTCAAAGGCCTGGTCTACCTCTACTTCTTTCCTTAAGAACTTCCCTGATCTTTCTAGTAGCTCTCTAGATACATTACTTCTTAGACTCCCCCTAGTCCTCCTGCTGTCTCCCCTTCTCCATCATCCACAACTATATTTGATGTTGAATGATTTAGATATTACTAACATCACTTCTGCTGTTGCTTCATCTGCATGGCAAATACTGAGTGTCTCATTCCACTGGTCATTCCAGGTGTTTTCTTGTCTATGACTTCTGTGGTTAAACATTTTACTCTTCTGGGCTAGTTACAGAGCCTGGCCCATGTGTTATATTTCTTTGCCCTTAGCAAGAGTAAATGGTCTTCCCCACCTGTCCTCTGCCCCAGTGGGACCCCAAGATCCTGACTGAGAAGAAGGCAGAACTGAGGACGAGGAGCTACAACCCTTTTGATTCTGTCACTTACTCTTCCATCCTGCTAGCTGGAATCTCACCCACTGAAATCAATCCCTTTTTCTGTATCCTTAGCCAAGCTCTTCATATAATGGGAGCTGAATAAAATAAATATTCATTGAATAAATAAGCCAATAAATCAAGAAGTTAATTAGGTATTCTCTGTGCTCAATTCAGTGGGCCACTCTGGGACAGCCTTTCTGTGTGATACAGCAATGGGTAGCCCCAAGCAAGAAAACTGTGTGCAACACAAGCCCAAACATGGGGAAGCCACAAAAAGAGCCCAGGAAGTTCAGAAATGAATTCTGTTTTCCATGCAAGAAACTAAAGATGGGTGATAAGGATGAGAATGAGAAAATTCAAGCAGCATTTTAAAACCATGATTCAAGTAGCATTTTAAGTGAAACTGGAAAGTTTTTGCCCTACCTACACTTGTTACATCTAACTAGTTAAGGAAATATAATGGGGAAATGCAGTGAAATGGTGCACCTGGGAACTCTGCTCGCGACCAGACATCCTAGATGTTTGTTAATGGAAGCTAGAGCCAAGTTGGGAGTGTCTTGCCCTTGAAATTAGCACAGGCCCTAATGTTGGCAGGCAGGATGTCTGTTTAGGCTTCCTAAATGCAATTTGCATGGAAACCAAATGGAAAAACTGGTCCCCCAGTTTCTGAACTGGGAATCAGTGTTATAAGATGATACCGATAATTCCTTGCATTTAGACAGAACTTGAAGTTTCAGAACAGTTCCCAAGCAATTCCCAAACATAAGCATTATCTTACTTGAGTCTCTCAACAGCCCTCTGGGGTGGGTGTTATTCCAAGTTTACTGAATATCTTTAGGACTTGATACTGCTTCTTTGACTTCAGAAAAATGGGTCAATTACTGCTTCCTTTTAACTAACAGATACTGAGCTCTTTGTCTCAATAGGTACCACCTTCATGCCCTAAAAAACAAAACCAAAAATAAAACAGGGAGTCAACAGGGAAAGCTCCTACAGTCTTGACAGAACTAGCTCATCAGGACACTCACCAGTACTTCTCATGATTTCTGCATGAAACAAAGCAGCCTGCAGTTGTCACAGTGGGGTCCCCATCTGTAAAATCCCAAAGACTCACAGAGTTTTAGAATAGAAATAAATTTAGAGATTATATGGCCCAATACCTTCACTTCAGTGAGAAGGAACGTGAGGTCTAGAAAGGTAAGATGAGAGTGTGTAGGTTCCAATCCCAGCACTGTCCCTAAACTAATTCCTTAACATCTCTATGCCTCAGTTTTTCCAGATGCAACATGGGAATAATAGTATCTACCTCCTATTGTGGTGCAGATTAGGACAGAAGCGGAACACAGTAAGTACTGAGAATTTAGTAATCATTAGAGAATTTAGTAATCAGTAGAGTTGATACTATAATCCCACTTCTACCCAGCACAGAGAGAAGGGTTGGGGGTTGGGATTAAAATCTGACTATAAAATATGACTCCCCAGTATTCTGTTCCCTACTGGACAGTTTCTATGAGAGGAGTTCTTCTGCTCTCTTTGAAGTGCCACAGGCATGACAAATAAATTCTTATTTTTCACATCTAAATCCATAACCGAAACTGGATTCAGAGAAACCTTGAGGTAGAGGGTGTCTAAGAATGTGGTATCAGGAAGACATCTACCATTGCCCTTAAGAATGGCACAATCAGTTGATCTGGAATCTTTCTTAGTCATGGAGTTTCAGGCAGATGAGCTACAGTGTGGGGGAAACGGTAATTTCAGGGATAGGATCAAAGTATACGAGTTCTCCCTCTCATTTTTAGTGGCTGATTGCCCAATGTTCTCTCTGTGAAAAGGGATGGGAGGAAGGAAAACAAAATAAAACAAAAATCAAAAAGTCTGATATTTGAGAGTTATTGCAGAAAAAAAAATAAATTTACATAGGGTCTAGAGGAAGGAAGATGGGGAAGAGGCAGAACACAGAGGATCTTTAAGGTGTGAAAATACACTATATGATACTATAATTGTAGATACATGTCATTACCCATTTATCCAAACCACAGCATGTACAGCACCAAGATGAGCCAAGAGAAAGCCCTAAGGTAAACTATGGACTCTGGATAATGGCATAGGCCCATAAATTGTAACAATTGTCCACTCTGGTGGGGGTTGCAGATAATGGGAGAGGCTACACATGTGTGGGAGTAGGGGGCCTATAGGAAATCTCAATACCTCTACTTTTTGCTCAAAACTGCTTTGAAAAAAATAAATCTATTTAAATAAAGAATGAAATTTAACACACCTAACTATAGAATTGGCTGATTCCTTCCCAAAGCCAGATCCCTGGGATAATAATTTAACGAGATACAGTTATTTCATTTGAAGGGAGACAGAGTAGCTAGACCTAGTACTAGAGAGATTCTCATCACAAAAGCCAGTCATGATGTTCCAAAAATATCCAGGTACAGAAGCCTGTGGAATAGAGTCATAGAATATTAGACCACAAGAACCTGGAGAAGGTGGTCAGTCGGTCCAAATCCTCTTTGTTGTCCCCATAGCCTAGCCATAAACGTGCAGCTTAGTAGGTTTTCAAAGTCTGATAAAGAACAGGGAGAAACTGAGCCAGAACATTTATGAGATAAGTAAGACTGCATTTGTCCCCTGGGATATTGAGGTTCCATTTGACTCCATGGCCCAAGAGAATGAAATCAGATTCTGGAACCTGATGACCACATCCCTCTTTGACAAGCGCCAGTTACCTCCACCTGCCTTAAGAGCATAGCCTTGTTTTCATCATGCTCACACAGTAATCTTTACCCAGATCCTGGGACTACTAGAATAAGCAGAAGCAGCTCAGATTTTCCAGCTCTCCTCTAGTCAGGAAGAGCCTTCTTTCCTTCAGGAAAAAAATGAAAGAAAAAACTTGGAAATAACAGAGGTGTTTGGGACAACACTAACACAAACACATTGTGAATCATTTTTATAAAACCATTCTTTTTTTTAATTAAATTTATTTATTTTCAGCATAACAGTATTCATTATTTTTTCACCACACCCAGTGCTCCATGCAATCTGTGCCCTCTATAATACCCACCACCTGGTACCCCAACCTCCCACCTCCCCACCACTTCAAACCGCTCAGATTGTTTTTCAGAGTCCATAGTCTCTCATGATTCACCTCCCCTTCCAATTTCCCCCAACTCCCTTCTCCTCTCTAACTCCCCATGTCCTCCATGCTATTTGTTATACTCCACAAATAAGTGAAACCATATGATAATTGACTCTCTCTGCTTGACTTTTCACTCAGCATAATCTCTTCCAGTCCTGTCCATGTTGCTACAAAAGTTGGGTATTTATCCTTTCTGATGGAGGCATAATACTCCATAGTGTATATGGAATGCCATTATCTATTATTGTTGTTGTTGCTGTTTCTTAATATTGTTGATTTTTCTTCCCCTGTCCAAGGGCTGAAGTCAGAGACTTTAACAAAGGAGTCAGGAACTCACCAACAACCAGAGTAAACTTAGAATTTGGATTTTATCTCAGATTTTACCACTTACTGTCAACTTAACCTAGTTGCCTCCAGGAGGAAAGAGCATAATAACACTCTTCCCCTAAGGATTATTATGATGATCTCCAGAGGGAAAGACGTATGTGGTACTCATTGTTATTAGTGTGCAGGGCCCCCAACAGCTTGAGCCTGCAAACAGATTCTCATAGCCTCTCTGACCACCTGTTTAGATGACAGGTATTACGGGAATATTCTCTAACCAAGTTACACCATGTTCTTCTTCCAAGACTTTTTCTTTGTAACTCAACGAAAATGACCCTGGAGGGCTCTGTATAACCAGAATCTACAGCTAATACATTACAGTTACTCAAAAATTATTTCTTGTATGGGGACACCTGGGTAGCTCAGTCAGTTAAGTATCCAACTCTTGATTTCCCGTCAGGTCATGATCTGACCTGGTTCTGGGATGGAGCCCCACTTCTAGCTCCCTGCTCAGCAGGGGAGCCTGCTTCTCCCTCTCCCGCTGCCCCTTCTGCCACTTGTGTTCTCTTTCTCTCTAAAATAAATAAATCGTTTAAAATTTTTTCTTGTATGAATAAAATAATTAATGGGGTGACAAACAGATCACAAAGCTCAGCTAAACCCAGGAGGAGTGAGATGCCAAGATGTCCTTAAAGACCAGGCGAGGGAGAAAGCTAGCCACCAGGAAACTGGGCTGTCTTTGTGGTTTCCTGGGAACTTAACTCAAACACCTTGGAAATCTCAAGCACCATGAAAAATGCTGAAGAGTGATAAGCCAGCTACTGGCAGCACGAACAGCAAGAAGATAGAGTTGGTAAGACCCAGAGAGCAACCCAGAATTGGAACAGGACTCCCTTGGGGCAGAGGAAACAGGCATAAAAGGGCCAAGATTCCACTTTTCATGGTGGGCAGTCTTCAGTCTCCAGTGGGAAATGTACTGGGAACAAAGTAGGGAATTACACAGAAGCCAGCTATGCCAAGATCAAGTAAATCTCAGGCCTAGGCCCTTCCCCCACATTCTAGTCTCCTTATGGTAGAAGAAGAATTTGTTTGATTCACCAAAATTTGCTGGGACAGTCACAGGGGGCTGAATGAGTAGGAGTCTTTACCTATAGGGCACAAAAACAAAAATTTCAGAACAAGTCGAGAATTTTTTAAAAAGGCAAAGCAGGGAGTAAAAGAAGGAAGATTATAAATTGGAAGTAACTTGGAATTACATTAAATGCAGGGGTCACTTTCAAATAAAAATGCATTGAGTGCTTGCCTGCTGGGAATTAAGCAGAGATGACCAGTATAGTAACAGAGTGCAAGAATTTGCCAGAAAAGTTAAGTACAAAGCCTCAGAGACCAATCCAAATCATTATGACCATGTCCTCTTACTTGAGATAATCAAAACAAATAAAAGAAAAATAGAAAACAAAAGGAAAAACCCACAGGTGTGGAAGAACATGAAAAATAATTTGTAGCTCCAAATATACTCTGGGAATATATGCATGCTGGCAAAGTCCAATTGGCCATTTAGGTCATGTTTTGGTTTTAAAATTGGTTTTCCTCCATTGAGGAAATAGAGTTAGGGGATAGAGGGGGTGAGGACAAGAGGAAGATTGGCGCGCTGGTGCCATAAATCACCGGAAGGAGAACGAGAGAAAGTGATAAACTATGTCTCACTTGCAAGACAAGAGGATGAAAAGCAGCACCAAGTTTGGAGAAACTCTGAAAAGTAACAAGACAAAGGAAGTCTTCACTGGGTCCTTGTGCGACCCAGACACGATGAGGACACTACGGCATAGGGAGGTTAAGTAACTTGTCTAAGGGGCACCTGGGTGGCTTAGTCATTGGGTGTCTGCCTTCGGCTTGGGTCACGATCCCAGAATCTGGGATCAAGCCCCGCCTCAGGCTCCCTGCTCAGCGGGAAGCCTGCTTCTCTCTCTCCTACTCCTCTGGCTTGTGTTCCCTCTTGCTGTCTCTCTGTCAAATAAATACATTTAAAAGAAAAAAGAAGAAGAAGAAGAAAAGAAACTTGTCTAAGGACGCAGAGCCAGTTAATGAACTTCCTGGACTAGTGAAATATGCCTAACAGCTTCAACAAACGGCTTCGTCAAAAGCTGATTCAAAGCCTGTAAACCAGACCCAAGCCCAGCTTTCAACCTTACAGCACTTTTTCTCTAGCCCAAATTCTTCTAACCAGTCTGCAAAGGACTCAAGGATGAGCTTCCAAGAAAGAAAGAGAGCGAACCAAAACCCGTAGAAACAAGCACAGGACCCTGGTGATAAGAAGCAAGGCGGTGTCCTTGATGGTTCTCCACCCTGTTTCTACAAAAGCAAACAAATGAGTCGGAGCTGGGGAAGTGAAAGGATCAGCAGCTCAATCCAGGGTCCTGGGGCAGGAGCCTCCAGGAGTATCACCTTCCTGAGTTGTGCCAAGCCCGCAAGGCCCAAGGCTAAATGCTACAGTCTTCTGATTCACCAAAACTGAAGGAGGCCAACACAGGTATGGACAAACAAGAAAGAAGTTGATGGATGAGAAAAAGACTCCAGTACAAGGGAATTTCACAGTCAAAGAAGGAGTTCATGTTTCTCTGAAAAGGCAAGCATAACTTAACATGTGTGCCACCTGAAACCAGAAAGCACATTTAATTTTTTTTAAAGATTTAATTATTTGACAGAGACAGATCACAAGTAGGTAGAGAGGCTGGGGGTAGGTGAGGGAAGCAGGCTCCCTGCTGAGCAGAGAGCCCGATGTGGGGCTTGATCCCAGAACCCTGAAATCATGACCCAAGCCAAAGGCACAGGCTCAACCCACTGAGCCACCCAGGTGTCCCAATTTTTTTTTAAATTTACTTATTTGAGAGAGAGAGGGTGAGAGAGAGCATGAGAGAATGAGGGTAGAGGGTCAGAGGGAGAAGCAGACTCCCCACTGAGCAGGGATCCTGATGCGGGACTTGATCCTGGGATTCCAGGATCATGACCTGAGCCAAAGGCAGTTGCTTAACCAACTGAGCCACCCAGGTGCCCCCAGAAAGCACGTTTAAGTAGCAAGAGCCTCCCCAGGCCCAGAGCGGGCAACAGAAAGCAGAGACCAGCCCCAAGCTCACAGAGCATCCTGTTTACTGCCCACGCCCTGGGGCTCCTGGGAGAAACCAGGACCTCATCATGGTGCCCAATGCCTGGGTCCCACCAGACAGCTCCTTTGCTCCTGTGCCTCTGCTCAGGTGGCTCAAATGCCTCCTTAAGTGGTACACCCCACAAGGGCCCCCAGAGAGACCTGCCTTCCTCACTTTGGGTTCTGCCCTACACAACACTCCCACCAGTTAAGGGAATGAAGGCAGTGACAGTGACCCCAGCCTCCCCTCCTGCTATTTCATCCAGCCCCTCAGAGTTCACTCCTCCTCCTGTTGCTTCACCCTGAGCTGAAGCACACCCCAGCAGAGTTCCCAGGCTGCCTTCGGAGGCTCACCACCCCGGGCCTCCCCACCTCGGGTCCCACTGTGCCCCGTCCCATTGCCCAAGTCCTACATATCAATGAAATCCCAACCAAATTCACCATCTGTCCTTCCTAGAGAATTTGCAGTTTTGTATCATGAACACTTAGCTTGTCATTTGTTGTCTTCATTGTCATTACCCTTTTCTTTCTAAGACTAAATGCATAATCTTCATCAGGACAGGGATGCACTGCTACTCCTGTTTGTATCTCCAGAGCCATACATCACACAGTGCTTTTAATAATGAGAAGGAGAAGGAAGAAGAACTTGTGCTCCTTCTGATTTCCGGATACATTTCCATACCACTGGCTGAGTACATTTTACAAGTCAGGCACTATCCTCAGCATCAAAGAGGCATGATTATCCTCCTGATCCTCAGTGAGCTCCTGATCAAAAGGGCGGAACAAACATGCAATATGATGGGTTTTAAGAGTAAAATATCTAAGAAGAGGAGGAAAGAAACACAGCTGAGTCAAAAAGATGAAGGGACACATGCTGGGTTTTCTGGAAACTGGTGCTTAGGTGTGGCTTAAGAGTAAAAAACAAAGATCATATTTTCAAAACAGCAACAGAATCCTTCAATTCCGGACCATTTCCTGTGTTATTCCTCCTTTCACACAGAGCAACCTGCCTGTGCTTTAGGCGTGGCCACTCACAATAAGCTTAGCTTAAGCAAAACACAATTAAGGAATCGAATGTCCTAGAAACCTACTGTAGGTTAAGCAATCTTAACCTACAGAAACGCTGAGGTAAGTATTGTTATTCCCAATTTATGGACGCAGTGAATGGAACAAAATGAAAAGTTCAGCTTCTTGTTTGAGGTCACTCCGTGGGTGAGTGGCTGAACAGGGAACACCACTCCACAGTATCTGACATTTAGGGACAAACTTTGAACCTCCGTAGCATACCATAGTGTTCCCACTGCCAGAACAAAGGAAACCCATATATGACGAGTCTCATACCAAAAGGAAGACTAAGAATCACACAGTGTTAGAGCTTGAAATGACTTCAGAAATCTTGTCATATGCCCTGATCTTAGAGATCCAGGATGAATGCCCTAAAGCCAGTTGTCAAATGTTCTCATTCCCCAGCTGACCTTTTCTCACACAGTGTTTTGTTAGCCATTGTTCATGGAGCTGTATCTAGATCACATCTTGACTGAAAGAGCACAGAAAAACAAAATTCCAAATAGGGTGTGTCTGGCCTTTCGTGCTTAGGAAGCCAGATTTTTATAGAGCGCAGACTCATGAAGATCCCTGGATGTTACTGTTCTAATCTGGTGGGTAGCTCCTCAATTCTTCTAGGCCCCACTGTTTCTAGTTATAATAAATATGAGGAATAAACACCTTCTGCTGGACAGAAGGCCCAATTCAAATACACCTACTTTTGAGCAGAATGAAAGCAATCAGGTCTCCAGGAGAATCACTGTGACAATACCCAGGACCAAAGTTGTCTGTTCATGTGTACAGCGCACCACCTACCCAGATGAAAGTCTGTCTTTCCATTCGCTCACAGGATGGGCCTTTGTTATGAACTGGTCTGTGGTGTTGCTGGGCCATGTACCTTGGGAGCTGCAAAGAAGGGTAAGACAGTCCTCATGGATGAAGGAGGCTGGTAAATGTCAACACAAAGGGCTCAGATCCAAAATAATAGACAACAAGAAGCAGACATCCAAGCAGTTACAGACTAATGCATTCAAGAAGCATTTCTCAGCAAGCATTTGTGGGGTAAGCCAAAGAAGAAGGCTTAGAGATGGTAGAGGAGAAAGCAAAGGGCTCTTGAAGGGTAGGGAGAAGTGGTCAGTCAGAGAAGGCCAGGAAAGAACCTTACTAAGGAAGCAATAAAAACAGAAACAGTGGTAGGAGTAAATAGAAAAGAACTGGAAGAAACCATATTCCAGAAAGAATGGAAAAATCTCAGAGCATAAGCAACAATGCTAAACTCATATCATTCAGAAGGGTCCTGGAATCCACTCCATTAGATAGTATTTCAAATATAGATTGTCACAGGCTCACCAGTAGCTTTCACTGGTAGCACATTCCTTGGCTTAGAAAGACTTTATACCTCTTCTAGTCAAAATAGTAGTACCTAATCCATTCATAGTAATAATTCCAGAGAGTTTGACTCAGTCCAACTCCAACAATCATGGTCATTCCTGAAGCTGGAGCCAGGTGAGTATTACATAAAATACTGTTCATAATTTTTTAGCCCCAACAAATGTTTGTTGAGCATATATTATGTGCAAGACTAAAAGGAAAGAGTAGTCTCTCCTCCTACTCCCTCCCACTTTCATTTGAAAGGAAAAATGGAAAGAAGGGAGTTGCATAGGGTACTAGGCCGTGATTCTATAATCTAGTTTAGGAGGCAGGTATGTAATGAGGCAGAGGAGGAAAAAAAAAGGAAGAAACGATGTTCTGAGAATCCAGAACATGTGACTGAAACCAAGAATTGAGAAACTTGTATTGGAAAAGGTAGCATTTGGTTTGGACTTTGAAGATTGAGAAATTAGAGTTGAAAAGGATTTTCTGAGCCTGAAGCCCTGTTTCACTAGGCTACTACAAATGTCAACTACTAGGGGAAGATAAGTTATTAGCCTTTGGGTGGAGGTTGTCCACTGATGTTCTGGCTCTCTCCTAATTCCTCCAAAGGGATTCATTCCACTAAAAAGATAAGGAGACCTTATTCTTCCTTGAGGCCATTAAGACAGATATTCTTGATGTAATAGCCTCATTTATACAGAAAAAAGCTATGTGCTGTTTCTTCTGTCCACCATGTTGAAATGAGATTTTATGTTTCTCAAACCATTTCTGATTCACTCTGGATCTCAGAATGAGACCAGCTCTTAGGAAGGGTCTTCACCCTACTTAGGTACCCCTGTGACCTGTGCTTGAAAACACTGGCATCCCAGGCTAAGGAAATCTTTAAAATTTTTGAAGCCTGGGAAAAAAATAAACAAATTGACATTTAAGAAGTATTACTTAGGGGCATCTGTATAGCTTAGTTGATTAAGCAACTGCCTTCTGCTCAGGTCATGATCCCGAAGTCCCAGGATCAAGTCCTGCATCAGGCTTCCTGCTCAGTGGGGAGTCATCTTCTCCCTCTGACCCTCCTATCTCATGCTCTTTCTCATTCTCTCTCCCTCAAATAAATAAATAAAATCTTTTAAAAAGAAAAGAAATATTACATAAATACATATTCTGTGTGCATGTGTGTGTATGAGAGAGAGATTGAGAGATCTAATCCTTGTACTAGTTCAAAACTATTGTCCACATATGGACATCTCATTTTTCCCACTAAGAGAGGAAGACCATGTTTGCCCCAATTATACAACATGAGCTAATGACTCCTCCTCTGAGCATAGCCAGTAGTGCTTTCAAGCACAGGTCGTGGGGGTACCTAAGCAGAGTAAAGATCCTTCCTGAAGAGCTAGTCTCATTCTGAGATCCATACTGTTCCCAGCATCTTCTGCATCATCAGCACCTTCCCCAGTATTCCAGGGTCAAAAGGCTGCTACTTAAAACTAATCATGGCACTTGCCCTCTTTTTTTTTTTTTTAAGATTTTATTTATTTATTTGACAGAGAGAAATCACAAGTAGGCAGAGAGGCAGGCAGAGAGAGAGAGAGAGAAAGAGAGGGAAGCAGGCTCCCTGCCGAGCAGAGAGCCCAACGTGGGACTCGATCCCAGGACCCTGAGATCATGACCTGAGCAGAAGGCAATGGCTTAACCCACTGAGCCACCCAGGCACCCGGCACTTGCCCTCTTTTTTTTTTTTTTTTAAAGATTTTATTTATTTATTTGAGAGAGAGACAGTGAGAGAGAGCATGAGCGAGGAGAAGGTCAGAGAGCGAAGCAGACTCCCCATGGAGCTGGGAGCCTGATGCGGGACTCGATCCTGGGACTCCAGGATCATGACCTGAGCCGAAGGCAGTCGTCCAACCAACTGAGCCACCCAGGCGTCCCCGGCACTTGCCCTCTTAAATGGCTTCCCACTTTCCCCAGGAATGAGACCCAATGCCACAGTAAATTCAATCCCTATCTACTTTTCTCAATTTATTTCTTACTAGTACCACCTGTGCACTTAAGGGACCAACCACATGGGAGCCACCCAGACCCCCCCCCCTTTTTAAAGATTTTATTTATTTATTTACTTACTTACTTATTTACTTTGGAGGGGGTTGCTATATAATTCTTTGTCATAGGAGGTCCTATGATTATAGAATGCAGCACTCCTGGCCTCCACCAATGAGATGCCATAGCACTTCCTCAAGTTCTAACAACCAAAAATGGTGCCAGGCATTGACAAATGTTCCTTTGGGACAAAACTGTCCCTGCTTAAGAACCATTCATTTTAATGGAAAACCACATATTTTAAAAATTGAGAAGTTACAATCTCTATGTTGATTAGTATAGAAGGAAAAGTGATTCTGGTAGTTGTGTTTTTACAGACTTACTCATAGAAACCTGGAAGAGTCTTGTGAGGAGCTAAAATGGAAAGCAAGTATGTGTTTCAAACTCGTGATTTATTCTTTCTGAATGTATTGCCCTATATGAAGAAATGGAAATGATAATACCCCTTAGAACTACAGTGAGAGCAAATAAAACTTAAAAATATAATACAGATCAAAATGCTATGCACATAGCAGGTGCAAAAAAAGTTTGGCTTTTTCTTCTTTCTTCTTTTTTTTTTTTTTAAGATTTATTTATTGGGGGTAGGGGGAAAAGGGCAGAGGGAAAGAATCTCAAGCAGACTCTTTGCTAACGCAGAGTTCAACTTGGGGCTCCATCTTATGACCTTGAGATCATGACCTAAACCAAAATCAAGAGTTGGTCACTTAACCAAATGAGCCACCCAGGTACGCCCTTCTTCTTTTTTAACAGACTTATGGTAGCCTTTTCTATTTTGGTCTTTTTTGCTGTGTTGTGTTTTGTTTTTGTGCATTTCAGCATACCTTTGGTTTTGTAGGATTATAATAAGACCATGTAAAGCAATAGTCTTATCTAAGCCAAACCTTGGCTGTTTGTGGAACTCTTGCTTTCAATTTTAAAGGATACCTCAAGAGAGAAAAAAAAAGGGGGGAGGGGGCAATGGAAAGTAAGAGAGAATATCTATTTCCTGCAGCCACCCTGACACCACTTTTTAGAGGAGTTAGAAAAGAAACTAGGGAGATCATGTTCATAAAATGTTGTGAAAGATTCATAACATAAGCAATGCTAGTCTGATTCCATCGATTCCATTTTCCAGAAAGATCTCACAATTCAGTCCATTGGTGGAGGGCTTTCTCCCATGTGGCATTACTAAATGTGTCTAGGTTTCCAAGGTCACCCATCCCCAGGTGCAATAAGCTTTCATAACTCTTCCACCCAAAATATCAATAACTAAAACATGAATCATAATAGTGTGTGAGGAAGAGGGACCCAGTTTGGTTCCATAACAAGGTCAGACTATATAAAAGAGCTGTTATATTTTTAGACCAAATCAGACTTCAAACCTCACATTTACGTATCTAACTATTCAGTGGATTTTCCACAAGGGCCTCAAACCAAGTAAATTCAAATTCAGGTTCATCTTGTCTCCCCAAAACCTGTTCCTCTCCTGGACTTCCTATCTCAGTGACTATTACTGCTCATCTCTACTCAGACGCTAAACCTGTCAAACGTTACCTTGTCTCCTTCTCTTCCCTTATCCCACCGATCAAAAAAACTAAATTTTGTTGATTCCATTTCTTAAGCAGTTTTTTTTTTTTTTTTAAATCTGTGCCCTCTTCTCGTTCCCAGTGGGACGCCATCCTGTTTGCCTGGAATTTAGCTAGCGTAGCCTTCAATCTTGCTCCTCCAATTTAGTGAACATAGTACAGAGGGAGTGATCTATCTTTCTTTCCTTCTTTCTTTCTTTCTTTCTCTCTTTCTTTCAAGATTTTATTTATTTGAAAGAGAGAGAATGAACAAGAGAGAGAACAGAAGTGGGAGAGACAGAGGGTGAGGGAGAAGCAGACAGTCCATGGAGCAGAGAGCCGGATGCAGGACTCAATCCCAGGACCCAGGGATCCAGACCTGAGCAGAAAGCAGAGGCTTAACCAACTGAGCCACCCAGGTGCCCCTAATTTTTTTTTTTTTTTCTCCTAAAGAGCAAATCTTTTTGCCTTTTCATCCCACTTAAAACCTTTCATTGGTTTCTCCTCTGCCTTCTGGATAAGGGACACACTTTTAACATAAAGCCCGTGGTTACTTCCCCAAGTTCATTTCCGGGCACTAACCCCCTGCAGCCCCCAATCACCATGATCCCTGCGACTCCCCCAGGAAACACAGTCTAACCTGCAGGTACACACCCCGCTTCCAGGCCTCCAAACAAAAACTCTCTGCGTCTGCCCGTCCCCATTCCCAACCTTTGGTCACCTCTGGAAACCACTCTATCTGTTTAGATGTCATTTCTCCAGGGGAGATTTCCTTGGCCGGCCAAGAGAGAATCACATGTGCTCCTGAAGGGTTTCAATTTCCTATTTACTTACAGGTCTCATGACACAAGCTTCTTATTTCACAGTTTCATTCCTAGTGCCTAGTCCACCGTGTCCTCTTAATAATATTCCTCGAATAACTGGAATCCCTGGCAAATGAGAATAAAATTCCAGTTGACCTGACTGCGACCCTTATGTTTATCTCACTGTGTCTCATAGGACATATTTATTTGCTGAATAAATAGGTATACTTTTTCCATCACACACAGATCATGCAGTCTCTACCCAAGCCAGCTGCCTTTATTGCCTCTGTTCAAAACAGAAAACTTTCTCTCAATGCCAGGCCTAAGTTTTTGGGTTTTTTTTTTCCCTAGTAACTTTTTTTAGAGAATCACCAAAAAAAAAAAAAAAAAAAAGTAGCTTGCACTTGAAATGTCCTTTTAAAATATTTAAACAATATTTTAAAGATATCACTGATGTAATCTGATTTTTTTTCACGTATTTCCCTTTTGAAAAAATTGTGGTTAAAAAAAGACATAACATTAGCTTTGCTATCTTAACCAATTTTTGTTTTGTTTTCTTTTACAAGGAAGGTTTAACATTAACATAACATAACATTAACATTAACATAGGCTAACTTATGCTCCACTAACTTCCATTTCGGGCCCCTTCGCTAAAACAAAACACCCTATTCATTGGGTAAAAACGGCTTGTTTTATGTGTATATAAGGCGGTATAATTAGTAAAAAAAAAAAAAGCCAGAATACACCTGTTTCATATTCTAATGACACGGAGCACGTGTGATTACTCTTTTTCATATTAGGATTCAGTGGCCCAAGGTACAAAAGAAAACCTCTGATTAAGCTTGTATCAGTCTTGGATTTCTATTTCATTTCCATGATTTCGACCATGAAGAGATCAGTATTTTCATTTTGGTTTTTACCGGCCAGAGTGGAGTCCAGTACCGCTTCTGTGAAGTCATCAGCAACCCACGTAGAGGTGTCTGGCCACACCTGTAAGTGTTTTTCTGCTCTTCTCTTCGCTTCCACTGACTCATTCCAAAAACTAATGTGCCTTTTACTTTGAAGCTTTGATCCCTCTCTTATTATTCCAGGATGAAGATCCTAACGATAAGCACACAGTTAGAAAACCACGCCCACACTGGAGTTCTTCACTTAGATGCAGATATAGTTTGAGGTAAAGGTAGTTTTTGAAGGGGTATTCTGGATCATTCATACCCTTTAATATAAGTAAGTTACTATTATGGGCTGACTTTCTTTTTTTTTTAATTTTTTAAAAATTTTTTATAAACATATAATATATTTTTATCCCCAGGGGTACAAGTCTGTGAACCGCCAAATTTACACACTTCACAGCACTCACCATAGCACATACCCTCCCCAATGTCCATAACCCCACCCCCCTTCTCCCAACCCCCCTCCCCCCAGCAACCCTCAGTTTGTTTTGTGAGATTAAGAGTCACTTATGTTTTGTCTCCCTCCCAATCCCATCTTGTTTCATTTATTCTTCTCCTACCCACTTAAGCCCCCATGTTGCATCACCACTTCCTCATATCAGGGAGATCATGTGATAGTTGTCTTTCTCCAATTGACTTATTTCGCTAAGCATGATGCCCTCTAGTTCCATCCACGTTGTTGCAAATGGCAAGATTTCATTTCTTTTGATGGCTGCATAGTATTCCATTGTGTGTATATACCACCTCTTCTTTATCCATTCATCTGTTGATGGACATTTAGGTTCTTTCCATAGTTTGGCTATTGTGGACATTGCTGCTATAAACATCTGGGTGCATGTGCCCCTTCGGATCACTACATTTGTATCTTTAGGGTAAATACCCAGTAGTGCAATTGCTGGGTCATAGGGTAGTTCTATTTTCAACACTTTGAGGAACCTCCAGGCTGTTATCCAGAGTGGTTGCACCAGCTTCCATTCCCACCAACAGTGTAGGAGGGTTCCCTTCCTCCACATCCTCGCCAGCATCTGTCATTTCCTGACTTGTTGATTTTAGCCATTCTGACTGGTGTGAGGTGATATCTCATTGTGGTTTTGATTTGTATTTCCCTGATGCTGAGTGATGTGGAATACTTTTTCATGTGTCTGTTGGCCATCCGGAAGTCTTCTTTGCAGAAATATCTGTTCATGTCTTCTGCCCATTTCTTGATTGGATTGTTTGTTCTTTGGGTGTTGAGTTTGCTAAGTTCTTTATAGATTTTGGACACTAGCCCTTTATCTGATATGTCATTTGCAAATATCTTCTCCCATTCTGTCAGTTGTCTTTTGGTTTTGTTCACTGTTTCCTTTACTGTGCAAAAGCTTTTGATCTAGGTGAAATCCCAATAGTTCATTTTTGCCCTTGCTTCCCTTGCCTTTGGCGATGTTCCTAGGAAGGAGTTGCTGTGGCTGAGGTCGAAGAGGTTGCTGCCTGTGTTCTTCTCAAGAATTTTGATGGATTCCTTTCTCACATTGAGGTCCTTCATCCATTTTGAGTCTATTTTTGTGTGTGGTGTAAGGAAATGGTCCAATTTCATTTTTCTGCACGTGGCTGTCCAATTTTCCCAACACCATTTGTTGAAGAGGCTGTCTTTTTTCCATTGGACATTCTTTCCTGTTTTGTCGAAGATTAGTTGACCATAGAGTTGAGGGTCTGTTTCTGGGCTTTCTATTCTGTTCCATTGATCTATGTGTCTGTTTTTGTGCCAGTACCATGCTGTCTTGATGATGACAGCTTTGTAATAGAGCTTGAAGTCCGGAATTGTGTTGCCACCAACTTTGGCTTTCTTTTTCAATATTCCTTTGGCTATTCGAGGTCTTTTCTGGTTCCATATAAATTTTAAGATTATTTGTTACATTTCTTTGAAAAAAATGGATGGTATTTTGATAGGAATTGCATTAAATGTATAGATTGCTTTAGGTAGCATAGACATTTTCACAATATTTATTCTTCCAATCCAGGAGCATGGAACATTTTTCCTTTTCTTTGTGTCTTCCTCAATTTCTTTCATGAGTACTTTATAGTTTTCTGAGTATAGATTCTTAGCCTCTTTGGTTAGGTTTATTCCTAGGTATCTTATGGTCTGGGGTGCAATTGTAAATGGGATTGACTCCTTAATTTCTCTTTCTTCTGTCTTGTTGTTGGTGTAGAGAAATGCAACTGATTTCTGTGCATTGATTTTATATCCTGACACTTTACTAAATTCCTGTACAAGTTCTAGCAGTTTTGGAGTGGAGTCTTTTGGGTTTTCCACATAGAGTATCATATCATCTGCGAAGAGTGATAGTTCGACTTCTTCTTTGCCGATTTGGATGCCTTTAATTTCCTTTTGCTGTCTGATTGCTGAGGCTAGGACTTCTAGTACTATGTTGAATAGCAGTGATGATAATGGACATCCCTGCCGTGTTCCTGACCTTAGCGGAAAAGCTTTCAGTTTTTCTCCATTGAGAATGATATTTGTGGTGGGTTTTTCATAGATGACTTTGATAATATTGAGGTATGTAAGGGCTGACTTTCTAATGCATTTAAAAGGCTACATAGTCTTTTCAATGCAGAGGGAAAGAAACACACATCGCTGGAGCACAGATCAAAGCCAAGGGAACTATGAAGCCATCTGTTTTAAGTGTACAGTTCAGTAGTGTTAAGTATGTTCACACCATGGTGCTACATATTCTAGAACTTCCCCATTCTGCTACACTGCAACTGTCTACCTGATAAACACTGATCTCCCTCCTCCCCCAGCCCTTGGCAACCAACTTTCTATTTTCTATTTCTGTGTTTTGGGACTATTTTGAAAACTTTATATGAGTGGAATTATGACAGCATTTGTTCCTTTGTCGCTTGCTTATTTCAGTTAGCATAATATCCTTAAGGCTCATCCGTGTTGTAGTCTGTGGGAGGATTCCCTTCCTTCTTTAAGGCTGAATAATATCCCACTGAATGCTATCCCCTATTTTCTTTGCCCATCCGTTTGTCAAAGGACATCTGGGTTGCTCCTACCTCTTGGCTTTGTGACTAATGCTGCAATGAACATGGGTGTACAAATATCTCTTTGAGATCCAATTTTGAGTTCTTTTGGATATTGGAAAGTTCAGGAAAAGCTGTTTTTCAACTTTATATACATAGTTTTTTGAGTTTATTCCTTTCACTTAGCATTCTGTGTGTGAAATACAACCAAATTGTTTCATGTAGCTTTGGATCGTTTTGATTTCATTCTTCTATACGATATTTCATTTTATGATTTTGCCAAAATTTATTTATCTATGCTAATATTAGTGGTATGTGAATTTTTTCTAGTTTGGAACCATGACAGACAATCCTGACAAATACTTTCTTATTCAATTAACCTGGTGAGCATGTGCTAGAGTTTCTCCAAGATATATACCCTAGAGCAGAATTGCTAGGGGATAGGTATGCATATATTCAATTATACTGAATAATTAACATTTATTTTCCAAGGGGATTATGCTAATACAAATTCTTGCCACAAGGAAATCAGAGTTTTGCTAATATAGTTTTGCTAATATAAATTCTTGCCACAAGCAAATCAGGCTACCCATCCTTACCAGTAGTTGGTGTTACCCCATGTTAAATTATTACTAGTCTGGTGGGTGTGTGATAGTAACTTATTTTGCAATTATCCCTTTGCCTATGAATCTCATAAGCCAAGAAAGGCACCAGTCGCTTCCATTTTTTGAGAGTTCTATTATATTAAAAAAAAATTAAGAAATGCCAAGGCACAGATGTAATACAATATTGTTATGCTATTTATAAAACAATTAAAATTTTAAAAATAATCTGTGCTACATTATAAAAGGAATGGAATGCAAGTTTAAAGTCTTACAATGAACATCTTCAGCCCCAACAATGTATACTTCTACCGCACGTAAATCTCATTTAGAGACAGCATAAATATCTGAGATGTTTAGAGTCTCAGATAACATGAAAAAATCCTCCTGAACGACCTTTCATGTTCAAGTCCAGAGTGAAAAGACCGTACGGATTCTCTCCACCTACCCACTGACTCAGCCTCTACTCCCAACTCCTGCTCTTGAAAAAAACCATCCTTAGTGTCTCCTGGACCTATGGGTTTTATTCTAACTCATTAATGAAATGCTTGAGAATGAACACTGGGGAGAAAAGCCTCAAAAATAATTGACAGAAAGAGAGTCCAGTGGGTGTATCAAGGAAAGATGCAGACACCTCCCCTTCTGTCTCGCGTTGTGGGAATATTTGTTGATTTAATAAGCATTGACTGAGCACTTCCAAGCTCAAAGAAGTGTGTTAAGGGCTTTGGAGGAAACAAAGAAGAGGAAAACGAGGTATCTCCCATCCCTGAGGCTCATCTGCTAGCTGGGGGACTAATGAAAATGACCCGCAACTGTAAGGCAGTGTCACTGGGGCAAGGGATGCAGACACTATAAAGTGATTAAAGGAGATGACCCTTGAGGTGGAAGGGGAAGGGGAAATCGGAGGAACAGACCCCTGAGTAGTCAAGAAGGATGTTCCATCACAGCTATTAGCATGTAGCCAGGATGCTGGAAAAGCTCAGGGCCCACTGAGAGAATACTGATGAGAAATGTTCTGTGGACAGTCAGAAGGTGTGCCTTGGAGTCAGGGATGAGGGCAATTAGTAAGCCATAAAACTGGAGCCAGATTCTCAAGGCATTAAGTGTCATGACAAATACGAAGCATTAACAATAGATTCTCAGCCATTTAAAACAGAGCAGTGATATGATTTTAATTGCATTTTTTTAAAAGATTTTATTTATTTATTTGACAGACAGATCACAAGTAGGCAGAGAGGCAGACAGGAAGAGAGAGGAGGAAGCAGGCTCTCCGCGGAGCAGAGAGCCCAATGCGGGACTCAATCCCAGGACGCTGGGATCATGACCTGAGCCGGAGGCAGAGGCTTTAACCCACTGAGCCACCCAGGCACCCCTTAATTGCATTTTCTAAAGATAGTACTGAGGGGGTGGGTTTAAAGGATCATTTGAAAAACGGGTAAGAGAAGACCCTCTAGTTTAGATAGTAAAATGAGGACGTTCACAGAGGAACAGGGGGACATGGCGAGGGGAGTGGGGAAGGTTGGGCATGTTATAGGCTGACCATATCCCTGTAAGATCCACTCTTTTCCAGTACCATCTGCTCCTTTCCTGAGTCACTGGACCACTACATGGATCCTCTGGAACCACCTACCAAATGGGTCTCAGAGCAATCGTCTGGTTCCCGGGGCAGTCCATGTGTCCTTGGAACAACCCTGGGCCACAGCCACCCACCCAGGCCTGCTCCACAGAATGTAAGAACTATATTGCTGAAAGGCATCCTGGACTCCAACCCAGCACTGACAGGAGGCACTGTAGGTCCTGAGAAGTTAGGTTACTCATCCAAGACCAAACAACTCATAATGGCTGAGGCAGGACTCAACCCTGCCCTAAGACTGAGGTTCCAAGTCCATCAGTCAACAAAATCAAGACGGAACCAAAACTCAATCTTTGTTACCTGTTGTATTGTTTTTCTATTATTGACGGTCACAACCAAATTTATTAGTAGGAACGTTTACAAAATCATTCACACTTATCACTGGGTGAGGTTCTAATGTTTCCAGAGCCCTCACAATGGCAGAGGCACAGGACAGGCTGTGAAACCCACAAACTAAATACAGTTACTCTCTCTAGGCATTCTACTACCCTGGGCATTCTGGGGCAGGGCTCACCTTTGTTCCTTTCTGCCCCAAGAATCTGGGGATGAGCCTCGGTGTAAGCACAGCACCAATGGTGCTGTGGGAAACAAGCTCACTAAGTAGTAATGGGGGCAAAAAAAAAAACCCCAGTGGATTGGTGGTTTTCAGAAAAGCTGACTTTCAGAGAGGAAATTCAGTCCAGAATCGGAGCACTCTTGGATTTAATACTCCAAGCGAAATAGATACAACCTGTCTGAGACAGAATTAGGCAGGTCGCCAGTGTGGGGTGTGACTATGAGATAGCCCCAACCAAAGCCATATGCCTACCATACTTCCAAAATTGCCAGAATTTACTACCTTTATAAAAACTTGTTTGGGGCGCCTGGGTGGCTCAGTGGGTTAAAGCCTCTGCCTTCGGCTCAGGTGGTGATCCCAGGGTCCTGGGATCGAGCCCCACTTCGGGCTCTCTGCTCCACGGGGAGCCTGCTCCCTCTTCTCTCTCTCTCTGCCTGCCTCTCTGCCTACTTGTGATCTCTGTCTGTCAAGTAAATAAATAAAATCTTTAAAAAAACAAAAACTTGTTTGAGTGGTAAGCCATTGTCTCTGGATTCTTCGCCCTCCCCCCTCTATCCCTACTGAAATGACGTGATGCATGAATTAATTCATTAATATACGTTATTGGGTGCACAGTGATATGTGAGTGCTGTGGCAGTGCATTTAAGGCAAATGACCGGAAGTGCAAAGGTTGGTCTAGACAACTTTTCTTTTTTTTTAAGATTAATTTTTTAGCCTCTTCTATAAATGGTGTTGGGAAAATTGGACAGCCACATGCAGAAAAATGAAATTAGACCATTTCCTTACACCACACACGAAAATAGACTCAAAATGGATGAAGGACCTCAAAGTGAGAAAGGAATCCATCAAAATCCTTGAGGAGAACACAGGCAGCAACCTCTTCGACCACAGCCACAGCAACTTCTTCCTAGGAACATCGCCAAAGGCAAGGGAAGCAAGGGCAAAAATGAACTATTGGGATTTCATCAAGATCAAAAGCTTTTGCACAGCAAAGGAAACAGTTAACAAAATCAAAAGACAACTGACAGAATGGGAGAAGATATTTGCAAACGACATATCAGATAAAGGGCTAGTGTCCAAAATCTATAAAGAACTTAGCAAACTCAACACCCAAAGAACAAATAATCCAATCAAGAAATGGGCAGAGGACATGAACAGACATTTCTGCAAAGAAGACATCCAGATGGCCAACAGACACATGAAAAAGTATTCCACATCACTCAGCATCAGGGAAATACAAATCAAAACCACAATGAGATATCACCTCACACCAGTCAGAATGGCTAAAATTAACAAGTCAGGAAATGACAGAAGCTGGCGAGGATGCGGAGAAAGGGGAACCCTCCTACACTGTTGGTGGGAATGCAAGCTGGAGCAACCACTCTGGAAAACAGCATGGAGGTTCCTCAAAGTGTTGAAAATAGAACTACCCTATGACCCAGCAATTGCACTACTGGGTATTTACCCTAAAGATACAAACGTAGTGATCCGAAGGGGCACATGCACCCGAGTGTTTATAGCAGCAATGTCCACAATAGCCAAACTATGGAAAGAACCTAGATGTCCATCCACAGATGAATGAATAAAGAAGATGTGGTATATATATATATATATATATATATATATATATATATATATACACACACACAATGGAATACTATGCAGCCATCAAAAGAAATGAAATCTTGCCATTTGCGATGACGTGGATGGAACTAGAGGGCATTTGGAGAAAGTCAATTGGAGAAAGACAACTATCATATGATCTCCCTGATATGAGGAAGTGGTGATGCAACATGGGGGCTTAAGAGGGTAGGAGAAGAATAAATGAAACAAGATGGGATTGGGAGGGAGACAAACCATAAGTGACTCTTAATCTCACAAAACAAACTGAGGGTTGCTGGGGGGAGGGGGGTTGGGAGAAGGGGAGTGGGTTATGGACATTGGGGAGGGTATGTGTTTTGGTGAGTGCTGTGAAGTGTATAAACCTGGCGATTCACAGACCTGTACCCCTGAGGATAAAAATATATGTTTATAAAAAATAAAAAATTTAAAATTAAAAAAAAAAGATTAATTTTTTATTTGCAAGAGAGAGAGCCACACACAAGCAGTGAGGAGGGGCAGAGGGAGAAAGAGAGGAGCGAATTCCCTGCTGAGCAGGGGGCCCACCTTGGGGCTCAATCCCAGGACCTTGAGATCATGACCTGAGCTGAAGGCAGATGCTTAACCCACTGAGCCACCCAGATGCCCCAGTTTATAGGACTTTCAACACTAACTTTATCTCTCTTGATCCCCAAATCAGCCCATGTAGATAACATTTTCCACTTTTTAGAATGAGAAAACTGAGGCTCAGAGAAATTAAGTGAATAGCCCCACATCACACAACCAGGAAGTGGCACAACTGTGACTTTATTTTATTTTATTTTATTTATTTAGAATTGTGGTTTTAATCCATGCCTTCTAACCTCAAATATCATATACTTTCCATTACATCTGGTATATTAGCAGAAATCTCTAAGACAAATGGGGCTCACATCTCAGAGAAGGTAATAATGTAACGTGTAAGGGAGTACAATGTAAATAACAAATCCAGATTTAAAATATTTTTTGAAAAAAAAACCAAACACTTATATCAACAGTAGCCTTAATGTTACTGAGTGCACACTATGTGTGTGGGTTAAGCACTGTATCTAAAATGTGTGAGCCCACAGCTCCATATGTTAAGATACACCCTGCATCCATTGTTTCGCAGCACACACACCCCACCCCCGGGAGAAGGGAAGGGTTTGGGAAAAAAAGACTTAAATGAATTCAGCAAATATGTTTCCCCGAACACTCCAAAAACCCACCCATCTTCTTAAGGCAGACCTAAGACCACACTGAAGAATTTCCCAATTAAGCAGAGTCTGGAATTCAAATCTTTCTTGTATTCCAGAGGCTGTTTTCTTGCTTTGGGCAGGGTGAAGGGGGAGGTTGTGTAGCAGGAGAGGGAGAGGGAGAGAATCTTAAGCAGAGTCCATGCCCCGTGGGGATCCTGACGGGTGCTCATGACCTAAGTGGAAATCAGGAGTTAGGAGGAGTCCCCCAGGTGCCCCTCTTCTGTAGTTTCAATACTAATTAAATATCAACCAAAAACAAAGAAAAAAACAAAACCCTTCTTAAGTTTTAAACTTCCAGTCTGCATTTATTCTGTAGAAGAGGCCAAGGTAATACTTTCAGAGCGATGTCCCTCAGACTTCCCTGTGCACGAACTCACCCGGACACCTGTCCAAGTGCAGATGCTGATGCTATAGGCTTGGGTAGAGTCTGAGGCTCGGCATTTAATAAACTATACATTTTGAGTTAGCAAAGCCCAGAGTATATTCCTATGCTCAGGTGTATACATATTGTTAAAGCCTGGCTCCCCCCAGCAACTAGTACAACAGGGAAACTTGAGTTCACTGCTCCAACCACAAGGGAGATCCCTACCTGGATTAACTTCCAGCAACATCTCAAAGGTGGAAGGCAGGGTTGAGATTTTTGTGATATTTGGGATTTGGTGTAATGGAGGTCTTTCATCATGTAACTTACTCAGGATTTTTTTTTTAAAGATTATGATATAATGATAATTCAGGATTGGTGGACAGCAAGGGTGTCAAAGAGTCTTGGGGCGTAAACAAGCAGATGTCATCAAGTGCAAAGTTCAACCATCTCATTTCACAAGCTGTTTCTTCCCGGGCAAGAGTTTCAGGGATAGCAAAGACTTTTAGTGACGACAGGGACTAGTGAAGTCATACTTATAGTAAGCAGTGGGTGTAGATGTTTTGGGTTTTTAATACAGGTGAGCCCACGGGTGAAGGAGCTGGGAGGAAGAAAAGGCAGAGGACCCAACGAGTGGGAAAGGTTTTCTCGGCAGAGAGCGCCACCTGCTGGCCATGTGGGTAACAAAACACAAAAACTGCAAGTGCAAAAGCGGTTTAACAGAAGGACACGGGTGCCACCTACCGATATATTTTTAAGTTTTTTCCCCCCCTCGACTTCTGTATGATTTTTATTTTATTTTTTAAACATCTTAATTTAATTTTTTTTCAGTGTTTCAAGAGTCATTGTTTATGCACCACACCCAGTGCTCCGTGTAATACGTTCCCTCCTTAATACACATCGCCAGGCTCACCCATCCTCCCGCCCCCTCCCCCCCAAAACCCTCAGTTTGTTTCTCAGAGTCCACAGACTCTCATTGCTTCATCTCCCCCTCCGATTTACCCCATGATTCTCTTTCATTTAAAATATGTATGTTACTCCCAATCATATAACAGATGCTAGAAACAGGAAAATAGATAACACAAGATGTGAAAGGCAAGTCTTAGAGACAGATAAGCACAGAGAAAAGATCTTGGTGACGGACAGAATCATGGTTCAGAGGGGCCCAGTGTGCAGCCTAAAGCACAGACTTGGCAATCAAGTGACCAGGGGTGACCAGGTGCCAGAGAGCTAGGGAAGCTTCATTGGGTCAAGGAACCCTAAAGTGCCTCTTGAGTGAGAATTGACAGCAGGTGTGAGAAGGAAGGGTGGAGAGTTTCAGGCAGAAGGAGAGGTAAGGTATGGACCTTATGCCTGCCAAGTGATGTAGTATGGTTGAACCTTGAGGTACAAGGTGTGGAGACAGCCACCAAGAGAGAAAACAAGGGGGGAGAGGTGCTAGGACCAGGTCCTGGAAGGCTTCACATGGTGCACTGTGGAGGTCATCCTGATCCAATGAATCCTAACCAAAGAATCCCTGATGGGGGTGCCTGGATGGCTCAGTCACATGAGTGTCCAACCCTTGATATCACCTCAGGTCATGGTCCTATGGTTGTGGGATCCAGACACACATGTTGTGGAGCCTGCTTGGGATTCTCTCTCTCTCTCTCTCTCTCTGCCCTTCCCTGCCACTTGAGCCCACAAGCTCTCTCTCTCCCTCTCTCTTTAAAGAAAAACAAAAAATACCCTAATGTTCACAAATGCAGACCTCTGTTCACAAATGCCACACAGGCAGCAGTGCCCTTTCTTTGGAAGAAAGCAAACCTGGAGATGAGCACATCAGTTTGGAATTTTGTTGTTGTTTCAAGTCACATAAACCTGTTCCACTCACTTAACTAAAGAGGGAGAATTTCTCAGCAGGGTAGCAGAAGTACACCTTGTCGGGGACCGCCTCCGGCCGGGAAAGTCCCCGCCATTACAAGATGGCGCTTGGCTCACTGCCAGCAAAATATGCTGCAAGTAAACACCGAACTTTCTGGTGAAGCCCACCTGAAGGAGGACATAGTCAATGGCTGTTTCAAATTTAATCAGTATAATAACAGGACTCTCATTGGCTCTCCCCATTGTTTGGCCCCTTATTGGTCACCCTGACACATATAAGCTAAGAAAGTTGTCGAAATAAAGAGACGAAGCATTAACACCATGCCAGGCTGGTTGTCGTTCTTGCGGGCCGAGGGCGACACACCTAATCACCGAAAGACTGCAAGAGCAGGCTTGGAAACAGGAGGTAGTTGGGAGGAGGCTCAGCAATTGTCTGAGCTGGAAGTGTGGCCAAGAGGATCTAGCAGCAGCAGGACCTGAGCGCGACTGCTGTGCTGAACTAGATCTGATCACCCAGCGGGAGCCTGGGATTGTCAGCCCTCAGCCATTGGCTTTGGAGGCTGGAGAGGCTAGGTGTTGTGGGAGCCAACTGGCCACTCTGACTTCATAAACATTGTTGGTTAGGGTAACTGGGTGCAGTAACAAAGATCAAAATTTGCGACAACTTAAATGAGGCGGATGTTATTTCTCCCGCATTTGAAGGCCCCCCAAACTGGTTTGGCAGCTGTCCCCTGCAAAGCCACTGCTGACCCAACCTCCCTCGGATTTGTTACTTCACAATCATCCCGCCTAGTTTCTGTTTCGTGGTCCAAGAGAGCTGCTCCGGTTCCCACCATCACGTTTCCATTCCAGCTGCAGGAAGAAGGAACATAAAATGAGAGAGCATGCTCCTTTTTTTTCAGGGTACAAGTTGGAAGTCCCATATCTCACTTCTACTTAAAAGCCATTGTCCAGAACCTGGTAACATAGCGACATCTAGCTACAGGAAAGACTGATACATGTAGTCCGGATTCTGTGAGGCCAAGTGGTCATTTAAAGTTCTATTGCAGGGTGCCTGAGTGGCTTAGTCCCTTAAAATGTCTGGCTCTTGGTTTGGGCTCAGGTTGAGATCTCAGGGTAATGGAATCGAGCCCTGCCTAGGGCTTAGCCCAGAGTCTGTTTCCCCTCTCTTTCACTGTCTTGGGGGACAAGAAAAAAATCCCCCAAAATAGGAACTGAGGAGCTGGATTCTGGAGAGACCAAACACAAAAAAAAAAAAAAAAAAAAAAAAAAAAAAACAAAAACCAAGAAACCCAGAAAACAAAAACAAAGTCAAATGTCCAATTCAGTCAGGTAGATTACGGGGAAGAAAATTTCAGTCATCTGAGTAAGAGATAATAGGGGCCAGAAAGAAGGCAGTACAATGAGGTTGGAAGTAAGTGTTTGAAAATATGAAGGAGTTAGACTCTTCAGGATTTGGAGTCTGACTGGATGCAATCGATACAGAAAGGGAGGAGAGATAAACGCATCTCAATTTTCTGGCTTTCGTGACGGGGTTGATCTTTGAGCCATCACTCAGGTAAGGAATATAACAGAAATTATCCATATCACATTCAGGTCTATGGCACTTTCCCTTGGAGGAGCCAGTAATTGGTCGGATACATGGTTCTTGACACAGAACAGAGGAATTTCATGAGAGTCAGCCTATTGGTGGTAGATGTAGTTGTGGCCGAGAATCACATCACCCGAGGAGAGCATGAAGTCTGACTGAGGGTGGAGGACCAAAATTAACACATGAGCACAGACCCCAAATTAGCCAAACCCATTAACAAATGACAACCCATGACAAGAGCTAGATGAGGCAACTTCCGGTACATCCCTGCCTCCTGACCCATCTTTTGTAAGCTAAAGCATTAAACAAGTGCTCACTGGATAGAAACCCAACATTTTCTCTAGAGGATGCCGATAACATGATCTAAAAGGTCAATGGAGAGCCTGCTCAGGCCCTTCCTCCCCCACTGAAATAACAAACCATATGTAACCAGATATTCCTTTGTGTTGAGCATTTCTTTCTTTGGGCGCCCACTATCTGGATGCTCCCAAGATCTCAGATTTTCCTATCCAAAAGGAAAAGAAGACGGAGCCCCGAAGGAGACTGGAAGTTTCCAGATAAAGCCTCTCCTGTCAGAAGTCACTGCTTTACAAGTAACAATTTATCACAGCTCGTTCTGTCTAATACTTTCTGTAGAATCCAAAACAGTGTATGTAGTGACCATCTCAGTCAATTGGAACAATTCCACTTCTTTTATTGAGTCAGCAATGGGTAGAGCCCTCATAAATTTCACCGTCATGAAAGTTGTTCAACAGGTCAGGCTCCTTTGGTGTGAAACTGTTTTCAGTTCTTAATCCCAAATATCCAGTCTGAGAGTGTTTCCTCCCTGCTTCCCTTTCTTCACCTTGTAAAATTACAGCCGTGGCCTCAGTGAAACACTATAGGCAGACATGAATCATTTTAAGCCCTGTGAAAAATAATTAGCTCGTAATTTGACTGTCCCAGGAAATTATGGGAGAATATAGAACTTTTGTGCTCTGTTCTCCTTCATTCATTATTTTTTCATTATTCAGGTTTATTGAGTTATAACTTATATGCTGTAACATTCACAGCTTGAAGGGTATAGCTTGATGAGTTGGGACACTTGAATATGGTTGTTCAAACACCACCACAAATAAGATACAGAAAGTTTTATCACCCCAGAGTTCCCCTGTCTTCAAAATCAACCCCCACCCAAACCCCCACGCTCCTGGCTTCCATGATCTGATTTCTGGTTTTATAGTTTTGCCTCTTCCAGAATGTCACATGAATGGAATCATATAGGATTCCATTACTCTTTTTTTTTTTTTAAGATTTTATTTATTTATTTGACAAACAGAGATCACAAGTAGGCAGAGAGGCAGGCAAAGAGAGAGGAGGAAGCAGGCTCCCTGCTGAGCAGAGAGCAGATCCCAGGACCCTAGGATCATGACCTGAGCTGAAGGCAGAGGCTTTAACCCACTGAGCCACCCAGGTGCCCAGGACTTAACTCTTTTGGGTCTGACTTATTTCACTTAACCAAATGCTCTTGAGGCTTATCCATGTCGTTGCTGGGATCTGTAGTTTGCTCCTTTTTATTACTCAGTAATATATACCACTGTATGCATGGACTACAGTTTGCTTATCTTCCCACCAGTTGATGGACGTTTAGATTGTTCCTGGTTTGTGGCTACTATGAACAAATATGTTGTACACGTACACATGGGTGTACATTGATTTTATTTCCATTGGGGGTGGGGTTGGTGGGTCATAGGGACAGCGTTACATTGAACTAGATAAATAACTACAAAACTGTTTTTCCAAAGTGGCTTTACCAGTTTGTATTCTTACCAGAAATTCACAAGGGCTCCAGTTCCCCCTCCTCCTCATCAGCACTTGGTATTGTCCATCTTCTTGATTCTCCTCACTCTAGCGGGTGTGTAATGAATGGTACCTCACTGTGGCTTTAACCTTCATTTCCTTAGCAGCTAATACTGTGAGTGTCTTTTGATGTACTTAGTCTGTTCAAACCTTTTCCCCATTTAAAAAAAAAAAATGTGTTATTTATTTATTCGAGAGAGAGAGAGCACCAGCAGTGTGAATCAGGGCAGAAGGAGAAGCAGACTCCCCGCTAAGCAGGAAGTCCCATGCAGGACTCAATCCCAGGACCCTGGAATCCTGGAATCATGATCTAAGCCGAAGGCAGATGTTTAACCAAATGGGCCACCCAGGCACACCTTTTTTCCCTATTTTTTTTTTTTTTACTATTTTTTATTGTTGGGATTGTTACTGCAAATATTTGTAAATATTGATGTACTTTATAACACCATGTTTACTATCTTTATACCAGTGTTTGTTTTATTTTATCATTGTCAGGGCTTAACACAAAATGCCAGTTTTCTCATTTCTATATACAACTAATTACAAAAATCTAGGCATATCTTCACTCCAAATCATCATTTGAAAGCCATTTAAATTTTCTCTTATGCACAAATATTGGATGCGAAGTTAAATACTTTTCATTTTAGTTTTCTTGAACATTTTTTTCTTTTTTTTTTTAATAATTTTTTTAATTTTTTATAAATATATATTTTTATCCCCAGGGATACAGGTCTGTGAATCGCCAGATTTACACACTTCACAGCACTCACCAAAGCACATACCCTCCCCAATGTCCATAACCCCACCCCCTTCTCCCAACCCCCCTCCCCCCAGCAACCCTCAGTTTGTTTTGTGAGATTAAGAGTCATTTATGGTTTGTCTCCCTCCCAATCCCATCTTGTCTCATTTATTCTTCTCCTACCCACTTAAGCCCCCATGTTGCATCACCACTTCCTCATATCAGGGAGATCATATGATAGTTGTCTTTCTCCGCTTGACTTATTTCGCTGAGCATGATACGCTCTAGTTCCATCCATGTTGTCGCAAATGGCAAGATTTCATTACTTTTGATGGCTGCATAGTATTCCATTGTGTATATATACCACATCTTCTTGATCCATTCATCTGTTGATGGACATCTAGGTTCTTTCCATAGTTTGGCTATTGTGGACATTGCTGCTATAAACATTCGGGTGCACGTGCCCCTTTGGATCACTACGTTTGTATCTTTAGGGTAAATACCCAGTAGTGCAATTGCTGGGTCATAGGGCAGTTCTATTTTCAACATTTTGAGGAACCTCCATGCTGTTTTCCAGAGTGGTTGCACCAGCTTGCATTCCCACCAACAGTGTAGGAGGGTTCCCCTTTCTCCGCATGCTTGCCAGCATCTATCATATCCTGACCTGTTGATTTTAGCCATTCTGACTGGCGTGAGGTGATATCTCATTGTGGTTTTGATTTGTATTTCCCTGATGCCGAGTGATATGGAGCACTTTTTCATGTGTCTGTTGGCCATCTGGATGTCTTCTTTGCAGAAGTGTCTGTTCATGTCCTCTGCCCATTTTTTGATTGGATTATTTGTTCTTTGGGTGTTGAGTTTGCTAAGTTCTTTATAGATTTTGGACACTAGCCCTTTATCTGATATGTCGTTTGCAAATATCTTCTCCCATTCTGTCAGTTGTCTTTTGATTTTATTAACTGTTTCCTTTGCTGTGCAAAAGCTTTTGATCTTGATGAAATCCCAATAGTTCATTTTTGCCCTTGCTTCCCTTGCCTTTGGCGATGTTCCTAGGAAGATGTTGCTGCGGCTGAGGTCGAAGAGGTTGCTGCCTGTGTTCTCCTCAAGGATTTTGATGGATTCCTTTCTCACATTGAGGTCCTTCATCCATTTTGAGTCTATTTTTGTGTGTGGTGTAAGGAAATGGTCCAATTTCATTTTTCTGCATGTGGCTGTCCAATTTTCCCAACACCATTTATTGAAGAGGCTGTCTTTTTTCCATTGGACATTCTTTCCTGCTTTGTCGAAGATTAGTTGACCATAGAGTTGAGGGTCTATTTCTGGGCTCTCTATTCTGTTCCATTGATCTATGTGTCTGTTTTTGTGCCAATACCATGCTGTCTTGATGATGACAGCTTTGTAATAGAGCTTGAAGTCCGGAATTGTGATGCCACCAACTTTGGCTTTCTTTTTCAATATTCCTGTGGCTATTCAAGGTCTTTTCTGGTTCCATATAAATTTTAGGATTATTTGTTCCATTTCTTTGAAAAAGATGGATGGTATTTTGATAGGAATTGCATTAAATGTGTAGATTGCTTTAGGTAGCATAGACATTTTCACAATATTTATTCTTCCAATCCAGGAGCATGGAACATTTTTCCTTTTCTTTGTGTCTTCCTCAATTTCTTTCATGAGTACTTTATAGTTTTCTGAGTATAGATTCTTAGCCTCTTTGGTTAGGTTTATTCCTAGGTATCTTATGGTCTGGGGTGCAATTGTAAATGGGATTGACTCCTTAATTTCTCTTTCTTCTGTCTTGTTGTTGGTGTAGAGAAATGCAACTGATTTCTGTGCATTGATTTTATATCCTGACACTTTACTGAATTCCTGTACAAGTTCTAGCAGTTTTGGAGTGGAGTCTTTTGGGTTTTCCACATATAGTATCATATCATCTGCGAAGAGTGATAGTTTGACTTCTTCTTTGCCAATTTGGATGCCTTTAATTTCCTTTTGTTGTCTGATTACTGAGGCTAGGACTTCTAGTACTATGTTGAATAGCAGTGGTGATAATGGACATCCTTGCCGTGTTCCTGACCTTAGTGGAAAAGCTTTCAGTTTTTCTCCATTGAGAATGATATTTGCGGTGGGTTTTTCATAGATGGCTTTGATGATATTGAGGTATGTGCCCTCTATCCCTACACTTTGAAGGGTTTTGATCAGGAAGGGATGCTGTACTTTGTCAAATGCTTTTTCAGCATCTATTGAGAGTATCATATGGTTCTTGTTCTTTTTTTTTTATTGATGTGTTGTATCACATTGACTGATTTGCGGATGTTGAACCAAACTTGCAGCCCTGGAATAAATCCCACTTGGTCGTGGTGAATAATCCTTTTAATGTACTGTTGAATCCTATTGGCTAGTATTTTGGTGAGAATTTTCGCATCTGTGTTCATCAAGGATATTGGTCTATAGCTCTCTTTTTTGATGGGATCCTTGTCTGGTTTTGGGATCAAGGTGATGTTGGCCTCATAAAATGAGTTTGGAAGTTTTCCTTCCATTTCTATTTTTTTGGAACAGTTTCAGGAGAATAGGAATTAGTTCTTCTTTAAATGTTTGGTAGAATTCCCCCGGGAAGCCATCTGGCCCTGGGCTTTTGTTTGTTTGGAGATTTTTAATGACTGTTTCAATCTCCTTACTGGTTATGGGTCTGTTCAGGCTTTCTATTTCTTCCTGGTTCAGTTGTGGTAGTTTATATGTTTCTAGGAATGCATCCATTTCTTCCAAATTGTCAAATTTGTTGGCGTAGAGTTGTTCATAGTATGTTCTTATAATTGTTTGTATTTCTTTGATGTTAGTTGTAATCTCTCCTCTTTCATTCGTGGGTCCTTTCTCTTTTCTTTTTGATAAGTCTGGCCAGGGGTTTATCAATTTTATTAATTCTTTCGAAGAACCAGCTCCTAGTTTCGTTGATTTGTTCTATTGTTTTTTTGGTTTCTATTTCATTGATTTCTGCTCTGATCTTTATGATTTCTCTTCTCCTGCTGGGCTTAGGGTTTCTTTCTTGTTCTTTTTCCAGCTCCTTTAGGTGTAGGGTTAGGTTGTGTACCTGAGACCTTTCTTGTTTCTTGAGAAAGGCTTGTACCGCTATATATATTCCTCTCAGGACTGCCTTTGTTGCGTCCCACAGATTTTGCACCGTTGTGTTTTCATTATCATTTGTTTCCATGATTTTTTTCAATTCTTCTTTAATTTCCTGATTGACCCATTCATTCTTTAGAAGGATGCTGTTTAGTCTCCATGTATTTGGGTTCTTTCCAAACTTCCTCTTGTGGTTGAGTTCTAGCTTCAGAGCATTGTGGTCTGAAAATATGCAGGGAATGATCCCAATCTTTTGATACCGGTTGAGTCCTGATTTAGGACCGAGGATGTGATCTATTCTGGAGAATGTTCCATGTGCACTAGAGAAGAATGTATATTCTGTTGCTTTGGGATGAAATGTTCTGAATATATCTGTGATGTCCATCTGGTCCAGTGTGTCGTTTAAGGCCCTTATTTCCTTGCTGATCTTTTGCTTGGATGATCTGTCCATTTCAGTGAGGGGAGTGTTAAAGTCCCCTACTATTATTGTATTATTGTTGATGTGTTTCTTTGATTTTGTTATTAATTGGTTTATATAGTTGGCTGCTCCCACGTTGGGGGCATACATATTTAAAATTGTTAGATCTTCTTGTTGGATAGACCCTTTGAGTATGATATAGTGTCCTTCCTCATCTCTTATTATAGTCTTTGGCTTAAAATCTAATTGATCTGATATAAGGATTGCCACTCCTGCTTTCTTCTGATGTCCATTAGCATTGTAAATTCTTTTCCATCCCCTCACTTTAAATCTGGAGGTGTCTTCGGGCTTAAAATGAGTTTCTTGGAGGCAACATATAGATGGGTTTTGTTTTTTTATCCATTCTGATACCCTGTGTCTTTTGATTGGGGCATTTAGTCCATTAACGTTCAGGGTAACTATTGAGAGATATGAATTTAGTGCCATTGTATTGCCTGTAAGGTGACTGTTACTGTATATTGTTTCTGTTCCTTTCTGATCTACCACTTGTAGGCTCTCTCTTTGCTTAGAGGACCCCTTTCAATATTTCCTGTAGAGCTGGTTTGGTGTTTGTAAATTCTTTCAGTTTTTGTTTGTCCTGGAAGCTTTTAATCTCTCCTTCTATTTTCAATGATAGCCTAGCTGGATATAGTATTCTTGGCTGCATGTTTTTCTCATTTAGTGCTCTGAAAATATCATGCCAGCTCTTTTTGGCCTGCCAGGTCTCTGTGGATAAGTCAGCTGCCAATCTAATATTTTTACCATTGTATGTTACAGACTTCTTTTCCCGGGCTGCTTTCAGGATTTTCTCTTTGTCACTAAGACTTGTAAATTTTACTATTAGGTGACGTGGTGTGGGCCTATTCTTATTGATTTTGAGGGGCGTTCTCTGAACCTCCTGAATTTTGATGCTTGTTCCCTTTGCCATATTGGGGAAATTCTCCCCAATAATTCTCTCCAGTATACCTTCTGCTCCCCTCTCTCTTTCTTCTTCTTCTGGAATCCCAATTATTCTAATGTTGTTTCGTCTTATGGTGTCACTTATCTCTCGAATTCTGTCCTCGTGGTCCAGTAGCTGTTTGTCCCTCTTTTGCTCAGCTTCTTTATTCTCTGTCATTTGGTCTTCTAGATTGCTAATTCTTTCTTCTGCCTCATTTATCCTAGCAGTGAGAGCCTCCATTTTTGATTGCACCTCATTAATAGCTTTTTTGATTTCAACTTGGTTAGATTTTAGTTCTTTTATTTCTCCAGAAAGGGCTTTTATATCTCCCGAGAGGGTTTCTCTAATATCTTCCATGCCTTTTTCAAGCCCGGCTAGAACCTTGAGAATTGTCATTCTGAATTCTAGATCTGACATATTGCCAATGTCTGTATTGATTAGGTCCCTAGCCTTCGGTACTGCCTCTTGTTCTTTTTTTTGTGGTGAATTTTTCCGCCTTGTCATTTTGTCCAGATAAGAGTATATGAAGGAGCAAGTAAAATACTAAAAGAATGGCAACAACCCCAGGAAAATATACTTTAACCAGATCAGAAGAGATCCCAAATCGTGAGGGGAGAGAAAGGGGATAAAAAGAGGTTCAAAAAAAAGAAAGGAAAAAAAAAAAAAGAAAAAGAAAGGAATTAAAAGAAAGAAAAGTATGGAAAAGAAAAAATATATATTTTAGATAAACTAGTTTAAAAAAAGTTGAAAATGAAAAGGGTAAAAGTTAAAAAAAATTAAAAAAAATTTTAAAAAATTTTAAAAAAATTTTTTTAATTTAGCAAAAGTAGAGAAAAAAATGAAAAAGAAAAAAAATTACTTTAACTGCAAGACTAAAAAATCACAGGGAGAAAGCCATGAGTTCCGTGCTTTGCTTTCTCCTGCTCTGGAATTCTGCTACTCTCCTTGGTATTGAAACCGCACTCCTTGGTAGGTGAACTTGGTCTTGGCTGGATTTCTTGTTGATCTTCTGGGGGAGGGGCCTGGTGTAGTGATCTCAAGTGTCTTTGCCCCAGGCGGAATTGCACCGCCCTTACCTGGGGCCGGGCTGAGTAATCCGCTCGGGTTTGATTTCAGGAGCTTTTGTTCCCTGAGCGCTTTCCATAGAGTTCCGGAGGACGGGAGTACAAATGGCGGCCTCCTGGTCTCCGGCCCGGAGGAGCCGAGAGCCCGGGGCCCCACTGCTCAGTGCGCCCTCAGAGAACAGCGCCCAGTAATTCCCGTCTGCCTGACCACCGGCCACGCTTCAAGCTCACCGAGCCTGCAACCGGTTCAAGGTAACCCCAAGCTGCGAGCTCACTGTCGGCTCTGTCTCTGCAGCCAGCTTTCTCGCTCCAATACCCGCAAGCTCTGCGACACTCAGACACCCCGATCCTTCTGTGACCCTGCGGGACCTGAGGCCACGCCGACCCCGCGTGGGCTTCGCCCCGGTTTAGCCTCTGGAGTGATGTCCCTCAGCGGGACAGACTTTTAAAAGTCCCGATTTTGTGCTCCGCTGCTCCGCCGCTTGCCGGGAGCCGGCCCCTCCCCCCGGGGTCTATCTTCCCGTCGCTTTGGATTCACTTCTCCGCCAGTCCTACCTTTCAGAAAGTGGTTGTTTTTCGGTTTCTAGAATTGCTGTTCTTCTCTTCGATCTGCCGATGGATTTGCAGGTGTTTGCAATCTTTAGATAAGCTCTCTAGCTGATCTCCTGCTAGCTGAAGTAGTCTCAGCCTGCTACTTCTCCGCCATCTTGACTCCTCCTCTTTTCCCTATTTTTTAAATGGAATTGTCTGTCTTATTATTAAGTGGTAAACATTCTTCCTATATTCTGGATAGTAGCCTATTTCTTTCTCTTTTTTTTCTAAAGATTTTATTTATGTATTTGACAGAGAGAAAGAGAGAGAGAGAGCACAAGCAGGGGGAGTGGCTGGCAGAGGGGCAGAGGGTGAAGGAGAAGCAGCCTCCCCACCGAGCAGGGAGCCTGATGTGGGCCTTGATCCCAGGACCCTGGGATCATGACCTAAGCCAAAGTCAGACACTCAACAGACTGAGCTTCCCAGGTGTCCATCTTTCTTTTTTTCTTTATTTTTTTAAGACTTTTTTATTTTTAAGATACGTGTTTTGCAAATATTTTCTCCCAGTTTGTGACTTATCTTTGCATTTTGTTTATTTATTTATTTATTTGAGGGAGAGAGAGAGAGAGAGTGTGTGTGTGTGTGTGTGTGTGTGTGTCAGCAGGGTGGGGGAGGCTGAGAGGTAAAGGGAAAGAATCCCAAGCAGGCTCCCCACAAAGTGCAGAGCCTGATGCAGGGCTTGATCCCAGAACCCTGAGATTGTGACCTGAACTCAAGTCAGATGTGTAACCCACTGAGTCACCCATGTGCCCCATCTTTTCATCTTCTTAATAGTGGTGCTCAAAGAACAGAAGTTTTTTATTTTCATGAAGTCCAATTTATCTTTCTTTTTCTTTTGTAGTTCCTATGTTTTCTATCTTATTTAAAAATCTAGAGGACTTAAATTTTTTGTTTTCTGTTAAATAAAATGAAGCTGTAGTAACCGATACAGTGTAATGTTGACATAAACATAGACATAGATCAATGAAACAGAAGAGAGTCCATTTGATCTTTGCCATCACACCTAAAATCTTAGTAATTACTTACTTTCATTAAGCAGTGTTCATGTTTCTCTGATTCTCTTAAAATGTTCTCCATTTGTTGGAATTGTGATCAAAATAAGATCCAAACTTCATGATGAATTAATATATTACTTAAGTTTCTTTTTAGCTTTAGATTCCCCCTTTCATGTCTTTTTTCCTACTGAGCCAGCCAGGCACCCCTGTAGGTATGTCAGATTTTCAAATCAAGGCTTTTCAGAGGGGAGCAAAAAGGCCCACAAGTCAAATGAAGCCTGTTTTTGTATGGTCCACAAATTAAGAATGGTTTTTACATTCTTAAAGGTTGTTGAAAAAAAAAGACATAAACAAAGATGAATATGTAACAGATGATATGGGGCCTGTAAATTCTCAAATATTTCCTCTCTGGCCCTTTATTGAAAAAATTTGTAGACCTCTGCTTTATATAGTTTCTCCTGCTTAATTAGGTAATGAATACACGTTTATAAAATTGAATTTTATACTTGAAAGAAAAATTTTCCAAGGAGTTTAAAATTGTAAAGTAGAAGAAATACATAAGGAAGCCCAAGATAAGCTTTATACATAGAAAAATGCGTACGTTGAAACTTCAGAGAAAAATAGAATGCTCTTGCTGATTTGGTCAATCAATAAAAATTCATGGGGAAGAATATGTAAGAACTTGAAAGTTCAACTTGGTCTAGCTGAAAGAATGTAAGCACTCTTTTTTTTTTTTTTAAAGATTTCATTTATTTATTTGACAGAGAGAGATCACAAGTAGGCAGAGAGGCAGACAGAGAGAGAGGAGGAAGCAGGCTCCCTGCTGAGCAGAGAGCCTGATGCGGAACTCGATCCCAGGACCCTGAGATCATGACCTGAGCCGAAGGCAGCGGCTTAACCCACTGAGCCACCCAGGCGCCCAAGAATGTAAGCACTCTTAAATTTTTGTGGGGAAATGAACCTATTTTTAATCTTCCAAAATTTTACACTGTGGTGATAAGTTAAATTCTCCTAAACATCAAGTTCTATTGCTCATCAATGTCTCCTTTTCAGCCTTCACTCCCCTTCTCATAACTAGGAACAAAAAAACATTATAAATTGATTGTTAGTTGTGGAGCAGTCAATGGCTCAACAATGCAGTAAATGTGAAGCCATGTTCCATTATCTTGCTTACAAATGCTTTTGTTTTGGTTTTTTAAAAGATTTTATTTATATATTTGAGAGAGAGACAGACAGACAGACAGACAGAGACAGTGAGAGAAAGCAGGAGTGGGGAAGAGATGGGAGGGGGTGGGAGGAGAGGGAACAGTAGGCTCCCTGCTGAGCAAGGGGCCCATACAGGACTCAATCCCAGGACCCTGGGATCATGACCTGGGCTGAAGGTAGCAGCTTAACCCACTGAACCACCAAGGCAACCCTTAAAAATGCTCTTGTTTAGAATCCTGTAATTTCTCCAGGTAAAAGCAATTGTTTTACCTCTTCTAGAGACAACGCCCCACCCCCCGTCACCACCAGAGTTAACATTGTACCGTATTCTGTAAACTTTACCTAGAATTAAGGTTTGGACATTTTTGTAGTTGATTGTCTTTGGTCTAGTTTCTTAAGAGGCAAGGTTACAGGAATTGCCATGTATACAAATATGCAAGTTGGTAACTTAAGCTTAGCCAACAATACTGTATTTTTAATTTGACAGCAGCCAAGTTCTATTTCCATACAGGTGGTTGCAAGCAACATATATTAGTCATGGAAGAGGAATTAAAAAGGAAGAAAAGATAGGGATGCCCTGTTCCTGTCATTCAAGGAATTTAACTTTAAACACTCAACTTAATGGAGACTTCCTTTATGAAGTATTTTCCTTATTCCTCCCCCATCTGTTTTTGAAGTTAGAATTAACTATTTCTTTTCTGTACCTGTATTTTTTGTATCACTGTATCTAGTTCAAGCGTCTATCAGTGCTTCTATACCAATTAAGGGCAACTGGCCTACATGTCTGCTTCTGCCTGCTGGACTGCAGACTCCTCAGGGGAAGGACCTTGTCTACCTTTCTGGTCCCCTGGTCTAATACGGTGCCCATCATGGAGCAGGCACTCCACACACGCAATGTAGACGTGGGCTTAGAGTCCTTGGATCATGGCACTGCCTAGAAGGAGTGGCCGGGATCTTTTAGGATAAGAAAGATTGAAGAGAAATTAAAGGATGCTGGATATTAGAAATCCTGGGACTCATTCCCCTCCCCTCTATTGAGGGAATATATCCCAGACTTGCTGGTCAAAAGGATGTGGTAGCAGAGATGGTTGGTTAACCCTAAAATATCCGTTTTCCCTTCCCCCCAGCTGACAGGAGTCCTCATTTTTTTTAAAGATTTATTTATATATTTGAGAAAGAGAGAGAGCAAGAGAGCAAGCAGGTATGTGGGGGAAGGGGCGAGAGAGAGAGAGAGAGAAACTCAAGTAGACTCCATTGCTGAGCACATGGGGCTCAATCTCATGACCCTGAACTCACAACTGAGCTGAACCCAAGAGTCTGATCCCAACAGACTGCACCACCCAGGTACCCCTAAGAGTCCTCCATATTTGCCCGGATACCTGGCCACCTGCCCACCCAGAAAGGAGGCTGCACTTCCCAGCCTCCCTTGCAGCTGGGTGTGGTCATGTTGTCCGCCCAGTGGAGCATGAGCATAAGTGCAGGGTGGCAGTTTCCAGGCCCCTTCCTCACTTTCCCTCCATATTACCTGGCGTGAATCAAAAGGTCAAGAGCTACAACCCAGGGAGGGTGGGACGGGGGCGCCAAAGGAGCCTGGGATCCCGAGGACCTCATGGCTCATGGCTGCCGAGCCAGCCATGGACTGCAAACCTTGGACTATTGCCTGAGGAAAAAATAAGCCTCTGGTTTTTAAAGCCGCTGCTACTTGAGGTTCTCTGTGTCACTCTCGGCCAAACCTATTCCTAAGCAATGCAAGGCTCAAAGTGTTGACAGCCCAGAGAGCCTAATCACCTACAAGTCACAGGGCTTATGAAACTGTCTTCAAAAACAAACAAGGCAAAGGCCTAAGCATTTCTACCCTTCTCCTCACCCATATCCAGGTCTCAGGATTCTCTGTGGAAAGTTGGGCCTGCAAAGTCAGTTATGTGGAAACTTCCCCAGTTTTCTGGAAGAACAGTAGGAGACAAAGCTGGGGAGGAAGGGAGAGAGAAGGGAGGAGAAGAGAGAGAGAACAAAGCAGAGAGGGACTGAGGGGAAATTAGTAATTAGTAGCAGCCTCTCCTAGCTCCCTCTCCTCTCCCCCCAGAGCAGGAGTCGAAAGCACAAAAGGGAAGGATAAGACTTCTACCCTAACTGAGGAAAACCACAAAACATTACAACTGAGGGCCTATAAAGAATATAGAGGCCAATCTTATAATTTTACAGATGAAGTGAGGTCTGGGGAAAAGAGATTATCTCATTCGGCTCACACAGCTGTGAGGATCAAAGTTAATACTGGGTGCCAGGGCACTGTGACTGACTCTCAAACAACATGGCTCTTGGGGGCACCAACCCCCCCCACCCCGTGCAGCTGAAAAATCTGCGAATAACTTTTGGATACCCTGAAAACTTAACTGCTAATAGACTGTTGTTGATGGGAAGATTTACCGATAACAAACAGTCGATGAACTCATATTTTCTATGTTACATGTATTATATACGGTATTCTACAATAAAGTAAGCTATGGAAAAGAAAATACTATTAAGAAAATCATGAGGAAGGGAAAATACATTTACAGTATTATATCGTCATGATTGGAAAAAGTCCACATGTCACAGCTCCGTGCAGGGCAAACCCATGTTGTTCAAGGGTCTACTGCATTTACTCTTCTACATAGCATTCTCTCCTGTTAATCTCGAATGGCTAACCATGGAAAGATGCTTAGCCCAATCTCCTCATTTTAAAAATAAGGAAGGAAGTTTTGAGAGAGGTCAAATAAACGGCCGTGGCCACACAGTTGGCTTCTTAACCACCAAATCAGCTTCTCTTCCCCCGTCTTTGCATTCACATACAACAACGTTTGGAAAATCTTACATAAATCCAAAGTCAATGTGCATATTCAAAGAGGAGTGGAGATAAGCAGTATCATGGAAACGCAAATATGAACCCCCCCGCAATGACTCAGTTTATGTTGGTCCATGAACAGCTAACAGGTTTTCACATCTCACACTTTTCCCCTGTCCTAACTGGCAGCCAGAGTCATCTTGCAAAACTCTGTTTGCAAGTCCCCAAGAGGGAGCCGTGTGGAAGTATGGTTTAAATTTGCAAATTTTTTATCTTCAAACTCCTTAAAAAGTAACACAAACTGTCTTCATCTTTAAAACGCTCTGTTGAGTTTGTTACTGTAGGTTGATGCCTACTTCCCTTCTTATCTGTGACTACCCAAAATGTCTGTCAACAGGTCACATGACTCCTATGACTGACCCCTTCAAGGGACACCTGGGTGGCTCAGTCAGTTAAGCATCTGCCTTCGGCTCAGGTTATGATCCTGGGGTACTGGGATAGAGTCCTGCATCAGGATCCTTTCTTGGTGGGGAGCCTGCTTCTCCCTCTGCCTGCCGGCTCCCCATGTTTGTGCGCTCTCTCTCTCTCTCTGACAAATAAATAAAATCTTAAAAAAAAAGAAAAAAGAAAAGAAAAAAAAAAAGAACTGAACCCTTTGGGTTACTATAAATTCCCTTATGTGGATATTGGGCTTTCACCCTTAATGGAAATAGGGCAGAAGGAATAAGATCAAGGAGGAAATAAATTTGGATGGGAAGAAGCCATCATAACTTCATGAATAAAATGCACATGAGAGTTTCAGTAACATGTAAGCCCCCAAAGGGAAAAGCAGGGATTCTCCAGAACAGAGGAGAACAATGCCACATCAGGAGCTAGGCCTGGGCATGTGGATCTGCACCATGATGCGTACAGTGCTGAGGACATCCTTTGGTTTATGTTTGTTTGTTTGTTCTTAAGCTGTCTTTATTTAAGTAATCTCCAGACCCAATGTGGGGCTCGAACTCATGACTCCAAGATCGAGTCCCATGCTCTTCTGACGGAGCCAGCCAGGCACCCCAGATAAGAGCACACTTTGAACTAGAGTCTACCCTTCACCAGGAAGAAGCTTTGGGATATTTTCACGGGTGGCTCTCCTCCATCCAACCAGTTGATGCCCTGGCAAACGTTCTCATATGCCCACTTCATTCTTAATGAGGCCAAGCCCATTAGTCATGTAGCTCACGGATGAACAGGAATGTCTGTAGCTCTGGACACCGTCAGGAACTCATTGTACTTTGTACAGGAATGTCAGCTTTGCAAGCTCAGATGTCATCCTCTGAAGGTCAGCTCTACGTACACAGAAGTGATCTAGGAACACTGACAGTGGAGCCCAGTGCTCGGCACATCAAGCAAGAAAGCCATCGAGTGACTTCTCTCTACCTTAACAGGTCAGGAACAGGGTGGTCATGCCAGGCTTTACTCCTGGGCAGCTTGCCTTTTGGAAAGGAAAGTAGTCTATCCAGACTTTCCTGTTGGAAACAGTGCCTGAGACTGTAAAGGGGAAAGGCGGTGCACGAAGAACCCGTCCAGCTGCAACTGAACCAGACCAATGCAGGTTCTGAGTTCCTTGACATGCCCTGTGCCTTCTTCTCCAAGCACAAAGAAAAACTGGGTTCCCCCAACACGCTTCTCTGCTCCCAGAGCAGTCCCTTTGCCCAGAGCAGGGTACCCTCCCCACTCAGCCCACCACCACACAGCGAATCAGTCGGAAAGACCTTGAATGATTTTGGAAACCACAGGCTCCAACCCCTCCTACCTGTCCATCAAAGTCCACTTCCATTGGCACCTCCTCCAGAAAGACTTTCTGGGGTCCCTGTGGGACTTAATGCTTCGGCACTCTGGCACTCCCTTACAGTACTGATCACATTCTGTTTGTGTTAGAGTTAATTGTGTATATATTTTTCACAGCCACTCACGGCCCAGTTTAAAACCTACAGATTTAAGAATTTGTCCTAAAAATTAAACAATAACAGTGGTACTTCTTACAATGAAAAGACTGTATGATTTTGGAGGGGGATGCTTACATTTTTTAAAACAAAATAAGTGAACTTTGTTTCTCTGTTTCCCATGTGCCTGCCTAGCCTGTCTAGTGGGTGCTCTGCGGGCCTTGATCCCTATGCCATGGTGGGCTGTGAGTGTTTCCAGGACAGAGGCAGCCTTACTGCTCTCTGTGAGCCTTTATGATTATGATTAAGCATGGGGTCCAGAATGCAGGAAATACACAATAAATATATAATGAAATGAATAAGGCTAGCATTAAGTCAATGATGAGCAGGACGGTAAGATGAACGGTCCCCTCCAAGGCTTCCTAGTGCCCCACAGAGACCACACAATTCCCTGCACACAGGAAACAGCACGACTCTCGATAAGCAAGCAGCATACAAAGCACTGCTTCCTATCCTTCCTCTCCCTGCAGCTTAGTGCCCTTGGCGGGGAGCCACCTGCCTCCAGCCTTCTTTGGAAAGGATTCATGGGACAATGGTGTTAACACTGCACAGACCAACACTTCTTTGGATTTTTCTGGGGAACCACTGCTGCTGTCACTGCTCTTGCTACTGCCGAAATTCATTTGGCAAATGCCTTGGAAATGCAGCTTCTCAAATGATTTAGAATGTTCTCTGCTTTGGACCCCTGCAATGTCACTTTCCATGTGCTCAGTGGGAAATCAGAAGGCACCAACCCCCATTTCCTGGATTCATGGTAGCAGTAAGCAACAGGGGACGTTATACTCCTGGGCGGCTGCCAGGTTGGGGGGTGGGTAGAGGTTTGGGGGCCGGAGAGGCTGAGCAGCAGAATTCAGTCAATCTTGACCACTAACCATCCCCTCCCCCAACCCCTACATTGTCCTTTACAGCCTTCTACTAGCCAGTAACAGATCTCTGCCTCTTAAAGCAGCAGCCTGAGGTACTAGAAGGCATGATCTGGGATTTAGGGGTAAAAGGGCCCACAGGAGACAAAACACCCTAAGAGGGTTCCACCAGACCAGTCCTTCCGTCACTGGACTGTCTGCGGAGGCCAAGGGAGAGTCCATGCTGATTTCAGTTCCTTATGTTTTCTGCGACTTCAGATCTCAGGGGCAGGCTGGCTGGTGGAGCAGCTAATCACTGTATTCAATCCCCGTCTCTGAACAGATTCTTAAAGAATATTACTTCATCCAATTGCTTGAGGAGCCTCTCATCTGGGCTCAAGGTTGCTACCTTCTCTACAGCCGTGTTCTAATCCTCCTTTTATTGACGTTGCTCCTGAGACACTCCTTGCCAGCTCTGAGTGGGGCTTCTTTTCTCCTTCACACACTCCTTCGAAGGAAACTTCTTTTAGTAGTTCATGTGAGTATGAGGTCTGACAAGTGACCCTTGACAACGGTTTCTCCCAGTGTTCCTTTCCCTGTGAGAAGGTGGGGGGTACCAGGGAAGGTGTGACGTTCCCGGTGACAAGGGTAGGCCTGACATGTGACATAAAGAGGGAGGGGTCCTGACGGAGAGGGTACTCCCCACTGCCCCTAGCAAAAGCTGGGTGTACTGGATTAACTAGTGCTCTTTCTCCCAGACTTCAAGTCCGCCTGGAACCTGCCCCTGTGACTTAATTTGGAAATGGGGTCCTGACAGAAAATCAAGTCAAAATAAGTTCCCACTGCATTAGGGTGGGCCTTGAATCTGATGTGACTGGTGTCCTTCCAAGGAGAAAAACACAGACGCACAGGAAGAGGCCATTGTGACAAAAGAGGCAGAGATTGGATTCATGCATCCACAAGCCAAAAGAGTGCCGTACCCCTAAATTCTCCTTTGCCATGTCATTTATTAAGTATCTAGCTCACGGCAGAAACTAGGCTGGATCCTAGAACTACGGTGGCCAATGAGTCCATTCCTGCCCCTGGACTGCTTACCTGGTAGGGGAGACAGCTGTGCAGCAAACACATACAGCGGAGAGTGACCCAGGCAGTCATTTATGTGCACACAAGGAATAGGACTGCAGAAAGGAGCAACTACCTGTTGAGAAAGGGTGTCAAGAGAAGCTTCTTAGAAGCAGAAACATCTACGCAGGATTTGTAAGGGCAAGTCCGGGAGCAGAAGTTGCTGAATCATGGGAGCACGATGCAGACATGGTGGTCTATGCTACCAATGGCACACGTTCATTTCTACTGAAGGTCCAAGGGAGGGGGAGGCGAACATGACAGAGGAGGTAGAGACCAGGCCTGGTTTATGGTAGGGTAGGAGAGCGTCACTTAATTCCATGGGCAATGGGGAGTCATTGCAGAGTTTCAAGGAGAAGAATAATGGGTCACATTGCGTTCCGAAAGATCGTCAGGGCCACTACGGGCAGGATGTGTTACTGGAGGCAAGACCTGGAGCAGCAGCATCTGTCAAAGGCTTGAACTCAGGCAGTGGGGGTAGAGCTGAGGCGAGAGAACAGATTGGGGCAATATTTAATAGAGAAAATAAAATACTGGGCTTGGAGAGAATGGGGAAGGAGAAGAGAGAACTCATTTCCTGTTTCGCCTTCCCTGTTTCAGAGGTGGGAGGTAGGGGAGGGCTGGCGCAGCTGGGAGATCAGTTTCATGCAAGAGGATTAAGCAAGTGAGTGAATAGGGGGAGGCCGGTCAAGCCGTTTCCCACCGCTGGGAGAAGCTGTGGGGCTGGACTGGAATTGGAGGTACTGGTCTGAAGGCCTGGCTTTTTAAGATAGATAACATGATGGTGAGGTAGATGGGGAAAGAGAGAGAGAGGATAGGGGCACCCGGGTGGCTCAGTCAGGTAAGCATCCGACTCTTGATTTTGGTTCAGGTCACCATCTCAGGCCATGAGATCGAGCCCCGAGTCGGACTACATGCGGGATGTGGAGCCTGCTTATGATTCTTCCTCTCCTTCCTCCCTCCCCTCCCCCACTGGCACTCTTTCTCCCTCTAAAGAAATTTAAAAATAAAAAAAGAGAGAGAGAGATGATGTAGAAGTAGATACCTATGTAGAGATGTGTCATATGTCCTAGTCACGCGCACTCGGAAGGGCTTAGAAGCAATGGTGCCCCAGTTACCATGAGCATCCTGCATCCACATCTCCAATTCCGGCTTCTTGGAGGAATGTCTGACTGCAGGGCTAGGACAGGACAAGAATAAGATGAGTCTGGAAATTATGTGCCAGGAAGTAAAGAAGCACTCAGAGAAGTCCGGAGGACATGCCTGGAGGACACAGGATGTGGCGTAATGGGGCTCCCTCTGGCCCAATCTGGGATGGTCTGAGCATCAAAATCAGTGACACTAACTGGTTATGATTTATTGAAAAAATAAAAATTCATGAATTCTTACAGACATAAATAATACAAATAAATGTGAGAAAAAAGAGAAAGTTCTACTTTATGATAGAAGGCTAATTAATACATATAGAAGGGATGATGGAATTAGGAAATCATGACTTGGCAACCATCCCAGCAGTAACTAATTCAGATAGAATCCTTGGTTGCTAAAACCAGCATGTGAACAATTAATGAGGATATGGACATAGTCTCAAAAGAGCTCCCCAAAATATTTCTCTGCGTATTAAGTTAGTGAGTACAAAATACTTACTAATTAACTAGAGTGGGAAAACTTATCCAACACCATCATCATCAAATGATAAAATATAACATTATCAGTAACAGGTTAAACCCACATTAAGTTATTTCTGGTAAACAGAAAACACAGCACCCCTTCAATGAAATTCCAGCCAGCACTGCATCACTGGAATTTGATAATGAAAAAACATCAGACAAACCCAAAGTGAGGGACAGACTACAGAGAAGGTAGCCTGCTATCTTTTTTTTTTTTTTAAGATTTATTTATTTATTTATTTATTTGACAGACAGAGATCACAAGTAGGCAGAAAGGAAGCAGGCTCCCTGCTGAGCAGAGAGCCCGATGTGGGGCTCGATCCCAGGACCCTGGGATCATGACCTGAGCCAAAGGCAGAGGCTTTAACCCACTGAGCCACCCAGGCACCCCTAGCCTGCTGTCTTTAAAAAAAAAAAGTCAAGGTTGTGAAAGACCAGGAAAGAATGAGGAAATGTTCCAGGTTGAGGGAGAGTAAAACAGATGTAATGATTAAATACAACACATGATCTTGGGTTGGATTTTGAAGTTATAAAGAGTATTATTGAAATGCCTTTTTGAAATTTGAAAGGGGTCCATGGGTATACTGGCTGATGGCAGTATTATAGCAATATTCATTTCCTGATCTTGATGGTTTCACTCTGGTTATATAAGTGTCCTTGTTTGAAGGGAATACACCCGGAAGTAATAAAAGGTAATGGGACATCATGTCTTCAGTGCTCTCAACTGGTTCAGAAACGAAATAATAACAGTGATACGCACAAGTATACAGATAGAATGATAAGACAAATGTGGCAAACGTTAACGACTGACCAAGGATATATAGAGAGATTCTTGTGCTATTCTTACAATTTTTCTGAGTTTGAAGTTCTTTTAAAACAAAACTTCTAAATGTATTAATATTCTAGAAAATGCAAACTCATCTATAGGACAGAAAGCAGATCACTGACTGAACAGGGGCGGGCCAGAGGGAAAACTTAGGATCACCAAGGGCACCAGAAAATTTTGCGGGGGAGGGGGGTGATGGATATGTTCATTATCTCGACCATGGCAATGGCTCTCTTGGTGTAAACATATGTCAAAACTTACATGACCACTTTAACAATCTATCAGTAAGTATGATAAAAGAAAAATTATTTTAAAAATCCCCAATATCTGCCTGTGGGCTCCAACCAACCTCTTTATCATATGAATGCTTTTTTTTTTTCATGCATTTCCATATTCCTGAAATGTCCCATCCTAGGAACTTCCTCCATCTTCTCTACTCCTTCGTATTTGGGAAGATAACGGGTTTCAATCTCCTCCACTGACTCTTCCTACACTGAAGTCTGCTGTGTCTTTCATTAATTCTACAAAGCTTACTGTTGAATTTTAAAACATACTAACCCGGGGCACCTGGGTGGCTTGCTTGTTGAAGTATTCGACCCTCGATTTCGGCTCAGATCATGATCTCGAACTCGTGAGATTGAGCCTTACGTCTAGCTCCACACTGGGAGTGACGCCTGCTTGGGATTCTCTTCCCCTGTCCCTCACTGTAACCCCGTCTCTAAAAAAAAATTAAAAATTAAAAAAAAAAAGCATACTAACCTTTACATACATCCAACACATGCACATAACTTTTTCTATTGCTGTATCTATAATCATTTCAAATGTCCTTTTTTATGCGTCCTGCTTATTTTCACATTAGAATTGAATGTCAGGAAGTTTATCTTCCTGGAGAGTAGCCCATTGTCTGCCAGCACTGGACAGTGCATACCTGGGTAAAATCAGAGGAGGAGGGGCAGGTTGGAGTGGGAACACAGTGAATGTAGCTGAGAAAGGGGGCTCAGAGGTGGGGCTACAGTTCCACCACTAACAAGCTGTGTGCCAAGCATGCTCTGCTTCATTTCATTAGGTCTAGATTGTTCCATAGGTCAAAACAAAGATTGAATCAAATGTCCTAGAACCCACCTAGAAAAATTTCCAGTCTTGAATAATTTGAGAAGCAACCACTAGATGGAGCCAATGAGCACATGTGTGGCTTTGGACATTGCAAGGACAGGACAGGAGGCTGCAGGAAACCCAAAAAGCAAGAGTGGGAGAAATGATCCTGTGCTCAATGCTAAGTGTGAGCCTGCAGAAACAGCTTGAGAAGTTGTGCCCCACAGACAATGGTGTTTTTGTGTCTTTACCATCTGGGCTAGGAAACTAGGGGTCACAGGAATTCAGGCCAGAAGGAAAGTTAGACATTTTTTTGTTCTCTTCTTTACTAAATCCCAAGAGTCTTTAACAGACAGTTTGCAAACTGTATGATTTTCTGTATTATCTGAAGGGAAACTCATTTGGGAGTTCCACATGTTTTTAGCCAAATATGTTCAAACGAATATTGTTTTAAGAGAAAGGGGATATTACTATCTTCTGTCAAAGATATTCAAGGATGTTGGGGAGGAGTCATTTTTTTTTTTAATTTGAAAAGAACATTTCTATGAGATTAATTAAAATGGATAAGAATGTATTTTTTTGCATAAGAATTTAAAAGCCACCAAGCTATAAGCAAATAGAAATTGCTTTTGTGTCCTTTTTGATTACTAATAAATTAACTCTGCTAACTAACACTTGTTGAACATAGAAGTATCAAATGCCATAGTGTAACTGATTCTTTCCTAAGGGTTTACAGGTCACACATACAAGGAGTGACATATTAGGTCCTCCCCGAACAATCATTTTCTTCTATCACTGAAATTTCCTGCTAAATATTTCAAAACCCTTTGTAAATTTACTTAGGCATCTCTGTGGGGTATTCCTTTCCACTGCAAACCTGTAACAGTCAGAAACTGTCTTTGATAAGAACAAATCTAGGTACTTGTAAAAGGGTGATGCTAGGACTCAGGTGCCATGGGGCGCCTGGGTGGCTTAGTGGGTTAAATCTCTGCCTTCAGCTCAGATCATGATCTCAGGGTCCTGGGATCAAGCCCCACATTGGGCTCTCTGCTCAGTGGGGAGCCTGTTCCCCCCCCCTTGCCTGCCTCTCTGCCTACTTGTGATCTCTCTCTCTGTCAAATAAATAAATAAAATCTTTAGAAAAATGTATTTAAAAAAAAAAGACTCAGATGCCATATCATTCAGATGAAGCACTTACTGAAAAATGGTTTTGGCAGCAATTTTAATTCCTTTATTTATTCCTCCCAACATCTTTGTGGATAGCCATTTTATTTATTTGAGAGAGAGAGAGCACATGAAGGGGAGGGAGGGGCAGAGGAAGAGGGAGAAGCAGACTCCCCATTGAGCAGGGAGCCCCACTCAGGAATCCATCCCAGGACCCCAGGTTCATGACCTGAGGCAAAGAGAGATGCTTCAGCTACTGAGCCACGCAGGTGTCCCAGTCAAGTGCCATTTTTAATGATATTTTATAAATGATGACATAAAATTTTAGAGGTATTAAGTAATTTATACTAAAAATACTAGTGCCAAAGTCAGAATTCAAGCAAAGTGTGTTGATTTCAAGCTTTCTTTCCAGTGCACTGAGGTAGAGGAGACAATCGGTCACCCAGAAGGGAGAGACCTCACAGGGGAGTCATCATGAAACAGTAGAACATCTCGCCCCCACCCCCACCCCCCCATCGTATCCCTTTTCACAATTCCTATTCCTTTCCCACTGCAGAGAAGACTCTGGAGCTGCACAGGGGCAGACCTGGTGGCTTGTCATCAAGAGTGCAGCGTTCCGTGACCTTGCCAGTCAACAGCACATGACACACGACATCGTATAAAAGCATTGACAAAGCAACACAAGAAAAGGTGTCTGTGGGGCACTGGGGTGGCTCAGTGGTTAAGCATCTGCCTTCAGCTCAAGTCATGATCCCAGAGTCCTGGGATCGAGCCCTGCATCTAGCTCCCTGCTCAGTGGGGAGGCTGCTTCTCCCTCTCCCACTCTCCCTGCCTGTGTTCTCTCTCTCGCTCTGTGTGTGTGTGTCTCTCTGTCAAATAAATAAATAAAGCCTGAAAGAAAGATGGAAAGAAAGAAAGAAAGAAAGATTAAGTGTCCGTGGCTGAAGCTCACCACAGTACCAAAGACCTGATGTTGTTGTGGTTTTTGTTGTTGTGGTGGTGGTGGTTATTTTAAAGGGGTGCTTCAGACAGTGCATTCTCTGAGCTACGTGAGGGTTGTTTTTAAGTCGTTTCCTGTTGCCCACACACTAGTGCAGCATGCCCAGTTCCAGCCGATCCTTACCAAGGCTTTGAGATCTGAGCCCTTGGTGAGGAACTTCTCTCTTCAGATAAGAGAGCAGAGAAGGGGGACATGAACGTGGAGAAGCTTGATAAAGTTGACATCTTCCTACATGACTTCTGGCAGTACAAGAAACAAGACTGGAGCATAGGAGTCAGGAGTTCTGCTCTTCAGCCCTGTAACTTTCATATCGCACTAAGGGCCTTGTCCTCTGCACAGAAGGCTCTCGTGAGGAGGGCATGAGTCCCTACACGTGGAGGAAAGCTTGGTCCTTGTGCCGAGTCTGCTGACCTGGACGTGGGACCATCAGGCTGTTACACTCTGTTTCCCTTTTCAGGGATTTCTACCAAGGGAGTAGTTTAGTTACACTACTTAATTCTCTCCTAGTATCTCTGGCTCCCCACTCTGCCCAAACCTGCAGGAGGCAGACAGTCCCCTCCCACTTCCCCCACGCAGGGTGCTGCTGGTCTACAGTTTTTTGCTCTTGCTCATGGGGAGGAAATCTCTCTTGACCTCAGCATTCCTTTCTGACGATTACCATATGTCTCAAGAGACCTGGGAAGCTTCACCCTGTCTTGCACTGTCCCTGCGAGACCATTCTTATCCCAGTAGTGCTGAAAGCTTGCCTTTCTTTGTCTTTCTCTTTTTCAGGTTATGATAAGCGAGCTACCTTGTCTCTATGCGATTCTGTGACAGTGAATTTCTCAGGCTAATTATTCCTTCCATTAAAACAATGTTTCCTCTATCTCATTTAAAGCATGTTGCCTTGTCGCTAGCCTGAGCTGACTGGCACGGTACCCAGGCTGAGTTTAATTAAGGGATTTCCATGTGTCAACAGCTGAGAATAAGAGTCTCACTTCTCAAACTCAAGGGGAGACTTTGATTAAATGGCTGTTATCCCCGGGAGCACAGCCTTTTCCTGTCTCCCCGTCCAGATTCTCAGGCTGTCTCCCTTCGCCGGGTCAGGAAGAAGGTCTGGGAAGGAAAGGTTACACTGCCCAAGACCACGAGCTGTCTGCAGAAGGGCAGAGAACACTGCTCGTGGAGAGAGAACAGTGGACTCTGAGGCTTACAGTACAATTGTACAAGCTTTCTCTAAAAAGCAGAGAAGATTTAAAATGTTATTTTTCTCCCAATTTCTAGAAAATATCTTTATTTAATGAGGCACCTATACGGTTTTGCTTGTTGAATTGTTTATTTTGTGAGTAGGAAACACATGCATTTGGTAAAAGGGCGTGTGGTGTAAAGCAGCCTTCCTCCCCTCCGTCGCCGGCCACCCAGTTCCAGTTCCCTGGCATTACCCTTCCACAGATATTCTGCTCCGTTACAGATTTATGAAAGTGGGTATATTAAGTTTTTCTGAGATTCAAATTCACTTGGGCATCTTGCATTTTCTCTGGCAATCCTATACTCAGTGTCACTTTCTAGGCCCTCTCTGGAGCAGAGTTAGAACATATAGATATATAAAACACATGTAATTATGATATAATATATAAATACATATTATAGTACATACACAATACATAATATAATACATAAATAATATATTCTAAATAATATATGAAAAAACATTAACTCATCGTTCTACACATTTCTATTATTTCTGTATCTTATTATATCTACTATAATATATAATATGTAGAGATACACCTATTATTTCTATATCTATTATAATATAGAATATATGTTATATATAAATAACATATATAAAATATATTAACCCATGTTTATACAAGTAACCATTATTTCTATGTGTGAATATATATCATATCTATCATACATCAGCATGAACTCATATTTAACTTTAACTGTATTTAAATACAATTCAATTCCTAAATTGTAATTTATAAAATATGTATTTAATTCAAATATTTAATATATTTAAAGTTAAATACAAATTCATACTCATGTATGCTATATATGTTCATAATTTAAATATGGAGATGTACAAGATACATGTATTTAAAGATAAATATGAGTTAATGACTCTAATCTAGTACCGTAAGGTTTCTTCTACTTCCCTTTGCTTATCTGTAACTTCCCTCTCTGATAGTGGGAAATCTGGTTCCCATTCTCCACCATCTTGTTACTTGTGTGTCCATTATTGCTTACTTTACCTGTAAAACAGTTTCAGAATTGTTAACTTATAACCCATGAGGAACAAATTTACTAACTGGAGAACAGTGTTTACATATAGCATCTTTTGTCTTTAACCCTACAATTCCCAGTCCAAACAGTGGTAACCAAAGTTATTTAGTGAGCTCCTTCTCCCCCATCCCCTTCCCCTTGTAATCCAGTTAGAGTCATCTGTCAAAGTCTGCATATTATCTTGGGATCCTCTAATTTTTTAAAGTCATTTTCAAGTAGTTTTTTTTTCCTGTTTTCTTTCTTAAAGATTTTATTTATTTAAGTGAGACAGAATGAATGAGAGAGAGCATGAGAGAGGAGAAGGTCAGAGGGAGAAGCAGACGCCCCAAGGAGCCGGGAGCCCCATGCAGGATTCGATCCTAGAAGTCCAGGATCATGACCTGAACGGAAGGCAGTCACTCAACCAACTGAGCCACCCAGGTGCCCTTTAAGTCATTTTTTTAATGACTTAATTTATTTATTTGAGAGAGAGAGAGAGAGAGAGCACAAGCAGGGGGAGGGGGAGAGGGAGAATCAGACTTCCCAAAGAGCTGGGAGCAGGACTCAGCGTTGGGCTGAATCCAAGAACCCTGGGATCATGACCTGAGCTAAAGGGAGACGCTAAACTGACAGGTGCCCCCTGGTGGATATTTTAAAATTGTACACATTGAAGTTCACTTTATGATGTATAGTTCTATGGATTTTGACAAATTCAGTCATTTATCCACCATCCCACTATCGTACGGAACAGTTCTATCAGCCTAAAAATTCCTCCATGAATCCTCTTTGTAGTCAGCCACTGCTCCCCTCCACCAAGCCCTGGCATCGCTTCTTTATTCTTATAGTATTGCCTTTTCTAGGGTGATTATGCAGTGATTCTCTGCAAAGAAATGAGACTATTTTGGTTCTATTAAAATTATCATGATTCTTTTATGAGAAATGTATTAATATAGGATAAAGGTAGTACATATTAATAAGAAAATGGTTCTTTCTATCCAAGTGTTCATTCTTTTGTGAGGATACAAACACATCCACCTTTTATGCCATTGATTGGTCGAAAAGTGCCAAATAAGAAGCATAAAATGCATTAAGAATTTGAGGAAAGAGAATTTAAAAATATTTAGTAAATGTTAGATCCTTGTTAAAAATTTATATTCTTTGCTTAATAAAAGCTTTACTGCTTGAAAAGGATGAAAAGATTGAAAAGCATTCTAATTAAGGATAAGTCTGCCTTACAGAATATCTTAAAATAGATTAGCTTAATTGTGACAATGTGAATTTATTTCTACCCTATACTGTTGATACAATGCGGTTTTGCTTAGTGCCTGTACAAAGTTTCTAAATTGTAGATATAGCTTGCCCGCACATATAGATCTACCTGTATCATTTTTCTTTTTTTTAAAATTATGTTATGTTAGTCACCATACAGTACATCATTAGTTTTTGATGTAGTGCTCCATGTTCCATGATTCGCTGTTTGCATATAACACCCCGTGCTCCATGTAGTATGTGCCCTCCTTAATACCTGTCTCTGGGCTAACCCATCCCCCACCAACCCCCTTCCCTATAAAACCCTCAGTTTGTTTCCCAGAATCCATAGTATCTCCTAGTTCACTTCCCATCTGATTTCCTCCCTCTTCATTTTTCCTTTCCTTCTCCTAATGTCCTCCATGCTATTCCTTATGTTCTACAAGTAAGTGAAACTGTATGATAATTATCTTTCACTGCTTGACTTATTTCACTCAGCATAATCTTCTCCAGTCCCATCCATGTTGATGGAAATGGTGGATATTCATCCTTTCTGATGACTGAGTAATATTCCATTGTATATATGGACCACATCTTTATCCATTCATCTCTTGAAGGGCATCTTGGCTCTTTCCACAGTTTGGCTATTGTGGACATTGCTGCTATGCACATGGCCCTTCTTTTCACTACATCTGTGTCTTTCGGGTAAAGACCCAGTAGTGCAATTGCTGGGTCATAGGGTAACTCTATTTTTTACTTTATGAGGAACCTCTACACTGTTTTCCAAAGTGGCTGCACCAACTTGCATTCCCACCAACAGTGTAACAGTGTTCTCCCTTCTCCACATCCTCTCCAATACTTGATGTTTACTGTTGTTAATTTTGGCCTTTCTAACTGGTGTAAGGTGGTATTTCAATATGGTTTTGATTTGAATCTCCCTGATGGCTAATGATGATGAACATTTTTTCCTGTATCTTTTAGCCATTTGTGTGTCTTCTTTGGAAAAGTGTCTGTTCATGTCTTCTGCCCATTTTTTGATGTGATTATCTGTTTTTTGAGGGTTGAGTTTGAGTAGTTCTTTATAGATCTTAGATATCAGTCCTTTGTCTGTACTGTCAGTTGCAAATATCTTCTCCCATTCTGTGGGTTGCCTCTTTGTTTTGTTGACTGTTTCCTTTGCTGTGCAGAAGCTTTTGATCTTGATGAAGGTTTTTCTTGATAACTGTTTTAGCTGCCTGGAAAGATCCTCTTCGTGTCTTGCTTCACCCAGTGTAGTGACTTCATGTAATCATAACGGTAATGACCACCTCCCAAAAGCAGAATAGCATGCTCTAAAAGAAATGGAGAATAAAAAAATGTGGTATCAAATTTTAAAATTCTAAAAATTTTAAGTATCCACTAACCTGCAAGTTGATGCCTCCACTCAACCAACAGACATCCACTGAGAAAATGTTAGGGGTTAAATATTACACTATGAATTGAGAATAAAGTTATAATAGAATCTACTTTCATGATGAATGTTAGGAGAAATGTAATCAAGGAATGTAAAATTTGTTTGGAAACTAGGCAGTGCTTCCTAAAGGAGAGGACAAGAGAGTTAAATCTCGAGTTATGCTCTTCATCTTGAATGTGATTTTGAAGACTCACTGGTTTGGTTTCACTCAACAAATGTTTATTTAGTAACTCTAGACACTACCTGGACCATTAAGACAAGTGAAGAAAACACTAGACACCATGCTTTGGTTTGGGATTATGAAGCATGCCTCAGAATGTAAACTTATTTTCCTCTCTCCCTATTCCTTGCTCTACTTGACAAACTAATGAACAGAGAAGAGTCATTGAAAACTAGTAATTAATGAGTATATAAACACTTAAGAATGCTGTTCAAGTGTTTAAACATCCTCGAGAGCCCTTATATAGGTCAAACAGGTCCCTAGTCTTCCCGTTTACACCATGAATACTCCTGACAAACTTCGTTTTCATATGCCATTTCAAGGTAAGGTTCAGATCAGCATTATGCAAAAGCAACAAGTGGATGGGGCTGAATGCCTGAAGTTGTATTTTAAGTGGAAAGATACTAAAAGTGCTTGATGCCCTGTTTTTGGTCATACTGGATCTGCCATGTTGCACATAATCAAAAGTGTATAATTCGTTTTTATATTTGGTCACAAATAGTCTAATCTTTGGTTATTTAAATAATAGAACCCCCCCCCAAATCAGGGGGAAAATGCAATATATATATATATATTGGCTCTAAGATCATATATATATGATCTTAGGTCAAAGGGCTTTAAGAAAAACACTAAAATGTCAATAATTATTATCTTTGGATTATTATCATTCTCTTGTATGTTTTTTGTATCCCCTGAGTGCTCTGTAGTGATCATGGCTTGCTTCTTTAGGAAAAACTTGAAATAAAATTACAAAAGACTGTAAGACAGTGGCCTGAAATCTGTGCAGTGCTTTCAAGAGCATTAATACTTACAGAGTAAACCCTTTTGTAAGCAGCGTGATTTGGTCTGTGTTTAATGTCAATCTCCTTATTGAGTTGGGCGCACAGAGCTCCCGAATCAGAGAGCCTTAGTAAGGAGAAACATACCGGAAGACTGCGCGGCAAGAGTAAGCAACGGCCGAGACAGAGAGGCTTGTGGAGAGCTGAGAGTATAGAAACTGAGTTAGACGCCAGTGGAAAGAGAACTGCAAGCAGAAGGGACAGAAACAGAAGTTCGCTAACCCCAATAGCATCGCCTTGCTTAGAAAGCAACAGACAGCTACTCTTAAGGGAGGAGATAACAAGATTAATAGAGCTGCTTTTTATCAGAACAGCTTTTTAGTGCTGCTTGAGGTCTGTGTGTCCTGTTCCTGGCTTTGTGGCAGATGAGATTATTCTGTTCTTTCTCTGCTTTGCCTACATTCTTGCAACACAAAGGACAAACGGAGAATGCATCCACTCCTTGCAACTTACCAGAAACTAACCTGCGTAGACAAATACTCAGATCTTAGCCAACTAAAAAAATGTTCTTTAAAACACTGATAAGCAGTCTAGAAGACAAATTTTTGTCTGTGTTTATAGTTATTTCCTTAGGACTGAGCCCTGGAATAAAAATGGATAGGTCAAAGGGTAAAGAACTTTTTGAAAACTGCCAGCTTTTCAAAAACTACTTTGATTACTATTGAACTTGATTATTGTTGGATGACTTTTATGTCTTATTTTTTATTTTATTTTATGCATTGTCTGTTTCTTTTCTGTGTCTGTGTGGCTGATACTGTATTTTGGCAGGCCTAATCTCCATTTGCAACCTTTTTCTTCCTTACTTGACTCCACTGTGGAGGGGACAAAAGCTAAATTTTGATTTCTACCTTTTTTTGTTGACATGAGAAATAAGTCTTCTGGCACATTCTCCACATTCTGCTTTCTTCCTGCTTGAACTGCAGGGAGATACAGCAGTCATTTTGAAACCAGAAAAATAAAAGCTACATGCTAAGAATGTGAGAGTCAGAAGGGTTAAGCCTTGGACATTTGTGGTATCTGGAGTTTGGACTGATTCCTATAGGATTTCTTGTTACCTGAGTAAAACAGTCCCTTCACCTACGAAGCCACCATGGTAGGGTTTCTGTTTCTGGTAGCTAAGTATAATTTGGACCATTGTATCCAGTTTTTCGTGATTTCATCCATAGGGCAAGTATCCATCATGTTTGTTGCAAATACTTTGCCAATTATCCTTTAGTTTGTGATGTTTTTCAACGTTAAACACATACGGTTTCATGTCTATGTTGTTAAATGTACTCATTTTTTTCTGTGATTTATTCCATTGAAAATCTGAGAGACAGTTGGATGATTTTGAAAGTTCTTGAAGAAGTTATAAACAAAACAAAACACAGTCTATCAGTTGTAATTGTAATACAGAAACCAATGATGAATAAAAACAAAACATATGTGTAACATGCTACAGTAACTGGTACATTTACAATAATGAAAATGGGCTGAACTTCTTAAATTTTCCTAGCAAGAGACAGTCGTTCTCAGATTGGTTACATACCTACTTACGCATGCACATCCAGACGCATGCGATTGTACCGTTTACAAAACATACTCAAGCCAAAATGACAAAAAAAAAAAAAAGTAGAAAGCAGATAGGCAAAGATATATCGAGGAAGGAAAATAAAAACCAAGCGAGAAGTAATATTGAATAAAATATACCATAGGGCAAAAGCAGTAAGTAGGCCCCATACCACCATTTTATGGATAAAGCTGTATCGTGATGAGTCATGTGATTTTATTCATAAACACTATATAGCTTTATACAGAGCCAAATACTATCGAAACACACAGAGAAAATTCCAGAAACACAATTGTGGGACATTTTAATGTGTTTTACCCTTTGATACGTAGGATAAAAAATACCCATAAATATAGAGAGCTGAGTAATTTAATAAACATGTTTGATTTAATACATACATCCAAAATTATGTACACTTCAAAACAATATGCCTTCATTTTTAGTAGGTCTGAAATATTTGTAATAATTTAATATTTTGTCAGAAGTTGGGGAGATCAACTTTGGGGAAAAAAGATGAGCAGATTATCTTAATTTTGTAAAGAATTTATTTATTTATTGGACAGAGAGAGAGAGTAAGGAAACAGAAGCAGGGGGAGCAGGAGAGGTCACTTCCAGCTGAGCAGGGAACCTGATGCGGGGCTAGAGTCCAAGATGCTGGGATCACAGCCTGAGCCAAAGGAAGGTGCTTAACAACTGAATCACTCAGGTGCCCTGAGAAATTGATTTTAAAATTAAAATTTAAGCTTTTGGCTTTTGGCTTGAAGCAGGAGAATGTGCAACTGTCTTGGGCCACCCGAATCCGGGTTCATCCAATGCCAGCCACCTCCACCATGCCATCTAAGTTCAACCTTGATGAGATCAAAGTTTTTACCTGACATGCACTGGTGGGGAAGTCAGTGCCCCATCTGCCCTGGCCCTCAAGTTCAGCCTTCTGGGGCAGTCTCCAGAACAGTTTGGTGATGACCTCACCAAGGCAACCAGCTGGTGATTAGAAGGATCTAGGGATGATGGTGAAACTGACCACTCAGAACCGACAGGCCCAAATTGAAGTGGGACCTTCTGCCTCTACCCTGATGAGCGAATCACCAAGGGACAGAAAGATGCAGAAACACGTGGAGCACGGTGGCAGCATCACTTTTGATGAGACTGTCAACATTGCCTGCCAGATGTGGCACTGGTCTTTAGCCAGAGAACTCTTTGGAATGATTAGCGAGATCCTGGGGACTGCCCAGTCTGTGGGCAACAATGTTGATGGCTGCCATCCTCATGACATCATAGATGACATCAACAGTGGTGCAGTGGAATGAAGAACAACAAAGGAAGACATTTCAATAAAGGATCATTTGACCATCAGAAAATTTAAAAGTGTCCTAAGGTATCTTTTAACCGAAAGAGGAAATCCCCTGCTCGTATATAGCACATCTTGGGTATCCATTTATCAGTTGGTAGACAACTGAGTTATTTCTACTTTTTGACTACTATGAATAACGCTGCTATGAGCATTTGTGCTCAGGTTTTGGTGTAAGCATATGTTTTCAATTATTTTGGGTGCATGTCCAAGATTGGAATGGCTGGGTCATATGGTAATTATATGTTTAATGTTTTGAAGCACAGTTTTCCAAGACAGCTGCACCATTTTACATTGCATCCGGCGATGCACAGGGCCCCAATTTTTCTACATCCTCACTAGCATTTATTACTGGCCTTTTTTTTGGTTGTTATGTTCATGAAGTAAGGATTACACACAGCTCCCTCGATGCATGTCTAAAGCAGTCGTCTCTGTCAGGTAAGAGTTACGTGCAAAGCCCTCTGTGTGTGCCAAGAAGACCAAACCAACAGATGTTCAGAAACTGTTTCGATGCTTGCAACCATTATCTCCTCGCAGAAGACCAAAATTAGTGTATTACCTCAATATTACTGAATATCTTCATGAGGTAGAGAATTAAAGAAGCTGGAGAAATACCTCTTAATAGATCTCTGTCCCCTGAAATTTCTGAACCATGCTTAATTAAAAGAATCAAAGTTTCGTTTTGCTTTCTGGCATCATCTTCTTTAGATGATCTCCCATCATTCATCCATCAATGTAACTTAGGTTGTTTTCATACTTGGCCATTGTGAGTAATGGTGCAGTGAACATGGGAGTGCCGATTATCTCTGTGAGATCTTATTTTTCCTTTCTTTTGGCTATAAACAAAGAAGTGGGGTTACTAGTTCATGTGGCAGTTCTATTTCCAATTTCTTGAGGAACCTCCCTATCATTTTCCAGAGTGGAAATTTACATTCCCACCAACAGTGCACAAGGGGTCCCTCTTCTCCACATCTTGGCCAGCACTTGTAATCTCCGGTCTTTCTGAGTCCAGCCATCCTAACAGGTGTGGGGTGATAGCTTCTTGTGGTTTTGATTTGCATCTGGTAGGGGTTCATTTGCACTTTGTTCCATGAAGGGGAAATTAACCAAACATGTCCCAGGAGGGGGACACCTGGGTGGCTCAGTCAGTTAAGTGGTTTCCTTCAACTCAGGTCATGATCCCAGGGTCCTGGGGATTGAGTCCCACATTGGGCTCCTTGCTCAGTGGGGAGCCTACTTTTCTCTCTCCCTCTGCCTGCCACTCTGCCTGCTTGTGTTTTCTCTCTCTGTCAAATAAATAAATAAAATCTTCAAAAAAAGTAAAAAAAGATGTCCCTGGAGAGTGAGTAGGCATCAATAAACATTGTGTGCCTCTTGCTGTTTCTTATAAAATCTCTACTTTCATTTTATATTTTTTCTTTTTTTTAATATTTTATTTATTTATTTGAGAGAGAGACAGAGAGAGCATGAGCAAAGAGAAGGTCAGAGGAGAAGCAGACTCTCTGTGAGCTGGGAGCCTGATGCGGGACTTGATCCTGGGACTCCAGGATTATAACCTGAGCTGAAGGCAGTTGCTCAACCAACTGAGCCACCCAGGCGCCCCTCTATTTTCATTTTAAACAGTACATATGGCTCTTCATCTCATCATAGTGGTAAGATCTTGAGTTTGATCTCTGAGACTGAGTTAGAAGAGTTCTTTCACCTTGCTTTGGTCTTAGGTCAGGAAATGTCCAATATCTCCGCCATGATCCATCCTCAAGCCCATGGCAGACATTGTTATGTATCATGACACACCACACTGTCTCGCCAAGTTCTACTGCTGTCACAGGGCCCTTGACGTTGTAGAGCTTCAAGAAGCCACTACTAACTGACAAGAGATGGAGTGAAGTGGAGCCTATTCACCACCCTCGTTCTGAGAGCTAGTCTAGTCAGTCTAGTTCCCTGAAGGAGATTCTTCTCAGGACTCAGACCAGCTCATCACAGCTCTGAGACGGTGTTGAAAGCTGAAGTCACAGCCCTTTAAAAAGTGTTACTTGTTTTCACTGTGTCCTCAGTGCATATGCATATCATGCACATTTTTGTTTCTTTGACTTATTTAAAAAATGTTCTGGGAGCCTGGGTGGCTCATTCGGTTAAGCGTCTGCCTTCAGCTCAGGTCATGATCCCAGGGTCCTGAGATCAAGTCCCGCATCGGGCTCCCTGCTCAGTGGAAGTTCTGCTTCTCTTCTATGCCTCTGCCTGCCGCTCCTCCTGCTTGTGCTCTCTATTTATCTGTCAAATAAATAAATAAAACCTTTTTTAAAAAAAAGTATTAATGGTTTAGGTTTGCTACAATTTGAAGTCATTTTAAAACCCTGAGCCTTCACCACTTTCTCATGATAGAACACTTCGAAAAAGATGCTTGTATTTCTATTACCTCAGCCAAATGTGAACTGTGGCCAATGATTCTGCCAACATCTCTCCACCTCTATGGCTCCTGGTCTTCTTCGTACGCTGCCCTTCCTCTCTCACTGAGTTTCACTTGTCTGGAGTCCCTGCTTCTGGGAACAGTTCTGCTTTTGGTCAGCCATGCCCGTCACAAGATTTTATAGCATCAGTTTTCTTCAACTGTAAAAATACTAGATCAACTAATACCTATTCCAGCCAGAAAGATTGGATCATCTTGATTTAATTATAAGATATATTATCTTATAATCTGCAAAGCACCAAACCACTTGGTGACCCACTGCTACCACTGCAATCTCTCTCCCCTCCCACCCTCCACCCTTGCCAGTTGCTTTTCATCCCTTCTTGGCCAGCACTGATTACATTTCCCTTGAATAAGATGAGGAAACTCTGAAGCATGTTTTCTCAACATCAGCGCTACTGACATTTTCTGTTGGACAATTCTTTGTTGTGGAGGACCGGTTCTGTACATTGTAACATCTTTGGCCTCTACCCACTAGAATCCAGTTAGCAGCCCCACTACCACCCCCCTACCCAGTTATGACAACTAAAAATGTCCCCCAGAATTACCAGATGTTGCTAGGGAGCAGGGGGTAAAATTATCCCTAATTGAAAATAACTGCTGAATGTTACATATAAAAGGGCTGTATGTACTGTGAGTTTAGGAATTTTTGAAATTTTTAAAAAGATTTCTTTATCTGACAGAGTGAGAGAGTGAGAAAGCACAAAGCAGGAGAAGGGCAGGGGGAGAGGGGGAAGCAGACTCCCTGCTGAGCAGGGAGCCCAGTAAGGTACTCGATTCCAGGACCCTGAGATCATGACCTGAGCCAAAGGCGAAGCTTAACCAACTGAGCCACTGAGGAGCCTGGAATTACAGTATGTTTGAACATGTGTTTTTGTCAATATGTTGTAGTCAAGTACGTGCAAAGAGTAGGGAAGTGGTACTCAAGGGCATTCTACTTCACCTGGAATTGTCTTATGAAAAAAGACAGACTCTCTAAGGAGGTCTTAAAAAAACTTGTGACCCATAATACAGGTCATCCCCTGACATGAAAAGGGATCCTAAATCTAATTTGACAGAAATCCACTCGGTGTCTCCAGCCACCTTAAAATTGATACTGGTTTCATAAGGACACAGGAAGCATGATATAAAAAAAAATATTTACCATCAAGTGGGGTCCAGGGATAGATGACATGATAAATCAGAGTCTAGCTATTGGAGTTGCTGTCAATGGCAATCCTGTTTACCTACTATTTGTTCTCACAGGAGTCTTAAGAAGCAAAATGTGCACATGGGCAACTTTTTAAATCAAATGGGCACATGGTAACTCGAACCATACAAGAGCTATTCATTGAGACGTAAATTTCACCCTCGGCCCTGACCTTTAGTCTCTCTTTCTTGGAGCAACCACTGATACCAATTTTTTGGTCGCCAGGAGATGTTCCACGCCTCTGTGCGTGCCCTGCACACGTGTGTGTAGGCCTCACCGTAGGAGTTGCAATTCACACATCAGTAATCCCGTAGCAACAAAAACAAAATCAACCTTTAGCACAGTCACAGGAAAAAAACATTTTACTCAGTCACCCCGAGAAAGGGAAAAACTTAAGTATTAGGCATCTTTCCACCTGCCTGGTTTGCTTTTAATACTGTATTTGGTCAATTCTAAGATGCCCACTGTCAACATCTCAGCACGTCTGGAATTAGACTGTGTCTTAGATTTTTATGTTACATTTAATGCAACACAGACTTATTGTGATATTTATAATTAGATAACCCAGAAAGCACATCATTCTTTTATCCAGAGGTAGGTGGAGTAAATTATCCTTTTAAATCTTCTAAAAGGGCAAGGGATAGAGCCAGTCTCTGGACCTGATGGAACTGCCAGCTTTCAGGGGCAGCCGGTGGAAACGTACCCTCCCACATGGTAGGGAGCACTAGTGCTGTCTGATTAGCTTTTATTTGATGGGTTTCACCCATCACTTGTGTTTTTCTGCACATTCTTCTTCCTGCCCAGGTTAAACACGCAGTGTGGTGGACTGGAAAGAGTCTGGGTTTTAGAGTTAGGAATGAGTGGTTTACATTTCTTCTCTAGACACTTTCTGTGTCATATTGGGCAAGTTACCATCCAGAGCGGTATTTTCCTCCTCTGTAAAATGGACATAATGATTGCTCCTTCCCAGGCTTGTGGTAACCCGCTGGCAGTGTGAATGTCATGGGATTCTTTCCTTCCTTCCTTCCCCTCCCTCCCTCCTTCCTTCCTTCCCTATTATCTATCATGTATCTATTGATTCATCTATCTGTCCCTTCCCCAGGTGCCAGCCCTTGGAAGTCCCCAAGCCCTCCAGTTTTGTAGAGTTATCTTTAAGATTTAATAAAAATGAACTCACAATCCAGTCCCACTTAAGATGGAATACTTCACGTCCTTCCCAATATCTCTAGGAAGCCTTTGCAGGACTTCTCACTGCTCCTACTGAATTCTTTCTCTCCATTCTGCATTTTGCCTCCTGGGATATTGGCTGTTCCTTTGAAACAATTTGTCACTCTGACAGACGGCACTCCAAACCCCTCACGTCCAAACCACGGCTGACTTAAAGCTGTGTGTGAATGCTTTATTACACTTTGTGGCCATTAAAACAGAGCTCATATTGCTCATATGCACAATAAAACAACTGATTGGTTAAAATCCAATACTAGGCTTCAGTGCAGGATGACCACATGGAGCAGAGAGTGTGAACTCGGGAGCCAGACTGCTCAGGTTCAAATTCTCATCCCATCACCTCCTAGCCATGATCTTGGTGTTGGGAGAGGCAGTTTGCCATGGATCCCAGGAGTCTCAGCATTTCCTTGCTGAGGGCGCCAAACTACAGCCCCTCATCATCCTCTTACCCCAGTAGTTTCTGTAGCAAGTCACATAGAAATTAAATTGGTCTGGGCGCTCACAGTTTAAGTACTTTACAACTCGCCCGCTATAAAAAGTGTTGAGCCTTTGACCCTGGGTTCTTCACAGGCAGCACGACCCACTGTGTGAGTAGCTGTCCTCCGGGCCCATGACCACCCCACGGGACTTAGGGGCAGGGAACCCCGCAGCCACACTGATGTTACTGCTGTTTGCTGCCCTGTGAGTCGCAGACCGTCTTGGCTCCATCCATTGAGTCTAGTCTCCGCTTCTGCACCTATGAAGTGATGGGGGCCAACCTGCTGCGGGCTTACCCGTGTCCCTTGCAAGTCTGTCGCTCTTTGCCATTTGGGGCTTTTCCCTGATACTTGGTTAAGTTACTTAATGTCCCTGTGCCTCAGTTTCTACACTTGAAAATGGGGAAAATAATAATAATAATGCTCAACTCCTACTGTTATTTTGAGAATCAAATCAGTTAATGTAAGTCAAGCATTTAGAACAGGGCCTGGCATGTAATTATATTTGAACTAATGCTAATATATCTTAGCTCTGTTTTCTCCCATCTCTTCCTAACTTCTCACCTTCTAAAACTCAAAATTCTTCTAAATTTGGCTTCTAAAACTCAAAATTCTACCTTTATTTTGAAGGGAAATGTACTTTTCTTTGTCCCACTGCTAGCTAGGTCACGAAGGTCAGACCCCAGGGGCTAACTTTTTCCAAACAGAATGCTTAACAAAGACAGTTTTCTTCCCTCTACAGCATCCCCCGCCCCCCCCCCGAAGTTTTTAAATGAGAAATGTTTGGGTCCCTCTCTGCTAGAACAGAGGTGGTATTCAAATAATCTAACAGCTACTCTTGTAAGGGCACTGGCCCACCAGAACTCTCTAGAAGGTAAATATACCAGCAAAAAGCAAGCTTCGGTGCAGTAATCCGTGTACTCAGGGCCAAAACATATTTCTTTGAAATACAAGAATTTAAAATATGTTCCCCTCTCCTGCCTCTAACAGGCTGATCAGATATTAGCCACAGGACTTTGTCGACCTAATTTGAGAGGAAGAGTGGATAGTGGGTGTAGATACAGAATTTAAAAAGCTTGGAGAAGGGGTAGATCTATCTACACAAAATAAGAGCTGGGTGGGAGGAAACAAAAGATCCTGGGAGTGAAAGGAAGCAGATGAGAAAAAAAGAGATCTGTAGGGGAAAGCAAGGATGAGATCAGCGTTCCTGAAGATGGGGGACAAAAATATTTTAATTGCTCCCAGGCAAATAAAAGTTTGGGAAAAGGAGGTGCCTAAGGAGAGGTTGTAGAAATTTTGACATGTGTTAGGGGATGTGGTTCTCTAGTCTCTGTCTCTTTAAGAAATATCTAAATAAAAACACTATCTTCAGAGATCATTTTGGAATGAAATTTGTTTCTTTTGAATGTGACACCGTGCTCAGGATGGTCCTAAGGGCAGCCAGTTAATATCCAAGTGTGTATTTATGTTATAGTTAAAATATAAATATAAACATAATTATTTGAAAGATTTATATACGTTTTATATATATTTAAAGCTCACACATATACACATGCAACATACAATATCTGCGTATACACTAATAATATATCATTTGAGACATGCAATATGCAATGAGTCATACCATATTTATCAAATATACATATCAAATATGCCCGTGTGTGTGTGTGTGTGTGTGTGTGTGTGTGTGTGTGTGTGTGAGAGAGAGAGAGAGAGAGAGAGAGAGAGAAAGCTTCCCGCGTAAGGTAGGTCAAACGCATGCGCAATCTGGCGTGGCTTGCTGAGACTCAAGAGAAAGTGAAAAAAACATCTCACGGCGGTAAATTAAGAGGGTTTCCGTGTTTGTTTGTTTTTTTAAGCGATCCTGGAATCAGGTTTGTGGGCGACTGTGGCTCCCTGGTGCTCCTTTGCAGCAAAGGAGGAAAGGCAGATCATTGCGTAAAGGTCTGAAAACACAGCACCCGCACAGAAGAGGAAAGTACAAGAGGAAACCCAGAATAGTAAATAATAGGGCAGAGGCAGTAAGTTGCCAGGGGCAACGGGGGGCGGGGCCGGGGAGGCGGGGCGGGGCGCTGTATGTGGAGCAGGCTTTACTTTTGACGGTGATGGGACACTTTCGGTCGCCTTGCATTAGATCTGTTTCTCCCCACATCATGCTGAGTTCACAGTGTAACTACTAACTGTAGAGACTTAGACCAAGCATTTTTCTTGTCAATTGACAGAATTATACTGGAGATTTAGGAAGTCCTAGAATCGGTCACGTTTTGCAGTGTACATTGTCCTGCTTTCTTTGATTTCTTTCTGCCTCAATCTCCTCTCCCTGCTCCTTCACTGATGCAAACAAATTTCCTTCCTTTTACATAGTAGTTTGGAAACCAACTTTTGTTATAACATGTCCCTGGGATCTCAATCTTCACACACCACCCACCCCCACCCCACGATGATTTAAGTGTTTTTCTTCCCCAAGATGGAATTCTTCTTTTATTTGGAATTCTTCCAAATAAAAGTTTTTTCATCGCCTCCATAATTAATTGTGCAATGAACAAATTTTTTTTCGTGTAGTGGGGGCCATATTTGGATATTTATGTGGGTTTTTAAAAAATTCTTTTTGCTTTTCTATTTTTTTCCCACCATTCAAGCAGTGTTAGGTTTTTTAGAACTAAAGATACAGCTTTAAAGCTCTTGAAAATAACTCTGGAAAGTCCATAGCCGAGAAAAGGGCCTTAAAAGCTACGGCTTTCAATTACAAGAGCCAGGCACTTGAGAGAGAAACGTATTTTGTTTTGTTTTGTTTTTTAAATCCCCAAAGTCTGGCTTGAACTATCCAGAGCCAACACCTGGAGGACCAAGTACCTAATATTTATACCATAACCACAGAGAGGAGTATGTGATGTCATAAAAGGGACATCATGCTCAGAAGGTAGAGCTTCACCAGCCCTCAGGAAAACAAGGATTGTGGGGCATGTGCTGAGGGCTTCATCGGTGGAGGGGGCGGGGGCGGGGGTGGGAGCCTGGGCTGCCACTCCTTCCCAGAAGATCCAGTCTCTAGGAGAGCAGAATAAGCTTAAAATACATTTGAGAGTTTCCAGAGCAAACAGAACCATTGCCTGACTTCAAAGACAACCTGAATGACTTAACCTCAGAGAGCACCCTTCTGTCTGCTTGAGCGAGGCAAGGATCAGGACTGGGGCTGGCTAGAAGGCCCTGAGGGACTCTCACACAGTCGCTCTCTCTCTTTTAAAATATTTTGTTTATTTATTTGAGACAGAGCAAGAGCGAGATAGCGCAAGCAGAGCAAGTGGCAGAGGGAGAGGCAGAAGCAGACTCCGTGCTGAGCAGGGAGCCCCACGAAGGACTCCATCCTAGGACCCTGGGATCATGAGCTGAGCTGAAGGCAGACGTTTCACCGACTGAGCCACCCAGGCACCCCCTCTCACAGAGTCTTCCCCAGCATGATGCAGGGAAAGAGCTAGAATTCCAGCCCCCCTGAGAAGGAGCCAGACAAGCTGAGGGCACCAGATGCATCTTTGTGGTTAGGACAAGGAGCTTACAGAACTGAGATGTGACAACCAGGACCCGTGGCCAGGATCAGCAGAGACAGAGCAGTGCCAAAGGTCAACATGGAGAGCTACATCTGTGGTCTGAACACATGAGTACCCTTCCGATTCAGAGCCTATCCAGGAGCAAAAGAACTAGAACTGTAGTGTTGAAGTGTGAGTTACTCATAGGAGACTGAGTTTTAAACAGAGTAGGTTATCAGGATACAAATGAAAATGGGGGGGGCGGGTCATGAGCTAAGCTGGAATCAGTTATAGAGAAATCATTAAAATGTGTATATAAGCCATCACGTGCTAACACCAAGGTTTGTCCTCCCAAATATTTTGGAAGAGTTACCTGGCAGCAACTATTAAATTAAAAATGGGCAAACCCTTTAACACAGCAATTCCAATTTTAGGATTCTATGCTTTAAAAGCAAAGGAACCAGAATGCAAAGAGATGTGTATAAATATTTGACAATATATATAGTGTTGAAAAACCGGAAATAGCTTGAAAAATATCTAACAGTGAGGATGGGGTAAAAAAACTGCATATCCAAAGCCTGAAATATTTTGTAGAATTAATATATTGATATAAATTATTTTAGACGATTTTATTTATTTATTTGAGACAGAGACACAGAGAGAGACTGCATGGGGGTGCACAGAGGGTTAGAGGGAGACAGAGACAAGCAGACTCCTCCCTGAGTGTGGAATCCACACTATGCTCAGCCCCAGGATCCCAAGATCATGACCCGAGCCTAAGACAGACCCTAACCAACTGAGCCACCCACGTGCCCCAATATATATTATTTTTTAAAAAGCAAGTTATGGTGTGAGCGTCTATTATTTTATTTTTGTTAAAAATGGGGATCTTTATGTATGTTATTATGAAAATGGAAAATAATACATCAAACCAGCAGCAGCTCTTTAAAGGGTAGTTTTGAAGAAGGAGGGGAGAACACTTATTTTTGGTTTGTGGATTTCAATACTATCTGACTTGAAACAAGGAGCATGTTCTAATTTCCTAATATATTTTAAGCAAGAAAACAAAAATGTGAAAAGAAAAAACTGATGTGAGAAGGGAAAAAAATCCCCTCAGTTTAGCACTACATTTCAAGTTATACTTTCAAAAGTGTCCATAAAAAAGTGCATATCGTTCTGAAATGTTAGACTTTCATTTCTCTCCTGTCTGTCTCCCTTTAACTCTGCACCTCTGGTAAAAGTGATGAACTATAGTGAAATGGGGGGGGGGCAGGAAGGGGAGAAGTGCCTTAAAATAAATCATTCACATTGTGGAATGTACTGAAGAATTAAGATTTGAGCTGGACTGTTTCTGAATCCTAATTTTCAAGTCCCACTTTCAGCCCAAGGAGTCGAAGTTCCCTTTCCCTGCTAATATCCCTTACTCTGAGAGTTTCTCTACCTAACCCCCACTCGCTCTGTACCCCATGCCCCCACGCCTTCCTGTTTCCCATACTACCCACATTCATGCCTCCAGATCTCTTTGTCTCTGGCCTAATCATTTCTTATTGCTCCCTACCTTCAGGCTTCCTCATTCTCCTTCCTCAGGTCCTCTTTTGTTTTTGAGATCACATTAGACTTGGAGTGCCCCGCTGGCTCAGTGGATCATGGGACTTTTGAGCTCAGGGTTGTGAGCTGGAGTCCCACGTTGGGTGTAGAGCTTACTTAGAGAGAGAGAGAAAAAAAAAAACACATTGGACATCATAACTTAATTGTGGGAAGCATTTACCTATTGGATGGAGCATTGATAGGGCACTGGGAATCCCTACCAGTTTCCACACTAACTTTTTTCACGGAAATCACCTCAGCCTCAGATGCAGGATCAAGGAGAGGGAGTTGGTGCTGGCTGGGCTGGGCTGTTTCTAATCACAAGTCAAGTATGGAGTGTTCCAGGCTTTGCGGGAGAGGAAAGGCGAAGATAAAGTGGAGTCTGCGAAGAGATCAGAATGATGGCTGAGCTCGAGAAGTTGACGGGATGGTTTGTCAAGCTAAAAAAGGAAAAGTGAAGAACCAAGAAATTAGAGTATCTGCAAAGAGATTCAGTAGTGAAATTGTTTAGTGTCGTGTCTACTCGGGCCTTCTTTCTCACCTGGCAATGCATGTCACTGAGCTCCAGATATGTTCTTAAAATTCCAGAGTCAAGAAGGACAGATGTGGGGTTCCTCCAGAGGAGCTTTTCGCAGGGGTGTCCGTCAGCTAGAAATATGTGTGTACACTTGAGTATATTTTCCACTTTGTGACTGAACTTGGGATAAAAAGTACAAAGTAAGCATTGCATTTTTTCCCAAAAGGATTAATGTTCCAACAGTCCTTCTGATCTCCTTGAATCCAGAATAATTTTTGATGGGATGACAAGCAATCAGAAAAGTTTGGTCTCCATGATTTTGTGCCACGCCAAGTGGTCCGAGAATTAAGCAGATCAGTGTTTTCTGAGCAAAATATTAGCAATTCATAGGAAGCCTTTGGCTGGAAGGAGGGCCAAATGAGGCCAGAGGCCATGCAGTCCATAGTGGACTTGGTACCGCTGGGCTCCTTTTTAATGATGAAACCACCCCGAAGGCATTTAACTCACTTCAAGAATTGATGATGCAAAGCAAATGACCTATTTAATGCTGAATCCCCTGAGCCCCGACTTCTGCTAAGCATTCTGAAGCAGCCCAGAGGACCTGAACCAGACTACTCATGAGGAAGTAAGGAAACTACCCCCACCCACAACACCACTCCCCTACACAGAAGTAAGTTAGAAATTGGGTGGAAGTGCTTGGTGCCAAGGCCTTTGGCCTCTTCCTGCTCCTGTTAAGCAACCCAGGCATACAACCACCAGTGCTCTGGCAAGAAACTAACTCTCACAGCAGGGGGAGGAAGGCCAGAGAAGACCAAAACCTTCAAACAGAAGTTCAGGAGCAGAACTGGGAGGGAGAGAGAGAGAAGTGAGGCAATTGCCCCAGGCATCCTGGGCCGGTGACTCAGCACACCAGCCAGCGAGGAGCCTGCAATTCTGGAAGAGTTAGGGTTGATGCCACGATGGGGGGAGATGGGAGGGCGGTAAAAGAACAGGTGTAGGCATCGAGAAAAAGTGCCTGGCATAGCAGGTAAAGAGAAGAGATGGAAGCCTTCTCGGCCAACGACGGTCTAATTTCTCTGTCCAGGCCTCCAGTTAAAAGCTGTAGAAAAGAAAATGCCCAGCAGGTGGCAGCACCAGCTAACTGGACTAAAACCAGAGCAACATGCCACAGGACCATTCATCTTCCACATGCTCCCCTATAACTTTCCTTGGTGGGAATTCATCTAGTGATTGATTAGTGGATCTCTCCCTAAGAAGAAGGAGGCGACCAGTTCATCTGGGTAGTCCCAGAACCTAGCACAATGCCTGGCACATGCTGAGTGCATTTGTGGATTGGATGGATCAATGATTGAATGGATGAATAAATACAAAAATTAGGGGGTGGGGGGCCTGCGTGGCTCAGTCCATTAAGCTCGTGGGACTCTTGATTTGGACTCGGGTCATGATCTCAGGATCATGGGATCCAGCCCCATGCTGGGCTCCATGCTGGGCTCCATGCTGTGCATGAGCCTGCTTAAGGTGCTCTCTCTCTCCCTCTGCCCTTGCTCCCTGCTTGCACTCTCAAATAAATAAATATCGAAATTTCATCTCAGCTAGAAAAGTCATCTGAAGTGGTCCAGTTCCCTTCTTCTTATCCCATTACTGCTATTATCGGGTTAATTACAAATTTAATTAGTTTAAGTAATAGTAATAAAGCACCATACTTGAGATTAATTCACTCCTCACCCGTTTACCGACCTACATTCTTATTCTCTGCTTAATTTAATTTTCCCTTTCTCTTCTGGAGATAAAAATCACAGGAATTTTTAAAAAAGAAAAAAACTGAGATTAGAGATACAACAGCTAAAATTCCAGGTTAAAAGAATTCATCTAGATTTGGACATTGACATTTGTGAGGAAGACGATTGTTCTTCGATTAATTGTATTTTTTTAAACCAATGACTTCTTTGCCTACTGTGTTTATCTTGAACTTTACTGGCAAACAACCTTTTCTTTTACTGGCCCTCTCTGATATGTGCTATTGCCCTGGGCCTTGTGGTGTCTTAGGAGCCTTCCATATGACTAATACTTTAATACTAAAAATGAAAAACAGAAATAAGCTAACATGTAGTGAAAGCTCATGGTCCGCCAGGCCCTGTGCTATGTTGGGTTCAAGTGGCAACTTTCTATCACTCTTTAGATGGATTTTAAAAATTCCCACCCTGGGGCGCCTGGGTGGCTCAGTGGGTTAAAGCCTCTGCCTTTGGCTCAGGTCATGATCCCAGGGTCCTGGGACAGAGCCCCGCATCGGGCTCTCTGCTCAGCAGGGAGCCTGCTTCCTCCTCTCTCTCTCTGCTTGCTTCTCTATGATCTCTGTCTGTCAAATAAATAAATAAAATCTTAAAAACAAACAAACAAAAAACCCTCACCCTTTGCTGACCCAGGGACACAAAATGGCCATGTTGGACACCAAAATAAGACCTTCCATATCTAGCCATATGAGGGATGGCCAAACTTTCCCTAAAAGCAAATGGCAAGCCCTTTGCTAATAAAGTAATGGCAGTTAGCAACACTGAGCTGGAGCACAAGGAACAATCTCTGCATACATCTGAGTTCTTTGAGAGCAGGAATGTTATCTTATATATTTTCATATCCCCCGCACCTCACTGGGAGTCTGGCATATTTTAAGGCCTCCATCAATATCCACTGTGTGGAAACTATGAAGACATATCTCATTGAACAATGGTACTTGAATCTAAGCCATGTTCCCAGAAGAAAAGAATGGGAGAGCAGATCATGGGAGTCATCACTCAGCAGACTCATAAGAATGAGCCCAGCACCAAACGAGTCAGATAGCATCATCTAGAACTAGTGACACCCTTGATTATCTTCTCCATCTTAGGAACTCCTATCCTCCCCCTGTTACACTTACTCATCTCATACAGCTTTTACACCTTTCGTGCATATTAAATGCAACTTTCCTGAGCTCACAGAGCCCATCTGAGTCCTTCTCATCCCTACGGGAAAAGTTCTGCACCATGGTTAGTCTCCCTAACTACAATACTGGGAATATTGTATCCTAAAAACAATAATATTAAGTATTGATGGTCCCTAGCATGAGGCTTAATTCCCATTCCCTTTTAATTCTCTGTGCTTTCCTGAAGCGATCTCATCTCTACCCATCATTCCTATACCAGTAACTCCGGGTCTTTAGCTATAATTTAGATTTGCCTCCTGAATTCCAAGTCCATGCATACAACCATTTGTTTATTATACATCTCTACCTAGATGTTCTATAGCTACTAAACATCACCTATCATAGATCAAATTCAGAAGCTTCAGGTTGAACATGGCAGAGGGAACATACCCACTTACCTTTTTCCCAAAAAACACACTAAAACCATAGTAAAGAAGTAAAAAGGTGTGGACGTTCCCCAACTCAGCCCAACAGAGTGAGTAAGACGGAAGCCATGAGAGGAAAAGAGATTCCAACAAAGTTCTGCAAGTAAGGAGGTGGGGGAAGAGAGGTGACCGGTGATCAGAGCAAAATAACGTCCAGCCTAGAACACCCGAGGCTGAGACTATGGCCAATAAAGGAGTCACCCTGTCTGGAATAAACCCAGAAATGAGTCAAGACTCCACAGACTCACCAAGTAGAGACTCCAGAGTCTGCAAAAGGCAAGAGTGAGAAATGAGCAGAAGACGAACAAAAGTACTTCGGTACCTTCAGAAATACGGAGCATGACATTGCATCCATAAAACAAAAGTGGGATCAAAGACATGGGTGCTCAAACTTCATGTTTTACCACCAACGTGCTTCTGTTTCAGTACCTCTTATCTCAGGAAACACCGCCATTATCCACCCAGTTTCCCAAGTCAGAAAGTTGGAAGTGATCCTTTACTCTTCTCTCTCCTTATGCCTCATTCAGTAGACTAAGGGTTGATTCTCTCTCCTAAATCTCTGTTTCCCCCAAGCCACTGTCTTTCCTGGACTTTTACTGTGCCTGTACTGGATTCTCTCACAGCTTTATTTCTGTTCTTTCTGACTCTAGCTTGAAGCCTTCCTAAACCCTTCTCCAAGATCCTGTAATTCCTCCTGAGGCCAGCATCTAGCACAGAGTAATCCCCCCTTCCCTGGGGCTTTCCTTTCTGCATTTCAGTTACCCATGGAGGGTCATCTGTGGTCCAGAAGCAGAGGATTCCCCTACAGATGAAATTCCTCAGGAGGTCAATAGCAGCCTAACGCTACATGTCATTGCCTACGTCATTCACCTCACTTCATCTCATCATGTAGGCATTTTATCATCTGACATCATCACAAGAAGCAGGAGGAGTACAGTATGATAAGCTTTGACAGACAAAGACTGTATTCATGTAACCTTTATTACAGTGTATTGTTTAATTGTATTTTATTCTTGGTTTATTTATTCTATGCCTCATTTACAAGTTACACTTTATCATAGGTGTATATATATATATATATATATATATACACACACATATATATGTTTATATATATGTATAAATATATGTAGCATATAGGGTTGGGTGCTATCCATGGTTTCCGGCATCCACAGGGGTTTTAGGATATAACTATGGGTAAGGGGTGGGGACCACTGGGTGCCCTTCAACCAGTGAGGGCTCAGTAACTGCTTTGGTTAGTGGTGTGTCTGTGTGTGCAGTCCTGAATTTTCACTAGCTTCATTCTTTGTTCTTTATATCCCAGTAATATGAATTTAATTTCTGTTCGTCCTCAAAATGCATCTCCTTTTAAAATCATGTGCTGGGACACCTGGGTGGCTCAGATGGTTAAGGCTTATGGACTCTTGGTTTCAGCTCAGGTCATGAGCTCAGGGTCATGGGATGGAGTCCCGCATGGGGCTCTGAGCTTAGCGCAGGGTCTGCTTGAGATTCTCTCCTCCCCGCCCCTCCCCCTGCCTGGGCTTGCTCTCCATCCCTTCAAATAAATACATAAAAGCATTCAAAAACTAAACCAAACCAAAAAACCCATGTCCTCTTATCTCTGCCTGGAACCCCTCTTCTCTTTGTTGGCATGGAAACCTCTTTGAGGCTCAACTAAGTGTTACTTCCTCTAAGGAAGTCCCCTAACTTCCCTGGACTGACATGGGATCCTAGTCCTCATAGCCCTCTGTATATCTCAGCTGCGTCCCATGATAGCACTTTTGTGTCAAATTGTAATTGTATGATCCCTGTTTCCCCAAATCAGACAATAGGCTCTTTGAAGACAGGAAAGCTAAAATTCTTTTAGCCTTGTATCCCTTGCACACATGTCCCATGAATGAGAGATCATACCATAGCAGAAGGAAACTCAAGAAATCATCCACAGATCCCTGTCCTTGGGCCAATAAAGTATTATCATTCCCCCCGCTTTTTTTTAGTTGAGACAACTGAAACACAGAGATTAAGTGATTTATTTTTTAAGGATTCAGAGCTAGAATGTACAAGTTTGTATGCTCAGCGGGGCAGAGGCCAGGACAGGAGAAAGTGGTTTTCATAATTCATATCTTGTTCCTACCTTCTTATACAGTGACCCTTTCACTACATGAGGACCTCTTACTGATTTGCTATCATTCCCTAGAGAAACTCAGTTGGAAAAAAGAAAGTCTAAACAAAATGAATTATTACCCAAACTGACAAGAGGATTGTTTTCTTTAAATAGCAACAATGATTACATGATATTTTCCAGCCTAGCCCTGTTCTGAGCCAGGAGGGCGATCATTCTTTGAAATCACTCGTTTATTCATTAGGCAGTATGTCCCTTATGTAATTTTCAGTTAAAATGAGCTGACAAGCAAATGCTTTCATGGGTTATCACATTCAGTTCTTCCCCTCATTCTCTCATGGAGACTTCTGGTGCATACGCTAAAGGCGGCAAATGGGCCAAATATTATCAGTGTGCTGGCCAGCCATAGCCGTTTTTGTCCCTACCTCATTTTCACATTCTCAAATAGTCTACTGTTTGTATCTTCTTTTTTTTTTTTTTTTTAAAGATTTTATTTATTTGCTTGAGAGAGGGAGCATGAGAGGAGAGAGGGTCAGAGGGAGAAGCAGACTCCCTGCTGAGCAGGGAGCCTGATATGGAACTTGATCCCAGGACTCCAGGATCATGACCTGAGCTGAAGGCAGATGCTTAACCAACTGAGCCACCCAGGCACCCAGGATCCATATCTTCTGTTCTTTCTTTCTTTCTTTCTTTCTTTCTTTCTTTCTTTTAAAATATTTTATTTATTTATTTGAGAGAGAGGGTGAGTGTGAGAGAGAGGGAGAAGGAGCAAGAGAGAGGCAGAGGGAGACACAGACTCCCCATGGAGCAGGGAGCCCCACCGACATGGGACTTGATCCTGGGACTCCAGGATCGTGACCTGAGCTGAAAGCAGATGCCTAACTGACTGAGCCACCCAGGCACCCTATGCCTTCTGTCTCTTTTCTATCTCCCTTTGTGCCCTGACAAAGAGCACTAAACATAATAAGAGTTGCAGAGATAACTTGTCTACTTCAAAGAAGATAAAATGGAACCTGCAAATAACTCTTGGGTTTTTTTTAGTACTTTCTTACCCATTTCCCTCCCTTGAACAATTATTTTGATATCTCATTCCCAGTCTGCTTTGCCATTTTTTTTTAAGATTTACTTATTTATTTTAGAGAGAGAGAGAACGAGAGTGCATGAGTGGGAGGAGGGGCAGAAGGAGAGGGAGAGAATCCTCAAGCAAACTCCACACTGACCATGGAACTTGATGAGGGGCTCGATGCCAGGGCCCTGAGATCATGAACTGAGCTGAAACCAAGAGTTAGATCTTTAACCAACTGAGACACACAGGTGCTCCTCTACTTTGTCATTTTATCCCCTTAGGTCCACAATTAAAATGGTGTAAATTTCCCAGATTCTGACCTCCAACCTCCTCTCTGAGTACTTTCTCTGAACAATCTTATCCCTTTAGCTTCATTGTAACCTATGTGCTAATGACTTCCAAATCTATAGTTTTGAAACCAATTTCTCCTAAAAACTAAATATCACAATTTCTTTCTAAAGAAGATTTTATTATTTATTTGGCAGTAAAAGAGAAAGAGAGAGCGAGCACAAGCTGAGAAAACAGCAGGCAGAGGGAGAGAAAGAAGCAAACTCCCCACAAAGCAGGGAGCCCGATGTGGAGCTCTCAATCCCAGGACCCCAGGATCATGACCTGAGCTAAGGCAGGTACTTACCCGACTGAGCCACCCAGGCACCCCTAAATAACCCAATTTCTAAGGGCCTCCCACACAATGCCACATGGATGGCCTGATAAACTTTAAAAATAAGACTTTTTTTTAAAAAATGGGCTACTTTACTCAAACCCATTTCTTTATCTCTTGCAAATATCATCTCAAACATGATCCCAGAACCCCTGTCACAATTTGTATCCCTCTGTCCTTTGTGCTATGTCCCCACTGAGGTAGCTGAGATGTTTCCACACTCAAGAAATTCCCCTCTGTTATGCCTCCAGTAGTTTCTCATAGCCCCAGCTGTGATTTTCTAGTGGGGACTGCCAAAATCAGCACCTTGGATGTCCGACCCAGTGACTGGTCCAAGAGATGGATACATGACTCAAGCCTCTCCAACAGTGACCATCCCTAGAAAAGCCCAAACTGGCCCAGGAGAAGACACCATCTTTTTACAGGTGCTCAGCTGTGGTGATGATCCACAGGCATGGAGAGAGCCTCTCTGTAGTAGAGAAGAATAAAGGCTACATTCAAAAGAGGATATGGAGGAAGAATGATCTGAGACCTCGACTCAATTGTCTGTGCTCGACTCTATTTCTGTCCTTCCCATTAAATTAACAAAAATCCAACTGAGTAAATTTAAAGATATAATTGGCTTTATTCAGTTATTCAGGAGTTGGGCAGCATCCCATCTAGCAATAAAAAGGAACCTCCTCTCCCCCAAGCTGTAGAAAAGGGAAGGTTTTTAAAGGAGGAAAGGGGTGAAAAGGGATATTATGAGCAAAGAATACATTGTTTCAGGCAAGGTTGCATTCTTTTTTTTTTTTTTTTAAAGATTTTATTTATTTATTTGACAGATAGAGATTACAAGTAAGCAGAGAGACAGGCAGAGAGAGAGGAAGGGAAGCAGGCTTCCGGCTGAGCAGAGAGCCCAAGTCGGGGCTTGATCCCAGGACCTGAGCCGAAGGCAGAGGCTTTAACCCACTAAGCCACCCAGGCGCCCTGCAAGGTTGCCTTCTTAAGACAAATGGTATTAAGTCAAGGTTTGCTGACATAGGGTTTAGCACAAGTGACTCCATTTGGGATCTGCTGTCTCCTTTTTAACATTCCCAAAGTTAGGTTACTAACCTAATTTTGCAAATAAATTCTCCTTTTTAACTTCTTGGGTGAATCAAGTTGGGCTTCTGTCATTTATAAAATCCTAACTTAAGACTTTTACTCCTACCACATGTTTCCCTTTCTCCTGAGCATGTAGTTAAGCACTTAAGCAGTTGCCAAATCATGTGGATTCAACCTCCGAACATACTTCACAAATATCTCATTTTCTTCACCTTGTCCAGGTCCTAGGTTACATAATGGTTTCCTTACTATATTCCCAGACTCCAGTTTCACCTCCTCTGATCATTCTCCACCTGATATCAAAGAATTTTCTAGAACTTATTCTGATTATGTCAACCTTCTTTTCAATAACATTCAGAGGTTCCTTAGGACTTACAGAATAAAAATGAAACATCTCAAACTGCCTCAAATACCCTATGACTTGGTACTTGCTTTCTCCTCCAATTCATTTCTCCTAACATACCCTTCAACCAAACATGACTATTCACCTATCACAAAACACTTCTTGAAATTTCCTGTCCCTGTGGTTGCCATTTTTCTCCCCACTTCTCGGAGATGAAAATTCTACCTGCTCTTAAGGTGTCACCTTCTTTACAAAACCTAAAATCTCTTAAATAGCAGCAAACTCTACATTTCTTTTTTAGCATCTACAGCACTTTTTACATCTATCAAAGCACTTCTGCTTTGTGCTATAGTTATTTTCATACATCTTATTTTGCTTTTAGGCTATGAAGTTCCTTGAGGACAGGAACTCTTCTGTGTTAACCATTAATACCGCCATGTACCAGAATACACCATGCCGAAATATGCCTATTTGGCACAGATCTAAAGTAGTTGAGAACCAGCAGATGCAGAAAAGCTACTCCGAAAGACAACTCTTATCACTTGAGATACTCTTATCTGCATAAGAAGATAAACCTGTTTACCATGTATTTCCTCCCCTCAACAGCCCACAACTTTCCTCCTCCTCCCAGAAGTTCAAAATTCCTTTTCCTCTTTTTCACCTAAGATGATGTATAAACATTAATCATCTGACCACCGCCTTGCACTTTCATTTCTTTGTGAACTCCCATATACGTGTGTGTGTAATGAAATCTAATTTTTTTCCTCTTGTTAATCTTTTTCTTATTAGTTCAGTTTGGGAGGGTGGGCAGCCAGAAGAGTAGAGTAGAAGAGTAGAGGAAGACTAGAGGACTCTTCTACCTAGGAGAATAGAGGAAAAAAAATTTTTTCTTCTCTACAGTACTCAACATATTTTGTACTTAGTAACTTCTTACCAAATACTAGTTCTAGATATGACATGCAGATTTGAGCAGAGGGATGTTTTTTCTCCTCTAATCACTTCAAATTTTAATTCAGTATTGGAATTCATGGTTCCTATAAAACCTGCAAGACATTTATTATGAGAGTCTAAGTAATTACACCATTTCCCCCTACCATTTTCATACATGTCCTCTGTAAAACAAAGTTCCAGGTTAAAATAAATTCTATAAGGAAATAATATGAGTCTATTCCATTAAGAAAAAAAATTAATCTTCCTATCTTCTTCCTTTCTTATCTTCCTTCCTTCCTTCATTCTTTCCTTCCTTCCTTTCTCTCTTTCTTTCTTCCTTTTTCTTTCTTTCTTTCGAGACAATCAAAATGCAAGCTATGGCTTGGGTGTAATTATAGGTGCCAAACCAAAGTCAGCTTTTATTTACAACCCCTTTGCCAACTCAGCAGTCCTTCTCCTCCTCTCTGATGTGTGCAGACTGCACCCAAACCGGTTTGAGTCATGTTTCTCATATGCCATTAAAATGGGGCATTTGATAGCATCTGCTCCCTTGCTCTGGTTCAAATCATGAATGGGGTTCCTCTCCCTTCCCTTAGTCACCAGCTTTTGAATATTTACAATCTGTGATAGTACAAAGGAATGGATTTTGAACTCTAAGCAGTCTGTAGTTGAAGTGAGAGAAGCCCAAAGGGAAGAAAAAAAATGAAGTGAGCCCTTAATAATTATGAATTTTCTGTGAATGGGAGTGGGTTATGGAAGATGGGGGAGAAAAAGAAAGAGGAGAGATAGATGAGTGAGAGAAATGAATGTTTTCCAAGAAAGCTAAATACTTGCTTATGGATGAACAGGAAAACAAGAGATAGCATTGTGCCTTTTAAGTAGTAGGTCCTCAATAGCCATTTATACAAAGATTTGGACCCTGCTTAAAACACAGGACTTTCTCAGAATTGAGAAGAAATGAGAAAAACTATTCCTTGAAGAGAACATGGTAACTTAAAGGCCACAGGAGGATATATTTAAACGATTTGACCAAAACCTGGTTAAGTCCCTATCCTCATACAATTCTAGGTAAACTGAGATTTATAGTTTTTGGTTCCAGGTTTTTACAGCCTGAATCTTTATCCATATTTTTGCAGATGGGCCGTATTGGAAACGTGTGTTTTCTAACTACCTAATCCTGGTTTTTCAACAAGGGAGAGCCATTCAACCAGCCCCGCTTTTGCTGGGTTAGCAAGGTTATTAAGAACTGAAGCAAACCTGATCAACTGGATTTTGAGTTCCGAGCCTAGTCGGCCAGAGAGAGTAGACAGATGTTCCTGATAGAGTCGAGGAATATGTAGGCAAGTGATCCCATACAGATCCAAAGTGTTGGGATATTGGAATGTAAATTGCCTCATATTTGCGGTCAGGATAACACAAGTTTGAATCTTGGTTCTCTAGCGTGGACTTGGAGCAAATCTCTCAATCTCCTTAAAACTGCTTTTCCCATGACTTCTGAATAAAACACCTTATTTCTCTCAGATTAGGTTTCCTGTGAAAAACTGGAATATAAAGTTATTGTGAAAATCAAAAGAAACAATGTGTGTGAAGGTATTTTATAGTCAGCCGAAGTGTTAGGTATGAATTTTAGGTTATGGTCTTGTTGACATTATGATTAAGAAATGGTTTCTATTAGTTTCTGAAAACAGGGGAGTCATGTATAGTATATGTCAGGAGCATGAGCCATTCCCTCATTCAACAGTAATTCACATGCTTATTGATGGCCTACTATGTGCCAGGTGTGTTTTAAGTGCCGGAGATAAAAATTCCTGTCTTTATGGACAGAATACAGACAGCAAGCAAACTGGTAAAACCAAAGGAGGGCTGTAAAGACTCACTGGTGTATAACTTAGGGTCATGTTATCGTGAAGTTAATGTAGAATGATTTTTTTTTAAGATTTCATTTATTTATTTGACAGAGAGAGACAGCGAGAGAGGGGACACAGCAGAGGGAGTGGGAGAGGGAGAAGCAGGCCTCCAGAGGAGCAGGGAGCCCGATGCGGGGCTCCATCCCAGGACTCCAGAATCATGACCTGAGCCGAAGGCAGACGCTTAACAACTGAGCCGCCCAGGCGCTCTGATATTTTTTAGTTGACAGAACGTAGGTATTAAAACTATACATGCGATTGATAGAAACTGAACTGAGAAAACCCCCAATTATCTCAAAATATCAGGAGGGAGTCACTTGGAAAATCCCTGCCACCTCCACTCTGCTCCTGCTCACAGGAAATTTAGCTGGTTGGTAAGTAAGAACAGAGGATGGGCAGAGGTTGGGAGCTGGGTGCCTTTCATCTGGGGTTAATATACATAATACGGTAGGATGGTCCTGGAGAAAAGTAACCTAGGGAGGGAAGGACGGTGGATCATTGTTGGTGAAGATGGAGGATGGTCAGGAAGACCTCCCTGAGCAGGTAGAGTCTGAGCAAAGGCAGGAGGGAGGTGAAAGAATTGTCCGCCGAGGGATCTAGGGTGATCACCTGTCCATCCAGAGGAAGAGTGACTGAAAGGTCCTGGGTTGGGGACATGCCTGGTGTACCTGAGAGACAACAAGTGTGGTCATGAGGCTGCAGTGGAGTGATGGGGTCTAGTCGAAGGTAGGATCAGAGGAAACTGGGCCAGATGTTAGGAGGGGTTAAAGACACTTGATTTTACTTTGGGGGAGATGGGTAAACCACTGAAAGGTGTTGATCAGAAGAATGGCATGATCTGAGTGTTCTGACAGGATCCCTCAGGCCACTGTCTTGTGCGCAGATTTCAGGGAGCAAGGGCAGAAGCAGAGAGACCAGTAAAAAACTATTGAAATTATCCAGAGGAAGGATACCGTGACTTGGACCAGGCTGGGAGCTGCGGTTGTGAGAAGGGGTTGAACTTGGGATATAATTTGAAGGTACAAGTCAAGATTTATGGAGAAATTGAATGTGGGCTGTAAGAGAAAAGAAAGTATGTAGAAAAACTCCAAGGATTTTAGCCTGAACAACCAGAAGGGTCCATTGACTTTTACTGAAACGAGGGTGAGTAGAGATAAACAGGATTGTCTTGAGAAGTCAAGGGTAATTTTTCTGTTGCTGAGGGCATTCAGTGAGGAAGTTAAGACTGAATGAAGAAAGGTGGAGAAAGAATACAGCCAACTGGAATGAAAATGGCGTCTTAGAGCTCCTGGGTGGCTCAGTGGGTTAAAGCCTCTGCCTTCAGCTCAGGTCATGATACCAGGGTCCTGGGATTGAGTCCCACATCAGCAGGGAGCATGCTTCCTTCCTTCTCTCTGCCTGCCTCTCTGCCTACTTGTGATCTTTGCCTGTCAAATAAATAAATAAAATCTTTAAGAAAGAAAGAAAGAAAGAAAGAAAGAAAGGAAGGAAGGAAGGAAGAAAGAAAGAAAAAAGAAAGAAAGAAAGAAAATGGCATCTTAGGAGTAGGTGAGGCTGTGGGTATCTGAGTTGAGGTGAATGAGCTGAAGACTTGGGAAGAGAGGTCAGGAATTCGAGAGAGCACAACATGAAGGCTCTCTACCATAAGACTCCATCTCAGGGGCCACAGGAAGGGGTCACAGGTAAAAATCAACAGTAGACAATACTGTTTTGGTGGCAGTCATTGGAGGAGTGAGTGAAGAACAGGCAAGGTTTTCAGCAAGACAATCCCAGGGAAAGAAGAACATTAAATCTTTCATATAAGGATGGAGGGAATTGACTTCATATCTGGAGAGAAAAGGCCAGCTTCACACCATATCCTCCATGTGGCAGGAAGAGCCGTATATTTCTTAGGTTGTCCTCCTTTTCGTTCACTTTTGTGTCTGATCTATTTTTAGAGTTCTGCAAGTTCTACTTCTGACATATTTCTTGAATCGGTCCACTTCTATTGGTTTCTACTGCTACCACTCAATTCTACATTATTAAAATCTAAAATCTCTTCTCCTTACTACTGCAATGGTCTCACAGGTGTCTCTCCACATGTTTTCTTATCTCCCTCTAATCTATTTCCCACATGGGCACAAGGGAGAACTTATTAAAATGTCAATCAGGTCACAATAGTCCCTTAGAATTCTTCAGTGGCTCAACAGTGCACTGGGAATATATCATAATAAAATTAGCACATGTGTGACACATCCTGGGTATCAGGCACTTTACTAAGAGCATTACATAGATTGATTTGCTTACTGTTCAGCCCCATAAGGGGCTTTTGTTTTAACTTACATTTATTGAATGATAAACTGAGGCACTGAGAGGTTATTTGTTCAAGAGGCCTGTCTTAACCTGGCTTTCCCTGAAGCAGAGCCTGCAGGAAAACCATATGCCTCCCTATAGAATTAGTCAGTACAATCTCAAGACAGCATGAGGGAGTCATTTAAGGAGGGACAGCCAATACAAAGTGACATATTCTTCCAGTGCCAGCCGCTGCATGGTATCAAGGACAACTGATCGCTTGATCTCGCCTGACCATCTCTGAAAAGCTGTATGCATAAATGTATCTCGGGACACTCTGTCTGGATAGAAGGATGGAAGAGCTTTTACAAGGACAGCTCCATCTCTTTGGTCAGAGGTTTACCCTATAGGGCATTAGCTACCTTGTGTCTTTGCACACAAGCAAGTCTTTTTTTTTTTTTTTTTTAATTTATGTATTTATTTGAGAGAGAGAGAGAGAGAGTATGTGCAAGCATTGGGAGGCAGGGGCAGAGGGAAAGGGTAAGAAGGGTTCAAGCAGACTCCCTGCTGAGTGCAGAGCCCAGTGTGGGGCTTGATCTCATAATCCTGATATCAGTACCTGAGCCAAAACCAAAAGTCAGACACTTAACTGATTGAGCCATCCAAATACCCCAACACACAAGGAAGTCTTTTTTTTTTCCCCTAGTGGAATCGGATTTCAAAGGAAGGATAAAAGCTATCTTTTCTTGTTTGTTTGCTTGTTTATTAGACAGGGAGGAGGGGAGAGCCGAGGAAGAGAGAGAGTCTTAAACAGGCTCCACGCCTGGTGCAGAGCCCCACCCCGACCTGGGGCTTGATCTCACAACACTGAGATCAAGACCTGAGCTGAAATCCAGAGTCCGATGCTTAACAGACTGAGCCACCCAGGCGCCCCAACACACAAACAAGTCTTAGGACCCATGAGAATACCCCCAGCCACAAGACGGCAGGTACATAGTGTGAACACAAGGCAAGATACTGCTGGGTTGGTCCACATGAAGTCTGTCAGAACCTAGCAGAGCTGCCTGTCACATTGGTGGCTAGAGCAGAACAAGAAGCTGGGGGGTACCGGAATATTTTCCCCAACATACACTTCTTTGGCACATGGATTATTTTGAGCTAAAGGCATTGAGAAGTGGCAGAGGCAGGAAAAGTTTCATACTTCCCCTAACTGCCTAACTGATAAAGGAAATTTACATTTATAAAGGAAATGTATTGTTTTTAAAGATTTATTTATTTATTTGAGAAGAGAGAGAGAAAATAGGGGGGAGCCGAGGGAAAGGGAAAGAGAGATTTAGCAGACTCCTTGCTGAGCGTGGAGCCTGATGTGGGACTCAATTTCACAACCCTGCGTACATAACCCTCAGATCATGACCTGAGCTGAAAGCACTTAGCTGACCACACCACCCAGGGGCTCCTATAAAGGAAATTTCTATTTTTAAAAGTGTCACATTCTAGGAACAGAGATATTTACAGAGAAAATTCTTACCCACATAATAAGACAACCCTCATTTAGGAGACGTTCGTTCCCCTCACCTTCCTGTAAATTGTCCTTCCTGGCCAGCAGGCCAAAACCCTTTTCCTTGGCTTAGCCTAGGATGGTATATAAGTTTCAATTATAGGCTGTCTCCTTGAGTTTTCATTTCTTAATGAACAATTGCACATACTTACATATTTAAATTATTTTTCCTCTTGCAAATCCATTTCTTATCAGTTTGATTTGGGTATCCAGCCAGTGAACCTAGAAGGAAAAAAGGGAAAAAATTTTCCTCTTCTATGATTTTGGCAACCATGGAGGGGATGCCTGGGAAACCCTAGTGCTCCAGAGGCTGCAGACGGGATCCAGCACCTCTGACAGAGTTAGCAAAAGGTAAAAATCAGAGTTCGTTCTTTGGATTATGACTCTTGTCAGTTTAATTTTGAGTGCCCATCGCTTATTAACACTTAGCCTCCTCTGTCTTGTGTATCTTTTGTTGGAAGAGGAAAATTATAAGAGGATCTTCTTCCATTTTGTTCTGTGTCTTGAGAGCTTGAGGTACTCGCCTTGGTCTCTGACAGCTTGGGGGGTGGGGGTGTTGCACTGGTTGTCAGATCTGCAGCTGGTAACTAGGAAACCCAGTATATAAAGTGAACAGGTAATACTGCCTGTCCAACCATTCCAGCTTTCCAGGGAGTTTGTCTTTTTTTTTTTTTTTATTAAGATTTTATTTATTTATTTGACAGAGAGATAGAGAGCACAGGTAGTCAGAGAGGCAGGCAGAGAAAGAGGGGGAAGCAGGCTCCCCACGAGCAGAGAGCCTGATGTGGGGCTCAATCCCAGGACCCTGAGATCATGACCTGAGCCGAAGGCAGAGGCTTAACCCACTGAGCCACCCAGGTGCCCCACAGGGGAATTTGTCTTAACGAGAGGTCCCAGTCCATGGGAGGACTTTGTCATTTTTCCTTTCATTTGCTTGTTTGTCCAGGAAAAAAAATCCCACCCCAGTATAACCTATTCAGAGTGACAGACTAGCAGGCCTGTGATTAAAAGCATATCAACTTTACTGGGGCACCGGGGTGGCTCAGTCGGTTCATTATCTGACTCTTGATTTCGGTCATGTCGTGATCTCGGGTTTGTGAGATTGACACCCTCAGCGGTCTCTGCGCTGAACGTGGAACCTGCTTAGGATTTTCCCTTTCCTTTTCCTTCTGCCTTTTCCCCTCCTACTTGCACGTGCTCTCTCTCTAATAAAAAAAATTTTTTTAAATAAATAAATAAAGGTATCTCACCTTTGTGGAAGACCAGAGTTTCCTTACTCTTTGTGATAATGAAGGTCTTTGATTCAAAAGCTATCTTTGGGGGTCTCCTGGCTGGCTCAGTCATTTAAGCGTTAGACTCTTGATTTTGGCTGAAGTCATGATCTCAGGGTTGTGAGATCGGGCCTCCCTTATGGCTCCTTTCTGGGCATGAAGCCTGCTTAAGATTCTCTCTCTCCCTCTGCCCCTCCCCTGCTAAAAATTTTTTTTTAAAAAGCCAAAAAACAAAAAGACAAACAAAAAAACCCAAAAGCTATGTTTGGGAATAACTCTGGGTCCTGGGGGGGGCGGGGAGCTGCTCAGGGTGATGGGAGGTATGTTCCATCTTTTGCACTCTTTGGGGATGCCTTTTGTGTTCATGATTAAGGACATAAAAGACTTATTAGTTTAGGGTCACATTGCAATAGGTATACCTTTGGCAATTTGGACTTTGTATCTAAATGAATTTTTTTGGCATTTAATTTTCTAATTGAGCTCTAATTGACATATGACATATTAGTTTTAGATATACAACATAATGATTTGGTATATGTATATACTGTAAAGTAATTACCACAATAGACTTACTTAACATCCATTGCATCCGTTGCCAAACATAGTTGCTTTTTCTTATGAAAAGAATTTTCAAGACTTATTCTATTAGTATGTTTCAAATATACAATATAGTATTGTTAACTATAGTTGCCATGCTTTACACTACATCTCCAGGACTTATTTATCTTATAACTGGAAATTTATATCTTTTGACTACTTTCATTCATTTTGCCTACCCACCCCCACCCCGGCAACCACCGGTCTGCTGTCATTTTTTTTTTTTTTTCTGCTGTCATTTTTTGTTGTTGTTTTAAATTCTACATTTAAGTAAGATCATGAATTGTCTTTTCTTTGTTCAATTTATTTCACTTAGCATAATGTCCTAATGTCCCATCCATGTTGTTGCAAATAGAATTTCCTTCTTTTTAATGGTGGAATAACATTCCATTGTATATACATATATATATATACACATACACATATGTATATAATTACATGTTATCTTTGTCTATTCATCCATTGTTGGACACTTAAGCTGTTTCCATGTCTTGGCTATCTTAAATAATGCTGCAGTGAGCATAGGGATGAGTATATCTCTTCAAGACAGTGATTTTGTTTCCTTCAGATAAATACCCAGGAATGGGATTGCTGGATCATATGGTAGTTTTATTTTCAAGTTTTTGAGGAATCTACATTTTTTTCTCCTACCCTCACCCACACTTATTTTTTTTGATAATAGCCATTCTAACAGATGTGAGGTGATAGCTCAATGAGGTTTGATTTGCATTTATGTGATAATTAGTGATGTTGAGAGCCTTTTCATGCACCTGTTGGCCATTTGTATATTTTCAGAAAATGTGTCAGCTCTTCTGCCCATTTTTAATTAGATTGTTTTTCTTGCTATTGAGTTGTATGAATTCCTTTATAATTTGGATATTAGCCCCTTAATGAATTTATCCTTTGCAGGTATTTTCTCCCATTCAGTAGGTTGCCTTTTCATTTTATTCATGGTTTCCTTTGCTTTGCAGAAGCTTTTTAGCTTGGTAGAGTCCCATTTGTTTATTTTTCCTCTCGTTGTTTTTGCTTTTGGCATCAATCCAAATAATCATTGCCAAAGGCAAGGTCAAGGAATTTACCACCTCTGTTTTTTTCTAGGAGTTTTGTAGTTTTAGGGCCTACATTCAAGTCTGTAATCCATTTTTAGCTAATTTTTATGCATGGTGTAAGACAGTGGTCCAGTTTCATTCTTTTGCATGTAGCTGTCCAATTTTCCCCTTAGCATTCATTGAAGAGACTGTTTTCCCCCCATTGTATATTCTTGGCTTCTTTGTTGTAAATGAGTTGACCATATATGCATGAGTTCAGTTCTGGGCTCTCTATTCTGTTCCAGTGATCTATGTGTCTGTTTTTATACCAATACCATACTGTTTTGACTGCTATAGCTTTCCAATATAGTTTGAAATCAGAAGTTATATGTCTCTGACTTTGTTCTTCTTTCTCAGGATTGCATTGGTTATTCAGAGGTTTTTATGGTTCTGTATTTTAGCACTGTTTATTCTATCCCTATAAAAAATGTCATTGGAATTTTGATAGAGATTACATTGAATCTGCATTTTTGTTTTGAGTGGTATGGACATTTTCACAATATTGATTCTTCTAATCCATGAGCACAGAATATCTTTTCAGTTATGTGTGTCTTCAATTTCAACAATGTCTTAATACTTTTCAGTTAACAAGTCTTTCACCTCTTTTTTTTTTAAGATTTTATTAATTTATTTGACAAAGAGAGATCACAAGTAGGCAGAGAGGCAGTTGGTGGGGAGGGGGGTGAAGCAGGCTCCCTGCTGAGCAGAGATCCTCATGTGAGGCTTGATCCCAGGACCTTGAGATCATGACCTGAACGTAAGGCAGACACTTCATGGACTGAGCCACCCAGGCATCCAGTCTTTCATCACTTTGGTTAAGGTATTCCTAGGATTTTATTCTTTTTTTTTTTTTTTTTTTTTGGTTTCATTCCTTTTGATGCAGTTGTAATTGGGGTTGTTTTTTTTAATTTTTCTTTCTGATAGTTTATTATTAGTGTAAAGAAACCCAGTTGATTTTGGTTTGCTGATTTTGTATCCTGCAATGTTAGTGAATTTAAGTATTAGCTCTAACAGTTTTTTGCTGCAGTCTTTAGGATTTTCTATGTATAATACCACGTCATCCACAAAGAGAGGCATTGTTACTTCTTTTCCAATCTCTATGCTTTTTATTTCTTTTTCTTACTTAATTGCACTTTTGTGGACTTCCAGTACTATGCTGAATGAAAGTTGCCAGAGTAAGCAACTCTGATTGTTGAATTCCTGATCCTTGTTGAGTCCTACTTGCTGAGTAAGCAATTCTACTTTATCTTGTTCCTGATCCTAGAGGAAAACCTTTTAGTCTTTCATCATATAGTACAGTGTTAGCTATGGGTTTGTCACATACGGCCTTTACGATTTTTTTTTCTTAAGATTTTATTTATTTGCTTGGGAGAGAGGGAGAGAGCACAAAGACCAGGAGGAGCAAAGGGGGAGGGAGAGAGAGAGAATCTGTCGGGAGACTCGCACTCAGTACAGAGCCTGATACAGACTCCATGCAGGGCTCAGTCTCGTTCCCTGAAGTCGTGACCCTGAGATCATGACCTGAAATAATGACCTCAACCAAAACCAAGAGTCAAACACTCCACTGACCGGCCCCCCCAGGCTCCCCTGTCTTTAGGACTTTCTTAAAGAGAGTTCTCTCACCCTGAAACAAATACCCAATTTGTATCTTTGGAAAGAACAGATTAAAAGGGAAAAGTGTCCCTTAGTTGGCCTATAGAAAAATAAACAAACTCCCTTTACGAGATTAGAAGACGGAGATCAGACTTAAAACATAAGTTAAGAACTGCAAAATATACTTTTTGTGAGGCCTGTGTAAATACTGATAGTTGAGAAATAGCTTGAACAAAGGCCCCAAGAACACACAGCAAGGCCATTTTACTGTTCCTTTCTCTGCAATCAGATGACATCAGCTCCAGGCCTTCCCATTCAATGCCCTACATGAGTGTATTTTAGACTTCCACCACAAATAATTCATCGGACTGTCCTATACTTAAAATAAAATTTTAAAACTTAAATAGTAAATGCCCTAGATTTCAGCAAATATGCCATTAAAATCCTTCTGAGAGAAAACTTACATCCTTTCTCTGTCCCTTAGAGATGGAAATCTTATAATGTACTTAAAATGTAAATATCCAAGAAGGTAACTTTTAGCTAAAGCAATCACCTACAACTGCCTAGACCTGAAAAATAAAATAAAACAAAGAAGAGGCCTTTTCTATACAAGCTGCTATTTGATCTTTATAAAGGGTTCCTTTCCCATAATTTAGTATGCAACTTTTGTAAAATTATTTATTAAGGGCAAATGAAAATCTCAAAAGTCTTCTTCACAAATATTGGTAAAAAGTTTTAGCTATGACTGAGCAGGTGACTGAAACTTGACCCAGCTACCAGAAACATAATTTGGAGCCAACTCTTATATAAACTAGTGAGTTTTATATTAGTTTTCTGACTCATGGGTAAAATTTTTATTTTTTTTATTTTTTTTATTTTTTTTTTCTTTCATGGGTAAAATTTTTAAATGAATGCTCTAAGATTCTTATTTGTGCCTGTCTGAATGTTTATGTATGTCTATCTATGTATGTTTTGTGTATGTGGTATTTTTTCTACCTCTGGATTGTATTAACCAGAACTCATAAAAGAGCTCTGCTTTAAGTGATTTAGGAAGAAATAAGCACTTATATAAATTAAGTATTCCCGAAACTGCCAGAAAAATAGGAACTAACCCAAATATTTGGTTATTTTTTCAAGCCCATATGATATTGGGTAATCTTTGATGAAGTAGGCTACTTTAATATCATTAATAAAATAAAAATTGTTATGTCCTAAAAGTTGTCACTGGTTTTTTTTGTTTTTTTTTTTTGTTTTTTTATTAAATTGATTTATTTATTTTCAGAAAAACAGTAATCATTATTTTTTTCAACACACCCAGTGCTCCATGCAATCCGTACCCTCTATAATACCCACCACCTGGTACCCCAAAAGTTGTCACTGTTAAATACAATGCAGACATACAATTTTATTCTACCTCAAGATTAAATTATCTTTACTTGTTGTTTAAGATTATAAAATTATAAATCCATTCTAAGACATATGCTTAACTCTTAGTTTCTTTACTTCTTTGAGTTTTAATATTTGCCTAACATCCATATGTTACAAAATTTCTTAACAAAAAATAACTTTAGATGATGGCTGACTTGTTTAACATCTCATGAAACTTTCATGAACAGTCCAAGCATAATTGCTAAGAACACGTGAATTAAACTGGAGTGGAATAAAATTTATAAATGAACCCTTCTGCTTAAAAATAGTTTTCCATATCTTGTTAGTAATTTAAACCTTTAATGTAATACTAAGTTAAATTAAATGATGTATATTCATTGACTATCTAGATCATTTTGAAATAAGATAAAATACTGAAACATTAATTCCTAAATATCAGTTTATCTATTTTTGGCGTCTTATTATAGACAGACTTTATAGACAGACTACAGATATTTGGGTTTGTTAGTAAACATGTTTTTTTATCACTTTGAAAAATTGTACTATGAGGAAACATAGTACATAACATAGCTTCTAAAAAGTATACTATTTGTGTATTCATAAGTTTACTAATTTACTACAGAATGCTGATATATATGTAACACACAATTCATAATTGCTTCCTTGTTTTCACTGGAAATTAAAGTTGCCAAAGATTAAGAATTCTAATCAATATATGTAAATAAACTGCTAGGAATAATAAGGATGGAGGAAAAAAATTCTGCATGCAAATTGTGCAAAGAAAATAAGGTGTTTTCGGTTAGGCAAGGGATGAAAGATGCCTTTTTGTAAGAAAAAGGAGAGTAATTTCATCCTAAAGTTTATTTAAAGTTTGCTTCAGATGAAGCAGAGGGAAATAAAGGACAAAAACGTATAGATAAAGGAAGTTGTAAAAGGAAAGAAAAAAATCTTGTCTCATGTGTTTAAGCTATCTAAAATCAAATGTATTTATCATAAGGTTTTAAAATGAATTTTAATTCCCATAGTATGCTGATACAAAACTTACAAAACTGGAGTTCACTTTACTGGTTTGTTCTTTTTTTTTTTTCTTTTAAGATTTTATTTAGTTATTTGACAGAGAGAGAGGTCACAAGTAGGCAGAGAGGCAGACAGAGGGAGAGGGAGAAGCAAGCTCACTGCTAAGCATAGAGTCCAATGCGGGGCTCAATCCCAGGACCCTGAGAGCATGACCTGAGCTGAAGGCAGAGGTTTAACCCATTGAGCTACCTAGACACCCCTGGTTTGTTCTTTTTTTTTTTTTTTTTTTTTAAAGATTTTATTTATTTATTTGACAGGCAGAGATCTCAAGTAGACAGAGAGAGAGAGGAGGAAGCAGGCTCCCCGCTGAGCAGAGAGCCCGATGCGGGGCCCGATCCCAGGACCCTGAGATCATGATCTGAGCTGAAGGCAGAGGCCTTAACCCACTGAGCCACCCAGGCGCCCCCCTGGTTTGTTCTTAATAAAATACTGTAAAAGGTTTTTCTTTACCTGTTGAGTAATCTGCCTAAAGAACAGATTCTGCGTCTAATTATAATAATTTCCTGTGCTTTATGTTGTCTTTGTCATGTCTTTGATTACTTGGGAAAACTGAGACTTCATACTGAAAGCACTAATATTTTTTTACAGGATGTGACCTTCCATATTTTCTTTGAAATCTCTTATTGGTACTTTGGTTAAATAGATAACTAAGCATTGTTTCATAGTGATTGTATTTAATCAGGTGTTCAAATCTTTTGACATGTTTGACCAAATTTCCCCAAATTCTAAATGGAGTATAGTTTTTTGTTGTTGTTGTTGTTTAACCTGAAGATAATTTTGAGACTCCCCAGAGGGCACTTGGAAAATCTTAAAGGACTTGTTCTCTTACTTGTAAAAGAAAGATGTTACACCAATTAGGTCTTTTTGTTTTTGTTTTTAATTTTATTTATTTGAGAGAGCGTGCACACAAGAGAGCACAAATGGAAAAGAGGGGGAAGCAGACTGCCTATCAACCAGGGAGTCCAGTGCAGGTCTTGATTTCAGGACCTTGGGATCATGACCTAAGCCAAAGGCAGCTGCTTAACTGACTGAGATACACAGGGGCCCCTAAACCAATTAGGTTTATTTGGTATGTTAAATTACATAAGAAACATTGTCAAATAAGAAGTGATTCTTGAGGTGCCTGGGTGACTCAGTTGGTTGGGTGTCTGCCTTTAGCTCAAGTCATGATCTCAGGGTTCTGTGATGGAGCCTATCAGCAGGCTCTCTGTGGGGAGTCTGCTTCTCCTTCTCTCTCTGTCCCTCCCCTCCCATCTACCCGCACCCCCCTCGCCCCCACATTCATGTTGCTGTGCACTCTCTCTCTCAAATAAATAAAATCTTTTAAAAAAGGAAGTGATTCTTACCCTTCTTTATTTATATTTGTGTGAATATATACTATTCATATAAATTATTCAGAAATGGTGTGAAGTTTCTAGAAATTTTTCAGTATCTTTACTATCCATGATATGTCCTTGTGTAATGATATCAGTCATAATTCCAGGTATTATAGAATGTATGCCACAGAAATAACCAAATTTCCTTGTCAGTTGCACCATAATGAACTTTCATTGGATCTTTAACCATGGCCATTTTACATTCTTTTGTCATTCACATACAATTAATGTTGTACTCTTAGTCTTTCTGAAAGCATGTGCAATCAAATAAAAGTGAAAATGCTCCTCTTCAAGGAGATTCATGGGAAAAATTCTGGCAAGTAGTCTGAAGTACAAGATTCTGATAATTTTAATAACATACCACTGGACTGGGTAAGGATTCATAAAACTCTAATGGAGAAAGTGATGAATTCATAAAATTGCTAATCCCAAATCCAACAAAACAATGACTTTCATGGAACTAAATGAACTGATAAGCATGATTATAATTTTTATAGCCTTTTTGTTCGAAATATCTCCGGTTCTTTGATGTTTCCTTTTCCAGATTTAAAGAATCCCTCTTCTCTTAAGCTATCGGTAACTTACAGCAACATGTTAAAGTAGACCTTCACGAAGTATTTGCTTTTTTCTTCCTACTGGATTCTTCCAGAATTTGGAAACTCTCTTCGAATAGCCTTATTTTCAAGGTAACTTAATTATTGGCATAAGTTTAATAAGTCTGTTCTCCTTGTAAACATGACACAATTTGAAACTTGGGTTACTATTACCAAGGCTTTGACTGGAATGTCATAGTTGAGAATGGTGCACATAAAATCAGATATGACCAGTTTTAAGGAACTAAGTTTGACTATAGGGAGCCAATGCTTATGAGGTCCTCTTGGAATATCCATCTGGCTTTTGGGTTTCTGGCCTTGTAATTAAGGAAGAAGATAGCTTCGAACAGGCCCAGGAAACTTCATATAAATTGGAAACCTCAAGAAAGAAGGAACTCGCTCAAACCTATAGGGACTGCAGATGAAGACTGATGTCAAGATCTTGACTTGGCTTCTTACCCTCAAGAGGCTTTTAAAAGTCTAATCTACATTCACTTATTTAAAGTTCCAGCAAAGCAGACTTTAAAAAGCGTAAATGATCAATTACTATTTTTGCTGTGCTTATGCAAATAATTAGGCCAAGTTTAATGAGACTAGATTTATTTTGCAAATTAATCCTACTTTATCTTTGATAGAAATTAGAGCGATTGTAGAGAGAAATTCTATGTTCCAATAAAAAAATATAGCACATCCTTGTGGGTTGTTGAATTCTATCTATGTTTGCTCCCATTGAGCTTTTTCACCTCCTTGTAAATTGGCTCCTGCTGTTTTGTACATTTTGTCAGTAATTAACATTTCCAATTTTTCTCTCACCCTTCTGAATTGGCGCCACTGAGAACTAAAATCCGACTTCCCAGATCCTTATGAAGAACATCTAAAAGGGCTCCACAAGTAAATGATAGATGTTTCCATGCTCTTCCCTGAAATATAACCGTGTCTTTGACACTAATGTACGTGCCACTGCTAAAGACATTCACACTACAAACCACAAACCAGAAAAACTGGAAGCTGGAACATCACAGCCATCCTTACCCTACCATCTAAAGATATTCTGAGCTCAACCCTAGAAATCTTTTTGACTGACTTCACCTGGGCCCCAAAATTGGGTTTATAATATTCTTCATTTATTTACCTTTGTTTTGCTTTTTGTTTCCACAGAAATGTCCCTTCCCGGAAAAAAAAATAATAATAATAAGTTTCAATGGGCAGAAGGAAAGATACCAGAATATCCCACCCCCAAATTATGCCTCTTTGTCACATGGATTATTTTGAGTTAAAGGCAATTGTGAGGAAAGCTATGTGAGGAAAGCTCTTTACCTCCTCCTAACTACCTAAAAATAGAGTACAAATTTTCCCTTTTGTAAAGGAAATTTACATTTAAAAAGGAAATTTCCATTTGTAAAGCTGTCTCTTACCAGGGACAGAGCTATACCCAGAGACAACTCTCTTGAGAGACATAACAAGACAACCCTTACTTACTGTATATTTTCTTCCTTCTTTTTTCTATAACTTGCCTCCCCTACCCAGAAGTTCAAACCTGTTTTCATTTGTTTAGACTAAGATAGTATATAAAGCCTCAATCATCTAGCTACCTCCTCGAGTTTTTATTTTGTTGTGAGTCTCCACGCATGTGTACGCAACCAGATCTTTCTTCCTCTGTGTCTTGCTAATCTGTTTCTTACCAGTTTAAGTGAAGAGCTTGGTCAGTGAACCTACAAAGGTAGAGGGGAAATCGGTTTTCCTTCTCTTCACAGACAAAGACCCTGGAGATGAGTGAAGCTAGGGAATCTGAAGGAGCACACAAGGGGTGGCTGATGTGTACAAACAGTAATGAAGTGAGACTCAAGCTCTGACAACCTGGCCACAAAGTCCACACATTTCATTGAATTGGAGGTGATTTTATCAACTTCTTTGATAACATTTTTTTCTTTCTTTCTTCCCTTTTCTTTTCTTTCTTTTTCTTTTTCTTTTTTTTTTTTGTCAATCTCTCCAGTAGAATGTAAGCCTCTTGAGAAAATGGCATTTGTCCATCTTATTTGTCATTATATCTTCAACATGGAACCCAGTGCCTGACTCAAGAAGTTGCTCAATACTGGGGCTCCTGCTTAAGCAACTACCTTAGGCTCAGGGCATGATCCTGGAGTCCTGGGATGGTATCCCACATCGGGCTCCCTGCTCGGCAGGGAGTCTGTTTCTTCTGACCTGCCCCCTCTCATGCTCTTTCTCTCATTCTCTCTCCCTCTCTCACTCAAATAAATAAATCTCTTAAAAAAAAAAAAAGATGTGTATTGCTTAATACACATTTGTAGAATGAATGAATAAAGTGTTCCTAGATGGGAAGTGGATTTTAAGGGGGTATTGTTCCTGTCACTGTTCAAAAAAACACTATTGAATTACTACATGGACACATGAGATGGGCTGATAAGCGAAGACAATAGATTGAGAGAAAATGAGACAGACGGTCTAGCTTGCTCACATGTCCAGTCAGCCTTAGCAGTCCTAGAACTCTGAGGATATCCTTAAGGAAACAGGAAGGAAGCAAAATCAGAAATTCCTTAGGAAGTTCAAAAAAGGAGATGTAGAGAATTGTATGACATATAGGAAGTTATTTAAAGCAGGTTTTTGAAACTGTAAATCTATAAGTGGGTTATAAAAATCCAGGAACTTCATATAATTTTACACAAAAACATGTCTCTTTATATTCATGTGCAAATTTCTAGGGCAATAGTTTCTCTCATATTTGGAAATAAATCTATAACTTCCACACGATTAGGAAATACTAAGTGATTACAGCAACTCATGGATAATCTAGACTCAGTTTCGAATGAAGAAACCAAGGCCCAAAGATTTTATGGGACCTGCTAAAATTCAAACAATAAATTGGATGACAAGAATGACCAGGACCTAGGTCTCTTGATTCCTAATTCAGCATTCTTTACTGTGCCTCTATACCTCCCTGAAACTAAGTCACAGAATACTGTGTGAAGAAAAAAGAAGACTTTAATTTCTTAGAAAAAAAGAGGAGAAAATCTAGACAAATTCATTAGAAAGTTTAAAGCAGTAGAATCCTAAAGCTAGAAGAACCTGATGTTTCCCTGAATTAAAGTAAAAAATGCCTCTAAACCTTCTGAAATGTTTATTTTTCAAGGTGGTTATGGAATATGGGAGAGAAGACCTAAATAATTATTCAGCCATTCAGCTGAGAACCGGTAAGAGCTAAATTATCTTTATTTGATATATACATATGAATATATATCAAAATCATCCACAAAAAAAGAATTTTAAAAAAGAATAATGAAGGCATCAAAGTCTAGAGCTCATCTAGAATACAAAGTAAAAAAAAAAAAACCCAAAAATCAAAAAAAAAAAGAACCCATGGTATTTCCTCATAAATATTAAGAGAACAACACATTGTGAACTTTTGATTTTCTTTCACAATGTGGTCTCAAGGGTAAATTAAGTAAGTGAAATCCTCAATGTCCTGTCCTTATGTGAGGCGGTTCATCAACTTTTGTTCAGAGAACAGCAGACTATCTGGGAGACCTAAGTTCAAATCTTGCAGTAGCCACGAAATCATGGACATGAACGAGTCAGCTTCTCTGTTTCTCAATTTTTCAATCATCAGCGTGGGGGGAAAAATTGATCTTAGTCTTTTTCTAACCTTTTTAAACTGTTTTTTTATTTTTAAAATTTTAATTTTTATATGACCCACAGTAAGACACGTATTTTATATTATCTGCATGAATAAACATTATGCTTATGACAAAAGTTTCATGTAACAATATCGATTCTTAGTATATTCAGGGCACTCTGATATTTTCTATTCTATCAGGTTAAGTCTTGTTTCTTCTTCTTTTTATGACCCATTAAACTGATTTCATGACCTACCTATGGGTCATAACCTAAGTTTGGAAGACATTATGAAAAACATTAAGGTCACTTGTAGCTTTTATATTCTACTGATAAACTCACTACAAGGACCACAAGCCAATAGTAAAATCAATTTACTTGAATTTCTGCGCCCCCTCCCATTTTGGTGGTAATAATGGACAGTGATAAAGAATTTCAGGTGGCAGAAGGGAAAGCAGGAGCTTTAAGCATCCATGAAAGGTAATTCAGCCAGTAAGTAATTTAACATTAGCCATAAAGGGAAAAAGACAAGGCATTCACAACTAAATCAGGAAGTTTTTACTGACATTTTAAAAAAGACTATCTGTGAACCCGTTTAAGTTTTAAGAGCTTAAGAGAATGTTAAAGACAGGGAGGAGACTGTGGGGAGAGGAGGAAGAGCAGAGAAGGAGAAAAAGAGGAAAACGTTCAAGTGTTGGTGGGTGCTGCTGGTCCCTCTGACCTTCCCTGGTGGTAGGCTTAGCTCCCGTGAGAAACCTCCTCTCTACCTGTGAAAACTGACCCCATGATCCCTGCTGGCATGCCCCACTGGGAGAGCACTCCTTCAGATCCCAAATCGGATCGTTAACATGTCTGCTTAAAATTCCTCAGGAATTCTCGGCAACTCCAAGACAATGTGCAAACCCTTCAGCATGGCACACAAACCATTTCTAATCGGATTGCATGTTCTCCCATGTCCCCCAAACCCCCCACACCCCGGGGGCGCAGACGCCATCACCAGATATGTCAAATTTGGGGACGTCCCCTAAACATCCCTTGTCATGCCTCTGTAACCTTTTTTCAGTTCTTTTCTCTGTCTAAATACCCTCCTCCCTACTTACCTTTTCTCTTCCTTCAAGTCTTAGCACACATGTCCTTTCTCTGTCATTCCCCACCTCCTCTAAAACTATGCTTTCCCCCGTCACTTATGCTAACACCATACCTTGCAACACATCTGCTGTTCTTTCCCAGGAGCCCATGAGTTCCTTGAGAGCAGACGTCATGTCCATCCTCTTCATAGGTGAACAGTGCCCAGCACATAGTTAAAGTTCCATAAATATCTGTTCACAGAATGAATCCTGAAGAACATTCTTATATTCCACTTGTCACCGCTGCTGAGAAGAGCTGAAAGTTCTGAAATTCAGTTAGGATGATTTCCAATCAAGTGTAATCAGATTAAGTAGGTAATCCTTCAGTCTCCCAGAAAAACTTGAGCTAAATGTTCACATAACAAGTAAATTGTGAGTTCTGATTTAAAGAGATGATAATGATTAAGCAGACTGGGAACATCAGGGCCTGGCAACCAATTAAGAGAATGTTGTCTTCCTAAAAGGACCCCTCCAAAAAAGTTTGGAATTAAGAGTGGAAAGAACTCAGAAAAACCACAATGGAGAATCAACTAGATTTTAGAAAATTTAGCATTTCGACTGTATCCCCTTTATTCACGGAAAACAGAGAAGTAAAGCTAATGGTAAAAATCATGTGTGTGAAAGAAAGCAAAGTACTCATAGCTTATAGCTCTATTCCTACTTTGATTATTTAAAAGAGTAGAGTTTCACTAAAAAAATAAATCCATGGTGTGAATAGAAAGTAACAAGGGATCAGGATAATTCATTTTAAAAATATGACAAATAAAATGAGAGAGTCAATTAAATCCAACAAGGGAAAATGATCAGAGGAACAAAGGTAATAAACGTTAGACCCAAGGGAAAATAGAATGAATTATCTGATCTTGGAAAATGAACAGAAGTAAGAGAAAGGAGAGCCAAAAACATGAAGGGGATGAAACAGATCTTGATTCTAGAGTGACCAAGAAGATGCTTTTGGAATTGAAGTCATTTTAGATTTCGTGTCTTAACGGAAAACACAAGAGGACAACTAGGAACTTGCTTCTAGGGACACCTGGGTGGCTCAGTTAAGCATCTGCCTTTGGCTCAAGTCATGATTCCGGGGTCCTAAGACCCAGCCCCACATCAGGCCCCCTGCTCAGCGGGGAGCCTGCTTCTGCCCTCTCCCTCTGTGTGCTCTCTTTCTCTCACAAATAAATAAATAAATCTAAAAAAAATTTTAAAAATTTTTGCTTCCATTAAATTGCTGATAAGACACAGGTGAGAGAATACAAAGAATTAAGGACATGGTTAAAATCGCCTGTCTCTATGACATGCAAAGTATCTTTATCACGTAACGATTTCATTTCCTAAAGAACAAAGGAACTGAATAAAGCAAGTACATTTATTGGTTATCAGAAAGAATAAAGAAATCTGATTTCAAAAGTATTTCCCACTGAATCAAATTCTAGTTCTCAGTGAACTCTGGGGGGAAATGTCTGTGAGTACAGACATATATGAATATACAGGAATAGAACCAGTAAAATTGCAGGAATTTTTGAGGACAATTCAAGATACCAATGTAATCATATTTTCATCATTGTTGGAATTTTATCCTAAAAATTGATGATGGTTGTTTGTTAGTGGGAAAACTGATTTTTTATTTTTTAGACTTTTTTATTTTCTTTAGTTATATGATCAAAGGTTGACAATGAACATACATTTATGTTTATATGTTATGTTGTTGTTTATAATTTATATTGTTAATAATGTTAATTATAATATGTTAATATTATGTTAATAATTTATGTTAATATTACTAATATCATGAAGAAAAATTCCCTTTCAACCCCTTTCCCCCACCTCAAAAATTCTGAATAGGATAATATTTAAAAATTTGATTTACTTGATTTCTTACGGTAGAAAAATGAAAAATTCGACCTTATCAATTCCAATCACTCCTAAGATGATTGTAGAAAATTAGACTATTCAAAAGAGCATCACATCCAGTCTCTTAAAACTGGAACCTGGAAGACAGCAGCCGCAGCTACCTCTGTAACTCCTTCCCTCTGGGCAGAGGCGAACCTTTATTGGGTTACTTGACAATAAGTAAACAAATAAGGTTGAGAGATTTGCTCGATGGAAGGGTCAGAAACTAACTCAGCTAGCTCAGATTTTTAAAAGGCGGTTCTATCTTTAGGACAGAGAGCCCTTCAAAAACATTGTTGAATCCAGCTTTCTGGGAGCAAAGGCCAGGGACGGGGGTGGAGCTGAGGGGAGCTGTCAGGCCAGAGGTAGAGCTCCTTGTTGCTGGAGCCACACGCCTCTGTTCTTTGGTATTTTCGGAATATCTGCTCCATTCTTATCTCTACAGACCAGATCCTTTCACGTCTTCAAAATATCTGTTCTCTGATTTTGGCCTGTGCATGGCTTTTTTCAGGCCATAAAACTGCCTCCAGGCACGATGCTACGGAGCAATCAGCTTCTGGCAGCTAACACAAACTCCCAGAGAGCCGGTTTCACGTCGGTTCTAAGAGAAGCTGCAGATGGGCCCAGCGTGGCTGAGGTGGACAGGCCTGTTGCGGTCAGCCAGGGTAGAGGAGCCGGAAGCCCTCCTCATCGTGGCCATCTAGGCTCGCCTCTTCCACAGAGCCTTTTCTGGGGTCCTTTGCAGAGAAGGGACCTGGTGCTAATGACTATCCAAAGTATATTCATTACCTTTTTCTAAGCAACTTTGGATGAATCATTGTATTTGGTAATGAGATGAAATGTTACTGTGTAGTTCATCCTTGCCTCTTCTGCACCGCTCACCAGGTATCCATTGTTCCTTTTTTTGGCTGCCAAGGGCCCCAATCCCAGGCCTTCCTTTCCAAGGAATAACCCAGCTCCAAAAGCATCTACACCCTTTCTGCCCCTCCAATCCCGTTCCTATAGCAGCTGGCTTTTTCCTGGGTAAAATAGATCCACTAACCCATACTAAAGTACTTGCGACTGGCAAAGTGATTTCATGGCAAGACATTTGGCCTCTCAAGGACTTAGTTTACTTATCTCTAAAGTGACAAAACCTGGATTGGTTGACTCTCAGGATGTTTTCTAGTACAATGTTCTAAGTTGCGAAGACAAACCTGCCCAAGGCTACTTTTAAAGACCATTTAACAGACGAATGGATAAAGAAGATGTGGTCCATATATACAATGAAATATTACTCAGCCATCAGAAACAATGAATACCCAACTTTTGCATCAACATGGATGGGAAGGGAGGAGATCATGCTGAGTGAAATAAGTCAAGCAGAGAAAGTCAATTATCATATGGTTTCACTTTCTTGTGGAGCATAAGGAATAACATGGAGGACATTAGAAGCAGAAAGGGAAAAATGAAGGGGAGGAAATCAGAGGGGGAGAGGAACCATGAGAGGCTATGGACTCCAGGAAAGAAACTGAGGGTTTTACAAGGGGAGGGAAATGGGGAGATGGGTGAGCCTGGTGGTGGATATTAAGGAAGACACGGATTGCATGGAGCACTGGGTGTTATATGCAAACAATGAATCACGGAACAATACATCAAAAACTAATGATTTAAAAAAAAAACTAATGATGTACTATATGATGTACTATATGGTGACTAACATAACACAATAATAAATAAATAAATAAATAAATAGTTTAAAGGGAAAAAAAGGCCATTCTAAATCATAAGACTAGCTAACATACACTTCATCCTTATTATATAATCAGACACTCCTTTAAGAGTTTTACATATAATACATCCTTCGATCCTTAGAACAACACAGATTAGAGTGTGTGTTAATTAGGATTGTATTCACTGTGGTAACAAATACATGCTGGCAACATGTACCATAAATAAAATCAAAGTTTATTTCTTATTGACATCACAGGCCAGGATGGGTGTTCCTGCTCCTTGGAGGCTTTCTTCCATTTGGTGATTCAGAAAGCCAGGCCTGTGTGTGTGTGTGTAGCTCAGCCACCTCCTAGATCTCTCCATCCTCTGCTTCTAGCTATGGAAGGAAAAAGAGGGTACAGAGAAGAGTCATGAACTTGCCAGGAACTGAAGGGTCCCATGTCATATGAATGTCACAAACTGGCTACCTGGGCCAAATCAGGCTCAAAGACAAGATGGGTTTTGTTTGGTTCATCACGTGAATCAGTGGTCCACACTAAAAAAAAGGAGAGCTCACAGTTTTTAAAAATCTAGTCATTCTTGAAACACGAGAAGACCTGGCAACTCTGCCTGGCCAGCATTTCACAGCCACCACCCCCCCCCCCCGCCCACACTCCCCCACCCCTTAGCAGCAGGAAAGTCCTTTGGCCATCGCACAGATCCCCCAGCTCCCCTAGCCCTGCTTCAGTCCGTTTACACAATTTCAATTCATTGGCAGCACAGGAATTGGCAACCTGGCTCGATGGACCTGTCTGGGTGTCACAGCTAGGGAAGCGAGACATGGAGAAGCCAAGTGACTCACCCGTCCACACCAAGTTTTCTGACATAACAGGGCTAATAGAACTGATCTGAGGGTGTTCGGTCCATCCATATCTTCCTTTCTCCCGCTCATACTTTCTCCCAAAGAGATTTGGAAAGGAAGTGCACAATCTGAGAAAATTAGGTTTCAAGCAGGAAGAGAGACAAGGATGATGTCAACCAGTGGATAAGCTAGAGAAGCCCACTGACTGAAAGTCAAGAGACGTGGGTAAGAAATTATTAAAGGGAGGAAGTGGAAGGAAGAGAGAGATTCCATGCATAATAAGGGCACAGGAGAGAGGCTCCCATGGAGAGCTAGAGTGAGGTGAGGAGACAGAGCAAGGAAGGCACCCGGGGGCTTTGCTTCTCTAGAGATGAGAGAGCCTGACGGGAAAGCAGAGGCCAACAGAACAAAGGAGGCCGCCAAATAGAGACTAAAATCAAAACTGATCAGAAAAAATACTTACACATCGTAAGAGATTTCTTCTTCAGCTTTATTTCTTTTGAACAACAGCGACAGAAGCTGTGTAAAGGAAGGACAAGATTTCTCAAGGTTGCCTGAGAACTTATTAACAGGAGATTGAAGCAATTATCTGAAACAATTAGACTCGGCAAGACGAAAGAAGGAAGGAAAGAAAGAAAGGAAGAAAAGGAAAAGAAAGAAAAGAAAAGAAAAGAAAGGGAGGGAGGAAGGGAGAGAGGGAGAGAGAAAAGAATCTTCCCCAAACCGAAATGCAACCTGGGGAATTTTACCAAGAATTTGCTGTTTAAGCATTCAGCAAAAGTTTTTCTCCAGAGGAAAATGAACCAAGACTGAGGCATGGGACTTTCTCTTGGCGCGGGGTAGGGGGGACATGACGGGTTCTGGGCAAGTCCATAGAATTCACTCAGAATGCTGTTGTGTGCCTTCACTATAAAGATTAGTAGAGAGAAGTGGCAAAACGATCTTTGAGATCCTGACAGGTGCCAAAACCGTAAGGAAGGAGTAATGTAGTTAGTTGATAACATTAAAACAAAAATTTATGTGTTTAGCACATGAAAGTCAGAAGGCCAGGATGCTGCCACTAATAGGCTGGTTCACTGCGAGCCAATCGTTTCAATTCTCTAAGACTCAGGTTCCTCAGCATGAAGTGAGGTGTTTGGGGTGATTTTCAAGGTGTTATTCCCAGATCATCAGCAGCAGCTCAGGAGAACTTGTTAGAAATGCAAATACTCAGGTCTCATCCCAGACCTAAATGATGCCCTGTACTCTGTGTTGTACCCAGCCCTCTGACTGAGAACCTAGAAAGCGTGAGAACCCCAGAACAAAGGATGTTCTCCATCTATTGCCGTAAGTATGCGAATTCCAATGAGAGAGGAAAAAGAGCTACATTCTTAACTGTTGGCATTAAAGAGTTTTTAAAAGATAATCAGTGTGACAAGGCATGATTATTTGTTTCAAATGATGAAAGTGTTCGTTTACCTTCTCCTTCTGCTGCTCTCTGTCAAATAAATAAATAAAATCTTTAAAATAATACAATAAAATAATAATAATAAATAAATATAATTCTAAGAAAGAACATTTAAAAAAAAGAAAGGAAGCAAGTGTTCGGTTAACAATTTGATTTTATAAAATGTAAGAACAGTGGTGAAATGGCTTCCACTATTCCAACAGTGAGTGAAACGAAGTGCACTGAAGCTAAGTTAAAAACCACAGATGACAGGATGGGGACAAGCACTTAGGCCACTTAGGCATTGGCAGTGATCTCCCTGTGAGTGTACGTACAAACTGGGAGAGGTTCAGTGTGCTGAGAGTGAAGAGAAGAAGGATGCATCCTTTTCGGTGTCTAAGTTCTGTAGTTTAAAAAAATAGACTGATGCTCAGTAAATGAACTGCCTTATAATTAGCTACCTTATTTTAATAACACTTGTGTTTATAAAAAAAAATCTTCAAGGCTCATTGGAAGTTTTCGTGGAGTCATAGAACTCAAAGGTTGAGTTCTAATACCAAAAGGCAAGAGAGAACACAAGCCAAGAAGCAAAATAAATGAGACAAATCAATTTTATAATCAACTTCTCTCTGTCCATCTCCACTGAAGACGAATATGACTGCAAAACTGAGGGATTTTAGTTTACTTTCCATAGTACCCTCTTCTTGGTCTTCCCACTCTGCTTTAAGAGACCTGCTTTTTAATTTCTTTTCCATGTCAGTCATTTATGCTTGTTAATTCATTGACTCTCAACACTTGAGTATGAATAAACTTTACGATGTGCTATGTCAACCATGCCTTTTCATGTTGTTTTTCATAATGAATTCTAGAATGAAATGTCCTATCTGTGAAAGGAGCTCCAGGTATCAACTAATAGGTAGAGAAATTTTTTAATGGAGCAGAAAAGCCTCCAAGGTCAGTAAGGAGAATTCTGAAAGTCCATAGACTTAGTGATCTTCTTAGCAACCTACTTAAGGCAATTTGGAGCAGTGGTGGTAGAAGAAGTAGAATAGCAGGGCAAGTAAAGTAGCAGGGGAGGTGGAGTAGCAGAGCTGGTGGAGTAGCAGGGCTGGTGGAGTAGCTGGTGGGTGGAGCTGAGAGCAATCCTGAAACCCATGGTAAAATGAGTAGAGACTATACTTGCCTTTCTGCTAAAAGAATTTTCTCCCACAAGTAAAACAATATGCAGGTTGGCTAGGCAAGACAGTCTTATTAGTTGTCACAACATCTCTCCCAGGACTGAAGTCTTCCTACCTTCTAAGTCAGCTCTCTCTCATTCTTCCTACTTCTCTGCCCCATCTTTTTCATGCATGCGTACAGATCAGCCCATCTCCCTTCCCCCAGCTGTAATGCATCTTCTGTCCCAGGAGCCAGGGCTGTTGGTTATATAGGTCGTACCCTACACAAAAGGCTCACCCAAGTGTCACCATGCAGAGGGGTGAATGGAGGCTGAAATTTAGCCTATACTTCCCTCATTAAACCCTGCGTTGGGGGAGTGCCTTTTTCTAACTCACGCAAAGGTACCGTAGAGCTAGCCATGATCATGCCAGTAACCCCTGCATTGTATTTTTGGGCACATTTGACACTACAGTAGCTTTCTTAAAGAAACACTTCTTTAAAAAAAAAAAGAAAAGAAAGAAACGCTTCTTTACATGCTCTCTAGGCTAGCCCATGCTTCTCATTCCTTCCATAAAACATGTGGACACGTTTTAGTGCCCAGAGCACACCACGTGCCCATAGCACAGCCATACCAGCCATTGGTAGACACTCTCTAGTGTGCTCTGGGCACATCTTCTCCCTCCAGTTAGGTTCTATGTATATCAAGCACTCCTATTTGTTCCCTGACTGGTTTCTACCCATTGTACTTGTTGTTTTAATGATCTAAATTAATTAAATATTGAACAAAATGATGACACTGTGTAAAAAGAGAAAGAGTTGTGGTTTCTGTGAATACCAAGTTCGGGATATGCAAAGCCTAGAAAGGGGTTGAGTACTTGAAATAGCTGTTGATTTGGTTGTGGGGAGGCAAATATAAAAGGTTGAAAAAGAAAAATGCAAAGTCTAGGATTCTGCACTGAATTACTTTGTATGTGATCTGAAGTCCTTGATTCACTTTAAAGAAACTCGAGCAAGAATCATAAACCAGGAATTATGGGTGTAGTTTACGAAAGAAAGATGTGCCACTGTAATCCATAGACCCATGTTTAAAAACAAAAAGGTAATGAAAGTTTTCAAAATCTAAAACTTTGGCCCTATAGCAAAACACATGTACAGTATTTACATCTTTTAAGGTAAAATACAGGCTTCTGGAATGTGTGTGCTATTTTAAGCAGTTTTTGCAATTAATCAATTGTTAACCAATACCCAATCCAGATCAGGTCATATAATAAGGCTTCTATAGAATTTTATTTGGTGTATAGTGAGATTTGTGTATAGAAGCTTTTGCCCTTTGTAATATATTTCTGTGCAATTTTAAGTCTCTTAGAGTATATCTGCCTTTTCTAGCAGGATTTTTGTTTTTAAAGCTTTTTTATTTTTAAATTGCCAACAGTATTTTTGACAACAAAACCCTAATGTATCACATGAGAAAAGAGTCAACCTCAATAAAGCCATACTGTCATGTCTATACCAACTCAAAATACAAAAAAATGTTCTTTGGAATCCAACTTGGCTTTATGAAACATACTTCACTACAGATTAGAACAGGACACACATTCTATCTGGCAACCACAAATCAATATTTGGCATCTCCACTGGAAATTTTGTAAAAATTGCCTTTTAAGAAGTTCACACTGACTAAAAGACAGCTGGGTATAACAAACTCAGAACTTTTCTTAGGAAGGATGATTTAATGTGAGGTTAATGATTCATTAGAGGAGGAAGAGAGAACTGGAAAAGAAGTTTTGTTTCATCATTTCCCAACCTTTTAGAATCAAAGATTGAAGCAGTTTTGGAAGTGGGGACAATCTCGGAGGTCTGCATGCCTTTCTCTCACAGCAGAAAGTTCTTCAGATCAAATGGTCCACTATTCTGCTAGATGTCTGCTAAAATGAGATGTTGCCCACACTGGAAAGGAGTATGCTTCATTACTGAAAAACTTAAGTCAGAAAATTCTTTCTTTCTTTCTTTTTAAGATCTTATTTATTTATTTGAGAATGAGAGCATGAGTATTGGGGGAGAGGGGCAGAGGGAGAAGGAAAAGCGGGCCACCCCCCACCTGCGTTGAGCGCCCTCTTGACGCAGGGCAGAATCTCAGGACCCGGGATCATGACCCAAGCTGAAAGCAGATGCTTAACTGACTGAGCCACTCAGGTGCCCCTCAGAAAATTCTTTCTTACTGTGAGTTTGACACTATCATTTTGTCCCCTCCACTTCTGGATTTCAATTGTGAAACTTGCAATTTGAACATTTCTGTTCTTTCAAGGTTTGAAGGAACTGGGTATAGTTATCCTGGAGAAAACAAAGTGTTTGTGTGTGTGTGTGTGTGTGTGTGTGTGTGTGTTTGTCCTGGATGGGGTATGGGTAAGAGGAAGAAACTTCTCAGTATAAGGGAAAGCTACCTATTAGTTTAGCAATTAAATAATGTGGAGGCATGCCTTAAAAAGTAGAAGACGGAAGTTGTTCCAGAAGACAGCAGTGGTTAACTACTGGGGTGACTTCAGGACAGGATTCTTTATTGGGTGGAATGTCAGGATAAGAGGCTTCTAAAGTTCTGTTGAATATTCTAAAAGTTCTTAATATACCTGACAGTCTCCATGATTTTCAACCCTGTAACGTACTTAGTTTCTTCAAGTATCCTTTATACACTGTGGCTTCCAGATCTTTTCACTATTTCAGCTGGTCTGGTATGAAAGCATGATGATGTAATAAATATCCTTAAAATTCTGTATCTAAAATTTAAATTTATAATCAGTAAAAATTATGCTGAAATGGGGTCACCAGGAAATGGCTTCCATGTGGTGATTTTGATATTGCTAATAAAAGACAATAAAATGGGGTGCCTGGGTGGCACAGTTGGTTAAGGGTCCAACTCTTGATTTTGGCTCAGGTCATGATCTCAGTGTCATGAGATCAAGCCCTGTGTCAGGTTCCGTGCTCATTATGGAGTCTGCTTAGGTTTCTCTCCCCCTCCCTCTTTCTGCCCCTCCCCACCCTCTAAAATAAATAAATAAATCTTAAAAAAAAAAAAAAGGACAATATGAAATGCATTGTGGCTAATGAGCCTTGGAAAACACTAATGTCAAGAAAGTGGCCAGAACTGATTCTCAGAACTAGAATATCACCAATAAACCAGTAAGTTAGTTAATTACTTTGTAGCTTATTTAAAGAGACAAAGGTCAAGATTCCCTTATTCATAATCCAGAAAACTTGGAAAATGAATTTTTACATAACCCATTTGGTGGCAGAAACTGATGTGAAGCACTAGAGGCTATTTGATTTTCTGTAATTACCCTATTCTCTGAATACTCATATGTTTGGCAGCTGATTTATTTAAATATTTAATTCAGAGGGGGCACTCTATTACTTTTCTAGATCCAAAGTATTTGAATTCAGAAACACATCTGGCCAACAACAGCAGGTTTGCTAAACCTGGTGTGTGTTCCTGGAGACTGGTGCTGGGCACCTGTATTTTTGCAAGAAAAAGGAGAAGTGATTCTCCTTGCAGCAGCATGAGCTCTAGACACTCTGAAGGATCTGGGTGTACAAATAAAACAACAGGACCAGAAGAAAACATACTTTCAGCGCTATGCTAGGCTCCCAAACAGTAATGGAAATCTATACATACAACACCCCCCCCATACAAACACACTAAACACAAAATAAATAAAAACAGACCAAATACTAACCAAGGGGAATGAAAAAGGGGGAAAAAACCGACTTAATCATTCCAAAGATTTTAAGATAACATATTGGTTACAGTGGGCTATTTTATGCTATGATGATCAATAAACTTCACCATCTCACAGATGTAACACAAACCAAGCTTCCCTCTCACTCTCGCTGCACACCAATGCAGGCAGTTGGGGGAATCTGCTCTGCACTGTCACTAAAGAACTTGACTGACGAAGGTCTTGCCCTCCAGCATGTCGTAAGCTGTTGCAACTGGATAAAAGAAGGTGTGGAGAACCCAAACCCACCCTTCCCAGCTTCGGACCAGAAATGGCATATGCCTCTTTCATTTCTTTCTTTTTTTTTTTCCCAGAAGCTTTTTTTTTTTTTTTTTTTTTTTAGATTTTATTTATTTATTTGACAGACAGAGCTCACAAGCAGGCAGAGAGGCAGGCAGAGAGAGAGAGGAGGACAGAGAGCCAGATGTGGGGCTCGATCCCAGGATGCTGGGATCATGACCTGAGCTGAAGGCAGAGGCTTTAATCCATTGAGCCACCCAGGCGCCTCGCCACTTTCATTTCTATGGCTCCAGATTGTTCATGTTGCCTCCCCTAAACGCAAGTGTTTAGATAGGACAGCATATGGAATATTTACTGATGGTTACTGTGTCTGCTGTAAAAAGAGAAAAAAAAAAAAGAAACAGAAAAAGTGGGAGAGGTAGACATTTAAAATGACATGGTATAAACAAATTCAGATAAATCTGTAATCCCAATATACAAATCAAGTATGCTTCTAAGTAAAAAAAAGTAAATAATGCCAGAAAGAATTTTTTTAACCTAATTATTCAATGCTTAAGAGAATCACCAAAAATAGGAAAACAAGTAAAGCTTGAAAATAAAAAGATAAAGAAGGATGTAACAGGCAACCATGAACCAAAAGAAAGCTTATGTGGCTCTATTTTTATCAGACTAAAAATTATTGGGCGCCTGGGTGGCTCAGTGGGTTAAGCCGCTGCCTTCGGCTCAGGTCATGATCTCAGGGTCCTGGGATCGAGTCCCGCATCGGGCTCTCTGCTCAGCAGGGAGCCTGCTTCCTCCTCTCTCTCTCTGCCTGCCTCTATGCCTACTTGTAATCTCTCTCTGTCAAATAAATAAATAAAATCTTTAAAAAAAAAAATCTTAAAAAAAAAAAAGACTAAAAATTATTAAGTATAAAGGGAGAGATTCATAATAGTTTTTTAAAAGCTCAATTCAAGAAGAAAACATAAAAATTCTAAACTTATGTGTAGCTAATAAAATAGCAAATTATATAAAGTAAAAATTGATAAGATGGAGAAAAAATACAGCTCACAAAGGTTAAGATATCTACTATCTGGTCTTTTATAGAATAAGTTTGTAGATCTCTATACATGGACACATAAGACAACAAATTTCAAAATATTGGTTTCAAATGACAGTAATCTTTGAAGCACGATGCAACTAAATAAGCTGTCAATTAGAAATAAGTTAAAATTAGTAAAAAATTTTGCATTCTTGAATATTTAAAAGGAAACCATACATTTATATATTTATCTATCTATTTATTTTTTTAATTTAAAATATGGAATGCTTCATGAATTTGCGTGTCACCCTTCACAAGGGCCATGCTAATCTTCCCTGTATCGTTCCAATTTTAGTATATGTGCTGCCGAAGCAAGCACGGAAACCATACTTTTAAATAATGCATAGGTCAAAGGAGAAATAGTATCAGAGTTTTAGAATACTTTGTAGAAATAGTATCGGAGTTTTAGAATACTTTGTAGTAAGTGATAATGAAAATATGATATATCAGAACTCGATAGATGGCCGAAGATGGACAATTTGAACATCACTAAGTTCACTGATTGCAATGCATAAAAACAGATCAAATATGTTCAAATCCATGAGTTTAGATACTTGGGGAAAAAGCTAAGAGGTCACTTTGGGAAGATAACAGAGAATTATTCATTGGTAAACAAAAAGAAAAAAAATCACGCATTTATCATGTCCTTCCTGCATGGACCATACCGTCAATAGTCAATGAACTATAAACAATGGCGTAGGTGGACAAGTCGAAACTTTTGGGGAAACCTAAGAGGTCAATCCTGTTCAGATGCCCAAGTGAGGCCACTCAAAGGGAACTCTTCAGGAGGTCTATGGAAACTTGTGGTGTCTGTGCACTGCTCATGGAATTTCAGGACAGTGAGGACAAGCTTGGAATCGGCAGGGAATTACGCATCTATCCATCACCATATCTGACTGCAACAAACTTCTGAAAGCAGTCTTTACTACTTCACTTCTACCTCCCAGGTTTCATGTAGGCTCTTCTTTCAGCCAACACTAACTCAGAGCCACGACAGAAAGGGAATTCTGGAAAACAGTGCAATTTAGAATAGCTATACATCTTCTTTTAACTGCTTCCAAATGAAGAAATTAGCAAAATCATGCTTCCACTTAAAGAAGATTTAACTACCCCTCACACAGCTGACAAGGTGCTGATCTTTCCCAAAGAATACACAAAAATGAGATCCATCTTCGGATGATGTCCATTTGTCTTATAGCTGGATTGCACTCCTTCTTTGGTATCTTGTAACTTACATAGTAATGTACAAAGTCAGTATATTGTGTTATATAGTAGAAGAATGGGAGAGAAGAAAAGAAAAAAGTGGTGTGTATGCATACCTACAGACAGGTATGACTATATTCATATCGATGAAAAAATATACCCATAATACTGCAATCCTCATATCCGCAGTTGCTCACATGGTCATGGCTGCTATTTACAACCTCCTTTGTACCCAGTTAGTATTTTCTGCTCTCAGTGAGCAGTCGGCTTTCTTTGAGGGTGACCCAAACCTTCACTCCCGAAGGATGTGTATCATTTGCAGTCCTGCTGTATTGGGCTGTTGTGGCTTTCTGTCGACTCTCTTCATAGCACACAGGAGTATGAAGAGGTGTCCCTCTTCATACTGCCCCCATCATGTAGTAGCCACCCAATTTCCCCCTGAGGAGCAGGATCAACCAAGTAACTAATATAGTAAGCCACTTTTTTTTTTCAATGGTTGGTTCAGTGTCATGAGAAAGCCTGAATGGCCAGTCTTGGCTTCGAGTTTGCTGGAGTCATTTTTGTATCCCTACTGAAAGCACCCTTCCTTTGGGACTAAGACCTCTAAACCAACAGTACACAAAGTTGAGGGAATGGGAAGCACAGTTTTTGTTAGTGGACCATTAGAGTTATTAATAAGAAGAACAATCCCATTTCCATCCCTTAATTCTTGGAACTGTGATAAAAAGCACCATATGGTGGTTACTTACTCAGTGCATATATTGCATCCTGTAAAACATTATTCTTGCCCTGAAAAGTGTTGTCATCCATCTGGCACCACAACTGAGTCTTCAAAAGGCCATTCCCCAAACCTATCAGGCCAACTGCTTCAAAATGATGGAGAACATGATAAGCCCAGTGAATTCTATGAGCTTGAGCCCATTGCTATCATTCATCTGGTATAAAATCACTTTTCTGTTCAGAAAGGAATGTCATGAGGATGAATGAGACATTTTGTGGTTCACAGAAGATGATTTTGCCAGAAGCATTGCAGGCAGGAAAGGCAAATCTATACCCACTTCAGACCCCGGGGAGGATTTTCCATAACCAATGTCATTAGGACCTCTCTTGATCTGGTGGTGGTGCAACAGGTGTCCACTTTTGGGTGTTGCTAGTGTACCCTGAAAGCCCATCTGTAACCAGGCCTGAATTTTGTCTTCCTCAGAATAGTGGGACCCAGAGAAATTCCCAGGAGGCCAGAGGTGTGGATGGAGACAGAGGAGACAGTTAATAGGGCTAAGAACCATGGGAATCTGAGCCAGTTACTCATGCAACTTACCTGTACCTTCAGGACCCGCTTGAGCCTGGTCTTACATACATTACTTCTACTCATGCCCCGGTGCTGCTGCATGTGCCCAGTGTAATGGTTTAGTGGGTCAAACAATGCCTCTTTCAAAATGAGCTGTCGGGGTTCCATGACAACTTGATAGTCCAATGTCAAGTATTCAGTCGCTCCCAGGGTCCAGTAGCAAACCAGAAGCTGTTTCTTCAAAGGACAACAGTCATTTTTAGAAGATGGCATAGTGTTGCTTCAAATCCTACAGGTCTGTGCTGTAATTCACCAATGATCCTGCCAGGGCTCCATACAATACCTCCATCTGTCACAGACGTTTCAAGTATCAGTGGTCTTCTGGATCGGAGGGCTCAAGTGCCAGAGGGTTTGGTGCACAGCTTGGACCTCTCACAGCGCCTTCTCTCACTGGGCACTATCGAAAACTGGAAACTCACTAAATGTCTTTTTGTCTTTGAAGTAGGAAGGGCTAAGTATGGCAATTTATTCTTTACCTTGGAAGAGATATCCGGACCATGCCCCAGAACAGAGGAGGCAATCACTAAGGTGGAAGGTCCCCAAACTTCCATGAAATTTATTTCTTACTCATAAGATGCTTGCTACTTCCTGCTCGTCAGGTCCAATCAATGTGCTATCATTGGTATAAGGGACCAAGATGATATTTTATGGAATGGAGAGCCGATAAAGATATTTTCAGACTGGGTGATGATAGAGGGCTGTTGAGTTGATGAAAGCCTGAAATAGGACAGTGAAATGCATTGCTAGCCCCACCAGTGGAAGCAAACTGCTTTTTGTAGTCTTTATTAGGAGAGATAAGAGAAAAAGTATTAATGAGATCAAGAGTGGCATACTAAGTACCAAGAATTGTATTGGTTTGCTCCAATATGGAAACTTCATTTGGAAAAGCAGATGTGATTGGAATTATGACCTGATTAAGTGTACTATAATCTCTCATCATTCCCCTAAATCTAGCTTTTCTTTACAGGCCAAACAGATGAAATAAATGGGAATGTAGAAGAAACCACCACAAGTCCATTCTTGAAAGCCTTTGTGGTCGCACGGTTCTGAGAACGCTGTATTGCCTTTGGTTTACTATTTGGGCAAGTAAAAGTAGTTTTAGGGACAGAAAGTAGTTTAGGGACAGAAAGCCCTCACTCCATAATTTGGGGTTTGAACAATGTGGGGATTCTGTCATTTGCCGAATGTGTAAATTGCAACTCTGCATTTCAGAACTGGGAAAATACTCATGGTTTGGGGGTGGGTTTCACCAGGTCCACTAGGAGTTGGGCTTAAGCCCAAATTCCACTTATTCCCTGACTTCTTAGGCCCTTCACGGACTCTCACACTACAGTGATATTTGGGATTCCAGCAATCAGAGATAATTCAGAGCCAGTAAACAGTAATACCCCAAATTCTGGTTATTTTCCCTCCCCTAACATACGATAATACTAGTAAGTTGCCACAAGTGTCTTTGGGGAAAGGTGGGTGGGAGGTTTACAGTGTAGCAGGATTCCTCCTCAAAGAGACTTGCCTTGTCTTAATTTAAGGGGCTCTGCATCTACTTGATCCAGACTGAATCAAGCCTGGGAGTCAGATCCAGGGCTATCTGTTCAGGGATTCAAGACAGATTTCTTTCCCCCGAACTTGAGTTTTTTGATATATACAAATCAAGTAAGACACTATAGGGTGTTTATATATTTTAATCCTAGGAAGATCACAATAAATTAGCCAATGCCAAAGATCAAACTATTCTGATGACCCCTTTAGCTCTGTCCATTATTGCAACCATGCTTCCCTTATCTCTGGTCATTAAGATCGTTAGGTCATATCACTTGGCACCCATCACTCCAGTATCCCAGCACCCCCAGTGAATTCAGGGATCCTGGTTTAATGATAGCATTCAAGGCTTGTAGAGAATGACAATACAAAACTGTACTCGGATGACGGTGTTTGCTTCATCAATGTGTTTTTTAAAGCTTGATGAAGGGAGTGTCTTCTGAACCCTCCTGGGTCATAATGAGGGGATGGGTGAACAGTTCTCATGTAATACATGCACTCCAGCATCCCAACTCTTTACCTTTCAGATACCTTTTGCTTATATAGTGTGACATTGATTTATGAAAGAAGTGAATTTCAGGTACTACTTGACAGAAAACAAATAGTTACATGTGTGGGTAGAAATGTGAGTAATACAGGACAAGACATAAAGATAGAAATGGGAATACAGTAGCCCCCCCATCCATGGTTTTGCTTTTTATGGTTGTAGTCACCCTCTGTCAACTGTGGTCCGGAAGCAGATGATCTGGTTTCTGACATTTCATCAGAAGGTCAGTGGTAGCCTCATGCGAATTCACAATGCCTATGTCACTCACTTCATCCCATCTCATTATGTTGGCATTTTATCATCTCACATCATCACAAGAAGAAGGATGAGGATAGGACAGGAAGATATTTTGAGAAAGACTGTGTTTACTTAACTTTCATTACAGTATGTTACTATAATTGTTCTAGTTTATTATTAGTTGTTGTTAATCTCTTACCATGCCTAGTTTATACATTAAACTTCATCATAGGCATGTATGTATATACAAAAATAAAACGTAGCATAGTAGGGGTCAATGCTATCTGTGGTTTTACGCATCCACTGGGCATCTTGGAATGTATCCCCTGCAGATAAGGGGAAACAACTGTAATGGAGGAAGAGATTTGAGCAGACATAAAAAATTCAGGAGATTATTGATGAACCGTAGAAGTTTGATGGTGGGAAAAGAGAAGTGGCAATAATCCAAACTGAAGAGTCACTTCTTCTGGGAATAGGACTGGAAAGATAGAGGAGACTCTGTATGGAAACAGAGAGATTTGGCAATATGCAATTACATGATATAAAAGAGAGCAGCACGTCGAAAATTATTTTGAGGTTCGTTAAGTTAGAGCTTGATAATATTGTGGTATTAATAGGAAAGATCAGAAAACCACAGAGGGAAGGCATATGGAAGAGAATAGTTTGAAGGTTAAATGGGAAAAGATGTGACAGAGTACTGAAAAATTCCAGAATATAACTGTCAGAGGGGGCTCCCGGAAAGCTGTTACAGGCAGTGAGGCTGTAACATGAGCACGTGGCTAGGTTTATCTATATCCCCAGAATTCACTTCTCTGTATGTTTTCATTAGGGTGGTCTGCGAGAGAGTGTGATTTGTAGGGTGAAAATGAAGCAGTAGATATTTTGAGGCTCCCACATGTCATTTATCACCTCATTGGTGGGGGGCAGCAGCTGAGCCTGTGACTGATCAACCTTTGCCAAGGTCCTCCTTAATTTTTTGCAACTCTTAGGCCAGGTATGCATGTGTGTGTGTGTGTGTGTGTGTGTGTGTGTGTGTGTGCATGTATGTATGTGTTTAGTTCCATGACAAAGGACCCCAACTTGTTTGGACACCCAGGCCATCAAGGTCAGAGGCAATGACATGGGTATCAGTCCATCCTCCATGGGATCATGTTTTTGAATTCTAGCTTGTTCTTAATTTCACCCACTTTACACCCATCTGCTCTTCCCCACTGCCTGCCATATATATATTTCCTTTACTATATTAGTCAGCATGCAAGAAGGATCACTATATATATATATATATATATATATATATATATATATACATACATACACATATATAAAAAATACAGTGCACACACACACATATCCACATGATTCTGCTTCTCTGATTGCACCCTGACTGATATAATAAAGGAAACAGTAGTTCAGGAAAGTGATTCTCAAGATTTCAAAATCTATGTCTTATTTGCATAAGTATGAACATTTGTCTTCTTCTTTCCCACCCCACCAGTTGTAACAAATGCCTCTTAAAGAAGTATGTCCATTAGGTCAAGGAATTCTAGTTTTTAGAGACAGATGGATGATATTTCTTATTGTAGTTTGTATTCTTTAAAATGTCATTTTTTGGGGGCCTGGGTGGCTCAGTGGTTAAGCCTCTGCCTTTGGCTCAGGTCATGATCTCAGGGTCCTGGGACCGAGCCCCACATCGGGCTCTCTGCTCGGCGGGGAGCCTGCTTCCTTCTCTCTCTCTCTCTCTCTCTGCCTCATTGTGATCTCTCTCTGTCAAATAAATAAATAAAATCTTTAAAAAAATAAAATGTCATTTTCAGTTTTTGTTTAAAAAATCGTATTAGGATAATGGCTTTGTTTTCTAAATTAAACACATCCACTTCCATATATTCTTAATGTTCTTCCCTGGTCTTGACCCTCCCCATCATTCTTTTGGAGAATAAAGATTCATTTGGGCTTCTCTTCAAGTTTGTACATAGAAAGTCACAAGAGGCCATAATTTACTCCCTACACCCAATACAGACCAAATAATCTACATAATTCTAGTTTTTTTTTTAAATCAGAGAAATGAGAGGACAAATAAACCTAAGTGAACTAAATTTTAGAAGATGACAATCCATCAGATGAGAGAAAAGAGATGCAGTGTTCTCACCCCTGACTGAAGTGGAGGGAAGAGTAACTCACTGTCTATGACGGTAAGGAGAAATCAGCCTAACTTTTAGCAAATTTTGATGGCAGTGTATGGACAGTGCATAGGTTAGAACCCAGAAGAGCCAGAGGCACAGAAGAAACTATACTACCTCACAGTTCTTTCTGTGATAGTCACAAACAGGTGGGACCACAACAAACAAGGGCCATGCAGAAACCTGGGAGAAATGATCAGAGATACACTGGGTTTTCAACTAAGAAAGTCTTATCGAGGGGTAAAAGGGCTGAGAGAAGACCCCTGGCCCTCCAGGCAGTCGGCTAAGAAAGACTGAGAGTGGGAGCAGGGGAGAACTGAGATCGCCCTCCAAGGCTTAAAGCTCAGGAAGACATCAAGCAGAGCAGAAAAGCTGAGAATAAGAGCTCTAAAACAATATTTGCTCATATAAACAATATCAAGGCACATAAAAAACCCAGAAAATGTAACCCATGGTCAAGAAAGGAAAACAATGGGGTGACTTGGAGGCTCAGTCAACTGTGATCCAGGGTCCTGGGATGGAGCCCCACATGGGGCTCCCTGCTCAGTGGGGAGTCTTCTCTCTCTTCCTCTGTGCTTCACTCCCCCTTCCCCCACCACTTGAGCTCTCTCTCTCAAATAAATAAATAAAAATCTTAAAATAAAAGAAAGGAAAACATCAAGTTAACCAAGAAATAGTCCAGATTTTAGAATTATCACAGTTTGACAAAAATGCTACAGGACCTAAAGGAAGAAGCCATGTATGAAGATATGGGCAACTTCAGAAAAGTAATGGAGAGTATAAAAAATGGAAATGCTAAAAATAAAAAATACAATATCACAAAGAATTAGTTAGATGGGCTGGCTTAAGAGGTGGACAATACAGAGGAAAGAAATTTAAAAAGAGATAAATAGAAGGAAGGTATCCAAATTGAAAGATAAGGAGGAAAAAAAGTAAAACAAAACAGAGTATTTTAGATCTATGGAGCAACATAATGTGGTCTAATATTTGTACTACTGGAGTAATAAAAGGAGAGGAGAGAGAGAATGGGCAGAAACAATATTCAGAGAGGTAACAGAAGAGACTTTTCCCAAGCTAGAATTGCAACCAACAGCAAGAAGAATAAATGCAAAGGAAACCACACTTAGGCACATCACAGTTAGAATTTTGAAAGCCAAATTTAGAGAGACCTTAAAAGCAGCTGGAGAAAAAAAGATACTGTACACAGGGAGTTAAAATATGAACTACAAATGACTTTTAATAAAAAAATAATGGAGACAGAGATAGAATCATGTATTTAAAGTGCCAAACGGAAAAAGAATCTGTCAAACTAAAATTTTATATACACTGAAAATTATCCTTCAAAAGTGAATGTGAAATAAAGACATCCTCACATAGACAAAAGCTGAGAGACTGCATCACCAACAGACAGTATTGCAGGAAATGCCGAAAGTTCTCGAGGCCAGAGAAAAATGAAGCCATAGCTGCAGGAAGAAATAAAAAGTTATCAGAAAGGACAAATACCTGGACAAATAAAAAAGACATATTTCAGTACCTTCATTATATTCAGAAGTAAAATATATGCCAATATCATAAATATGGGAGAGGGATAAATGGAATTAGGCTGTTGTAAGTTTCTTATATATTCTTAAAATAGAGTAGTATTATTTGAAGATAGGTTGTATAACTAAAGAGACAAACTGTAACTTCTAGAGGACCGCTATATCTAACATACAGAAGAAAAGCTACAAAGACAATGTAGGAATTTTAATGGAATATGAAAAAATTATCCAATTTACCAAAGATTCAGGAAACGGAATAGAGAAACAATTGACAAGTGGGAATGAATAAGTGAAAACTTCCCCCAACCATGATTACTGAACACTGAATGTCTTTGGAAATTAGCTTTGGCTACAGACTCGATGTTTTTCATTAATTCAACCTAAAACCACAAGGCAAAACAGAGCTACGTGTAAAGTATATACTGCAGTTAGATCATTTTGACATGACTAACACTGTTGCAATCACAAATAATCTCAAGCTGCTTTGTAAACTTCCCATGCCATCAAAAGTTAAAACAAGAAGCAAGATCTCCATTCCAACACAAATTTTCAGCAGTTACATTTTTCCGAAGTAGTGGTTTGTGGATTATGATGCAAGTGAAAAGGAAATTTCCATACTTAAAATCCACTTAACTGTGCAACTGAGCATTTCCACCTAATTTTCCATTGAAAGTGATTAACCTGCAATGTAATTGCATGCAGAGGGGAAGTATCAAGAGAACTTAATAGAATTTTAATAGAATTGTATAAATGCCTTCTAAGCAACGAATACACTTAAGTAAAACCATATGCTCATGGGTTATTTGTCAGCACCTATGGGGTGAAAAAATATTTTCAAAAATGAAATATGCAAAATTTCATTACAGATCAGCATTAACAGAAAAACAGATAAAGATATAAACAATTAGTTTTGATGATAGAGAACCCTTACTCTGAATTGGTTTCAACTAAGTAAAATATTATTCCCCCTCCCAAAGGAATCCCATTCCTTTCTTTATTAGAATTGATTACCATTATTACTATACCTTTTGTCAATAATGAGGATAATTTCTGTCTTGTTATAGAAGTATCTGCATAATGTCTTCAGTTTTGCCTCTTTGCACACAAACTTTAAAATATTTTGTATCTGGCCCATTACAGAAAGAGATTGCCAGCCTCTGGTCTAAATGCACAGTTTTCCACAACTGTTGTTTTGCTTTGGAATCACATACTTTCTAATTCAAATTACTACTTCTATGAGTCACTTGGAGAAGGTAAAGAGGAGATAGAAATAGAAGCTGAGAGTTAACTTAGTCTTGAGGTTAAGTAATTGTAGCTAACACTGAGCACGTATTATATGTAGCAAGTACTCAGGAAATAAGCACTTTGTATATATTTGCTCATTTAATACAAGAATCTTATGAGATAGGTACCCACCTTTTACCATTCCCTCCCTTCTACAGAAGCTGAATTGCCGAGAATCTTATTGATAAGTAAGGGATACAGAGGTTTATAGGATTTAATCCAGCAATAGGACATCAGAATCAATGTCTGCAACATTAGTAGAGGGATCAAAGGCAGATAGATAATTGCTGTGGGGGGGGTGCGTCGGGGGTGTGTGTGAAGGATAGAAGTGGGTGGCAGGTGGTCGAAGGCAGAGGAGTCGGTGTGGACATGCAGTCTCTTGGGGAAGATAGGAGGACTACGGGTGACAAAAACTGTTAAGATCCCTGGAAGCTCACAAAACCCCATAATTCCCATCTTTCCAGCAATAGGACTCTTTTTCACTCTAACCCCTTTTAATCAGTTCTGGTTCAGAATTTCCTGATGAGTGCGTGAAGAGATCTGAACACGTTTTATAATGTGGAGAGTTGAAGATAAATGAGTAGGAAAAAATCTGTAGGGTAGTGATCTGGGAAATCCGTCCTGTTTTACATGTAGATATACACACATTAGGTACATCTCTGTACCTATGTAATTGTAGATTTGTGATATAACACACATCCACACACTAAACCCCTGTGTGTATCAGAGGGGTTTAGAATTTAAAACATAACTATGTTCTCAGTGTTTCGCAGCGGCCACTTCAGAGCATTTTAAGAGACTGTGAATGACAATAAAAATAACAGTGATCAGACCACATGTACTCAAGGCTAGAACCCTCAGCCCCGCCGGCCTTTACTTCCCCTCGGTTGTTTTTCCAGCCAAATATTCCTCCCCTGGCAGCATCCCAGGGTCTTCCAACCCGCCAATGACGGTTTCAGAGACGCGGTCCCTGGGAGTGGGGATTATGTTCAGGAACACGTCCTGTCAACTTTGCAGTTGAGTCACCTCTTTCGGTTGGTGGCGGCCGCTATTTCTTTAAATGGACAGCGGATTTCGAAACGGCAGGAAGGGGGGGAGGCTGTCAGGAAAAGGAACTCAACCGCCTTTGCTAGAACTGCCCCGCAGCCTTCCCTTCCCCAGCACGCGTGCTCGGCTGGGGCAGCGCCCGCGGCGGCCGCATCATCCCCCCCGCGGGCACGCGCGGCGCCTGCACTTCCCGGGGCGCCCACCGGCGCGGGGAATCCCCCCACGCCGGCCGTCCCCCGCGTCTGCGGCGCGGCCGCCCGGCTTTGTCTGCGGCGGCGTCGCGCTCGGGCGCTCGCTCTCTCCCACATTTCCCCGTGTGCAGCCTGTAACCCGATCTCCCATTTCCTGGTGGATTCTCTTAAAGAGGCAGCGGTCGAGAAGCAGAACAAAGGCTATTGTTTTATTTCCTCCTCGGGGTTCCGCGTCCTGACCGGAATGCCCCTTCCTAGATGCTGATTCTCCTCGCCTCTGCGCTCGGGAGGAGGGGGGACGGGGTGGGGGGAGAGCCCGGCTGCATTTCGGTGTCTCTAAGAGACGGAGCCGGGGACGGTGGGAGGCGTTTCACGAAAACCCGTCTGGTGGTTTCTGGGGCCCCAGCGTAACGTTTTTTTCCAACGTGTCTCCCTAGAGCGGGCGATCGCTCGGCGGCGCCCGGACAGCCCGACTCCCCGGCCGGCGGAGGGGCTCGCGGCGGGCGCGCGTGGGCCGCGCCGCTGGTGGCGGGGCGGGCGCGGGGGGGGGGGCGCTGCGCCGCGCGCTCCGCCGGCGGCAGCGGCCTCGCGCGGCCCCGCTCCCCCGGCTTCCCTCCGCCGCCGCCGCCCCTCCCCCAGCCCGGCTTTTATTTCCCCGATGCCGGGCTGTAACCCGAGCTTTTATTTCCTGGTGGCTCCTTTAAGAGGCAGAGCTCAGTGCTGGGAATTCACGTCAGTTTCTGCACTGAAACTCTCAAGATCAATGAGCAAAGAGCTTTCTCAGTTCTGCCTTTCAGTTTCTCTCTTCCAGGAAGGAAAACATTCGAGAGAGCGAGGGAGAGCGGCGGGAGGGCAGGGGGCGGGGGCGCCGGCCGCGGGTGGGAGGAGAGAGCGGGAGGCCGGCCGGGCTGCGCCCCGGGTCGCCGCGCCGCGCCGCGACCTGCAGACCCCGCCGCCGCGCTCCGGGCCCGGCTCCCACGCCCCCGCCGCCCCGCGCACCCAACTCCGCCGGCCGCCCCGCCCCGCCCCGCGCGCTCGCAGACCCCCGGGGCGGCTGCCGGGAGAGATGCTGCAAGAAACTTCTTAAATGACCGCGTCCGGCTGGCCGTGGAGCGCTTCTGGGTTGGGGAGAGGAAAGGAAAGTGGAAAAAAACTGAGAACTTCCTGATCTCTCTCGCTGTGAGACATGTCTGAGACTCCTGCTCAGTGTAGCATTAAGGTAAAGATCTTCTCCCCCTCCCTCTCTGTGCTCGAAAACCTTGAACTGCACCGGCCGGGGCACTCGGGCTGGGCTCCTTCGAGGGGGCTGTGGCAGTTGCTCCGGTCGCGGGGAATTATTTGGGGGGCGCCGGGGAAGGAGATGCAGCTTGCGGCGGCGGCTGTACCCTTTGGTGTAACCTTGCTGCTCCCCCCGCCGAGCCCCCTCTCGGCTCCTTGTTCCCCTCCCCATCCCCTTTCTTTTTGACAATTAAGTGCCCGTCACAATTGGCCAGGAGGAACCCGAGTGGTCTTTGGAACTGTAAAACACCCCCGTATTTAGTGCGCTTTTTGTAAAAAAAAAAAATAAATAAATAAAATAAAAAAAATAAAGAAAGAAGAGAAAAGAAAGAAAGAAAGAAAGAAAGAAAAAAACCACCCTGCTCCTACTCCTGCTCCCGACATGTGACTGAAATGTAACTTTTGTTCCTGAGGGGTGGTCTCCTTAGGAGAAAAAAAAAAAGTTCTTCAACCCCTGTTGGGGATGCAATCCCCCCCCTCCCAAGGACTGCCTGGGTCAGATCAGACTGGATTTTTTCCCCTCCTCTGATTGTACTTGCAACCGCTGTCGGAGAGACAGTTCTAGTGTCAGCTTTTCCTGGGCATTTGCACAATGAAATTCTCTCTTTTTTAAACCGAGGTAAATAAGTTATCGAATGGTTATTTTACACCCATGCATGTGAAAGTTGAATAATCCCAAAGTAGAAAACTCCTGTGATGCCGAGAGGGACAGAGAGAATTATCTAAGTGACCAGACAAAGTGACCTTCCCTGTTTGACAGTGCAGAGGATATCGAAGAGTAGAAACCTCCCGGCTTTCTGGCGGTTTTTGCAGTATTGTAAATGCAGGATGGTGGATGTTTGCAAACACCGTACTTGGCTTCCAAGTAGTCGTGTGTATATGTCTATATGTATGTGTCTATAGAGCTGGTGGTGCTGTGGTTTGTTGTTTCTAAAAAGTTGTAAAGTTTGCCACCGTGAGGAGGCAGGGTGATTTGTCCATTTCCCCCAATTATTTTTCCCATGGCTGCATTTATTGTGCACTTTGTTCATTTCACTGTTCCATCAGTCCCCAGGTGGAAAAGCGTTCTGCTTCTGTGAGAGGCTGAAGCCACTGAAGTTTGTTTGTGTTCGGCTTGGCCCATTTAATATGGGCTCATTGCATGGACACTGCAGAAACAATGAACAAATAACCTATTTTCCTCATCTCAGGGGAATTAGAGGAACCTTTCCTGTTTCAACACTGCTTTTCCAATAGGATCTGATGAAGAGAAACAGTATTTCATTAGATTTGCTTACTAGTTTTCATAATTAGTCTCAGGTTTTGGTGTTTCTCATCAGGTGAGATTTTTGTGGATTTTCGTGTAAAGATAATGTGAACTAAAAAAGTGAGTTGGGTTTCTTTGTTTTTGCCTCACAAAAATGCCCAGTGGCACTTTGGGGCTTCTGTGTTTGTAGATACCCGGGAGGCAGCAGAATATCTCTGGCTGTGGTGGGGGGAAGGGGGAGGGTCACAGTAGATAACTTAAAGGTAGTTGGATACTTCAAAACTAGTTTCTGTTGCTGTATAAGTTAGATTCTACAATGAGCACGGTATGGATAATCTAATTTGACACTTCATAACACAAACAGAGGTAACTAAATAATAGGGTATTAAATCAGTAAATTGTATATAGTTTGATAGCAATAAATTCCACATCAAGAAGATGTGGACCAACTACGGGGCTGTAATTTTTGGCTGAAAACAAACAAAAAGCAATTCTCTCTGTGACTTTTCTTGATACCTCTCTTAAAGAGAAGGTATGTCCCCACTGTTCTGATGGGCTTATTTCTTGTTTGCTGCAGGCAGAAGTGCTACTAAGTGGCTCATTTCATCCTACTCTAGTGGGAAGAGTTCAGCAGCCCCTTTTCTTACACAGACATATGAAACCACTCTCCAAACCCAGACAGAACACTGTCCTAAATGTGACATAAAAATTGCAGCCACAGTTTGCTTATCATTTTTTGTCTTATTGCTTATCCTTTCAGTTTTTTTTTTTTTAGGTGCCTCTTTTCATGACTGTGTATTTCTATGTAATTAAAGTAGATTGAATACTCTTCACGAGTAACGAAAGTATCACTTTTATTTGAATGGCTCTTCACGGAGCCAGTATGTGACGACTGGCTTAGACTGTGTGTATGTTCAGGGACACACACGTGAAGTGTGTTTTTTCCAAAGAGTTTGTTGAATTCACGGTGTTCCGATAATAAGTGCTGCAGATCAAGGACTTGGGATTATTCCGGGTCATCTGAAAATGTTCTGGTGATGTGTGCAGTGTTTCATTTAGTCCTTGGGATGTGGTACAGTGACTGCATAATAAAAAATGTTTGCTGGTAACCCACAAGCAAGAACGGGGATTGCTTCTAGAGTCCAGTAAACAATAACTTTTCTGTGGAGCAGAGAAGGAATGTCAGAAGCTTTCAAGGATGAGCTGATGAGTCTGATGTATCGAAGACATGTGATATGGAAGGCTCCCCCTTTGTGGAGAGATTTCCCTCACTCCTCTGCTCCACTCCTGAAACCGTCCTCGCTTGCTCCCATTCCTTACAAGCAGCTGGTGTGATGGAGCACGAAGGAGCCTGACCAGAGGCAGCCACAGAGGGAAGCACTTGGTTGCCTTCTGAGCAGTGTCTGTTCTTCTAGAAAAGCCTCGTGTACAATTTAGGTGCAGCTTCCAAGGTGAAAGTTTTTGAATCAGTCAATCCGTGACGCCTTTGTGTGTATCGTTCCCCTGGTGATGGTTGACATCGAATGCCTGATAAGCACTTTTCATATTTCTTTTGCGCTTCGTAGGCATCTTTTCATCACTGAAGAGAAGGGAATATCAGACACACATTGTACACAGAAGACAGGTTGACTAGCCCAAGGTTACCCAAACTGGCAGGGAGCCCCACCGTTTCTGTACTGGGCTGCCCCGTGTGTGTACCGACATCTCTCATCTGAGAGTTTAAATGCTTCCTTTTGCTGACCAGGGAGGTGGCTCAAATGTAAGGACAGGGACAACCGATTGTATAAAAAAAAAAAAACTAAATAATTTTTTTCAGAGGACTGAGAGGCTGACCATGCGGGTCATGGGAGAAAGGAAGAGGCTGTCCTTTCCATTATCGACCTTCACCTTCAAGTCACCTGTTTGGTTTTAAGTTCAGCCGACTTGCTGTGGAAAGTGGTGATGGCCCAGCCAACACAGTCCTTTGCTTCTTGGCGTGGTGCTTTAGTAAGGGTCGTCCAGGTTACCAGACTTGGTGGCCTACCTTCCCTTCCCCCTTTCCCTGCCCTCCCTGTTTGCCTTTACTCTCCAGGATGGTTGGCTTTCTCAGCCGAAAGAAATCTCTTTTTATTTTGCTACTAACTGGGACACTCCAGGTCTTCCCTACTGGACTCTGAGCTCCTTGGGTTTAGCGATGGTTATCTGTGTATCCCAGTACCTAGCCTGGCAGCTGGCACAGAACTGTTTCTCAGTAATGTTTGCTGATTTGAAGCAAGGCATGGGAGGAGGTCAGCGCCCTTTCCTCTGTCTGTCCCTGTGTACCAGAAGGTGACTTAACACTTTTCATCTGTTAACTTGTGTGAAGTCTTTAATAGGGCCATGCTGCTGTCTCAGGGAATCCTAGAGCACTCTCTGGATGTTTGTCCAAAAATGGTTATAAATAGGATGTTGGTATGATGATACTATTTTTATTATTTTGATAAAATTTTTTTAAAAAAGCTTGTGTATCGAAACAGATAAGGCAATTGAGTAAAAGATGACAAAGGGCCTTAAGAATCACTTGGGAAGACTCCTATTAGCGAGCTTTCTGGTTTTCCCCAGTTTCTTGGACAACTGAACTGGGGAACTTATTTAGGCTCTCAGAACAGAGACCTCAGAGATCACCTGGGCCAGCCTGTATTTTTATAGAGAGAAGGTCCAGAGAAGGGAATGGCTTGCTTCAGCTAATTGGCGACCCAGCCAGCTTTAGAGCAACACAAGCCTAGTTCTCAGCCCCCTGCACTGCCTTTCCTGGGTCCATGGTGCATCCCTATAAAAGGCCAAGGAAATTCGATACAATAGACTGCACTCTCTCTGGCACTTCCTAGCTTGGTCCATTTTAATCCCAAGCCAGCTGGTATGAGGGCACGGAGGTATGTGCCAAGGAAGATGTGTGTGGGGGGAGCACTGGGCCCAGTGGGTATATTGTTGGATGTGAGAAGAGGAAGTAGTAGGAGTAGGGGATCAGGGAAGAAGGGCTTGACGGACTTGGATTTGTACCACTCTTTGCAACAATAGTCTTTTTTATTGTAAAAAACACACAACATGAAATTTACTATCTTAACCGTTTCGAAGCATGCAGTCCTGTGGTGATAAGTATATTCACACTGTTGTGCAACAGATCTCTAGAACTTTTTCATCCTGCAGCTCGGAAACTCTACCCACTGCACACTAATTTCCTCTCTCCCCTCCTGCCGGCCTCGGTAGCCCCCGCTCTATTTTCTGTTTCTACGGTTTTTGACCACTTAGGATACTTTATGTAAGTGGAATCCAATATTCTTGTTCCTTTGGTAATTGTAATATCCGGGAGGTTCCTCTGCATCGTGGAATGGGATAGGATTTCTGTCTTGCTTTAAGGCTGCATACTATTCTGTTTTACATGTATGCCACATTTTTTTTTAAAATTTTATTTATTTATTCTACAGAGAGAGATCACAAATAGACAGAGAGGCAGACAGAGAGAGAGAGGGAAGCAGGCTCCCCGCTGAGCAGAGAGCCCGATGCGGGACTCGATCCCAGGACCCCGAGATCACGACCCGAGCCGAAGGCAGCGGCCCAACCCACTGAGCCACTCAGGCACCCTATGCCACATTTTTTTTAATCCATTCATCTGTTGGAGATTTCATTGCTTCCATCTCATGGCTGTTGGGAATAAAGCTGTGGTGGGCGTAGATGTGCAATGATCTCTTCAAGATCCTGCTGTGAGCCCTTTGGAGGTATGGCCAAAGACGGGGTGGGTGGGATGCAGCAACTCTTTTTTATAGTCTGTGAGCAGTCTGGTACCTCTGCTTTGAGCCGAGGGTACTGGGCCTGTTATCGGGGTCCTTCTCCGAGGAAATCTTGAGTGGGCCGTAGGCTCTTTTCTCCAGGGGTGGCCGAACGTATACCCTAATTTGTGTGTAGTAAGCTTCCTGTCCCAAACAGCTAAAAACATGACAGCTGCTCCTAGAGAAGGAGCTGACTTCCTTTACATGGGTCAGCGGAGGGAAGAAGGAGCCCAAGTGTGGGTACCAGGGGAAGGCAGAGCTGGAAGAAAGTCTGTGCATCTCAGTTAAGCTGTGTTTACTTTACTTTACTGGGGAAGGTAAAGGGCGAGGAGGCACAGGGTTGTTGGGAGTAACTGGGGGGAAGAGCAGTTTCGTTTTATTACCCATTTTTAAAAAGTTGCCCTTTGGTGTGGTTCTCCCAGCTGAGTGGCTCAGTGTTAAATGAAGCCCCCTAGGGTTCGAGGTATACAAACGGCATATTTTTCCCTGTGAATGGTACTTTAGAGAAAAGACTGGAGTTTGTTTTCAGGCAGAGTCCGGCACTGCTGTATTTGTTGTTAGACGTGTGTAAGACACCAATCTCTGTGTGTATTTGTTGAATAGAATGAGTGTGAGTGTACTCAGGGTTCCCACGCCAGGAGAGGCCCCACTGAAAGACCGTTCCCTGCCAAACCTAGTATTTGGGGGGCGAGAAAGACTAGACAGGGCGAGAAGTTAGAATTATAGCCTATTAAACAACCAACACATTTTGATTTATTTCTGAACATACAGGAACCAGACTGATGAAGTGTGGCTTGCCGGGCTGTCTCAGGATGAGCCCCAATGAAGAGGCAGAAATGACTTGTGTCCCACATCATCTGCTGGTTAGAAATGAGTGGTACCGCTTGCCCGAAACTGTTCCCTCAGTGTCAAAATATTACTACGAATGTATTATTTGCTCTGTTAATTTGCTTGATAAACCTTTCTTCTCAGATAGTGAAAATGTACAGTTCAGTGTGGTCTTTGTCTAAATGATATGGAATTTTCAGACTGTGGGGAAACGGTGGGAGGGGCTGAATAAGGAAGGCGTTAGCCCAAGTTCGTGACGGGAGGACTCCCAGAGGAGCAGAGCTGCCTCTCAGTCCTGTGGACTCTGTTTATGGAAAACGGTGTAACACTTGCATTTTGGAGCTTTCCTGATTCTGGGTAACTGAAGGGGTTCGTCAGCTGTTCTAGTGGTCATTGCTCCTATGTTTTCTCCCCTCCTTCTGCTTCCTCCTCCTCTCCCACCTTCTCTACCACCACCACCACCGCCACCACTGTCACGTGTGGAGTAAGACTGGCTGCTGGTGTGTATGTGTGTGGTGTTCAATCTACGTTATCTTCCTTACTCTTCACAATTTTCTGAGATGCTCTTTTTCTCCCTATTTTACAAATGAGGATCCTGAAGTCCAGAGTGTTTGAGTGACACTGGCCTAAGATCTCAGATGCCATACGTGGCCAAGCTAAGGCCTACCATTCCAGTTCTTGGGTATGGCCATCTTTGTGAAGAAAATTAGGAAACTGATGTGACATGAGATGGTGGAGCCTCCCATGAGCCAGGGGGAGAGGCACAAATAGGGCAGCAGAAATGTTTCCTTCCTGTTCTGGGTCCCCCTGAAGGTGGATTGTTCCTTGCTCTTCCTCTCACAGAGCCAGATGGCCACACCACACAACCCAGTGTCCAGATCTTCCATTTTTCTTCTAATCTCTGGTATTCTCTAGTGATCTTCTATCTCTTGATAGGTCTCATTGAAAAGGCCCTCCGTGTTCTCAGAAACCTTTCCTTTCCCTCTCTGCCTTTTTCTTCTTTCCCTGGCACCTACTTATGCCTTCATTCCATGGGTGACAGGTTGCACTGTGTCCTCTCATCCTGCCCAGTCTCAGCCTCGGGGTTAGTCACCTCTGTCTGCATCACTCCCTGCTCAATCTCTTTTTTGTCCACAGCTTTTCCCCCCGCCCCTCCCCTGAAACTTCTTACACCAACCATCAACATCAAGTTTTTCTTTCTTTCTTCTTTTTTTTCCAAAGATTTTAATTATTTATCTGACAGAGAGAGAGATCACAAGTAGGCAGAGAGGCAGGCAGAGAAGGGGTGGAAGCAGGCTCCCCGCTGAGCAGAGAGCGCCGCGGGGCTCGATCCCAGGACCCTGAGATCATGCCCTGAGCCGAAGGCAGAGGCTTAACCCACTGAGCCACCCAGGTGCCCCAACATCAAGTTTTTCTTAAGCCATCTCTCATGTACATCTCAATCCTGTATGATTTCTAGGAATCAGAGATGTTTTCAGGTATTCCCTGATTGTCCCACACCACCAGAGGAAGAATCTTTTCTTTCTCCTCTTTCCTGGTAGCCTGACCATAGTGGCCTTATTCTATCTTACTTGAGCGAAGACAGAATTCTGAGTTCATGAAATCTGGCTTTTGAACAACTTTAATGAAGCCTTTCTTCAGAGCAGATATGGAGAAGGAAGCAGAGAGAGAGATGTGAGGAGGTAATAAGAGGGAATCTGAGAGAGCACAACCCAAATTTCTCATGAAACAGATGAGGAGACAGGGTCCTTGGGCGTTTAAATAGCATGCCCGAGATCACATTGTTTGTGATAGCCAAGCCAGAGTCAGAATCCGGTATTCTGCCCTAGGAACCTGTCCCTCTAACACTGTGGTGGGTGTGGGGGAGATGGGGAGAGTGGTAAAAAGCAGACAGGATTTCGCAATGCGTGGCTTCTTCGCAAGGACTCCTATAGAGTTAAACCCATTTGTATGGCACCACACAATGACTGATGCTATTAATGATCATAATTATGACTTCCAAGTTAAAGACAAGCTTTAAGTTATGAGATTTAGGAAGTGAGAAAATGTAATGCATTTTGGAAAGCTCTCCAACAAAAATGTTTGGCATAAAAATAATGTGAAGTTTTAAGAGGCTACACTTCAGTTATCTGGATGAATGACTTATGAAAAATATGTTACTCCCCAGTGAAGACAGGAAGGAGCTATCCAATAAATCTGTACGCTCACCAAACCTGTGTACTCCTTGGGGGTATTTTCCCTTTGTGTGTGGGAGTCAGACATACGGAAAACGATCTCATTTCCTGAATGACCTGAAAAGAACGCATCACCCTGCTGTCCCGAGCAGGGTGGGTGAGTGCTTTCAGTGATGTCAGTGTCGCCACAACGCAGTTCCAATCCCCTTTGCTTCGCATTTTACTCTGTCTGATGTTCTTTGGTTCTTATCTGTCAAGGCGATTTCCCTCAAGATGATTCTAAGTTCTGGTAAGAGGGGACCAGTCATTGCCATACTGTGGAGCCCTTTTGGGGGAAGAACACAGACACTGGAGTGAACAGGCCTGAGTGTGGGTCCTGGTTCTTGAACTTGAATTTATCAGTCTTCATCTACAACCTGGTAACTCATCTAAAGTGATAATAAAAATACCTCTCTTTCATAACACGGTGACTTTCTTTGTTAAAAAAAAACAAACAAACAAACAGCTAACTCTTCTTCCCCTTTATGTATCCTCCCTAATAATCTAGATCTAGAGGGAGCTAGAGGTTTGCTGGTCCCGGGCCTATATGACCCAGTTGGTATGGTGACCAGAGATGTGGATGGTTTGCTTCAACTCCCGTGGCTGGTCAGTAGCTCCTCCTGAAACTGGGCTCCCTAAGTGGGCTGGTCAACTCCCAGCTTGCTTCAACTCCCGTGGCTGGTCGGTAGCACCTCCTGAAATCTGGGCACCGTAAGTGGGCTGACTCCCAGTGAACGTGCTTGCTGCTCTCCCACCCGGTGTCTCGCAGGGCTGGGGTCGCTCGGTGGTGTTGAGCACAATTCTCGGTTTCACTTGAACCGAATGCCAGCCTCAGCAATAGAAGTGATGAGCCAGCTGCAGTTATAGGGCAATAATGAGGCCTTTTGCATCTCACAGTGACGTTTTGAAGGAATAGCTAGGACGGTTCTAATAAGTTTCAAAGGTAAAAGAAAAGGGGAAAAAAACCCCGCCAAAAACAAACCTAAGCCTGGAAGTACTGTCCAGTGACTCTAACTAGCATTATTACTCAGCCCTCAAGTATTCAGACCTACTCAGTGATCCGCTCGTTCACACAGTTGCTTATTATTTGCGACCGGGGTGCGACTCGAGCGAGGGCATCGTTTCTTAAGTCTGCTTTTGTTGAACAGGCATTTCCACGTCTGTCTGACCACAGAGCAGACACTGTTTGCCGTTGGGCGGGGGGCGGACTTTCCAGTTTCAAGAGCGGGAGTCGATTGCTCTCGGTGGAAGTTTATACAGAATGGTTGGAGAAAGCCAAATATGTGACTTTGGGGGCATGAGGGAACCTTTGTTTTTAGATATTGAGGGACTGAAGTGTCCGTTTTCAGCAGCTCTGTTCTCTTAGCTGTGGACTTGAAATGCATTCCTGAGTTTTCCTTCGTGTATCCATGTTAGATGAGAAGATGACACAGAGGCTGGAAAATGACCCTTTGTGAGGCCAAATGGAGGGAACGTTGGCTGCCTCTTCTGCTAACCCCGTGGCACTTTGGGTCTATTAGAGAAAGAACATAGGTGTGGGGAGAAGCCGTTCCTCTGCCCTCCTTCTTGGAAAGCACAAGTGAAAGTTTGTGATTTTCTACGTAGCTGCTGTGTCCCCTCCCCCGTGGCTTTCAAGGGGCCACATAACCGTATCTTTCTGAAGACTTATCTCCGTAACAAGCAGTAATCCCTCCCCACTCACTTCCCCTATATGTGAGGAAATAGTAACCAAAGATGAGATGCTGACTCTAAACTATTTCCTGGAAGAATTGAGCTGCAGGTAGAAATCAGCCTGATCATTAAAAAAATAAAAATAAATAAAAAAATCCAGCCCCACAGAACAGTCTGTTTGTCTCTGAGGTTCCCCATTTCCCTAACACTTCCCCTGTTCCCTAGTGAAAGTGTGGGTCTGGGTGTGGCGCTGGTGGCAGGGCTGGGTAACTGGGAGACTGGGAGACAGGAAAGCAAGGGGAGGGCTCGACTCTGCCGGTCTGGCTGTGGGTGTGGCCCGAGCAGCTCTGGGCTCCCTGATGAAGAATCCAGGTCAGGAGACAGTTTAGAGCTTGTATGGTCCAGAGACTACTAATTCATACTCCGATCAATACATCTGCCCTGGGTGGGCAAGGGGATCTAGAAGAAAGGCTTGACAGAAAGGGGAGCAGGAGTTTGCTAAGCTTTCTCCTGGACTGTTCTGAAGGGCTCAGCCAACGGAAGGAGACTTTTTCTCCACCTTAGTTCCTTCATTATTCATTGTTGCTTCTAGACTGGTTGCCTTTCCCACACTGCCCTGGACTGTCGAATCAGAGTCCTGCGGGAGGAGACCGCATAACCTCCTGACTCACTGTAAGGTCCGACTACGACTTTGCATGGACAGATGTATGATCCTGGGCAGGGCCTCTGGAGGGACAGAAAGGAGTTCTCTTTTCTCCGGGCCTGCTGTGCGCTTGTGCCCAGCTTCCTGCCACAGAGTTGGCCCACCTGGTTTTGGGACATGAGAATCTGAGGGATTGGATCCCTGGTGCATTTTGCAGTTGCTGTGTCCTTTTGACCTGAGATCTGGGAGATTTTAAAAATCCATGTCATGAGGTCACTGGACAGGAGCTTTGCACAGCCGAGACCTATGGGTCTCCTCACTCCTGGGTCCTGACAGTCATGGCCAGTGATGGGGGTGGGGATAGCAGGTCTTACTTGGTGCCTTTTGAGGTGGTCTGTACTTGAAGTGAGGTGAACTGGGTGAGAGAGCTTCATTTGGGACTGAAATAGGAGTAATGGAGATCTTTGGTCTGGGAGTGTCCTCTTCCCTGTGACTGGGAGGCGTGAGTGACCCCAGGTGGCTGACTGCATCCCAGATCCCCTGGAAGGTGGCCAGCTCCTTATTTGACTTTGTGCCATTTAGCCCTTCCGTTTAGTCTGCTGACTTGAATACTTTAGGATGGGATGGAAGGAGGAACCGTATGAATTGGAAAGGTAAGCGTCTTTACCCCCAGAAAGCTAGGGAAACAGAGATTCGCTTTCTGAATTTTGCATTACACCTTTTTTGTGTCTCCGCAGCTCTGTGCTTTTGGCTGTGGGTTAGGAATTGCTTTGGAACATAGTGGAATCCAGGGGGGCTGTTGAAACAGGAAGGCCAGAGTGGTGACCCTGTAATCCTTTTCAGTATGCTAGAAGGGAATCTTTAACCTTCACCTACACAGGTAGGGAGATGGGCAAAGGGACCTCAGCATTGGGTTGCATCTTAAGTAGGGAACCTATTAGAATATGTCTTACTTATTCCCACCCTTCCTGGCACTTTGGTTTTTCTGTGCTCATTACCTTAGAGAATGAACCAGGAGGCCCTGGTATCAATGGCAGGATGTTTATTGCTCATCTCTTGGAAGCACAGTGAACTAGGTGGATAGGTCCTCAGAAGGAGAAGACCCTTGAAAATGCATGAAGGCAACAAGGCAGGGAGCCATGCAGACCCCTGAACGGCCCTGTGGTTCCTGCAGAGAGGAAAGAGATGGGCCCAAGGGCACAAGTTAGTGTTAACGTTAGCTGGCTCTTCTGAGAATTTGTCTTGTCCTGCACACTTCGGTAAAATGGCCAAATGGAGCTTCTCTAAACTAGGAGGAAGGCCTGTATGTGCTTTTGTGGTTAGCTCTCGCGTTGAACAGTCTGATTTAAAGGAAGGATGGTTCTGTATACATTTCCATTTCGGTTGAGGTATTTTAAGGTTTACCATGGAGGAGGTGTGGGTGAATGAGAAGATGGTCCTGTTGCCTGAGTCAGTCAGATCTAGGTTACAGGTCAAAGTAAGTTCGCAATACGTCCATTTTCTTATGTGGGTCCATTTTAGGACAGCCTGCAGAACCTAGGGCACATCTAGTTAATTCTACCTTGGTGGACATGCTTGTGGCCTGCCAGGCTCCATGCCAAGGGGGTTATCAGAAAGAATTCACCTCACAGATCTGCCCCCACATTGGTGTGGGGTCCTGTACTGGGGTTCTCTTAATCCCTTTGGGACTCCCAAGTGGGGCCCATGCTGACAAGATTATGCTTCTTTGGGGAAGTTTTGGCTGAACACTTCCCCCAAGCAGGGTGAACCAAGTGTCAGTCCAGCTGGCTGCCTTTTGGGCAGTTGGCCATGCTTGGCACGTCTGAGTTTCTGGCATACCAGCTGCCAGAAAGGCGGTCTTTCAGCTGGTCCTAGTGTCCCCAGGGCACAGATGTTAGGCTTTGGAGGAAAATTTGTGATTTTATGTTCATCCTTTATTTTCATTTATGGCTGTATAGTTGAAATTTGTTGAAAGAATGCTCCATACACCAAAGCCCTAGAAAGTAGCTTCTTTGGGTGAGGGAGAGGTTCCTACGGAAAGTTATTGAAGGCCCGCGCTTAGGGACACACCCTGGAGATTAGAATGAGCACGATCTCGGGAGAACAGAGAGAGGGTGGCTGACACTATGCGTTTAAATGCTGTTTTTAGTTCTGGTCAGGACCATACAGTATGGCTTGCCCTTCCTTGGGCATCTTTCTGCTTTTATTCCAAGGGTTTGTTTTTGTGACCCCGTGTATAAGCATGTGTGGGCATGCTCACATGATCATAACGAGTCACAGAAAGGATGGGATAATCTGTTTTCTAGCTTATGGAGTGAAAGATTACACAAAACCCAGCCTTGTGGCAAGAAAACCTTACATCTAGATGTAAAATATATCTCCTTGGAGGGTTGGCTTTCTGATAGGCTATAAACGGATTGTTAAACAGCAATGTGAGGGGCTGTTAACAAGCTGTTCCTAGGAGCATCTCCCTGGTCTGGTCTAAAAAGGTAATGTATACGTATTAGAGCTACAAAGCAGTTTCCTTGTGGTGTTTATATGTTGGTAGATTGTGTGTGTGTGTGTGTGTGTGTGTATCTTCAGTGGTGAATGAAGTGAACAGATAATTTTACATGTTGTTTATTTCCTCCTATGTTAGCGTCCACATTCTACGGTGAGCTGTGTTCTGATTTGTCTTTGACACTGGCTGAAATGAAGAGGTGTTTGGTCAGGCAAACTTCTAAAAGCTTCAGTGTGTTTATGAAAAGATCCTACGTATGTTCATAGCTGCTTTACACGTCGAGAACCCTTCGATGGGTGGGTGCCTCACCTCCCGAGAAGGGAAGTAGCTTTTGGGTCTCCAAGTTCAGCAAGGCAGGGCTCCTATTAGGTATCTGATATTACTTGAACTTCTTCTCCTATTCAGGTGTTAAAGCTGAACACTGGTCCGTGCCAGTTTCTGCTGCTTTTGGATTTTCATGAGAACCCTTTCTTGTTACTAGCATGCCATGCTTCTGCTGTGTTCACAGCTGCTGTGTTAAAAAACAGGTGTCTCTTATAATCCTCTGGCTGGATCAGTTTGTGAGCCTGGAAAAGCCTTATTATTATTGTTTTTATTTATTTATCTGTGTCCTGCATAGGTCAGAAACTGTCAGGAGCAGTTGATGAGCAGGATTAATGTGAGAGAAGATGGTAGCTTCTCTTCGTAGAGGTTTCTATGAAAGAATCCATCCAAGATTTTGTACCATAAAGACCGAACTAACTAGAACTGTTCAGGATACGGATCACAGGGGACAACAGCCAAAAGAGAAATAGAAAATGAGTAGTTTTGCCAAGTCACCTCTCTGTCATTCATCAAAGGCCATCTTAAAGCCAGTGCTGCCACAAACGCCATCCAGGACTAGGGGGCGTGAGTGAGGGCCCTTCTGTGGTCCGGGGCCCATGAACTGATTCATCCACTGTTGCTTCTCAAGGCTGCTGGATCCCAGGCTTCCGGAATGCAGATGTTCTGTCTTCTGCGGGCTTCAAGGCAAGCTGGTGTCCCAGTGCACACCTCGTCCCTCTCATGCTGTTCCTTCTCCGTCCTCACTGGCACTGTCTTCCCTCTGGCCCCAGACTTCTGACTTGTCTGCCATCTCAACTTCCTACTACCACTCCCTGCGCTTTTCAGTCCAACTCAGAATGATTCTTTGTGGGTCAAAATTCAATCATATCAGTCCCTTTTTGACCCTGCAGTTAAGGATGGAGCCCAGCCCTTCATCATGGAAGGCCCCAGGGCAGTCTGCCTTTCTAGAATCATTCTCCAACCTCCCTTTCCATGTTATCTCCCAACAGAGACCTGTTCTTCTCCCAAAACACATAATGCACCTAATCCCTCGAATCTTCTCATTCCTTTTCTGGCGGGTAGCCAGTGTGTCATCTGAAGCCCATTTCTGAAGCCTTCCCTGTTGTTGACAGGCACCACGTCCTACAAGCCATTGAACATGCTGGCTGTTGGCTGTGACCCTGTTGGTGTTTGCTTGTCATCCTCTAACTACAGTGAAAGCCCATGGGGGGAGCAGGAGTCTAATGGATTCTTTTTTTTTTTTTTTTTAAGTATCTCTGAGTGTCTGGCTAAGTGCTTGGTGTGGGGAAGTCTGTTGTATGTTAGCTGAACAGATTTTTAAAAATTAGCAGGTGTTTACTAAGCTTCTGTTATGGGCTCAGTGGACACTAGGATCTGTGACATATATGTAAGTGTGAGATGAACACCTTGCGTGGTCGAAATCCTGAGCAAATAGCTCTTAAAGGTAGAGGAAGAAAGGACGAAACCTCACCTTGGTTGTAGGGATAGGACTGCACGGCCGGACTAACCATAGTGCTGCTCCCCATACCTAAGGTGCTCCCGAGAGATGCACGCACTGGGCAGACACACATGCAGGACCCACTCACTCTTTCCCTCTTGCCTGCCCACCTTCCAGAAAGGAACACAGAGAGCTGGAGAAGAGGCTGGAGAACCTGTAGGCCTGATGTGAACGCATGGATAGCCCCAGACAAGTAAACTTGCTCACCCATGTGCCCTTTTTCTTCGCTTGCTCAGGGCGCTCCTGGGCCCGGGAGAGAGGTGATGGCCATGCGTTGCAGCCATGTGCAGTCTTGACATTGTTGGCTGTGGTTCTCTGGGAACCAGGGGCTGATCACTGCTGCGTGGGGCTGCCCATTGGCCCCTCACTTCATTCCTCTGCTAGCTGGTTGGCAGAGATAGCCAGAAAGCCCAGCCCGGCTTCGTGAGCCTTCTATGAAGTCTGTGACTACCTTGCCAAGGACAGAAGGAATCTGACCCTCTACTTGGGTCAGCTCTTTTAAGCCTTCTCCTCCTGATCCCGTGTTCTCTTCTCAACTTATCTGAGAAGCTCATCTTCTTGAAGCTCTTAGTTTACTCCTAACATGTTGCCTGGGGGACTTAAACCAGAGATAACAACTGAGTGTACCATGGGACTAGAAAAACAATTCGGAGCTATTTCTTACGGAGGGTGGGATAGCCTCACCATTTCTGTTGACAGCGGACAACTCTGTGCTCCTTACTCGAAAAGGAAGCTCTTAGGAGATCAGTGTTAGGGTTATGAACAATCTGGTACTCTGGTACGTGTGAAACGGACCAACCGGGAGAAGTCAGGTATTTTCAGATACAAACAGACACACCTAGACCTTCCCCGCAAGCCCAGATGGCTCATTTCCTTTCTTCCTGTTGCCATTAACATGCAGCGGGGATTGGGGGCATCAGGGTATGTGAAAAGTCTCCACATTCTGAACCCACCCAGAGCCAAGCTGGGGTTCTTTCACAGCTCCCCAAACTGACACCTGCCTGGTTTTCCTGGCTGCCTGCCAGGGGCACTCTCCTCCGAATCCACACTGCAGCTGCTGGCCAGCCCTCCTGGCCTTGATCTCATCTCGGCTGCAGGGGATGTCTCCATCCTGCTTTCCTTCTAGGCCTTTCTGTCCCCACTGGCAGCCCGAGGACTCCCTTGCCTCTCCCAGATTGGGCTCCAAGGGGGCTTGTGTGCAAGGTGGAAATTGTTACAGCCACAATGAGTCCCAGCAAGGGTCCCAGTGCAAATATATATTTACGAAGCTAATGGGGTGGGGGTGGCCACCAAGGGTTTACCCCCAGGAGCACCCTGCTCGTGCCCCTCGTGCTGTCCAGGCTGGAGAGGTGCTGTCAGGTTCCTCCCACCGCTGCTGTCCTCACCCAGTGTCTCCACGGTCAAGGCTGTCGATTTGGAGGCTGTTTCCTTCCTGTCCACTTCCTCTCCTTTGCTTCTAGCCTCACCAGACCCAGTGCCAGGCTTACTGTTCGGGGCACACGGAACTTGGGGCTTGGTGCACATGAGCCCCACGGTTCCTGATAACGAATGTGCTGTAGTCTAATCTAGGGCCTGTCCCCCATGTAGGTCTATGAGGAATTACAGCCCTTGTTCTAGCAACCTGCTCAAGAACAAAGTTTTGAACCCCCACAACTGTGTTAGGCCATCAGTCTTTGTTTTCACTTGAAGTTGCTTGAACATTGACCTACCTGCAAGAAAATGTCAGGGTGCTTTTCTGAATGAGCTGTTGAAATAGAACAGGAAAGCAATTAACAAGTGCCCATGGTATTGCGGGGGTGGGGGTGGGAGGTGAGGTGGGGTGGGGGGGCCCCCTCCCACTGTGGGAGGGGCTCCCCTCTCCCCCTACCCAAGACGTTACAATATTTTCCAAACCCTACATGGTGAGATGTGATCTGGTAAGGGACTTCTCACTGTTTCTCATTTACGTGGCAAGCCTTACAAAAAGGTACGCCATTCTATTCTAACAGATCACTTTTACTGAAAATAAAATCCTGTGCGTTCAGGGGTGTTGAGGAACAGCCCGCCTGGCAAAGTTGACATTTCCGGTGACCAGAGACCACCACACCCTAGGGCTCTTCTGAACTTGCTCCATTTCCACAACCCCTGGCTGGGATTGAGAAGGACTAGTCAGTCTGTCTTTCTTTCTTCTGGATAAAAGTTGCGAGGACACTTAAGCCTTAATGCTTCAGGGCAGAATCTGATCACAGCGGAGATGAGGAAGAAATTTTCCTCCTGGGATCAGATTGCACAATCGCCCAGGCAGGTGCGCTCCCTCTGTTAAACAAACACCTCGCCAGTGCACGCCTCCTCCCCGGCCATCTTCAGTCCTGCCTGCTGGACCTCATGGGCCAGCGGTATCATTCCTTCTGCAGGTGCTGTGCTTGAAGATGGACGGCAGCCGCCCCATGTGCTCCTGCACTCGGCCTGCCTCTGGCTTCCTAGACCGGCCTCGGGGCCGTGTCTTTGGGCCCTGAGGATGCTCTGCAACTTTGTGGGAGGTTGGAAGTTGGGTCTTGGTGTCTACACATCCATGCCTGTGCACGCTCACCCTTAAAGAGTTACCAGTAAACTCGCTGCCCCTTTTCTGGGTGTGACTTTAGTGCCTGCCCCATGTCTAACCCACACGCATTCCCAGAACATCCGAATACTGTTCACAAAGTAGAATTCTTTTAACATCAGGCCCACAGTTGACCGTCTCAGGCCTGCATTGTGAGTAGGTTTGAAGTCTGATCCCCAAGAAGTGTGTGTGAGTACTGTTGGCGGGAGGTGTGCAGGGGTGGGGAGATGGACTTTTCCTTTTCTTCCTCTTTCCTTTTTAAGGCCTCGTCTGTGCTGCCTCTTGTGCAGTCGGGTAATTACCAGTGATTCCCAGGCTCACCCGCCCGCTCTCCTTCCTCTGCATCTCTATCTCCTGCCGTGCACTACTTCCTTCTGTCTCTATTATTAGCCTGCTTAGCTTTACCATTCACTTCCCCACCTCTCCCTGGTTCCCTCCTCATCTTCCTCTGTCTTTGTTTTCACCTCAGTAAAGACATTTTGGGGAGCACTTTCCTTGTTCTATTCCGATGTGAATCCTCTCTTTCTTTGTTACCATCAGATTAACTTGTTTCTCCTTCATTTCATCAAGCATTCCTTCATATTCCCAGAAATGGGAAGCATCCCCCTCCTACGTATAATGTCTGGCTTATGAACCTTTTAAACAGGAGGTGCTGAGATGTGACCTCCCCCAAAACAGGTTTGCTCATCCCCCTCCAGGACTGTGGCTCTCCTGATGGCCACTCCCTCTTGTGCTCTCCTTTCTACTTTTTCATGATTCAAACCCAATCACATTCCTTCCCCAAATTTCCTGTTTTAGTACTTAATGGTTCACCTTGGTTTGCTCATTTTGTAGTTTATTGTTTCCTTCTTCCCTGTAAGTTTTTCTTGTTCTTTGGGGAGCACTGATGTTCCTGTTAATTAGAAATTATACCAGTTTTTGTTCCTGAAATTTGCTAAATGGACATAACAGTGAACCTTTGGAACTTATATATCAAGCATGCCCTTTGGAACTGGGGAAGAAAAGTAGATTTGGGGCAGCTCTTGGTATAACAATAATTCCTGCTTTATGGAGAGAAATAGTTCATGAGGTTCTAATGGACTAAAAGCTTAAAAGTTACTCTCTTGTTGGTAACTTATGTAGGTCTCACTTAGGTTGAAAAACAGTTTAAATTTAAAAGTTTTTTAAATAGTGGATTTAGAAATTATTATAATTTTTGCTTTAATTACAACAACTAATTAATTTCTGTATGCTAAGAGTTTTAGTGCTGGTGATCTATTACTTTGCAGTTTTAGCCTATTGGGAATTATAATATTCTGGTTTTATGGCACAGTTTATAATGCGTGCCATGCTGTATTTAAGTAGCGAAACTGCATTTCTTTAAATAGGCTTTCCTATTCAGACTTTTACTGAGGTAGCCATATCCTCTGACGCTTTATCACTACCCATTTGTAAGATTTCTTGCTATAAGGATAGTTTCATCCTGTTTGCAACATACCCTGTTCTGGGAATAGATGGAAGGAATTGAGGGAATTCTGTTTGAGTCATCCTCCATCAAAGAGCAACATCATTTTAGGAATGAAAGCAGAGAAGTTCTCACTCTTCTAAAAATAATGGGGAGAAGATTTAGGGAGGTGGCTTATAGGATCAGTTTTAAGACCTGGTTAGACATCCATGCTAATTCCCTTTTTGTAAGTGAGAAGTGGCCTCTAATAGCTTTATTATGGTTAGGTGAGTAGGTGAAATTTTATTCCACCTAAAGCATGATGCTTCCTTAAGTCTTGCGCTTTGAAACTTGCCTTGTTGGGTTTTAAAAATCTTCTCTTCATGGGATGCCCTGCTAGCTCAGTCTGTAGAGTGTGTGACTCTCGATCTCAGGGTTATGAGTTTGAGCCCCATATTGGGTGTAGAGATTACTTAAAAATAACATCTTTAGGGGCACCTGGGCGGCTCAGTTTTTAAGTGTCTGCCTTTGGCTCAGGTCGTGATCCCAGGGTCCTGGGATAGAGCCCCATATTGGGCTCCCTGCTCAGTGGGAGGCCTGCTTCTCCCACTCCCACTCTTCCTACTTGTAGCCCCTCTCTTGCTGTTTCTCTCTCTTTCTCTGTGTCAAATGAATAAATAAAATCTTTGAAAAAAATGCTTGTTTAAATTAAAAAAAAAAATCTTTAAACAAAAAAACCAAAATGTCCTTTTCGGGATTTTAGTCATGTATAATAAAAGAAAGAGCCACTTGCATTTTCTTAAAATCATGTGTGCTTTTTAGAGAGGGTAGGTGAGGGAGCAAAGATTGTGGGTTTTTCTTGCTCTTCCTGCTGGGCTTTGCTTCTAAGACGTGATGGGAATAACCCAAACCGTAAAGGTTATTGTGGATTTCTGCTTCCTAGGACAGGAACCATACCCTCTTATCCCTAGTGCTCCCGTGCCGCTTGGGTTGCTGTGGTCCTGAAAAGGAGGAGAGAGCTGTTGATTTTTTTTCGAACTCAGTTTTAGACCCCGCAGCAATTTCCAAAACCATGAGGACTTACCAGCTCAGACTTGGGAGCCAGTGGGGGTTAGTGGTGGGGGAAGGAACTGGGGATTCTTGCTCCAGGCTGCTTCTATAGTCAGAGTCGTTTAAGAAGGCTCCAGTTGGAAGCCTTGTTTCTTTGACTCTTTCATTCAACCTAGATGTGCTGTGTGGTGCTTTGGGTCCGCTGTCACAATTAAAGGATGGGAACAAGCAGCATCGTGATGTCTATCCAACCGTTCTGACTGCAGAGCACTTGTAATTCAGAGGAGAGCCGTTAGAATAACAGAATGTAGACATTTAGAGCTATAGTTTTTAGGAATTTAGGCTCCAACTGGAACCCTGGTCTTCTGACTCCCAGCCAGCTTACTGATTTTTAATTCAGTCGTTGGTTTTATTTTAGACTTTATTTTCAAAATAACAGATTCAAGTCACATCACTCTAATTAGTGGGAAGTTTTTCTGTTTTGCTTTTGTTTTTGTATCAACCAGGTGAACTAAGTGAGCATATCTACTTTTCATTTGCGTGTTTTTGGTCAGAAAAAGAAAATCACAAACTCGGAAGCTCTTGAATGCTTCATGTTTGGACTTTTTTTTTTTTTTTTAAATCCAGAGTGAATTATGGACAGTGGAGCAGGAAATAGACTGTATACATGACACATCATCCACTCCTCTGTTTCACCACCTACACTCCCATTGGGTGTTTCAGGGCTCATCTTAAGGTGAGAGGTTCATGAGCGCCCCTTGACCACCCTGTTTCCTTTTGCCGAAAAATATGATCACAGGGTTTTTATTTCATAGTGCACTTTGACTATGGGAAGTACCGACTCCCACCCCAAACCGAATTGCCTTCAACATCCTATTAAACAGCGAATCCCCTGAACACCAGTATATGAAAATGCTTTTCTAGGATGAGCTCAAAGCATTTCATCCTCCAAATAAAATCTATCTGCTCGCACTTAGATTGTTCAAAGGCAGATGGTAGGCAATTGAAACAGAGAGGCAAGCTGGCAAAAGAAAAAATAAAACCACAAATATCTGAACATGAAGGTGATCTACACTCTTGCCAAACCCCCTCCTAACTTCGTTAACACAGCAGTGTAGCAATTAAGTAACATGGGAACTCAGACTCATATGGCTAATACAATTGTCCTCCGTTAATGGGGTGAAACAAAGCTTGCATGTAATATACCGCGTTGTTCACCAAAATGCAGAGCTAAAGGACAGTTTAAGAGGGAATCAGCAGCAGAGCCCAGCCCATAAACCATGCTACCCCTGGCAAACAACTGCCTTATTGAAATCTCACTGACCCTTACCACATATTCACGGTGCGGTCACTGGTAGGAAAGGTTCGCTATTACAGAGTTACCGTGTCTTAAGGAAAGGGGCCACTCAGCAGTATTGAGCCGGAGAGTGGCGGTAAGATGTCCTCGAGCTGAGGGAAGAACGGGCTGAGTGGGGTGGCTCAGAACACTAGGAGAGCCCACGCTAGGTGTTTGGTGGGAAAGTCCGACTTAGCCAGGGACAGACGTTCCTGGCATCCTGTTGCTGTGGGATGAGACAGCCCTCTTGGTTCCCTTAGCCTCATAATGACCAGAGGACTTCGTAGATGCCCCAATCTGGCACTTCTCACTAACCTTGAACTTGAACAGTCAGCAATAGAAGGGGACGGGAATGTGTTTCAGCTGCTGAGGCCGGGTGTCCACATGGCTGCCGTCTCTCGGCAGGCCTTGTGTGACTCTGCCGGCCCTCCAGGATGTGTGTGTTAGGGGGTGCTGGTCCCCACCGCGGAAGGGACAGCCTTCCGAGCAGGTGGGGTGGGCGCGTGCGAGGGGAGAGGGGGGCAGGGTGTGAGAGGAGTGCACTCTGCCGAGCGAGAGTGTGGGGACACGTGTGAGGAAAGCAGCTACTGACAGTGGGCTGGTGTGGGAGACAAGGCTCCGATCGCAGCCCAGAATAAAAGGAAGGATGCCTTGGTATCAAAAGGAAGCTGCTGCTTGCACAGTAAACCTCGTGCTGCCTCAGGAACGGAGAGGAGACTTGGAAGAGTCAGCGCTACGTGTGAAAAGGCAGTAAGATCAGCTCTTGAACTTCGTAGCCATACAAAGTTCAAATAGCGAGGCGTCTGACGGGCAGTGATGAGCAGCACGTTATGGCGTGTGAACGAGTGAACGCGTTCCTTCACAGATCAGTGCTTTTCCTCCCAGCCCTCCACACAGTGTAGTTGTATTGCCCCAGATACGTGGGTTTATCTATTACATAAGAGACCTTGTTGCATTTCATTGCTGTATTCCATTTTCCATTGTTTTCTTCCTTAATGGTCCTGTGTCTGATCCTGGCCAGTTGTTGCCGGTGACTATTGTTAGAATGATCCTTTTTTCTTTCCCTGCCTGGTCAGACGATGGCCCATGGTCTCTAAACTGGGATTTGGCAGTGATTTCACGAGTATTGTGAGTACAGTTCAGGGAGAAAATTCAGGAATGGAACAGCCATATTATGGAATTCGGTCGAAGCAGGTGCTGTTTTTCTTCTTCTGCCAATGCAAATCCATCCCAGACAATTTGTCTTCACTTACAAAAAATGGCCTCTGTACCACCTTGCTCTAAAAGGTACAAGGTCACAGTGATGCACATTCGATGTGTTCGTGGGCTTGCACCACAGGGGCTGGCAGACCACCCCAGCAAGTACAATGCATGGAATCCAGCAACCAGTAAAGACCATTTGCTCCCATGGCTAGAGTGTCTACTCCCTTCCTTTCTTGCCTTGTGTTTTGGGAACTCCTTGCTTGCTAGCTCTATAGGCCATGGGACATAGCTATTCAGAATGCTATAGGCGGCTCAAAGGGGTGTATGGAGGAAGAGGGAAGGCAGGAATTCTGGGCCAGAGAGCAGATGGCCAGCTGGTGACCTAGGAAGGGAAGCTCAGGTTTCTATGGTGAAAAAATAGTTTTTTGTTTTGTTTTGTTTTTTGCTTGTTTGTTTTTAATAAAGGATTTTTGTCAAGTAATGTCATATCTCCAAGTTGAAGAATTACAAAGTGGTCTTCTGGAGTGCCTGCCCTTGAGGGTTTACAATCCAGGGAGGAGACAGTCTTTTTCATATAATGAAGGTAGGCAGAAGGAAGCTAGAGAAAACGGAAACACCCTTTGTCCAGCACCTTCTTTGGCCCTGCTAAACTGTGCACTGTGGCTCTGAGCCTGGGGGATTTTTTTAGGTTTGTTTTTGGTGTTTTCCCCATGATGACCTGGTTGTGCAACCCTGCGTTTGGAACCAGCTGCTTCCTGCTGCTCTTTTCCAGGAGCGCATGAATGTCCGTCTCGCAGAGTGATGATGGAGCTCGGGATGGTGGGAGGGACACAGCTCAGCCTCCCCTCTCTCCCTTCTCCCATGTTCTCCAGCAGCCAGGAGCTGGTCAGATGCTCAGGGGGCCTGGGACTGTGTCCCTGCCAGTCTTCGAGTGGTAAGGAGCCTGGTGGTAATCTGATGAGGTTCATAGCCCTCCTAATGTCGGAGGGAGGCTGTGCCTTTTCCTGAAGGCCTCAGGTGTATGATGGGCTGTGTAGGTACAGCTCGGCCTCCATCAGCTCCCTGGCAGGCCTTGCCTCTCTGCATGCACACATTTATTTATAGTTAGAGACCTAGCAGTAGCCACAGCAGTGAACCTAGTTTTCCAACCTGTAAAAGTTTATTAGCACAGGAAGCAAGAACAGTGGGATCTTTTTCTAAGGTATTCGGGTGCCCCAAAGTACTTGCAGCTCCCAGGTGTTTTTACGTTGATCCCAGAACCACCCAGAAGGCATTCAGAGAGGACCTTGTAGAAGACCGCTCTCCGCACTTGTGCTGCAAAGGGCAAAAATGAAGCAAGCAAGCAAGCAAGCAAAGGAAACAAAAAGCCCTTGGAAGTCCTTTAGTTGTAGTGATAAAGATTTGAAAAGTATTATGTATCACTGAGCAGGGACATCTGTACGTTTCAGTCCTTTGAAAAAACACTCTTCCAAACATCACGCAGCCCTCTAAAGTTAGTTAGCACACATTGTACATTCAAGGGAAATGTTAATTTGAAGCTTAGACATGGGGCTTTTTTTTTTTTTTTTCCTAGAAAAATGTAGTTAAGGAGCTAGGTGTACCTAGAAATGGTTAAATGAAATAAGGCTGTTAAGAAAAGGTCCTCTAAGGCAAGCAGAAGGTTCCTATCTCTCTCCTTGTGCTGCCGTGTTTCTCACCACAGTGTCTGGCTGCTCGGTGCTTGTTCGTGTCACTTTCCTTGTTAGTTTGGAGTGGGCCTGGCTGGGCGATGGCTTGGAGGGGACCGTGGGCTGTCACTAGTTTGGACGATGTGAGCAGCATACAGATGCCATGCCCTTCTCGGTTATTCTCAGCCTGGCATGCAGGAGCTATGTAGACATTGCTCAGTCTGCTGTCCCTGCCCTCGGTCCCCTGTCATCACGCTTTCCCAGATGGCTCCTATAGCCCCCTGTTGCCCTCAGGTGAAAGCCCAGCTAACCCCAACAAGGCCTGTTGCCGTGTGAGGTCAGTCTCTCATCTTGTTCCCTGGGACTCTTTTTACCCACTCCCAGGAAGTTGCCATCCTTTCCTTTCCAGGTCTTTGCTCATGCCACTTCCTCTTCCTGAGAAACTTCTCTGCCTTTCTTCTCCCAACTGACTGTTCATCCTCAGGTCTCACTCCCCAGCAGTCTTTTCCTGGACTCCCTGCGTCTGGATGAGCTGTCCCTCTCCTGTACGCTCAGAACACCTCTTTTGAAACTTTCATCCCGTTATCTTGGGATTGCCTCTTGGTATCCAGCTCTTGACAATAAGCCCATCAACTCAGGGCCTCATCTTGATGTTGCCTGTGACCACAGGGCTGGGTATAGAGTTGGTGTTCCATAATAAATCATTGCTGAATGAGGGAACGTATGAAAAACAGAATATGGTCTTTGATTAATTCCATGTTTGGCTGTGTCTGATGCTTCCCAGATCCCTCTCATCAGTTCCTAAGACTCTGCAGGACTCTGAGGGTGATGGGTCTCTGCGGTATTGTCAGACGTAGTCCGGTCGTTAGAAGTGTGCTTATGCCTGGAACAACATGGAGTTTTTTATTTTTAGTTGTTATTCAGAATCTTAAGTTATACAAGAGTTGTAGTGGTTTGGTTTTTAAATTGAGTTTTAGCTTAAACTGAAATCCAAAACAAAATGAACTAAAAGGAGGTCTCCCTTATCATATGCTCCTCCCTACAAAGACTCCATGGCTCTCTGGATGTTTCCAAGACAGGAAAGCTATCGCAGGTCAATTCCAGTTGCTGCCTTTGAAAGAAGATAGATGAGTCTGGCTTTGTGAGGAAGCTTCCCTTTCTTTCCTCCCCCTCCTCTCTCTCTGCCAGTAATTGCAAAGCGAAGCTGAACCACTATTGAAAATCCAAGTTCTCTCCTGGCTCTGAGTAAGGTAGCATACACATCCCTACTCTCTGGAAACATACATACATACATACGTGAACACACACATATCTTCTGCTTTCGGCCTGAAATGATAACCCTACATGAAGACCTGTTTCTTGTTTCTTAAGCAGGTGGACAGCTAGTCTATGTTTATCTGAATCTTTCTTGGCTAATTTGCTGGGATGTAGCCAAAATAACATGGGATCTGGAGTCCAGTGACTCAGATTAATTGAACAAATACTTACTGAGCACCTATGGTATTCTAGATCTGTTGGAATTAACACGGTGAAGAAGATGAGGCCTCTGATTCAAGAGGCTTGCTGTGTTCCCAGGGTCAGCCTAGTGCCATTTAGTTTGTAACGTCACAGAGCAAATCATTTAACATCTTTTAACTTCCTGTTTCTTTACTGTAAAACAAGGATAGTAAGCACCTACCCAGAGTTGCCGTGAGGATAGCAACGCCTGCCTTACAGAGCTGTGGATGTTGGTAGGTGTTAACGTCTGTCCGATTCCACTGATGAACACCTGTTCTTCCTTCGCGTTTCACAGCATGGTCTCCCTGGCCCTTTCTGACCTCCTCCAGCAGGGATGCCATGTCTCAGCACCCCACAGTCCCTCGGACAGTCTGCTATGGCATCCTGCTCCTCACCATAAGCATCATTGCTTTGGTGCCTGCATTCGTGCGGGACTCTGAGCGCATCTCTGTAACCCCAGCGCCTGGCATCGTGTCTGGTGTGCAGGGCTTGATGTGTGCTTGCTGCTACGTAAATTAAAGGACAAGGTTCATGAATGACCAGGTACTGCATATGTTATTATTGTGGGAACTTCAGGCAAGAAAAGAGAACAAAAAAACAGTGCTTTGAGGCTCTGGAGGTTGAAGGAGAACCTGGCATGTCCGACTCTTATTTTAAGGTTATGAATGTATGCTGCTCTACCACGATCGTGATAAACACCCAAGTCTGTTCGATCAGACATCAACCCAAAGCAACCTCTTGCGGTCAGGGAGGAAGTCCACCATATGTTCGCTCTAGATGGGTTCGTTACATGGTTTCATTAGCTAACAAAACTAGCAGATCTCGGTGGTTGACAATGAGAGGCTCCCTTTGGCTGTTTCTGCTGTTTTCACCGCAACGAACATGGCAGCACCTGCTTCTCACCCATTTTGTCTCCTTTTGCTGAAGGGAGTGTGTTTCTCCTCTTCTTGAAATGGCCTCTTTTCCTACTCTGACTGTATCTTTTTTTGTTGTCATTGTCCATACAGACAAGAGAATTAATATGAGTTAGCGATAACATTTGAGTTGAAAAGAGAACGTTCTTGTCCATTGGGACGTGTGTGTGTGTGTGTGTGTGTGTGTGTGTGTGTAATCTTCAACACAGTCTCAATGTGTGGGAAATAAGGGCTGAGCACTTTTGGGAAAGGTCATGCCTCGAAGGATTCGTTTTTTCCCTTTACTCACCTCTTTGGCTATCAGCATCGAAATCAAAGGTCACATGGTTGCTTGAAAAGAAACAGCCACTCTCAGTAATTGTGTGGTGTTCTAGGTAGGGTTAGTTCTTAGTCCTGGATGGATAGATGGATGGATGCAGGCATTTTTGAGAAAGGACAAAACAAAACAACAACATTCCTTCCCGAGTAAAGCTTGGTACTCTGCGCTGTGTCTCCTTTCATTGCTTCCCTGTTTTCTGTAGACTGAGGCCTTCCTCCTTGTGGTCTTACCACAGAATTTACCTGGGGCATGTTAAATTGTCTTGATGTCTTCTAGTCTATAAATCTGTCTTTAAGTGGGGCCGTCATGGGATTTGGCTGACTTTATTTTGTCACTCTCTCATTTTTCTTCCAGGGAAATGGCGTATTTATGAGGAATTTCCCTCATTGGTAATATTTGATAACTTGTGTGTCTTTCAGAGACCATGCCTCTCTCGTGGTGTCAGAGTTAGGGAAATGGACAGTTCCTTACTTTGAAACATGCTTGTTCTAGGGTCTGTGAATGGTCTAAGACAGTGGCCACCCTCCCATTGGCATCGATCACTTTGGCATTGCCTGGGTTTCACACATCTCGTCGTATTACTCTTCTTGAGTTTACACATCTCTTTTCATTGATTTCATTGGAGTTTGGTGTCATGATGTAGTGGGACTAGAACTCAGCTGGGAAGTAGGACTAGCGGTGCCCTTGGATGAGATACTTAGCCTTCCTGGTTTGTATTTTTGCCTCTGTAAAAGTTGAGACATCCAATTTGATATTTCTCTGGCTCTAAGGGCTTTTTGACCTCTGAATGCCAAAAGGATGCAGGTGGGATTTCAGTCTTCCCCATAGCTTATGCTTTCTGGGAGCATTTTAGTCAGCTGGGTGATGATTCAAAAAATCCCCTGTTCTTATGAGAAGCAAATGGAAATATGCTGGCCCCTCAGATGGTAGCTGCTAGAGAAATAACCCTATAGTTGTTGGGGCAATCAATTTATTTCAGGTCCATCGATAAGCTAGAAACCAAATTTCAGAGTTGCCCTGTGCATATTATTTAGTATCGTTAAGGTATACATTTTTCTTATCTCAAAACTACTTTTGACGGTAGACTATTTGACTTCCTTTGTTTTTGACTGTGAACCCCTTTGCCCGTTAGTGATGGTGTTCTAGCTGACCTCATCCAAAAAGATGCATATTCCACGTCCGGCTAGGATAGGGACTCTGTATCACGGTGAGCATCTCTCATATAATTTGACTCAGCCTGAACACATTGATTTTCTTGCAACTAGGGATTAACTCCTTCCATAGAAGACTCACGTGAGGGGAAGAAAAGATAGCAAAGTGTTTGCTAAGGTGATAGACTTTGCTGTCCTTCTGGCAGCAAAGTGATCTGCTTGGAAAGTAATTAGAGCATTTCCCCAACAGTGTTGGTGATCTTCTCCTCCTCCTGGCTATAATTTGAACACTCCTGTGGTCTCCTAGATGGTTGTGCCATGTGTTAGGACCTCAATGAAAAGTAGCCTCCCCATCTCCATCTTTCTAGCCTGTGTCCTTCACCTGCAAGGATGTGGAGAGTGGCTCATTCCTACAAGTGAGTTCAGACCTTCTATTTCAGGACTGTTATTTGAAAAGCTGATGCTCTTCCATGCTACTGTTCTTGCTGTTCTGCTTTGCAAAGTCTTGAATACTCTTCCTAGGTAATTAGGAGGCTCAAGGGTCTTCCAGGTCTGGTCCATGCTTTTTGGTGGCACAGGGATGAAGCTGACTTCTTCTCTGGAAGCTTGCATGCCAGCCTCTCTTCTCTGCATCCCACTTAGTCTAGTAGACTTAACTTCTTTCCAGTGTGGCAGTGTCCTTGCTCCATGGCTGGAGGATAAGGATGATCTTTGTCAGGCCTTGGCAGCTATAAGCCATGTGGATCTGCTTTCGACAGTGGCTGGAGTACCATCAAGTCCTCTGGGTTCCTTTGTTTTTCATGATAATTTTTGTTCAGCTTGTATACTGAGTGGCAGACACAGCCCCACCTTTTGTTTTCTATATAATGTGCTAAAAATTTGGGTTCTGTGGCCTTAGTCATTTACATAGCTAAAGTTAGCTATTCATACTTCTTAGGAGATTTAATGCCCCTTTCTGGTGGGTTTTGCCTATTTTTTATTTTTATATATCATAAACCACAAAGTCCCGTGATATAGAAAATCATGAAGTTAGGAATGAAAGGTCCTGCCTAGGATATGACGCTCATTCCCACCCCTGGCTAAAGGCTTCAGACCATCAATCAGTGAGTAAATCTATATGGTATATTTTGTTTACGCTTTGATTGTCAAGGCTCATTGTTTTAATTTTAGAATTATGCCTCGATTAGATTCAGTAATGCCTTGTAGACAAAAGCTCATGAAATTTGTTTGAATTTCTACCAGACTGTTTTAATTTTACAAATAACACCAAGACTTAGCCACACTTTTCATACTGATGCCTCCCTTATAGATAAGATAGTTAAATCACAATGCAACTAAGGTCAAATAAAACTGTAAAAAAAAAAAAACTGTAAAAAGAACTCTTAATAAATGAATCTACTTGGGCGCCTGGATGGCTCAGTGGATTAAGCCACTGCCTTCTGCTCAGGTCATGATCTCAGGGTCCTGGGATTGAACCCTGCATCGGGCTTTCTGCTCAGCGGGGAGCCTGCTTCCCCCTCTCTCTCTGCCTGCCTCTCTGCTTATTTGTGATTTCTCTCTGTCAAATAAATAAATAAAATCTTAAAAAAAAAAAAAAGAAATGAATCAACTCATTCCTTCTCGAGAAATGTATTAAATCATTTATTTCTCCATTTTTGGCCATGATTTATATACCAGTAGACTCTGTTACTCTAGTACTCTACTTTATATATATGTTCAGAAAAGTAGGATTGGGAAGAGGAAGGCGGGCAGCAGCTTTCCTTTAAAACCACTTTTTAAGTCCATTAGTTTCTGTAACTCTCATGTCTGAAGAAACTGACGACAAACTGTGAGCCTGCGTTTCAAGCTGGTTTTTCTAGAAATGTCACCAGGATGGAAACTCAGAAGCAGACCGCCCAAAGAAAATTCCCTGAAGAACTAAGAACTGTTGTTCCTTTTTTTGTGTGTGTGTGTGTTACGGATGTTCTTGTGGGAATCCGTAGAATAGTATGTATTTTGTAGAGTTACCTCCCAGACTTCCTTGCTGAGCACCTCTTATGGAAGAGGCTTCTCTTTAATTACTCTGTGAACGTGTACGTAAAGATGAAAGCCTGACCTTCCCAAACACTGTGTTATAAAATTAATTGATAATTAATTCCACAGGTGCATACTGATACATGGGTAGAAGACAAAGGTGGTCGTTTGTCACAGACTTTGAATCAGAGTGACTTAAGGGAATTGGGCCTGCAGGTACAGAGTTCTAGGAGCACTGTGACCAAACAATTTTACTTAGTTTCCTTTTAATATTCACACAAGAGGATTGTGAGCATCATGTATATACCCAAAAGTTCTTGTAATAAGTACAAATTAATTACAGATGATAAAACTTCTTTTCCTTTATGGTAGATAAGCCAGTACGTCAGATGGATTTTCATCCGTGGCTTGCTTTGAATCATGGCTAACTTAAAAAACTAAACTAAATGAACATCTCATTTTATTCTGCTTTAAAAATAATTCTTTGTGGGTTTTTTTCCCCTTTGAGATTTTACTTAGAAAGGCTTTCTCTATCTTAAGATCAAATAAATATTCAACTGAATATATGAACTATTAACCTGTTCCATTTTTCCATGTAGGTTTAAGATTTTATTAGCGACATCTCCACACATATTCCAAATCAGAAAACAAAATTATGAGCTACATATTCTTACCACTCAATTTCAACAGTTCCTAATACATGACTAACCTTGCTCTGTCTATATCCTCCCCCAGTCCTCACTCCTTTTCCATCCTGGTATTTTGAAGTATAAATTCCTCACATAATATCATCTATAAATACTTAAGTATGTGTCTTTAACAGACCAAAAAAAAAAAAAAAAGAAATAGAACATCATTATTATATCTAACAAAGCTAAGAGTAATTCCTTCATGTCATTTCACTAATATCTAGCATTCAAATAGGATACCTCGTGTTTTAGACCTTGAGGGTATGGCCTATAAAAGTAAGACCTGTAAGGTTTTAATACCAGGGGGCCAAAATTCTAGTGTGAGGAGAGAGAGAAAAGTAAGTAAGATAAAAGAAGGTAATTATGTTGAGCTCTCTGAAGCGAACACAGTGGGAAGAATGACCCAGGCCCAACGGTGGGTGGGGCTGTTCCAGGCAGGGTGATGGGGGCCCTGCAATGTGGGGTCCGCGGAGTTGAGAGACCCGATGAAGAGTAGGACCTGGGACCAGCCTCCTGAGGGGGTGGGAGGAAGGAGATTTGTGGGATTTTGCTGGGCTTTCGGGGTGTGCCATCTCTCCAAGCAAACTCTTTTCATTGTTAAGGCTGGCTTGGGTTGCAGTGGTTTGTAATGTTTAACGTTTTGGTGTCCAACTTTTCAGCAGGGTAAATAGAACCATCCGAAATACATTGATAGTGAACTTGGTGATCATTTTTGGCTGATTTGTTTATCAGTAATGCTTAATTGCACCTTGCACGTGCCTGAAAAAAATAAAACTGAAAATTTAGACTGCTTAAAAGACCCCTTGAAGTATATAAACCCCTAAGGGCTCAGACCCTTATCTCTCTATAATAATAATAACTCTAATTTCTTCAGGGTAGGTTCCCTCTCGAGATCTTGGACACTTCCTGATTCTTTCTGGGTAAAATAAAAGTGGCAACTTCTTTTTTTTTTCTTCTTGTGACTTTTTAACACTTCTTCTTCTCTGGGTTAAACCCAGGAAGTAAAAAGTCAATGTATAGAAACCAGCAGTACACACACACACACACATGTATTTTCATGTACATATGAATATATATACGGGAAATAGGAGGGAAAGAATGCGTAGGGAAGATGGTCTCTATTAAATTTGATTTAAAGGTAATAGCTAACTAGAGTACATTCTTGTCTTAATCTTTTCCATAACAAGATGAAGTGAGATTTTATGTTTGGATGATGGAACAAAAGTGGGTGATTCCAGCGTTTTTCTTCTCAGCCGTTAAAAGAAGGCTTTGAAAGAAAGAGTCTTTCTGTATACATACGAAGTGTTTGTCAGTCTTCCTTCAGACACCACCAGCCACAGTCAGACTAAACATCGGTAGACATTTCACTGAGTCGGCAGGGGCGATAGCTGTTGATTCACATATTTCCTTTCTACCAGAAAGTCCTCAAGCATTTACTGTGTTCCTGCATTTAAGACACCTCCTGGGACCACAGGGAAAGAAGGGCCCGCAGGGACTGTAGGCTTTACCTTTAAGGAACTTGTGGCCTAATTGAGATAAGACAGGCGTAGAAGAAGATAAGAAATATCTGAACACAGTACGTAATCAGTGCCAAATGCAGAGGTGTGCTCAGGGTTTAGAAGAGGGAGAAAGTTCATTGTAAGCTTGAATAATGATCCTCATGGCAGCAGCTGACATGGGGCGCGTGTACCATGGACTGGGTACCGTTGGAGTATTTTACAGGTATTTGGTCAATTAATCTTCATACCTGTCATGTGACCTAGGCTCCCAGGGTCACATGACAAGGAAATGGTAGGGACCCCCTTAGATTCTGGGCTGTCAGACTCCAGGGCCACAGTCTTATCCATATCAGGGTGGGCTAGGGAAGCCTGCATCAAGGGGGGATGCTTTGGGCAAAGAAAGCAGCCCACCTCATGGAAGCCACTGGTATATATAGAGGAAGAGTGACAGGTAAGGTTTCAGGGACATTGCTGAAAAGCCCTTCAGGTTAAAGGCCTTTGAACTTGCTGAGGAAAGCAGTTGGAGAACCAATACATGAACTTACCAAGAATATAACGTGATTACTCCACACCCTGGGAGCATGGGTCTCCCAGGGGAAGACGGCCGCGTTGCTGGGCAACCATGAAGATTCAAGTTTGGGCTCCCTGATCATTCCTGCTTAAGTCTTATGGCTGTCCAGTGACTTTTTTGGTTTTCCATTAGTCTCTTCTCCCTTGGCCTTGAGGGATCCATTTTTAGAGAGTCTCAGTCACCAGGCAGGATGAGCGCCCCGTCTCGCTAGTCTTCCCAGCAGCTCCCACAAGGCCCATGTGCCTTCTTAGACAGCAGAAGGTAAAACCAGGTGGCATCACCCCTTTTACTCCTATCTGGATCTGAGGCCAAAGAATGCAAAACATTTCAGGGCAACTTGGAACTTGGGGAGGGAGTGGTGGCACGCAGAGGCCCTTCCAGAATAACCACAGCCCCAGTTGCCCCCTTCCCCCAAGGCCTGCCTCTGTATCCCTAGGGGCTAATTAGAAGAATCCTTTGTGATCACCTGGTCAAGACTGCGTATATTTAAACAGCAAGGTCAGGGGGCATAACCACAATTTTCTACTCCATGCTCATTGATCTAGGGTTTAAATACAGGCTGCAAAATAAAGTGTAAGTGGTGGTAGCTCAAAGAAGCAAACCAAGCTTCACATTAAATGACCTGGGGCTCCTGAAAGTGTGGGAAGGCCTGGCAACAAAAGTTACTTACCACATCTACATCTCTTTTTAGACAAAGAAAATATGTGATTAAGAAATGTTTTCTGGCAAGATCTCATCAAGATTATTTACTGGGAAGGAGACCCGGGACTCAGCCAGGCAGGAAAATGTGGGGTGTTTGCTGGAGTTGTGGAAGGACATTCTGAAGTATGGAAGTAGGAATGCCTGTATTTCGAGGAGGAGGGAGGACCATAATATGGGGTTCTGCCCTTCAAGGATCTCTGCAAAAGCCAAAATAAGTAGAGGAAGCCCCTCCTTCCCTTGAAATTTAGGGACCCCGCTGTAGGGGGGAGGGGGGGAACTCAGAGCATTTACTCTGCTCATTAGGCGGGTTTTGAATATTTAAAGACCTGGTGCAGTACTTTTAACTTTGTTTTACTTTAAACCATGGCTAGCTCTCCTCTAGTCTTCTCCAAGAAGAAGACTTGATTGTTTGCAGTCATCCTGGCATAGAAATGCCCACAGTTATGCTAACAGGCGGGCTTAGGTAAGCAAAGAAAATTTGCCCTTCTGATTCCAACATTTCACTGCCTAGCTTTTTATAAAACAAAAAAATAAACTTCCATCAACTGAAGTTTCAGGGTAGGGGCTTGGTCTGAGGGTGTTTGGAGATTTGGGCATCCTTTGCCATATTTTTTGTAGACATTGGATGTGTTTCAGTGTCCTGGCTGACCACGTTTCCCTCCAGGGGCGCGTTTCTCTCCGGAGTCATTTGTCTCCCACTGGGAGACTTTTCCCTCCCCGCCCTTTGTCTATTTCTCAGACATCTGCTACACGCTTTCTCTGGGGCTTGCAGCCCAAACCATCCAGAGAGAGCTTTGTCTGCTTAGTATAACTCGTGGAAGAAGATAGACCTGATTGATTTTCACGTGCAAATATAGCAATGTTCTCGCCAGAAGCTCCATGTACTCAGTGTCGCACGCGTGAATTTATGATGCACTTGGGAGAGGGTCAGAATATTCAAAGATGAAATTAATGTCGGTCCACCCCGTGCTCTGTGGTGCTGAGGTAAATGAAGGGTGTCTGGTGTCCTCTGGAGCAAGAGTTCCTCCAGCAAATGCCAAGAGGAAAAAGAGGGCTCTGCAAATTGACGCTGGAACGTGTGGATGCATACGTCTTGCCTCCTTTCAATTGGTAACCTAGACACAGGGCGGCTGGGGGAAATCAGTTAGTGGGGAGGTGTGGCAGGAGCCGTCCTCTCTCTGCCCTCCTCCCTCCTTTATGGGACACCTGTACATTCTGCGTACATTCAGGCACCATCTTCTAATATTCCTGTTCTTTTGTTTTGATATTGGTCTTAATATGCAAGGAACTAGGTTAATCACAATCCTTACTTCATGACACCTTATCTTCATATTTTGATCTGTTTCAAGTGATCTAATGAGCAGCCCAGCCCCATCCCCTGAAACCAAAGCTAGGACCTTGAAAATACCCTCCATTGGACCCCATGATGGTCCTCCTTGCATCCAATCCTCTCTCCTTCCTCCTTCTTCCTTGCATCTGATCTTTCCCAAGGTAACCATCAGCTGAACCCTGTGTGCACCTTTCCTTCCCTGCTGTCCTTTCTGTATGCCTGCTTTCACCTGTGTGTGCTCCTAAAATGGAAAACGTTAAGGCATAAACTGTATATATGTGAAAAGGGCATCAGACTGTGTGTAATCTTTTTTACTTAATATTGTCACTGCTATCATCCGTCTATATTACTGCATGCCACAGTAGTTCATTTGCCTTGTCTGCTATATAATGTTCCATGGGGATTTTGCTCTGTTGACTCATTCACTCTCCCATTGATGGGCGTTCAGATTGGTGCTAGGATCTCGGCTACGGTGAACGTGTCTGCTATAAATATTCTTGCACGTATCATCAATTGTCCACATACGAGAGATGACTCTATGTATATGACTTCATTTTTTAGAAACTAGCAGGAGTATTATGAACTGAAGGAACATTTGTGGGAAGCACAATAAAGATAATCCCCAGTGCTTTTTATTTTAGTTGGTGTGAAGAAGTAGCAGGTCAGCTTTATATGAACAAAGACGCCATCATATCTTTACTTTGTTTCTTCCACCATCGTACCTGTCCCACCCAGGACTTGGAAGAATTCTGGGCACACAGTGAGTACTTTCTTTATACATAGGCTTGGTGCAGTTGGTGCTTGTTGATTTTATCAGATATTAAACTCTTTGAAGGGAAAGCTATGTTCTCATGAGCCCAGTCTTCTTTGTGTCTGATTGGGTCAGTTTTTTGCCCCTAAAGAACTTCCCATCTGGTGGGGAGAATTAAAATGCACTGTGATCTGTGCTATATAACACTTAGGTCATAGGGAAAGGGTGCTTACTGTTGCCTGGGAGAGAAGACTTCTGGGAATGATGGGAACGTGTTGGATCTGGTCATCAGAACATGAGTAAGAAGAGTTCACAAGGTAGATTAGGAAGGTGGATAGTGTGAACTATTTCAGGGAACTTAGAAGCATGGGAAAAGATGCCACACTCAGGCCCTGGAAAGTGGTTGGTTTTTGACGAAAACCTGCTTTGTACGCAGTTTAAGTGTAGGCAGATGGGAAGTCAGATGTGCTTGTGTTTTTGTGAGTCTCTTCATCTTTGAGGACTGTAGATAGACCAAAGTCATTTTTTACTTAGTCCCACTACTAGGCATCTGGGTCTCTGGTACTTAATGACGTCCCTAACCATTCCTCTTCATGGCACATCCATTTGGCTAAGAGGGACCCAGAGGTGAGAAGACACTACTTCCCTCTGGTCCTTGTTAGCCTGGTGCTTGGATGGTAGAGTTCACCTAAGTGAGGCTTCAGGAATAGTCTGTGGTCATGGAATCCTGCTTTTCCCTCCAGAGACTAGACCAAGATAACTCCCTTCTAGGGGTGGCAAAAGTACACACTGGGGCAAGCTTGCCTTCTCCTTCTGGGGGTTGTTAGCCCCAGTGCTCTTCTTCTGTCTTAGCTCTTTCCCTAGTTGCTTTCCTCTATTTGCTTTCTAGCGATGGAGCTTGGGGGAAGCCACAGGGATGACGGCCTCACTTGCACCCGTCCCTGACCATCTGTTCTCAGAGACTCGGCGGCTAGCAGAGGGAGTGAGGATTTCAGGGAAGAGGACCAGAGGGGGCTGGTGGACGGCAGGCGTCTCTCTCCTCAGAGAAAACAGCTAGTCCTCTGTGACCACTTCTCCTTCTAACAAGAGGGATCGTGCAGCCACTGCCCACACCAGCATATGCCCTTGGGAAGACCAGATGGATTTGTACCAAATAAAATCTTCATTGGAGTGGATGGTGGTAGAAGAACGCATTTTATTGTGCCACGGGATAATACAGCGTTCTATTTCGGATGACTTTTGGGAAGTCTTTATTTTAGGTTCATCTCTGGAGATGTGATTTCTTTGTATTCTTTTACCTACCTAGCAGGGTGGTTAAGAACTCAGTAGCCTTTAAAGTGGGCTAGATCTGCCCGTGTTCGAGCTCAGCTTCTGCCCCTTTTTTGCTGTGACTTTGGGCATGTTATTTAACCTTGGAGGCTCAGTTTCCTCAGCCGAGAAATGGGCCACTGATTGTTGGCTCTCACACTGGGTTTTCATGAGTGTTATATATGCAGTAATGCATTTAAAGTAGCTTTCTATGGAGTTATTTGAATGTTGGGCTTGTGTTGCTTTTATAAAAAGGATTCGGTTCATCCTTTAAGCTGTGTCAGTCAGGCGGCCGTTGTGAAACCAAAAGGGCTGTCTTCTGTGAGGCTTAATAGATTTTTAATATCATTCAGTGCAGAGGTTAAATAGGAGGATGATCACGTTCATAGTGGGGCACCTCTGCTTAAATGTGGCTCTCTCTTACTTTCAAATCAGGGCTTTAAAAACCTCCTTCTCTAGAAACATTCCCAGTGAAACCTGCCCCCCCCCATTGTTGTCTCTGTTTGCTACAGCCTTCTCTCTGCTTTCATGTTTTAGCTCTGCAAAGTCATAATCGTTTATCTACATGGATTTTTATGTGTGTTCATCCTGTCTCCCCCCTTAGAAGACGTATCCCTGCAGGTGCCTGGAATGAGATGTCCTTTCCTTCCCCGTGGAAATACCATGCTCCCTTTCCTTAAGGAGCTGGGAGAGAATTCAGCTCGATGATCATTATGGCTCCATGTATCACTGTGCTTCTCTTCCCTTCGTTCACCATGTGGTTAAAAAGCAAAATGGGGAAATGGTCATGCAGAGATGGTGGATGTCCCTTAGTGTATGTCATCTGTAACTTCTGTGTACTGAATTTCGCTGAAATCTGTCAAAAGATACTGAAGATAGGCCTCTGTGAAACACTGAATTTTCTGGCATTTTCAAACTTGAATTGCATATATTAGACTCATTGTCATGAACTGGAAGTACATTGTCCTTCCTTTTCATGATGTTATCAAATTGAGCTCAGGTTCAGAGGACTCTTAGAAAAATTAGTGTGGTAAGAGGTGTGCCTGGGTGGCTTGGTCGGTTGAATGTTAGACTTTTGGTTTCGGCTCAGGTTATGATCTCAGGGTCATGGGATGAAGCCCCATGTAGGGCTGTGCTCAGCCCGGAGTCTGCTTGAGAATTCTCTCCCTCCCTCTTCCTCTGCCCCTGCCCCTAGCACACGCTCTCACTCTCTCTCTCACTAAAATAGATAAATAAATCTCCAAAAAATTAGCAGATTCTAGTGGATTGAAATAGAGATTTCTCTAGCCTATGTTAATTAGCAAAAGTGGCAGATACGGACAGGGATCAAGCAGTATGGAGAAAGCTGGGGAGAGGAGCGACAAGGGGATGAATGGGAACCATCCCCACAAAGGCCATTGCTCTGAAGCAGTTGGAATTCTTTCATTTGACTTTGGGACCCTTCCTGCAAGGCAGGGGAGTTTGTCCTGGGCGCTCTCTGCTTTCCCTGGATTCAGGGTTCTTCAGCAGAAGGGAGCTGTATTAATGGTCCTGTCCAGTTTTGCGCTTCCAGGGGGCTCTTCCACGAGGTAGAGAGAATGCTTATGGTTTGAGCTAGGAGGAGAAGGGCTCGTGTTGTCCGCAACACTTGTTTTTTCTCAATGTAACTAGGTTTCATCTGACAGGTCCCCTGAGATGTGGAATCAGAGCCCCAGGAGTTTCTCAGGGCACACACTTGTAACTGTCCTCATCTGGTAGCCAGGTAGGGTGCCTTGAGGTCCTAGTGGCCCCCTCCAACCTTCGTTCTCCCTCCTGTGCTGGCTGACCTGGGGGCATCCCGAAGGGCTGCAGGAATCTTAGCCACTCCTCTTGCCCCCTTATCTGGCTGTGGGTTCAGCTCTGGGGACTTGCATGTTTGGCAGCCCTTAGTGTGCTCAGTTGGCATTCCCCACGTTCCCAGTGACTTCTGTTTTTAATCATCTACTTGTGGAATGTTCACAAGGGTCTTGCGATCCTATTGCCTAATTGACCTCCTTCATTTTAGAGGTAAGGACCCTGAGGCCTGGGGAGGGGACATAATAGGCCTGCAAAGGTAGGTTTTGGTTAAAGGCAAATCCAGGACCAGGACCTGAATTTCTGGAATCCTTGTCCAGGGCCTTTTCCATTTCTCTCTTCCACTTGGTGTTGTCAGACTTCCAGAACCCCTCTGTTTTTGGCCAATGAACCTCCAGCATCTGGGAGAATAGAAGTTTCTATGAAAACCCAATTTTAAACCTATTTTTTTTCCAGTGAGAATACATTACTTTGATAATCAAAAGAGAAAATAAAGCTTAGTTAAGGAGTTTGCTAGAAGCAAAGGCAAGGCTGCAGCCTCTTTTGCATGGCATACTGAGGAGAGACGTTGACGGAAGAGACGCTGGAGGAGAGGCAGTAAGCAAGGCACTTAGGCCCTGGGCTCTGAAGAGCCTCCCTCTGGTGCTTGCACACACCTCTGATCCCTGCTCAGAGAGGCCTTCCAAGGCCACCCTCTTGCAATAGCAACGACCCAACTACCTCTAAACAATCCTTTCTGTCCCCTTCACCGCTCTGTTTTTCTGTAGAGCCCTTGTCACTCTCTGACATTGATTCTAGTTGTTTTTTACTTCAAATATGTCCCCTTCCACTCTTTTTTTTTTTTAATTTTTTTCAATTTATTTATTTTCAGAAAAACAGTATTCATTATTTTTTCACCACACCCAGTGCTCCATGCAAGCTGTGCCCTCTATAATACCCACCACCTGGTACCCCCAACCTCCCACCCCCCCCGCCACTTCAAACCCCTCAGATTGTTTTTCAGAGTCCATAGTCTCTCATGGTTCATCTCCCCTTCCAATTTACCCAAAAGCACATACCCTCCCCAATGTCCATAACCCTACCCCCCTTCTCCCAACCCCCCTCTTATGGAAGCCCCACGGGAATGAGGATTTTGGTCCCCTTTGTTCACTGCTGTATCACCAGTGCCCAGAGCAGTGCCTGGAACACAGTAAGCAAATATTTCTTGAAATGGTGAATGGAACTTTGGGCAAGGAACCCAATCTTTCTGTGCCTTACTTTTCTTGAGAGTAAAAATAGGGATTAAAAATAGAGCCTTGCTAGAGGCTTCCAGCTATGGAGTGGGTAAGTCATGGGGATGAAAGGGAACACAGTCGGTGGTATTGTCATCGTGCTCTATGGTGACAGATGGTGGCTACATTTACGATGAGCAGAGCATAAGGTGTAGAGACGTTGAATCACTCTGTTGCACACCCAAAACTCATGTAACTTCGAGTGTCAGCTGTATTTCAATATCAAAAAAATTGAGCCTACCTCACAGAGTTGCAGTGACAACTAGAGGAGTTAGTTGTCTTTTCCAAAGCCCTGGGAACCAGCCTGGCACTTAGTAGATGCTCAGTAAAAGGTTCTCTGTTATTATCATCATTGTTAAATATTTGACTTCCTTACTAGACTGTAAATTCCCTGAGGACAGAGGCTGTTTCTCTTACGTCATCTTTTTATTCCCAATAGTGAAGTGATTAACACGAGTGATATTTAGCATTTGTTAAATCGATAAACAAATTACGGAGAAATTGTGGGTGATACCTCTGTAAATATTTGTTAAATTTAAATACATCATTTTCCTTCTTGTCTTTTTCTTCAAGCTGCCGTTGGTAAATCTTCTTGAATAACATGATTATATTGTGCCTTAGCTCATCCCTGAAGCAGTGGGGCCTATCATTTTGTTGTTGTTGTTGTTGTTGCCATGACTCAGCTGAGTTTGTTGGGGATTGACAGTGGCAGAAGCTTTGTGAATGATGAAGGTCACGTCAGCCTCTAAGACACAGGGTGGTTACCTGGGGTCTCGTCCATTCATAGTTGGTACTTGACTGAAATGCTTTCCTGGGAAAGGGGGTGCTTACCAAGGCTGCAGGCGTTAGAGCAGACAGATGCAGGAAAAGATGAAAGAGCAGGTTTTGAGGGAAACGTACTCCTCCTCTCTGTTCGCAAGAAATAGTTTAATGGTTGTAAAAAGATTCTGCTTCTAAACTAGAACCAGTCATTTGAATTCCGTGGGCCTCACAGTTTTTCTGGTAAAATGAGAGAATGGGACAAGGAAATCTCAAAGGAACCTTCTTACTTTTGAAATTCCCTGATTCTCTGGAAAATGTTGAAGAAGGCCCTAGACTAATGAAGAATTTAAGGGCAAAGTTTTGAGTGGAGACCCTGATAAAATGGAAGAGGGGTGTTGCCACAGGAGGGAGCATTGGACGAGGGGCTAAGTGGCACAGAGTGTGCATCTGTGAGAGGGACTGGAAAATTAGAGCGTTTAAATAGAAAATGAACTCGGAACCCACATCTTACCAAAAGGCTTTTCTGATCTCCTGGCCTGGGTCAGTTTATTTAATGTGAACTAAGTTGCATGTTAGCTGTCCAATCTGGGTGTCTCATTTGTGAAACTTTCCCATAACTAAGTCCCGGGAGGTTTCCAATCATGCCCATAAGGTAATGCAATTTGGCAAGAGGATTTGGACCTTGACAAAAATCTCTTGCCCAATTTGGTTTCCAGAACGGCTGACTTACCTAATTTGAAAATAAATTGAAAACAAAACCTTTGGTTGTTACTTGTTTGATGAAATGCCACAGAATGCTATGTTGCTTTTTTTCTCATACTCCATTACTGTGGAGAAGATTGTTACAGTATTTGTCCTTGGTTTTACTGTCCTTTCCTGCCATAGTGCTCCCATAAGCCTAAATCACTATAGCAGTGATGCTTAATCCTTGTGTGTGTGTGTGTGTGTGTGTGTATGTGTGCGTGTGTGTGTATTTTGTACCATGTGTATCTCCCTGCGTTCCCTATCTCCATATTAATATTGGTATTCTATGTCTATGTAACAAATCACCACAGACTTAGTGGCTTAAAATGACACATGTTTACTTTTGTATAGTTTCTGGGGGTCAGTTTATTTGGGTCATTCACTTCGGGTATCACCAGGCTGCAGTTAATGTATTAGTCACGGCTATGGTCTCATCTGAGGCTTGACTGGGGCAGAATCTACATTTTATTGGCAAATTACTAAAAGTGCTAAAGTACTTAGCACTTGAGGACAGAAGATTTCAGTTACTTGTTAGCTCTTGGCCAGAAGTGGCCATCAGCTCTTTACCATGTGCCTCCCAACCTGGGCATCTCACACAAGGCAGCTTGCTCCTTCCAAACTAGTAAGGGAGTTTAATGTTTTCCTGTAGCTCAACTTTCTTTATAGGTCTTATCCCAGTTTCTCCCTATTATCCTTATAAGGTAAGATAGAAGTAGGGAGAACCAAGAGGCTTCAAATAAGCTAAATGAAAAATTAAAAATAGAAATACCATATGATCCAGTAATTCCACTACTGGATATTTACCCAAAGAAAACAATACCCCCCCCGCCCCAAGTCAAAAAGGTACATGCACCTCTGCGTTCATGAGGCATTATTTAGAATAGCCAAGATAAGAAAGCAATGTAAGTGTCCATGGATAGATGAATGGATAAAAAAGATGTCATGTATGTGGGCAATGAAATATTTCTCAGCCATAAAAAAGAATGAGATCTTGTCATTTGTGACAATGTAGATGAACCTAGAGGGTACTATGCTAAGTGTAGTAAGTCAGACAGAGAAAGACAAATGCCATGTGACTTCACTTATATATGGAATCTAAAACAAAACAAAACAAAACCCCAAATAAACAAAAGAAGCTAACTAAAAAATTACAGAGAACAAACTCTAGTGAGTTGCCAGAGGGGAGGGAGGGAGGGGGATGGACGAAATAGCTGCAGGGTATAAACTTCCAGTTATAATATAAATAAGTTACTGGGATGAAAAGTATAAAAGCCTCCTCCCATCTCCAAAGGCTAAGTGAAATGTCTAAGGTTGCAAGTGGCCAGAGGTTGCATTGGAATTAGAATACAAGTTGGGGTGCCTGGGTGGCTCAGTGGGTTAAAGCCTCTGCCTTCGGCTCAGGTCATGATCCCAGGCTTCTGGGATCCAGCCCCGCATCAGGCTCTCTGCTCGATGGGGAGCCTGCTTCCCATCCCCTCTCTCTGCCTGCTTCTCTGCCTACTTGTGATCTGTCTGTCAAATAAATAAAATCTTAAAAAAAAAAAAAAGAATACAAGTTGATTAATAAAAGAAAAATTGGCATTTTCTAAATATTTACTACATTCCAGAAACCGCACAAGGAGCTTTATATTGCTACATGCTCATTCAGCTCTCCATGCAATGCTCTGAGTTAGGTATTGGTATTGACGAAATACTTAATGGGTGGGGAAATCCAGGGCTGGAGAGGTTATATAACCTGCCCAAGGTTTGCAGACAGAAAATGCCCAGGTTTGAACACCTGCAGGCAGATTCCAGAAGCCACTACCATCCTGCTCTGAAAATCTTTCTATTTGCACATAAGGCTACCCGTATTGAGAATTCTTCCTTTCTTTTGTCAGGTGCTTAATCCACTGCAATATTGTAAAGGAATCGTTGTAATAGATTGCTCCTTTGAAAGTGTATCAATAAAATGGAGGGACAGTGTTCTTTCTTTTCTGCTTGAGCCAGGCTTTCTTATTTTTTTCTCAAGACGTATGGGACAAATTGAAGGAAACCAGGATTTGGTGGGATTTGCATATATTAATAACACTTTCGCCGCATACACACCCAAAAAATGAAACTTACAGAGTCCTCAGAGTTGATAAAATACAGCTTGTTCATTTTAATTCATTTAAGATGTTCATTTTCTTTTTTTTTTTCTTTTTTTTCTTTTTTTTATTTTTTAGAGAGAGATCACAAGTAGGCAGAGAGGCAGGCAGAGAGAGGGAGAGGGGGAAGCAGACTCCCTGCTGAGCAGAGAGCCCGATGTGGGACTCGATCCCAGGACCCTGAGATCATGACCTGAGCCGAAGGCAGCGGCTTAACCCACTGAGCCACCCAGGCGCCCAAGATGTTCATTTTCAGTTAAGCACTATGCATTGCGTTATTTCATAAAACACCAAGGACCTGGGAAAGACAGAAAAGGTCTATTTTCCATTCTCTAAAACCACTTATGTGGATGGATCTTGTTGAGACGTGTACAATTTGATTTGAGCATTAGAAACTGATATTTTAGAGTAAAATAACCTAGTTATGTGTGTTTCTTCTATATTTCTGGAAACCTAGAGCGTTATCCTGCAAGGTAGGTTAAAATGTAGAAGTATAGAGAAAAAAGTAAAATACAGAGGTCTGTTGATGATTGAACTTTTTCTTGAGTAGCAACAGATGGTGGTCAAGAGAATGGAAAAATATTGTACTGGGTGAGATCCAGTCAAACACCCAAATGTGTTGTGGCTGTCCTCCAGATTATATAACATGTAGAATGGCAGAGTCCTCCAGCTGGGAGGACGTTCGACCATACTGAGGACCCCACTTCATTGGCTGGAACGGGTACAGAGGTGAAAGTAGGTCAAGGTCATGTATCCAACTTCCTGCATTAAATGCTTATGAATTTGCCTTCTCTGAACTCATGTTGGAAACCTTTCTTGAACTTATTGTCCTTTCTCCTATACTACATTTGAATTTCTTTTTATAAACCTCAATTCAAATCAGCATAGCGCATAGTTATTTGAGTGTATGTCTCATTCTCCGTAGGCTCCCTTAGACTATTTATAGTTAACTTTAATCTCCTTCCAGTACCTAGCATGAGGCAGGGGACATTGGAGGTTCTCAGTTTGTACCGTGGACAGCAGGGCTTACCACCATTAGTGCTAAAACTTCCATGTTAAGTTTTTGAGGGAGATCCCCTCATTCTAGGAATTTGAGAGTTGGTGAACAAAATCAAGTCCACGGTACCCCTGTCTTCACGTTCTTGTGTTTTTTTTTTTTTTGTTCTGTTTGTACCTATTTTTTTTCCTCAGCCCATCTTTTCCACTTAAAAATTATAGCAAAATAACATAAAATTTACTATTTTAACCATTTTTATGTGTACAATTTAGCATCACTAAATACAGTCACACCTGCTGCATGACCGTCTTCCACCATCCACATTTAGAACGTTTTCTTCTTCCCTAGCTGAAACTCCATACCCATTAAACAACAACCCCACTTCCCCCTGCCCTCCCCAGTTTGGTAGCCCCCATTCTCCTTTCAACTTTGACTCTCCTAGGTGCCTCTCATAAATGGAGTTCTACAGTATTTGCCTTGGGGTGGCTGGCCTCACTCACTTGGCCTGTGTTTTGTGGTTCGTCCATGTTGTAGCCTGTGCCAGAATTTCCTTCTTTTTGGTGCCCTCCATTGTCTGTGAAGACTCAAGAGTCTCCGTGCTTTTAGTTTCTGTAGCCAGAGGTCCATTTTTCTTCCAGGCCTCTCCTTGGCCTCTTGGTGAGAGGACAGTTCCAAAGGCATGTCTTGACTCCCTGAGTGGTGTTCTTTGGCAGAGCTGAGCAGTGAAACTGAGGCACTTCATGTCGGTGTAACACGGCAGCACCTGGTGCATGCCAGGGGATCTGCCTGTGGTCTCTTGGTAGCAGCAGAACTCAAACAAGACTTTCATAAACAGTATAAACTTACATTTTGAAGAACAAAGCTGAGTTGGCCTCAGAAACTGTCCTCAGCATGGCCATCAGAGCCTATGTAAATGGTCCATAAAGAACTTGTTTCTTCATGAAGCTCACCAGGAAAAAGATACAGTCCCTGCCTGTATGCAGTTTATATTCTAAGGTGTGAAATGTCAGAAATGACTCTGGAGAATTTGAAAAAATGAATTTAGTTAGGAGTCTTAAAAAGTGATCATGTAAGGAGGGCCCCGAACTTTCAGAGACAGAAAGGGAAAACATTACTTGGTACAAGTATTGAAAGAAAAAACCCAGGAGTCCTTAGTTGACTAAAAGCTGATTGGCAAAAAGTGCTGAAATATACTAAAAATAATACAAGTTTCAAGGAAAATAACCCTTTTGCTAACCTTTGCATTAGTCAGTTCCTTATTATTTTTTCCTGTTTTAGTCACTCTTTAGAAGAGTGTGTATAAATATAGAAGTTGAAGAGAAGTGTGATAAAAATAATTGAAGATGTAGAGAACATGGGTTTTAAAAGAAAAGGTTAGAGAAATTTGGGGAATAGAATGGCTGCCTTTGTTATCTTAATATAAAAAAAAAAAATCATAAGACTACTTATGGGTGAGCCAATGTGAATGAGACCAAGAAGTTGAAAACACACTCTCTCCCTCTGTGGGACTTTAATCTACTGTCAGGTTTTTGTTGAGTAGATCAGTTTTTTTTTTTTTTCTTTCCTTCTCCCCCCCCCCAGCCAATTTCCCAAGAACACTGAGTTGAAGGAAATGCTTGTGAAGTTGTGGGAGATATTTCAAACGATCCACAGAGCCTAGCTGAGTGCCTTGTAACTACCCATTGGGAGATGAGTTTCCTTCCTGGCAGGCAAGAGGGCTGAGCAGGAGAGCTTCCTGAAGGAATCCAGACTGAATGATGTCAGTTATGTAACTCCTTTTTATTTTAAGATTAAAAGGAAACTTTAGAAAGAGCTAGGTAATTGCCCTGTGAGTCTAAGAGTCCACATTTAAAATATGTGTATTTCTAAGGTATTGAAAATAAAGAAGAAAGGCCCTCTTGGTCACTCCAGAGTATTTTCGGGTCCTCCTCCTGTTGTTTTTAATCTGACTCTTGTTTGTCCCTTCCTTAGCAGTTATTACAACTTGCAGATATTTTGTTTGTCTGTTTATTCTTTGTTTTGTCTGTCTCGCCATCACAAGGTAGGCACCTGAGAACAGGGACCGGGGACTGTTTAGTTCTTTATTGTATTTCTCGCATCAGGCAGAGCATTGACACACAGTAGGTGCTCAAGACAAACTGATTTCAGGAAGGAACCGGAACCATTCAAGAGTGGGGAAGAGGGAGGAAGGGACAAGCACTGGGAAATCAGTTAGTGGACTTTAAAGGCCTTGAAGGGACAGTAGCCTGGGGTTAAATAGGGAAGGAAGAGAGGAGGGAGCAGGACAAGGGGAAGGGGAGTGAATCACAGGCCATTTTTCCTGTTGTTGTGGGTATGTTAGTTAAGAATGTGCAAAAAATGGTAGCCATAGAGTGTCATATAAAACATGGGACACAGCATGGGCTGGTGCCCAGACACACCAGCTCCGGGAAACAGTTCATGAGGATTCGCCACTGGGTGAAGTTGGTTCATGTTTTCTAAAACAGCCAAAGACTCTCTGAAAAGCAAATTTTCCTGGTGTGTAAATCAGTTGGAGATTTTAGTGGTGGCGGTGGTGGTATGTGTGCATGTGTGTGTGTTTCAAGCATCTGACTCCTTTATTTATATTTTCTGCCCTGGCCTTCAGATATTTTTTGAGCGGTTTTAGATTAGATAATCTGCATTGGGATAATGGAGCAATTTTGCAGTGAACTGGCTCCTGGCTCCATGCTTTGGACTAGTCGATTCTTCTTGGCCTGACTAGCCAAAAAAAAAAACAAAAAAAAAACAAAACCAAACTTGATTTAGTCTGGTCTGGTCTGTTGTAGTGTGACTTAAGGACATGAAGTCCCAGACCTTAGGATGATTAACCTAAAACACAAGCCTATTAAAGAAAGGGTAAAACAAAGTTTCAAAAGAAAATCACCTCTTCCCAAACAAGCAGTCCTCTCCAAATCCAAATAATTTCACCTTCCAAACTGTCCCATGGGGATGGAACTTTTGAGGGAAATTTGTTTGAACCATAGGGTTCCCTCATACCTTGAATATTCTCAGGGGAAGCCTGGAGTGTAGCAAAGACCAACCTTTATCAGCCCACCAAGCTCTCTCGCCATCTCCATATGTCTCACCAAGAGAAGGCAGGCTGGGAGTCCATCCAGCGGCTCCTGCTGAAGTCCTTTTAATAGGGGTAAATGAAAGTGAGAGCCTTGAACCTGTGGTCTTTTCCAGAATAGTTTTTAGGGATGTACTGTCGTGGTGGGAGCCCCACCCCCTCTGCTTCTATGGTTTTATAAATCTTTGGAGGACCTCTTTGGGACAGGGATGATAAGAAACAAATGTTCCTTCTGCCCATGTCCCTTTGTCTGAGCTCTTGATGTCCTCAGACCCCACGTTCACGTTGGGGAAAGGAATGAAAATAACAGGGCCTTTCATTTATAAAGCAGCTTTAAAAATATTTGCTTTTGTTATCTTGTTCCATCCTGATAATAGCCGTGTGAGAAAAGCAGGGTGCGTTCTTACCGTCCTTGTGTACATGCGGAAAAACTGATGCACAAAGTATTTAGTGAAAGGGCAGAGCAGGGACCGAACGCTTTGTCTTCTTGCTGGGAAAACAAGTACAAGTGCATAATCGTCTTTTGCAAAGGGTCCTGAAGAAAAATTTCAAAGAGGAGGGAGTCCAATGGGGTGTATTTCAGCTTTTTAAATTTTTTTCTTTGGTGAAAGAGTGAATCAACATCCTCAGAGCCTCTGGGGTGGGGAGCCCTCCTTACCCTTGACACCTCATCCAGAGTCACTGAGTGCCCTGGGGCCCCGAGTTCAATTGCTAAAGAGACAGTAGGGCCCACAGGACTTTGGAGAGTAGGACAGATGGAGACCAGGTCTTTTTTTTTTTTTTTTTTTTTTTAAAGATTTTATTTATTTATTTGACAGACAAAGATCACAAGTTGGCAGAGAGGGCAGGCAGTCTGGGGGGGAAGGAGGCCCCCTGCCAAGCAAGGAGCCCGATGCAGGGCTCAATCCCAGGATCCTGGGATCATGACCTGAGCTGAAGGCAGAGGCTTTAACCCAGGCGCCCCCCGAGACCAAGTCTTAAGTATTAATTGAGCACTAAGGAATTCTGAAATGGACAGGTGGAGAGAATCCCCGTACAGCTTGCTTCTCTGGTAGGCAGTTGCTTCTTCCAGGCCCGGTTCCAGAACGATGGCTTCCATAGGTGTATCTGTTTGCTTTCTGATGGGACATACAGTTTACCTTTCGAGTTCTATAAATGGAATTAGGGGTGAAGCCTTGACTTTGTTGGACAGAGGACCTGCAAGTTGGTTTCTCAAGTTGGTTTTTCTCCTCCACAGTGAACATTTTGTACAGTCAGGTAGACCTTTCTGCCAGAGGACCAACTCTTGGGTGTTTGGAAAGGAAGACAAACCTGTATTTTGTAGAAAGGGCCTATTGTTCCTGGGGAGTGGCTGTAGCCAACTTCTTGGGCTCCTTGGCTGACTGTGAAGAAGGAATTGAAGTCAGAATGCTAATCACTGACTTGCACAGACATCAACAATCAGACCTCAGGGAACTCATACGGAAGTAAACAGAAGTACTCCATTTCAGACTCTAGAAGAGGAGCAGTTGTGTCAAAGAGGCTCAAGACGAAAAAAATGTGTTGGGGAGGGGATAAAAAAATCTCATTCCCCGCTTCTCAAACGGGTAGTCTTAAAAGAAGAATCCTGAGGTGTGGGCTCACTTGCCATTCCCAGGATTGATGTGACCGGCAGGCTTCTCCTTGGAGAGGTGATCTCCTGAGCCCAGAGCCAGCGCAGGCTGGTGAGGACCTCACCCTGACTGGATTGCAGGGTTTCTCTGTGTGAGCTGGACACAGACTTTCGCATTCTCGTCGTGCACTGCATTTCCATTGATCCATTTCCTATTCTCGTTTGTTCCCTCTCATGCCAAACAACAGGCTGCTGTTGAGAATTCTGTTATCAGAATTCTGATACGTGAGGAATTTTGGAATTGTTGGAACCAGCGGGTCACTGTGAGTGGTGGGTCCACGGAAGTGTTCTCAGTTTGGTTTAGCCCCTGATGATTTTTCCTTCTCTTGATGTAAGGAGATGATCATTCTCCCCACTCCCTACCCACCCCCAAATTACTGCTCTCCAATATCCTTCATGTAGATTTATGTATTCTAATCTGGGCCTGTCTTTGATTTAGTGCCAACTTATACAAATTCCAAGTCATGGATGTAGCAGGTGGGTAAAATGATCTCTCCTAGAATGCATGGTGGAAACAGCAGTGGCCGTGGCACGGGGAGACCTGGTTCTACTTCTGCCAGTGACCTTCCTGTGACCTGAAGTGTCACTGAGCTGGTCGTGTCACCTTACATGGCCAAATTCACCCGTTATTGACAAGGCTGGGCTAGAACGGGGTTACAGTAATTCTCATCTCAGTCTCCCCTCCTTCTAGATTAGACCTGAGAATGTGACTCTACCAGGAGCCATTTATAAGCCATTTGAAGTCTATCCAGTAGTTGTGTTTATGATTCTCTCAGCCTTATTCCGTGAACTTTGGCAAGTAGAGAAGTTATCCCATCTGTTACTCTCTCTTCCTCCGCTCTGTGCTGTGGGTACATCAAAAGCTGTAACTTGCTCTCCAGGTGAACCTTTGTTTCCAGTGAGAGGATGCTCCCACACGCACCCTTGACCTCACACCACCGAAATTAGAAGAGGTCAGAGCTGGGGTGCCTGGGACAAATAGGAGCATCTCAAGTTTAGGGTTGAGGAGTCCTGATGAGAAAAATTAACAGTGTGGATAAGGGATTCAAAGACCCATAAAGCACTCCTCACTGTTGGCCATTTTGGGGAGTCCCATTGTCTTCCAAGCTATTGTGTTGACCAGCCAGGAAGCTTGCTGAAAGGTGGGCAGTTTGCTGGAAGTGCCACACGCCATACTGTGTTCTCGTAAGGAGCCGTGGGGCTGCAGCACCGCGTCCCTAGGAGGGGCTTCCCACCGGCTGCTCGCAGTTGCATGTCACAGATGATTGAGATTTTCACCAGTCTGCTGGGCACCCCTCTGCGAGCCTTGCTGTGTCATCCTTGTTAGCCTGGGGCCTGTTTATAGCATCATGCCAAGTGGGGTAGGCATTGTCTCACTGCAGGCTTCTGAAAATCGGACGTGTTACCCTGCCTGGCTTCTCACCCCTCAGGCCAACTTTTGGAGTCTTTCGGACCTTCTGCGTCACTGGGACCCCGGGGCTGCTCAGGCAACTCTGCTTTCTTGCTGACATATTTGGTTACCTTTGCCCCCGCCCCCACTCCCACCCCCCAAACCTTGTTTTTCAGCCATCAGGGAGTTTATTTTTATTTTATTTTTTTAAGTTACTCAGACATTCAACCACACTTGGGGGCCGGCGAGGGGTGGTGGTGGATACAAACGGCTGTAAGAAACTTCCCCAAAATGTAAGGGACTTAAAATCCACTTGAAGACGGGAGGCCCAAGTGTGTGAAAAGTCACCTTAGTGGTATTAGCTCACGGATGAAGTAGATGGTATGATCAGAGAAGGAGAGATTTCTATTCAGGAGTGATCGGGAAAGGCTCTGTTGAGGTAGTGGTCTCACTCCATGGCCTGAAAGCTCAATTTTCTCCTCTTTATATGTAACATCTGAGATTATCTCTCTCTATATCTATTACCCCTATGGCTCTGAGTTGTGGGTCCAGTATACAATAAGATACAATAAGAAGCTCTGTGAGTTACAAAGTATAACAATAAAATGAAAACCTCTCAACCTACCACCTAATTTAGGAACTAGAACATTCCCAGCCTTTGTGCATCCCTCTCATTCCAGCCCTGCCTTTCCACCCAGTCTTGAAAGTCAACCCATGGTCTTAAATTTCATGAAGTTTATTCCCTTGCTTTCATTTTTTTCTTTTTTGAAAGTCCATGTAGACATCCTGTGTTTTCTTTGGAGAGCTAGCTCATAATCTTCTGTGATATGGGTTCTTTGAAGGCAGAATACCTGGGGCATATGGGGGGGTCAATTTTACATATAGGTTCCCCTGCTATCCAAAAGTAGAGCATTCCTACAAAAACCTTCTTAAGCTGAAATGATGTAATGCAAAGGGGTAGTTACCATTAATTTTACGGAAAAAGTTTTGAGTATTCCCAAACCCAAAATATAATGTCCCTCAGGCTTTTCTGATGTCTTAGGATATAGGTACATCTTGCTAACTAACCCCAGAAAGAAACTGAGATCAAGTACGGATGCTCACAGACACAGTTCAAAGCTGTGGCCACTTGATGCTGAGATGCTGAATGTGGCTGCTGGGGAACAAGCTGGTGGGGTCCCTCTCATTGCTTGGAATATTCTGCTTCTGTAACGGCTTGCTGCAAGGCAAACACTGAATGCGATTTCCATTTTTCTCCTTTTCTCGTAAAAGGGAAAATCCTCTTCAGATTTCATTTGGTTAGTGGAGACAGGTTCTAACAGCGTTCTTTTGTAAAAGTGAGGTGGTGTAGCGTGAAGTTTTGGAAAGTGGGGGATACCTGTATTTACTTGGCTGGGCCGCAGTGCTCGGCTGTGTAGTCAGACATTATTTTGGATGTTTCGGTGAAGGTGTTTGTGGACGAGATTAACATTAGAATTGGTAGACTTTGAATAAAGCAGGTTGCCCTTCATGATGTGGGTGGGTCTCGTCCAATCAGTTGAAGGCCCGAAAAGACACAGCACCACCGCCAACGCACCCCCCGCCCCCGCCAACCTGTTGCTCTGAGCAAGAGGGAGTGCGGCAGCCCCTGCCTTCAGACTTGAACTGTAGCATTGCCTCCTGCCTGGGTTCCCAGCCTGCCAGCCCACCCTGCAAATTTTGTACTTGCCAGCTTCTGCAAGTGTTATGAGCCAATTCTTTAAAATAAATTTCTTCACACACACACACACACACACACACACTCGTATTGGTTGTGTTTCTCTGACTAATACAGCCAAGCACAGCTCTCTGCATGCCGTGTGGGTAGCATTACAGACTTGGTTTGCAGAGTATTCTTTCGTCAGGAGATCAGCAGTCTATTAGTCACGTACTAGGAAAGCGTTTGGCTGAACCTGGCCTAGGCCGTGGAAGGGAAATCTTGATTTTTCTGTAGAAGCAATGCCCGCTCTGTCTTTTTTTGGGAGTGCTCTTTTCTCCTGGGTAGTACTCTAGCCCCTTCCAAAGCCCTGTAGCTTTTCCTGGGTCACTCAGATACCCACTCCCACCCACCATCCACCCCAGTTCACCCATCCCTTCTCAATAGCGTGTGCACAGCAGATCTGTGCATGTGTGTTTCTGGGCCTTCTGCTGGAACCTGGCTCTCCTTGTTTCCAGGAAAGACCTTTCACCTCTCTGAGCCCCCATCCCCGAATCTGTCGCAGGGTTGGGGGGGCCATCAATCTGTGTCTATTGCATGTCCCTCTATTCCAGGTGCTGATTGAGGTGCCTTACCTGTTTATTGCACATCCATCCTTCAACAAGCCCGGGTGGTAGCTACTCTCCTCATGATGACTTTGCAGTGAGAAACCAGCAGGAAAGTTACAGAAATGGGATTTGAATCCAGGCAGGGTGCCCCCCCCCCAGCCCCGAGCCCCTTGCTCCTAACAATTTTTTTAAACATACTATAAGCTGAAAAGTATCTGCAAATATAAGATACAGCTATTATGAAAATATACCCTGGCCTTGGGGCCCTGTGCTCTGCTAGTTGATAGCTAGGGCATTCGAGGAGCTGATCCAAGCTAATGAGGTCACAGGTAGGAATGTATTGCCCTTCCTGGAAAGCTCTGGTTCTGTGACAGAAGGCTGGCAGTCACAGTTCCTGAGCACCAAGGAGAAGTTCTGGAGGGGCCCCTTAGGACGTGACAGTTAGTGGCATCCCCTTAGGTCACATCCAAAAAACCACCACCTCCTTGGCATTTAACTAGGTTCTGGAGACAATAGGGTAGCCCACTGAGACACAGCGACTCCACGGACTTGGAGGGTCAGGAGGGTCAGCGGCCTCAGCCAGGCATGACACACCTTTGGGACTCCTTTGCCAATCCAGGACCACAGCAAACATCGTTAAGTAATCATAGCACCGTGCAGAGTAACCGCTACTAACCCATGGCGTTGTGTACATTGCATGGAAGGACCTGGGCCATTCTTCTGGAGATCTGGCTTTCCCCTGAGAACCCGGCCTGGTTTTGCTCTGCACTCTCCCGTGTCTCTCCTGTTTTCCCCACCCACACTTCTCCAGGATTTTAGCATTGACTCTGCCTACGAGTCTTGTTTTCCTCAGTGTTTTTAACTCCTTTTCCTGTCTGGTTATGGAGTGAACCAGTACCACACATCTCAGTTTCCAGAGCTGATTCTCAAGGAGTGAGAGTCATTCCCTTTTTTCATGGAGACAGTTTTTTGGGTAAGGACAGTGCGGGGAGAGGGTCACACCACACACCAACACTCCTGGGAGGGTCTCCACCTGTGAGATTCATTTCTCACCACCATGGAGGGAACAGAAGTTCTTCCATTTAAGTGCAGAAACTTGCTTTTTTATTTTCTTTTTTAAAAAGCCTTGCTTCCTTTTTCTTCATAGATTCTGCTTCCCCCCTGTTCTGTACTCTCAGAGAGACGCTGGTGGGTAGAGATTGTTTCTGGTCCTAAGTTCCTTTTTGAGGGAACGAGACGGTTCCTATATGTCGCTGCTTTCTGAGGGGAGCTCCACGCTCTTCCCTCTGCTTTCCAAACACTTCTCCCAAAAGCATTTTCAAGATGTCAGTCATGCAAGGGAACAATGGCTTCTGGGTCGTTTCGGGGGCACCTTCTTAATGACTAAAAAATGAATAAAATGTAGAGGACTACTCCTCTCAAGTTGTGATTTATACGTTATTTCCTTGCTTTCTTCAACAGCCTTATTTTTGAACCAGTCCGTATTTTGATCAGCATTTTTTGGGGGAAGAATTGTGTGGTATTTCCCAACGTTCCCCCGTGGGTGGACCGGCATTACTGAATTACTTTTCTGTATTTTTTTTCCGCTTTCTGTCTCCCGTTTTGTCAAGGCTCCAGCAAGCTCCAGCCTTTTCTCGGTGTTTCTGAGTCCTGGAATTTTAGCGTGGCATCTGTGGTTGTGTTAATTTCCCATCATTATTTTCGAGCCCATCAAGGAAGCCTCATAAAAACAAAGCGTTTTGCTTGATCCTCAGGTGGGGAGGTTTGAACTCTGGCACACACGAGCCCTTCTGCGCGGTCCCAGAAGTTGGAGGGGCAGTAGTCTCATCGGCTGTTGGCAGAGGGCAACACATCCCTGTTGTCTGCCTTTGTGCCCTTTCCTCTTTCATCCATTCAGTCTGTGCTAAGGGAGAGAAGGGCTATTCAACACATTCCTTGGGTGGTCAGATTTTTAGCATCTGTCTGAGACTTAGGGTGACATGCCAGTCCTGAGAGAGGCCCTGTGTGGAGGGAAGGAGCCAGAAGCCAGGCTAGTCCCATCCCTTTCTAGAAACGTGACCCCCGTGAGCTGCATCACTTCAGCGTGGCTGGGGGTGATGGTACTGAGGGGTGCTGTCCGTGTCAGTCAGGGTTCCCCAGAGAAACAGAACCAGTCACGTGTGTGTGTGCATGCGTACGTGTGTGTGCGCGCGTGCCCAGAGGCTTATTTTAAAGAATTGGCCCATGCCATTGTGGAGGCTGGCAAGTCCAAAATCTGGAGGGCAGGCCGGCAGGCTGGAAACCCAGAGAAGGGCTGATGTTGCAGTGCGAGGCCACAGGCAGGCTGGAAGAGAAGTCCCTCCTTTCTGGGGGACCTCAGTCTGTTTTCCCTTTGGGCCTTCCACTGACTGATTGCACGAGGCCCACCCCCATTACGGAGGGCAGTCTGCTTTACTCAAAGCCCACAGATTGAAATGTTCACCTCATCTAAAGATGACCTTCATGGCAACATCTAGACTGGCATATGACCGGATGTCTGGGTTCCACGGCCCAGCCATGTTGACATGTGAAACGAGCCCTCTCACCATCTTGCAGGGCTTTTGTGGGGCTTGGCTGTGAAGAGTCAGGAGCTGAAGACACGTGTGGGGGAGTCACTGTCCTTGAGCACGGCTCTTGTCTTTTCCCTCTCTCTGCCTCTTTTACTTCCTGAATTTTCTTTTTCTTCCCTCCCATCTTCACCCTTTGCCTCCTTCTTCTGACACGTGCCCTCCCTCTCCCACCTACTCCACCTGTGACAGGGACCACGTGCAAAGTGAGAATAAGGGGGAACAGCCTGATGGATGATTAATGTGTATAGCGGAAAGAGAACAGATCTTGACGTTATTTCGACTGGAGTTAATCTCGCCCTTTTAAGGTCACGGGCAAGTGGATATACCTCTCTGAGCCTTTGGTCACTGATTTCTAACATGAGGATAATGAGATTTATCTGGTACAGTTCTTATGATGATTAAATGATTTAACATAGTCATGTGCATTTCCCTTGCCTCCAGATGTTTCCTTGAATCAGTGTTTTTTAAGTTTAAAACATTACTCATTTTGAACTCCTTCAGGCTTTGGGTACCTAGACCTCCCATTAAGAACAGATTAACTATTTTGGTACATTTGTGAACCATCGTTTCAATAAATTCTGAACATTCTTATATCTTAGTTTCTCTATTTCTCAGACACTCCAAGCACACTCCTACCTCAGGGCCTTTGCATGTGCTGTTTTGTCTATATAGAGCTCCCCCCCCAGATAACTGTATGGGTTATTCCTGTATATCTTTCAGGTATCTGCTCAAAGATCACCTCCTCAGAGGGGTCTTCCCTGATTAACTTATATAAAAGAATATACTCTTTCACTCTCTGTTGCACTTACTTGCTTTATTTTCTTCATAGTGTTCATCTGAAATATATATTTATTTTCTGTCCACACCTCCCACTAGAATAGTGGTTCTCAACCTTGGATGTTTATTATAATCACTATGGGAGCTTTTAAAAATCCTAATGCCATTCCCGAACGATGAAATCAAACTCTGGGGCAGAGACCCAGGCATCAGCATTTTATAAAACTTTCCAGGTGATTGTGCAGCCAGGCTTGAGAACCAGTGCTCTAGTCTAGAACCCCCCAGGAGAATGTGGTCAGGTGCAGGTTGCACGAGCATCATCCGGGAATGCAGGAGAAATACAGGTGCTTGGCCCCACCCCAGGTCCCCTGAGTCTTATTCTATTGTTTGGCGGGATCCCCAGATGAGTCGGATGACCCCGAAGTTGGAGATGCGCTGCACTAGAATGTAAACTCGTGGCATCATTTCGCTTTGTTCTTAATGCTGGAAGGGTGCCTGGTACACAGTAGGTACTCACTAAATATTTACTGAATGAATGATGAATTTGTGTTGGAGATAAGAGAAAGGAGGTGATAAGGGAAAGAGCAGAGAAATATGGAGAAGGGAAGGCAAGAGGAAACCAGCTTTGCCCGGCTCAGGCTCCCTGGGTACAGGCATACACACAGGGCTGCTGCTGCTCCCTGGGAAAACGGGACCAGCTTCAAGCCCGACACCTCTCGGGCTCGCCTCGAGCCATTGTGCCTTCCAAGGTGATTGCTGACTAATCAAAGATATTGTGATAATGAATTGCCTAACTACCCGGGCTGACTTCTTCCCTCCGAGCATCGATATTATTAGGGGCCTGCTGAAACCAATTAGCCAATTAAGTAATAATTTAGTAAGACTTTATGGACTACCTATGACACGCATGGCTTCACAGGGCTCAAGAGGCACGGAACCCAAGGTGGAAAAGATACAACTTACAATCCAGAGGTAGAGACCATGATGGAGGTGGGTGGTTTATATAACTCGTGGTAAAAAGGGATCGGGACTGGGAGACACGCAGGCAGGGTGCTGTGGAAGGTCAGGAGTAAGCGCTGATTCCAGGCATGGAGGTCAGTGTAGACTTCCTGGGTGGGGGAAGGTGGGGGCCTTTGAATTGGGCTGGAACACAGGGCAGGTGCCATGTACTTGGAGTGGAGGGAAGGCTGGTAGGAGGCAGTGAGGGCTGTAGGGCACAGAGGATGACTGACAGCTCTGGAAGGGGGATTGTAGAAGGGAAAAACAAGAAGCAATTTGCAGGTGAGTACAGATACAATCCTAGTGAGTTCACAAGGCCCTGTTCTTGGGCAGTGTGGCAGGAGGGTGTGAGATGTGGGATTACGGTTTTGAGGGGTTTCTCGAATGTGGAAGATTGTATTTCCTTTCATCCTTAGAACAATGCTAAAAAGTAGGTGATGGGATTTCTGTTTTCTTTAATTTTTATATTTTTAAAAACTGGAATAGAATTGACATGTGACATTGTGTTAGTTTTAGGTATACAGCGTAATGGTATGCTCTAGGTACGCATTGGGAGATGGTCATTCACAGTAAATTAACATCCATCACCGCACATAGTCAGGAACTTTTTTCTTCTTGTGATGAGAACTTTTTTTTTTTTTTAAGATTTTATTTATTTATTTGAAAGACAGAAATCACAAGTAGGCAGAGAGGAAGGCAGAGAGAGAGAGGGGGAAGCAGGCTCCCCGCTGAGCAGAGAGCCCGATGTAGGGCTCAATTCCAGGACCCTGGGATCATGACCTGAGCCAAAGGCAGAGGCTTTAAGCCACTGAGCCACCCAGGCGCCCCTTGTGATGAGAACTTTTTAAGATGTCATCTCACCAACATTCGAATATACAATAAGGCATGGTAAATACTGTGCTGTACATTATATCCCTAGGACCCATATATTTTATAACCAGACATTTTACCTCTTGACAGCCCCCCCTGCCTCGCCTCACCACCACCTCACCCCTGCCTGTGGCAACCACCAGTCTATTCTCTTTGAGTTCATTTTTTTTTTTTTAAAGATTCTCTCGTATGTGTGATCCTACACTATTGTCTTTCTCTGACTTGTTTCACGTAGTTATTTTCATTTTAAGGATGAGAAAACCAAGACTCACAGGATAAGCCATCACCCAAGGTCACACAGCTAATAATAAGTGCCCTACGTGGGCCGTGAACACAGGTCTGTCCCATGTAAGCTGTGGTCCTCACTGCTGTGCCTGGCTCTCTCCCAAATCAGCACTTTTTCTCGCTGCTGGCAGTGAACAGACCTTATAAAGGAAGGTCAGGCTATCGCTTGCCTTGTTTTTGAGCAGTTTTCTTTTCTATGATTATCATAAATTGGGGATTTGTGGCAGCATCGTGACTTTGGTCACGATGACACAATATGGCCTTTAGGAGTAAAGGCTTTGAGTTCCCTAAAAAAGAAAACAACTAGTTTATAAGAGGGGATCGAAGAAAAGTAACCCAAATCAAAGAACTTCTATCAGATCTCTTTCTTAGGTTTCTTATAATAATCAATAAATATTCAGCAGTTCCTTCTTCATGTAGCTAGAAGAGCCAGGGAAGAATGGTGACCTTTGACCAAGCTGCATCGAGTCCATGATCTTGGTAAAAAGGAGTTTGCTGAGCACTCTGGGTCTGATACTGAAAAGTTGAAGGAAGCAGCATCTTGCATATTACCCTTGCACTGAGGACCATTTGCACCCACTTAAGTAGATAATCAGGACTGGGATCTGGTGAACTGGGACTGACTTATGCCACCCCATTGACCTAAATGAGTGGGATTCATTCAGACTGCTTCAACTTCTAGACTGGCGTTCATATTAGCATTTGGTAGAAGTTGGTCGAATTTTGGCTGACGTTGGGGGATGTGGGCAGAGCGGAACTGGTTTCTCTCTTTCATCCTTTGCTCTAGGAATGCTCTGAGGTAGGTCAGGAAGACTGATGACTCAGACTAGCAGTTAACCACCTTGGACATCTCCAATCCTCTATCTGAAGTAAGGGGCCCAGTTAGGAGGACCGCCGATCACTCTCCCAGCTCTAAAGTTCCATACTTTTCTTTTACACAGTGACTGAAATAGCCATTAAGTGGCTGTGTTAGGTGTTGCTTACTTTTTCCCCTCAGATCTGTGTATTCAACTACATGTTTGCGTCATCCAGTTTTAAGAACACCTTAGAGGCCTCCAGACAGTTGTCCACAGCCCATCACCCGCTCAGCCCCTTATCCCCAGCTATGAGTAGGTGCAGATTCCACATCTCTCTGATCTAATTAGGTGGATTTTGTTCCTGCAAGTGAAAGAGCCAGCGTGGCGAGCAGCACACACTCATCTGAACATGTCCTTCTGGCCTCCCGTGCACACAGGTGGATGGCTTCCCCTGAGCCTCAGGGAAAACCTTTATTTTGCCTGTCATTGCCCTTCCTGCACCATGGACACTAATGTCATTCTTCCACTGCAAATACAGCAGCGTCTGCCCTGCTCCATTTTCTTCCTTTTGCTAAGAAACAGCCAACCAGCTCTGCCTTCCCAAGAGAGAACAGACCTGGAGCCATGGGTGCTACGTTTTCAGCTTCAGTGGCAATTGCTTTGGTTCCCTTCTTTCATCACCGATTAGGATGCGCGGGCAGTGCTGTGTGACGCAGAGCCCGTAAAGCATATCTGTCTCCTGCTGACTTCATGGTTCTTTCTGGAGGGGAGGCTGTGCCTGGGGATTAGGAGAGAGTGGAGGATCAAGCAGGGTGCTGTGGACTATTTACTTATACTCAAGAGCCTAACTGTCCTTTTGAAGGGAACAAGCTGCCTTTCCCTGCAGTATAGCTCTGTACTGCTGTGTGTGTGTGTGCACGAGGGTGTGTGCGCATGTGTGTGTATGTGGGTCTGCGCATGCGTGAGCGCTGGAGAGTAAGGAGTGTCCGTCCATCTCTGTCATGTCTGAGAATGTTAATGAAAGGCTCAGCCTGCCATGCCTGGCAGTGATCACAGGACAGCTCTTGAGACAGGTCTCTGTCTCCCAGCTCCATCTGAATTACTAGAACCTTTCTGTAAGTTTGCTGTTGTTGAGAATCACAGGGAAGTTTACTCAGACAGACTCCAGACTGTGAGTGACCCAGCTGTTCCCCGCTCTGGTCCTGATCGGTGGCGTCTGACCGGGGCTGACGGCCGCAAGCAGCCCGTTCTAGCCGACGGAGCCTGGACTCGTGGCAGAGAGTGAACAGCCTGGAAATGCAGTTTTCTCAATCTCAGCAACGTTCATCTCATGCAAATTTCTCTCAAGCTGAAAAGAAAAGAACAAACAAATAGAATGCCAACTTTTAAAACAAGCTTGGGAAACATTGGGAAAAAGTCAGACTATGTATAAATCAGAGCGAGAAAATGAGGCCCATGATCAAAGATTTGAGATAGATTTGGGGAGTTTCCCAAAAATTGGGCTCCCAAGTGAGCAGTACTCGGTGTGTGTGTTTGAGAAGCTATTTCTGATGCTGCCATCCCATTGGCAGTGTCACCCCATTCTGGGCACCCTGTGCTCTCTGTTGTCTGCCCAGCGCCCTCCTCTCTAGGGAGCGGTCCTCCTTCTACGCCTCACCCCTGCCAGCCCAGAGCCTCACACCCTGCTTGACCACACCCTGCATCTATTGGCACAGCTCCCCAGACTTACTGGAGTGACTCTCTGATGGGATTTAAAGGGTTGGGGGGGGGACCTCCTACATCATTGTGGGGCCCCACTGCAAGAGCAGAACGCAAGGCCCCCTGTTCAGAAATTATGAAGAATTTGGGGACGGCCACGGGAGAGCACTGAAACAAGTACAGGCAAGCTCACACAAGCATGGGACCCTGGGCGACTGCACGGTGACACACACGAAGCCAGCCTGACATCAGTACTGTATTTCGGAATAAGCAGGAGTTAGTTTTAGGGTTCCCTGACCCTCAAACCCAGTCTCCACGAGGGCCTGTGGTGGATCCCTGACCCATGGTTCACAAAGAGTCATTCAGACAGGAGCTGCCCAGGATCTGGGTTCTCTCTCTTTCCTGAAGCTGTCAAGGCTGTGCAGAATGTGTTTAGTGTTTCATCCAGTCAGTTAGGGTAATCACGGGGGCAGTCAGTTTTTCTGACACCTCCAGAAGTAGAAACAGACCAGATTCAATGAAGGTTATGGAAGCTACCCAAGGACCAACCAGGCTGCCGCCCTGTGAGCAAGGGAGGGCAGACAGAAGCCCGGGCCATGGGGAGCCATGTTCCTGGAGCCTGGGACCCACTGGCACCAGGCAGGAGGCCTGCATCTCAAGGTAGGAGGCACTGCCTTTCTGTCCAGAGTCGTATTGTTCTTTGGCGAAGAAATAATGGTCTTTGCCCCAAATTATTTTATAATCTCTCCAGGCAACATAACTCATATTAAAAATGCCAGCAAGCCTGAGACCCATAAAATATCCTGATAGTTGAGGTCCACAGTGTGACAGAGACAGGTGCCGTGATCAGAGAGTGAAGCGACTTTTCTTCCCCGAAGGACAAGCTTCTGTAGTGTTTCTTGCACTGAGAGTACGTAACGCAAGCCTGTCTTTCTCTCACCAGGGATGGCCAGGCAGGACTCGCTGACAAATAAGAAAGCAAGCCTGTCTGTAATTTCACAGGCCACTGAAGAACAATGGCTTTCTCTCTCATCAGCACGGAGAGGGCCTCGGTGTTTCTTGCCATGGGAGACTCCAGGTGCTGTGGCTTCTTTGGCGTCCTGGGGCAGGGTCTCAGGGAGCTGTCTCACCAGTGAGGCTGGGGGAGGAGAAAAGCAAGTTCAGACTCTAACATCCTGGGAGTGTGGGGCTGGAGAAAGAGACAGGGACAGGAACAGGATTGGATTATTAACAGACCCACGTCCACCTTTCTTCCTTGCCTTCGCACTGGACCGTTGGGGCTCCTTCCTCCCCGAAGTAGGAAGCAGTCGTGCGGTGGTCTCCAGGGCCTGGGCTGGTGCCGCTCGAGCCGCCTGGCACGCTTGCTGGCCCAGACTCATCTGGGAAGTGAAGGCGTCTTTTACAAGCTCCTCGCCCTCCAAGGCCTCCGGCTTCTGCCAGACAGGAAATGTCTGGTCTCCCACTAATCAGAAGCTATGAACAACTAGTGGCCATTTGTGTGGATTTGGCAAAGGGTTGGGAGTGGGTGGTTATTTGTATTATTTGTATTAGGGCTGATAGGGGAAAGAGTACACATGTGAAAATACTGTGAGGGGCTCTAAGCAGGCTCAGGTACGGCCTTTACTCCTTCAAAGTCAGAAAGAGCAGGGGTGTCTGGGTGGCTCAGTTGGTGAAGCGTCTGCCTGATGCTCAGGTCATGAAACCAGCGTCCCGCGATCGAGCCCCATGTTGGGCTCCCTGCTCAACAGCACATTTGCTTTTCCCTGTGCCTTTGCCCCTCCCCTGTGCTCAGGCTCATTCTTTCTCTCTCAAATAAATAAAAAATCTTTAAAAAAAAAAAAATCAGAACAGTTAGCACAGCCATCCAGGAAATGAGCCTTGAGAGCATGGTCACAAAGAGAGTTCTAGGTTGAAGTAGGAAATCTTCCTGAGTGGTGGGGTGCCATGAGCATAGGTTTTGTGGTGGTGGGGGGGTGTGGGGGAAGACAGCTCTACATCTGTATCTTAGCTCTGGTACTTAAGAACTCTGGGACTGAAATTCTCTAAACCCATTTATCTATAAAATCAGGATAAACATTTCTTACCAAGTTGTTTTAGAAGTAAGCAAGATAGTGGTTCGATGTCCAGCATAATGGTCTGGCACCCTAGACTAGGAGCTGCCTATGTCATGTTAGAGTTTTGTCTTTCTTGTTTGAGTAAAGAGGTCATGGGAAGTGGCATTGGGTGGGGAAAGTCCATTATTAAAATTAAGATGGGGGGCACCTGGGTGGCTCAGTTGGTTGAGCGACTGCCTTCAGCTCAGGTCATGATCCTGGAGTCCCAGGATCGAATCCCACATTGGACTCCCTGCTCGGTGGGGAGTCTACTTCTCCCGCTGACCTCTCCCATCTCATGCTCTATCTCTCTCTCATTCTCTATCTCTCAAATAAATAAATACATTCTTTTAAAAAAAAATTAAGATAGGGGTTCAATGTGATGGGTATAAGCTTTTTTACCTGTGATCAAAATTGCCCATGACTGTGGCATTTTTAAGAGGTTTAATTTAAGATAAGAAGATACCTTAGGTCACCGCTGTAGAAATTCTAGAATTTGAATGTAGTGTTTCTGTTCACTTGTAGACTGGGCTAACGCTGTCAACTTGGGCTGGCCTGACTCTATCTGATAATTAGGGGCAGGGAGAATATTGAAAATTGGAGCCCGTAGATAATCCCAGCATCTCGTTTTAGCCAATAATAATTTTTTGCTTACCAAGTCTTCACTAGAACTGCTAACAAGGAGAAAAATTGACTGGTTTGAGTGTCCTCACCTTTTATTCTCCCCTGCTTATCCTCCGTAGAGGTGCTAATGAACAGTGAAATGGCCAAGAACTGAGCTGCTCCAGGGAGAAGCAGTAGGGCTTCGAGAAGCCACCAACTGGGTAACCGGTTTGAATGATTGAGCCGACTGAGCCCAAAGAACAGACGCACCCACCTGCTATGTATTGTCAGAGCCAAATTCATGCTTAGAGCAGAGCTTTCATTTTCAGCTTTGTTTTTTGTCTAAGGATAGGTATTTGGGGACACTGCAGCTAGCTAGGGACACCCCCAGCTAGCTAGGGATATCCCTAGCTAGCTGATGTGGGGATGCTATGAAGGAATTCAATCACTGTAAGAACATGCAAGGATTCTTACCCACCCCTAGCCTTCTTCCATCCAAGTGTAGATACAGTCCGAGAAGCCAGATTGACTTTTCTGAAAAGAAAGGAATTTGAATTTGCTCTCCCAAGCCCCCGGCCTAGGCCACTCCCTAAACAGAGAATGGATGATCCAGGTATTTTAACCTTTGCCAATGGCCAGGTCAGGCCACTGCACTGCTGGAGAGGGAGAGGTATTTTATCATCTGTCTTAATTGAGCCACTATTTGGCGAAGCGCTGTACTGTAATTAATTCTGTAGTGCTCAGACTGTTCATTAGAATTACCTAGAGGGCTTTTAAACACAATTTGTTGGGCCGTCCCCTGGAGTCTTTGATTTAGTAGGACTGGATAGAGAGCAAGAATTTGCCCATCAGGAAGTTCCCAGGCTCTAAGGACCCTACCTCTGGAGCCACACACGTAAGGAGTAAGAAGGTGAGCTCTGAAATCAGACTACCTGGGTCTGAATCCCAGAACTCACACCTGACAGTTGTGTGACTGGCTAGTTAAAGCTGACCTAATCTCTTGGTACCCCAGTGTTCACACTTGTAAAATGGAAATACTAATACCTCTTATTGGGCTGTAAGCATTAAATTGATTAATACATGAGAAGCCTTTAGAATATTATCTGCTGTATCACAACTGTTCAGTCAAGACTAGGGTGATGTAGTGATAGGCACCCCCCTCCCCATAACAATGAATAGAATGAGCCTTTTACGAGGATCATCACTTTTAATACTCACAACCCTCTTCTCCCCCTTTCTTGCTTCCTGCCTTACTTCTTGCTTCTGTTTTCTTCTACCCTTCCCTTCTCACATCCTTCTCATTCTGTCTTGCTCTTCATAAACAATATAACAAAGTTAGTAAAATTCTAGATAAAGAAAATACACATGTATCGGTTGTCATCAAGTGTGACCTTCTGGAGTGTGAAGGTCTTCTTTGCCTCAGTGTCCCAGTGTTGTACCAGCCATACAGTAGGAGTCAGGTGGACATGTATTGCATGGAACCAGTCATCCTTTCAAGTCAAACCAAATTTATGCGTCAGGGTTCCCTTCTGGTTCTTCATCCTGTCCTGGTTTCTCCTTGACTAACACATTCGTGAGGTTCCCCTCTGCTCTTCCTTCCTCCAGCTGCAGCACACACGCCAAGGGGGAGTCGCCATGGGTCTACAGAGCTTTTGCTTCTCTGGTTGCTGCCTGGAATGCCTGTCACCGTTTTAAGAACAGGAGCCTCAGTCGTGCCTGGGTGGCTCAGTTGGTTGAGCAATTGCCTCTTGGTTACAGATCAGGTCATGATCTCAGGGTCCTGGGATCGAGCCCTATGATGGGCCCTGCGCTCAACAGGGTGTCTGCTTGGGATTTTCTCCCTCTCCTTCTGCCCCTCCCCCTGCTTGCTCTCTCTCCTTTTTCTCTCAAATGAATAAACAAATCTTTAAAAACAAAAACAAAAACAAAAAACAGGAGCCCTAGGAAGCTCTGCATCAGAAGCCCCTAGGAAAGGCCTAACCCTGGTTGGGCTCCTTAGAGGGAGACCAGCCCATCTGAAGCCACACCGTGTCTGTGACCCAGGATATTGACACTGCCTTCAACATCTCCCTCCCAACCCAGCCTGCAGCATAAGGGATGCCAGGGTCAGCCCACCAGACTCTCAGTCTCATAGGGAAGCTGCTTGTCACGTATTGCCCAGTTACAGTTGGTTTATACTTGCAACTAACCAGTAATACTGCATCCAGATTGCAAGCAGGTCAGCGGCCTGTCTCTGGTTACTCCCGCGGCTCAGGTTTCCCTCCCGCAGGTCTTGATAGGGGCTAGTTTGGCACCATCGATGTGGTCAGGTCTTAGCACCAGGTTTAAGATTTCCACGTACAGCCGTCCTAGTAGGCAGTGCCAAGAGAGGGAGTGTGTTCTGAGGGCTTGGAAGGAAGTTCCTTCCCATGCAAAGCATGTTCCTTGATCATTTGGAGCTGGTCACGTGGAGTGGATCTGTGCCAGTCAGCACCAGGAGAATGCCTATGAAGGGGAGAGTCTGTAGACCCTGTGAAAGTTCAAGGGTCTGTGTTTCCATTGTTTCTCTTTGCTTCCTCATGGCTGGGTATTACCTAAACATTGGCTGAGGGCCTACTCTGTGCAGGCTACTCTGCTAGTGCTGTTGGTACTCTGTGCCTGCTACTCCCAATGCTGGCGAGTAGGATACAAAGATGGAACCTTTATTTCCACTCTGTGTGTATCCGTGGAAAGTTGAGTTGGTGACAAGAATGAAGAGTTAGGGGAGGGGGAACTGAGAACTAACGAGAGGCCTTCAGGAAGTAGGAACACAAGTGTTAACTTGGAAAAATTTTCAGACAGTTTATTAAAGTATTTGTAGTAGATATGTATCTAGATATGGGGCTTGTCTGGCTGCATGGTCCATGCAGGAGACCTTTGCAGGCTTCCCAAATGGCTTTTGACCGGACCCTCGGCATTATCATTGAACCTGTGTAGGATAGACCTCTCTTACTGTATCACACCAAGGCTACTCCCGCAGCCACACAGATAATTCTTATCTCCCTGCCCCTGAGTCCTCCAACTTCCCATTTGGGAAGAGTGGAGTTTTATGAGCCTGTATTTCTTCTATCTTGAACTGGCTACAAACCCCATCTCTGCCCATTTCCCCTGTCAAGTTCACCTTGGCGCACATCTTTCCTCCAGGACCTGTTCCCTGCCAGGAATCGACAGGGAGCTATAAGGGCTTACATTTCTTCTTCTTCTTCTTCTTTTTTTGCTTTTCCCCATTCAACACCTAGTCTGGTGCTGAATACTTACATCCTATGCTGTGAATATGTGTGTGAATGGATTGGTCAGAATTCCAAATTTGAGTTGCAGGAAAATTCTTTTGTTGTAAATTGTATGTGGCTTACCAGGAGGAAAGGTACTGACAAGGACTTGGCAATCCTGAGATTGTCTTTGGAAGGACATCTGCCTTACCAAGTGCTGACTTGTTCTGTTACAGACCAGGATGATGGGGTTTCCCTTTTGCCTACTATTTCAACAAAGTTCACTGCATTGAAGGTCTATCTCAAGGCAATATATATTTTTAAAATTTCAGAATAGTGTTGCTAGGCTGAATTATCACTTCCTCTAATCTTAGCCTCTGGTACACCCTATTATTTTCAGTGTTTGTTATGTTCCCATCCGACTCCTTCCAGTTGCCTCAAGGATGGGCAAGAATCACGTCTTACCATTTCTGTGTCTAAGTATGGATTCACAGTGCCTGTTACTGGCACATAGTTAGTATGTACTCAGGAGATGTTTATGTACTCAAGAAGTGTTCTCAAGAGAAATGTACTCAAGAAGTGATCAGATGAATAGATAACTTGAGTTATGAAAGTTCTTAAGGGCATTCCAGATGGCAGAGGGATATGCCTGGCAGAGGGAACGTGAGGGGGAATGAGGATCCAAGGGACCAAAGGGAGATTGGCTGTATCCAGAAGTCACAGTAGTTTCCTCAGGAAACACTACCAGATATTATTGGATGTGGGGGAAATATCCTAGGCTACAGTTGGCACACTGGGTACTCACTGTGTGCACACTAATACAGTGGATAGAAAAAATTAAAATGACATGATTCTTTTTTTTTTTTTAAGATTTTATTTATTTATTTGACAGAGAGAGATCAGAAGTAGGCAGAGAGGCAGGCAGAGAGAGAGGAAGGGAAACAGGCCCCCTGCTGAGTAGAGAGCCCGACGTGGAACTCTATCCCAGGACCCTGAGATCATGACCTGAGCTGAAGGCAGCGGCTTAACCCACTTAGCCACCCCCGCGCCCGACATGATTCTTCATAGTCTACGTGGAGAGATAATATATAAGCACAAAATAATTAAAAAATACAAATCACTTCAAGATTAAGTATAGGAGTCTTTAGGTTGGGGAGAGGAAGAACAAAACCTCCTGTGCGCCCAATCCTGTATAATACAGAGGTAGGAGCCGTAGACACACACACAAACATGACGTCTTCAGTCTGCACAGCCTTTCAAGACAGGTGTCTTTATCTCCAGTTTACAGGCGAGGAAACTGGGATCTAGGGGCTAGGTCACTTATGCAGAATCACACAGCTAGTCAATGTCTTGCCGAGATTTGCATTTGTGGTCAGGGAAGAGACCTAATCTGTATTACGGAGGTTAAATAAACTATGGGTGGGCAGAGGGAGGAGGATGCCAGTTTGCAGAGGCCCTGCCCTGTAACTCTGAGGGGGTTGTCTGTCACACACACACACACACACACACACACCCCACATCCTGGATGACAGGCTGTTGAGTGCGGAGTTTACCTGACTACCAACAGAGAGAAAGGCACGGAAGAAACCTTCTATAACACAGTCATGCCCACATCCCATGGACTACAGAGGCTGTTTGTCCTCATGCACCAGCCAGCTGCACATCTCGCAGAACTAGCTTTTGTGACACGGGTCACACAGAGAAAACCATCTTTGAAGGCCCTCTCCCTCATAGGGGCAGTGTACCTGGGAACTTCCTGTAACTTGTGACTGTGTTCCCTTCAGGCCTTTTCCAGTGCTTTGTTCCCCCTCTCCCTCATCCCTGTCATTTAAGAAGTCCTTTAAAGGGATAATTGTGCCAAAGAAAGACTCAGAGAATGAGAAATAAGAAAAAGCTAAGAAAATACAGCCTCAAGCCTACTTGGAGCTGGTTTTCCAGTTTGGAGGCTTGATTAAAAGTGTGGGGACTGAACCTGGCTTTTACATCTTTATGAAGAGTGAAGAAAGCATTATGGCAGATGTCTCTCATAGGCTGCGTCCCATGCGTGGGGAAGAGGCCGAGGGCTTGCCAGCCCACTGGTGCTCACGGGGTGCATGCACCAAATACCCCTCAGTGGCTGCCCAGGAGTGGACCCTGGCAGTGGAAAGCCCTATCTCCAGTGGTAAGACTTGGTGATCCGTGCTTCAGAGAAGGGGGCTTATATAAAAGCTTCCATTGGCCTACCCATTCTTCTTCCCGTCTGGTTATCCGTTCAGCATGGTGGAGTAAATTACGGGTGTATTATACACTAGTAAGCACTAGTATGCCTCACAAGAGAGGACTCTACACCTTAAAGATTAGACTATCTACTCTACAGCTATAGAAGCGATAGGGCTGGACTTGAGGCTCCTTGGAGATCCCCTTCAGAGTTAAGATATATTACGGTCAAATTGGGTCATAGACTTTTACAATTACAGGAAATTATGTAAACTTATTTATTGTTTATTAAATGTGTAAACCACTTAAAAGATTTATAAAATTGAGCCTCTTTGCATGGTAACTAACAACCTATACCTGACTTCTTTAAGTCTTAAGCCGTTGTGTTCCCTTTGCTATTGGACTGTTGTCATCGACGTTTCATTATAATTTCATATTCTACTTTTAGCATTATTTAGTACTGAAATAATAATATGTAATATTGTATGTCGGGCTTTATAGTTTACAAAACACTTTAACAGACTTTATATCTGCTATTTTTGATGGCTCTGTGGCCTTCCTTGGAACCCATCTCTAACAGTTGAAAGTTCTGTTTCTTTTTATTAAGATTCTCTCAATATGAATCTTTTTATTTTGTATCTTCCTTATTTTTATTTTTGTTTTGTTTTAAGGTTCTGTTTCTCAGCTCGGTTCTGCTCAAGTGTGAGAAACCATAGTAGTGAACATGAACTAGTTTTAGGCTTATCACCATTTCCTGTTTAGGCAGGTAAGATCTGCTAAAGGAAAGAACAGCTGCCAGACGGCCAGGTGTGCTAGTTCATGGCCTAGAAGGGGCACCTGTTGGTTGGACTTTGCCCATGTGTTCAGGATTTTATTTGATCTTCTGGGTGTACTCATGAGTGCACTCTTGTGGGTGGAAGCATTAGGATCAGAGACGGGTTGAAAGGTGTTGTACCTTTAACTGAAGAATCTTTCCGAAGGTCCTTACAGCTGTTAGGCAGCTCTCTGGAAACAGGTGGGGTCAGTTTGTGAGGCAGTAGCTGTGAGTTCATGCCTAATAAATGGACTGTCCTGGGATCTGAGAGGGTGACTCCCTGGGTCACCTGTTGTACTGTGAATGGGAAAGGAGATATAACAGAAGGAGCCCTTTTCCAGTCCTATCTGGGGTGACTGCTGGCAATTTGGATTTCCTCCTTGATCTTGAGGCCCTCTCAATATGAATGACTTGTATGATGGGGAAGATAGTGGTCTTTGAACTCTTGGTTGATACACTCTTGACCTGGGTTAGATACCATCTTGACTTCTGGAAAGAACTGTGTCCTAGACTACTATTCTATTGATTCTCCTCTCCACCAAAAAAAACAAAACAAAACGTGTCTTTTAAGATCTTTTTTACTTTACATGCTTGAATTTGAAGGTCATCTCCTTTGTTGTGAAAAAATAACCATTTTCCCAGTGGTGTGTGCCAGATGTGTGGGTTAAAGCAGGAAGACTAGCCGTCCTGGGTTCTAGCCCTAGGTTTTTTGCTGATTCACGGAGGCCTTTAATTTCTCTTTATCACTTTTTCTAGTGCTGCAAAATAAGAGAGGGGAGTTCATGAACATTTATGTGCTACTGGGGGACTTTTCTGTGCAAGTGAAAATTATTATTGATGCAACCACAGGACTTGCTGCCAGCTTCAAGGGGTGAATTTTACTTTCTCTGGAAAGAGGCCAGCAGTAATGATGGAAACACAGTGCATTTGACTTTGACTTCACTTTTGACAACCGTTCCCTTGCAATCCTTAAAAAACACATTCCACCATTTAAGAGAACAGCAGCAGGCCTTCAGCAAAGCCTGTGGTCTATGCATGCCTCTGTAGATCTTTGGGATCGTGGTGAGAAAACCCTATTCCTCAATGGCTTCCTGGTAGCTTGGCATTTTAGAGGTATCTGGAAAGAAAGGTGGCAGAAAAGCAGCATAACCTGCTTGACAAGTCTTGTATAAACAGAGGAAGTCCAGTAAGGCTCTTGGTCCGGGGTTGCCAAGCTCAAAGAAACCAATTGTAGTGTGCACAAAGGCACAAGTCACTAAGGCCCAGAGAACTCCCAGGAGGCCTCTGCACCTAGGCGGGACCGGAAGTTCTCACCAAAGACCGAAGGTCTGTCGCAGTCCCAGGCTCTAAGCTGCGTTCAGTGACTGTGGACTCTTCAATGAGGCAGCTTTTGTTGCCTGAGCTGGTCATGTGGTTGAGTGGACAGTTGCTCCAGCCCTGCTCTCCCGTCACCCCGTTTTCTCAATCCTTTAGACTCATCCTCCAGGTGTAGACAGTGGTAGTGGCTGCTGTCTTCACTGAGGAATGTGAGTGAAGTGAGCTCAATTTGATTTCCCCCTTTTGCTTGGGATGGTACAACCATGAGCCCATTAAAGTGAAAGTGGAAGGAGAGAAAGCCCTCCCCCTGGGCCCCTGGACCCTCAGAGGGCTGCTGTTTCCCCTTCCCTAGAACGTTACTTTATCTTGTGCGCATCATGCTTCTAAGACATCAGAAAAGGTGGGAGAATGTGCCTTTCCCAAATATGTGTCCAGGCAGGGAAACCTGTCGACATGCTCCCAGGGGTAACCCCCTCCTTGGCTCACATCCTTTCTGCCCTCTGTAGGCTGAGCACCTCCAGTGTGTTTGGTGACCCAGAAAAGGCAACAGTGAGACAGCCATCCATGGCACTACTCTTAGGGAATGGGAAGTGCTGCCCGGGAGAAATATTTGGGCATGAAGTTTTATGTTAGGGTGCCTCTCCTCCACTGTGCTGAGGACAGTCAGAAATAAGTCCAAAAAGGCAGTTTTTGATCTTTTGGATGCTGTGCTAGATAAAATAAAAATACATTCTCCCCATTCGGCAACTAGCACAGTGTTTAACAGCAACACATTTTTTTTTTTTAAGATTTTATTTATTTATATGAGAGAGAGAGAGCAGGAGTGAGAGGAGAGGGAGAGGGAGATGCAGACTCCCTGTGAGCAGGGAGCCCAGTGCAGGACTCCATCCCAGGACACCCGGGATCAGGACCTGAGCTGAAGGCAGATGTTTAACCGACGGAGCCACCCAGGCGCCGCACAACAACACATTTTTGATTGAAAAGATCACTAGATGGTTGAATGAATGGGTGCTACTTAAGTGTGAGAACTGATCTTTTCTGATCAGATGGTTTTCTGCTTACCTCAGATTACATGTCACAAGAATTTAGGATGCTTACAGGGAAAAATGAGTGCTGTTTTCTTCTCCAGAATATTTCTCTATGAAAGCAAGCACTTGCTGAACTTTAGAAGCCTTTGGAGGTTTTTGAAATTCCCCACTGTTATTCTGAAGAAGAGAAGAGAGAACAACTTTTTTTTTTTTCCTACCCTCTTGGCCGATAAGGAAAAGCGAATTTCAGAAAAACATGGGACGGAACAGGAAGTGTTCAGAGGTTTAGTCATACTTGTTAGGTATGAAAAAGCCCCACTGCATTCTCATATTGTTTCTTTTATGGACTTAACACTTCCTACTTTGAGAATACCTTCCTCCCCAAGGGCTCAAAGCCCTTTATAGTCATTAATCTTCATCCTGCTTCTTTTCTTAAAAACTGGAAATGTTAGCAACCATTTTGCGAGTGTCGTATGAGCTACAACTTCCAGCTAAGTGCGTTTTCTCTGTGCAGTCCAATAGCTCAGTTGAGAATGTGGCCTTCAGCAGGCAGTCAGGGGACCCATTTGTCCTGGTTTCCATGGGACTTTCCTCTTTTTAGTGGCCAAATCCCACATCCCAGCAGCCCCCTCAGCTCCAAGGAAACCAGGATAGTTGGTCATCCAAGAAGGCGACCCGTGCAGGTAGCCCTGAATGAAAAGAAATCCTTCCACCACCCTTAACTTCAGCCTTGGTCAGCTGCCTGAGAAATGACCCAGACAGGAGTCTGTGAGTGACGCGAAAGGACCTTTCAGGCCCCTTGATGGAAGAGGATTCAAGGCACACAGTCATGGAACTAGGGAAAATCGAGATGAGTAGGGACAGCTTTGTGTCTACGAAGTAAAATTCTGGTTTCTTGGGGGGTTTTTTTGGCTTTGTTTTTTTTTCTCTTGTTGGTCTACCCTTTCGCTCCTTCCGACAATACGTGGTGAAAAGCGAAAACAAGAACTGATAACTACCTAATTTCTGAAACAAGAAGTGTGATTTCAAATACTTCTGTTGGTCTCAGATTTTTTCATCTGAAAAATGAGGATGCTGGTCTTGATGGCTGGGGCCCCTGTCTGCTCAAACTCACCATGAGGAAAGAAGCAGGAAGTAGGAAGCAGGGGAGGGCAGCGAGAAAATGGACTCCATCCCCTTGAACCAGCTCTGCGCACCGGGAGGACATTTTCGTTTAAGTATGAACCTTTTGACATACTTTGGGTGTTTCCACCCGTCATTTCCCACCTCGGCTTTTCCTACCACCTTAGGCCGCGTTGCTTGTATGCGCTGCTTTGTCTGAGCCAGGGATGGCGTGGGCGGGCGGCTGCCATGGTTCTCCAGGCGCACCTGATACTCAGACAGCCTTTCCTTTTGCTGCCCCTGAAGGACCTAGAATAAGCCTTGCTCTTTGATACCCTGCCAGCGGGCCTTAGCCCCTTACCCTGGCTCTCAGGATGTGCTCTCTTCTATTTAAATTGTCCAACTCTACGTGTACAATCTTCACGTGAAACACTAGAACTTGCACACACTTTCCAGTGTATTTTTTTACTGCCTTTCATGAGCCCGCCATGCCACTTTCCTTCACTCCTCGTCTCGGGGAGGAGATGTAAAGGGAGGACAGCTTTCGAATCCAGCATACGTTGGTTCGAATTCTAGCACCATTGGTTGCATGTCATTGGCAAGCTCAGTCTTTAAGCTTGGTGAGACTGGATTTCTTCATTTATAAAACCCGGAGGTTTTATAATATCTTAGTGTTGGCACATCGAAGGCACCGAATATATTTTAATGACCTCTTAGCCCTCTACTTTCTCTTCACCCTCTCCCGTGGACCGTGCTCCCTGTTTTGTCACCTTGTTTTCATTCTTTGCCCTCTGTTAATTTTAGCGATTACAGGAAAAGAGAGTAAGTACGCAGGGAGTGGGTGCTAACTAAATAATTATACCAGGCTGTTCCTCCTGACAACTCATACTAGGCCACACTGCCCCTGAATGCTGATGGAAGCAGCTGGGGAAAAGGTGTCATTTGCAAAGGGCCAGTCACCTCAGCATAAGAAATGGAATGTGTGCATTATTGGGCCCCCTGTGTACCACCACTCGCATGCTCGGTGACACTCAGAAGTTGATCTGTAAATGTAGGTAAAGCTGACTGTCCTTGTGGCAGACAGCCGAAAACCTCCCTTGAGCAGATCCCTGGATGTTTTAGCTCTTGTTGCTAACATGTTCTTCAGAAGAATCAAATGCATCAGGGCCCCTGGGTGGCTCAGTCGGTTAAGAGTCTGCCTTCGGCTCGGGTCATGGTCCCGGGGTCCCGGGATCAAGCCCCGAATTGGGCTTCTTGCTCAGTGGGAAGCTTGCTTCTCCCTCTCCTTCTATCTCCTAGCCCTGGTGGTGTGTGTGTGCTCTCTCTCTCAAATAAATAAATGAAATCTTTTTTTTAAAAAAATCGTCAAGGAGTGCCTGGGTGGCTTGGTCGTTAAGCGTCTGCCTTCAGCTCAGGTCATGATCCCAGGGTCCTGGGATCAAGTGCCACATTGGACTCTCTGCTCAGCAGGAAGCCTGCTTCTCCCATTCCCACTCCCCCTGCTTATATTCCCTCTCTCTCGCTGTCTGTCTCTCTGTAGATAAACTAAATAAAATCATTAAAAAAAATGAATCAAATGCATGTTTTCCCTTTGAGTAGAGCATAGAAAATCTTGTTACAGAAATTACCCGAAATCTCTCTCTGACTGTCTCCCGAATCCAGGTCGATGGATGACCCGATCACTCTAGGACATGCAGACCTGGCGGTGGACACTTCTGTTGCAGCATCTTTATAGCAACTGACTCTTGATTTCCATTTTCCTGTCATTTTTTCCCCCATTTTTTTTTCCCTTGCTTAAAAACAGATGATTTGCAAAGGCACATGAAAGTGACTTAATTCCTTTAATAGATAATCGTTTTCCAGGAGCATTTTATCTTTTATCATACAGTCCTTGATGTAATTATGTGATAATTAAGTGTAATCATGTGATACTGTGAGCCTACCACAGATGGAGCCGCCAAGCCATCTCAGAAATGACCATGTCCGTATGTCTGTATGTCTGTATGTCTCTAAGATCTACCACAATTTTGGCACGTGTACGCTTGTCATTGATATTTATTATGCTTTTCATGTGCTGGGTCCTGTGCTAGGTTCTGGTGTCTTGTGTCCTTCAGTCCTCACAGCCTTTTGAGGTAGAGCCAGTGTTATTTACCCCATTTTGTAGGTGAAGCAACTGAGGCTTGTGGAGTTTAAGTAACTTGCATAATGTTGTACAAAGGACTTACCTCTTAGTGAAGTCAGAATTTTTAACATTATGCAAGTTATGGGACATTGTTGAATCCCAGTTTTTAGTCTTTAAAATGGGGGTTAAAATGTCACATTTAATTTGATTGCTGGGAAATTTAAGTGAAATAGTAAATAGTAAATTTAAGTGAAATAGTGCCTGCTAGGTAAGAGTTGACAAATATTATTCCTTTGTCCTTAAGTTTTATTTTTTTCCTCCTCTAGGCTTTAAGATCTTTAAAAAGAATATTAGTTTTTTTGTTTTGTTTTGTTTTGTTTTACTCATCTCCGTGTTCTCAACACCTAGCAGTATCAGGCAGGTATTCACTGAATCAAAAACGTTGAGGAAAGTCTTCAGATCATTCACTCATTCCTTCATTAGTTGCATACGTACAGGGTGTCAGGCTCTGGGTTTGGGAGCATAGAGTCAACAGCACAAACAGAGTCTGCCGCCACTTTTTTAAAGTCTTTGTGAGAGAGGAACATCATGTAGATAATAGAGTAATGAACAACCTTGGTCCTTGAGGTGGGATTTAAATTTTGGCAATAGCCAAAGTTATTTTGCTTCAAGTCTGATGAGCACATGAAACTGTTTTTGGTGGGATACAAAGAATAGCAATATATCATTATAACTTGGTTCTGGAAGTCCTAAAGGAGGTATTTCTAAAGTATTCTGGGGGAAGGATGGTATCACTGATGTAAGTATAACCACATTTAAAAGGTCTGTCTCATGAGGCAGCAGAGTTGATGTGATGGGACCATAGTATAGGTAAGGTGTTCCAGGACCTTGGAACCACAAGGAATAAGGCCTAAAAACAAGTCAGATAGCTGGATGATTGGGCGGTGAGCATGCCTCCTGGAGAGGAGAAGTAAGAGGAGATGAGGGAGTGTTGACAGCCCGTAGCAAGATTCTTAGGTAGATAGTTAAACTTAAAAGTTTATCAGTAAGTCACTAGGTGGCCCTAGGGGAGAACACAAGACAAAAGATGAGTTTGTTTTGGCACCAAGAAGTGCTCTTGGTGAGATTATCTAATGAGGCTCATTTAATTCATCTATTAATCCATCCATCCATCCATCCAACAGTGAGAGCCTATTGCCAGCCCACAGGTACTGTTCTAGGTGCAAGGGGAACAGACCAGGCAAGTCCCTCCTGCCGTGGAGTTTTCTGCTAATGACAACCTTTCCTCCTGGGTGAGTGGGAGGGTCTGGGGCTCTAGTGTGCTGTTGGAGGTCTAAGAAGCAGGTGAAGGTGAAGTAGGCCGCCAATATGGATATAGACACAGGAAAATGGAAGTCCAAGCTCCCGCAAACCATCATCCTGGAAACAAGAAACTGTCAAGTCCATACCCAGATCCAGACTCAAGGGCAGATCTGCTGTGGAGGGCAAGCGTGCACAGGCTGGGGGGCTTGGCCTGAGACCGGAGGAGAGGTGGGTCAGGAAGCCCTGAATGGGCAGTTGAGCCCATGGAGGGGAGGGAACGGGTTTAAGCTCTGAGTTGCGATGATCGAGCTGAAAACCTACACTCAACTATAAAAAGTTGTCTTAGCATCTTTATTGAGCTGGAAGGTGATTGACAGCTGTGTTTTTATTTAGGTGTGAAGACACTCCAGGTCACACGCAGCTTTTCACCTTACCCCTTGTGTCCCACAGTTCAGGTGTAACACACCCAAGGCCAGCCTCTGAAAATGAGGCTGATTTCTTTTTCTGGTCTCAACAAGGAGAACGCTGTCTGTTCTTCTCTTCCTAGTGATCTGTTGTGCACACATGAAATGCTACAAGACATGTAAGTTTTTTGTTGGCTCTCGTTGACCAGGGAGGCAACATTAGTCTTTGAACCTAGGTCCGAAAGTAGTGGAAACTGCTCCACGAGGAGAACGTGACATGGTCTGTGTGGCCTTTTTCGTGTATTTTAACTCAGTTGATCTACTCAAAACCTCATCAGTCAGTCAGCACAATTGTCTCCATTTTGTAGCCGAGGACACTGAGAGGCACGTCTGCCCTCCCTTCTTTTTTGCAGTTTTGGTCGTTCTGGTGGGAAGAATCAGCATGCGGGGAATATCGAGTGTTTGTTTGGGCTGATGCCTGTGTTGTTCTTCAGTCTTGTGAGGAAGGGAAGGCACGTACAGATGGCTGGAATCAGTAGAAGGGTAAATGTAAGTCACGTTAGAACTTTAAGGTTAGACTTAAGTAAGCGATGGGGTGTGTGCGGGAGGAATGCAAGGATGTCCTTTTGGCGGAGTATCAGTCCCAGGCCAGGGCACCTGTGTTTCTTTTCAGTTGCTGCTTTCCCTGCTTCAGGAAGTTAGCCAGGCAGGTGAGTGCAGGTTCGACCCCAGCTTGTTCTCCAGGAACTTAGAATCGTATCATTTACTCTGTATAGGGCTTTACTTCCACCTTAGTTCTGTTTTCTCTTGACGAGATGCATCGTTCTCTGATGAGTGCAAAGTGTCTTCTGAGAAGTAAAAACCTCTATTTTACAGTTCAGAACTGTAGATGGGAGAAGTAATTAGTATTAAACAGAGTACCCAAATTGCAGGGGGGTTATATTTCTAGGCATCGCCTAGAAAGATTGTGGCCAAGTTCAAGGACGTCCAAATGAGGGAATGGTACACGGTGATCATTTGTACTGGGGAGGAGAGCTGAAGCTGCAAAGTGGCGTTGTGAATGAACTTGTTTTTCAGCTCCCAGTGAAGTTTGTTAGGTAGTTACAGAGAATGAGCAAGAGAGAGCGAGAGAGGGAGATTGATATGGATAAGAAGAAGAAAGTAAAAGACTTCTCTTGATGGAGTCCGAACTCCTCTGTGTTCTTTCTGCTGAGTGGGCTCATCATCATTGAGTACTGGCGCAAGAGGTACCTCTGTCCCCTTTGTCCTTCTCTGTAAATGGCTTCCAGTTTAGAGGACTCTAATGACTGACCATTGCAATTGGAGAAATGCAAGAAGAGGAACATAGGCCATCTATAGTCATTGTCTACTGAGATTCATGATGTTTCAGAAAGGATGTGGGATAACATCACACCTTGTGACCTCCATTCATTCCTGTGGGGTGCTTACTATCCTAGTACATTTCTGAAAGGACGTAGGAGAGCATCACACCTTGTGACCTCTGCTCATTCCTGTGGGGGTGCTCACTGTCCCAGTATCTAACCCACAATACGCAGTAGCTATATATGGAAATGGCTAGTGCAACAGAGAAGCTGAATTCTTATTTCATTTTAATTAATTTTAATTTAAAAATGTACTTGATTTTTCTTAAAAAAATCTTTTCAAGTATGTTTGGAACAGCTTGGGTATGTGAATTTACCTTTTCAACTGTAAATTTTGTGAACTCTGAATACAGATCGAATATTTCCAGTAAAAATTTGGTGTCTGATTTGAGCTGTCAACTAGACACTAGATTCCAAAGACCTACTATGGGAAAAAAGAATGTATCTCAATAAATGTATTGATTTGTATTTCAAAAGACTATTTTGGATACATTGGATTAAATGTAACATGTTACTTAAATTAATTTTACCTGTTCCTTTTTTTAACGTGACTAGTACAAATTGTTAAAATTTCACGTGTAGCTTGCACTTTATTTCCAAGGGCAGCCTTGGTCTAGATAATGTCCTAATGGGATCCATTGGAAGTATTATCAGGACTTTTTTAGGGAAAGTTGCTATTCTTCCAAAGTTATAGACATATTTTCTCCATTGTGTTGCTGTGCTCTTTTTATAGGGATGGGTTTATGACAACTGACTGTTGGAAAACGGGTCTTAGTAAGTTAATTGAGAGGATAGCTTTGCTTGTGTTAATCGGAATGATTTTCAAATGCATTTTTGCTGCATTCAGAAAGCATTGATCCTCATGCCAACAAAGAACCCCATTAGTGCTTTGTCATTCGCGTCTGTCTCAGCCCCTGCTCCTTTTCTTCCGGGTAAGAACTGTGTGCACCCGCGGTGCAGAAACCTTGGTGATGATCAGCATAGATTTGATTTGCTTGTGGCAAGGAACAGAAATCCAACTAAAGGGGAATTTCATAGAAGTAAAGGAAATAGTAGCCTTTTGCTAGCTCATGTTTAAACCCTCCCAGCGCCAAGTGGTTTTCAGAGTTCCCTCTTTCAACTTTTTGGTTAAACTTTCCAGATCTTCCTATTTCCAGATTTGGGCTGTTGGCAGCTCCGTGTTGGAGCTGTTGTTGACGCCCCTGTTGAGGCTTGACGGGCGGTGGTACTGCAATGTGCTTTCTCACAGCTTGGGTTGCAAGTTGCTTTCTAAAGATGCAAAGGGAATTACCATCCGCTATCGTAGTTTCAACACCTGACTGGATTTCAGATGCTAAAGTCACATTCTTGTCATGATTCTTTCGCTGTTGCAGAATTGTATTTTGCTTAAGGGAAGAGGAGATAAAACAATAATAACATCAAGATTGCTTGGAAACTTGAAAATTCTATTTTAGAGGAAGAACTCAAGTTTTTGGTGGTGTTTTTCAAGAGTGTTGTATTTGGTTTTGTTCTTAAATCAAGGAATGAATAAATAACTCAGCGAGGTTCTTGAGTAAGCCGCCCTTTCCCTTGCAGGCCACTTTGCACCCAGATTTTATCATGATGACCAAGAGTTTAAAAGGCATTCTAGGCAGAAGGTAATAACACTGTAGAAAGATGACATCTTTGAGTTTAGGACTGCTAACTTCTTCCAGAACAGTTATGTGATTCATTCGAGGATCTTGTTAACCCTTCCACCTCAATCCCTACATCTGTCAACTAGGGTTTGTACTAGCTGCGGTGACGTGACTCTTAGGGGTGTTAGGAGGATATAACAGCCTGTAATTGAAGGGCTTTTGGTAATTGAAGAGTATCTTGGTAAAGAGCTTTAGCAGGCTCAAGATTTCTACTAATTTAGGGTTCTAAGATTTTATTAAGAAGTCGGCTGCTCAAGCGATTTCTTCAAATTATAATCGGTGATAGTTTGTGTACAAAAATAAAGACCTAACCACTAGTAGCAAGGTTACTTTGGGGGGAAGATGGGGTCCACTCACCCCTTTAGAGAGCACAAATGCAGCCCTGACTGCCATCATGGGGACCGTGCCCCTCACCTGGGGACAAGAGGCTCCCCATTCTCCAAGCTATTTGATGCACATTCATTCTTGAGCAAGAAGTGGGTCTGGGGTCTGGGCACGTAAAGACAGACTTGACTCTGCAAGCCAGAAGTGGAATGGGTTTTCATTCCTTCTTGCTTTTCCTTCATTAACCTTGTCTTGCTCCTCCTGCATACTTTAAGTGTCATTGGTGCCGAGAACACAGGCTCCTTTTGGAGCTCCAGAAAATGAAGCCACAGCCTTCCTGATGGTAGGTTTAGGGGGAAACTCCAGAGGCAGAAGAGGAACCAGTGTGGGCACACCTGTATGGGGCCCTGGTTCCCATGTAGGTTGGGTAGTCATCAGTCAGGAACTTCCTGAATTGTACTGATAATCTCCATTTTATAATTAAAGGCCAAACAGTAGAAACTTACTCAGGAGGGAAGGACAATTAGCAGATGGGTTAATAAGATTTCTCTTTTTTAAAAGATTTTATTTATTTATTTGTGAGAGAGAATGAGCTAGAATGAACAGGTGAGAGGGACAGAGGCAGAGGGAGAAACAGGCTCCCTGCAGAGCAGAGAGCCTGTTGCGGGACCAATCCCAGGACTCTGGGACCATGACCTGAGCTGAAGGCGGATGCTTAACTAACTGAGCCACTCAGGTGCCCCAGAATTTTTTTTTTTTCCTTCTTAAAGCTTCTCCAGATAATTCTCCTGTGCAACCAAGGTTTAGAATGCCTGATATAGAATGTGTGTTTCCTCAATTGTTAACTGATCCTGAGTCCCTAAAGTATATGGAAATTCAGACATATTTTTCATATACTGTGGAGCCCTAATAGTTTTAATGAAGGCATGGATTTTATTAAAATAAATTGTTAGTCTGAACAACAGGGCTACAAGAGTGTAGCACAGGACTTTGCTTATTTCAAGCTGTATAATATTCTGATAATCAGTGCTGTCATCTCTGACACACAGAAATCCGTTGTCAGAAACAAAACTCCTTGATCTTTCTAACCATGACCACAGCAAAGGAGAAGATGCCTTTTCTGAGTTCCTATCAGAAATCTCATGTCTAAGAATCAGGGAATTTTTAAGGTTTTTGATAAGCATGGGTAGCAGAGGTAGAAGATACTTGCCATGAGGGTTATTACTTCTGGAAAAGTGTTTCTGAAAGAGGAAACACAGGTGTGTGACACACCGTAATCAGTATTCAGGATTGTTTATATGTTACTTTATAAAGGTGTAGAGGCAGGAGAGGGATGGGAGATCAATTCAGCCCTAATTCCTCAGTCACTCCTAGAGTGAGGTCATGTCAATCTTGTCTTGGTTTTAATTACGTTCTTGTGTTACCATATAAAGGTAGGTTTAATTCTTAAAGCATACACAAAAAGTAGTGCTTTACTTGGGACTTCTCAAATTCCCTGTCATAATAAAGCCTTGCATTTATAGAGAGCCTTTGTTTGAAGAAACTCATAATATTTTACAAGCTTCGTCTCATTTATCCTTAAAATAATGTTCTGTGACAGTAAAGGTTGGGTATGGGTATGCCAGTCTCTCAGCAATGCTGAGGAGAGGTTGACTTCTTTCTTTTACACTGCTTTTTAAGTATGGTGCTCTTACGTCGTTCTGTTGAGATTATTTTGGAGGTAAACATTTTCCAGAGATATAAATCTTTTCCAGATCTAACTTGCGCTTGTTACTCTAGGTATAGTTTAGAGGGCCTTTTCTGTTTATATTTATTTCTCCGCCTGAGGCAGCCCGGGAATTATCTTATCTGTGGAGAGCAAGGGAATTTGTTCAGTCTGACCGTGGTAGGGGCTGGGACCCCAGCCTTCTGCCTTACAGACTGAGCCTTAGTGGGGTGCGGGTACCTCCTGGTTCGCTGGAAAGGGACCAGATCCAGCAAGGAAGTTGTTGGACTTCATTTATTCAATGTTTCTCTAGATTACAGTCATCTCAATGAGAATGTAAATCTTGCTCTTGTATCCAGTCTTTAAAAACCGAATGTTTCTGAGGGTAAAAAAAGGCTTTTTCATTTTTAAGAAGGTCTGAGTTGCCCCCCACCCCCACCCTTCAGCTACCCCCAGCCAGACAGCTGGGGTTGTGGGTTCAGGCCATAACTTCTCTCTCTCTCTCTCCCCTTCTCTCTCTTCCTTTTACGAGACTTCCAAGATCCATCCGTTCAAGAAAGAAGTGGAGATGAGCAAAGCCCAGAGTGGTGCTCCGACACAGAGAAGAAAGCTGCCTAGGGGAGCAGTGAAGGGTTTATGAGGCACGAGGCAGCAGGTGGGAAGGGAGGAGGGACAAACGGTTAACACACAGGTTTGAAGCAACAACCTGTGCATTAACCGCGTATTCTGCCTCTGGCTCTGCACAAGTCTGACCCGCCATCTTTCTTGGCCCAGGTCTTCAGTTCCCATGACCGCAGGGGACTGGGCTCCCATCCCAGGGGCACCGTGAGGGCTCTGGGAGAGCGTCACATGGCGGGTGGAACATGGCTGGAAGGTATCTCTCCTTTGGGGGGAGGAATTGCGAAGCCCTACCTAGTGGCGCCCTTGATACAACTAAATAGCAGCTCTCTCTGTTCATTACCCGTTAGCCCCAGGCAGGGACATCGCATCTTGGCTAATCGTAATAGCCAAATCATTAAGGGGAAATGGCATTAATGGAGGAGAAAGCAGCTAATCAAGAGCCGAACTTGGCCACTTCATTGTGCCCAGGATATAAGCTGCTGTGAATTTAAGTACCTGTTTCTTTCGCTGTTAGAATGAGTTAGGAAGAAAGGATTTAGTGATCCTCTTTTCAAAAGGTGAATCCAAAGCTGGGCATGTCCCAGTAAATCCAACAGCAAGACTTGATTTTTTTTTTTTTTAAAGATTTTATTTATTTATTTGACAGAGAGAGATTACAAGTAGGCAGAGAGGCAGGCAGAGAGACATAGGAGGAAGCAGGCTCCCTGCTGAGCAGAGAGCCCGATGCGGGACTCGATCCCAGGACCCTGAGATCATGACCTGAGCCGAAGGCAGCGGCTTAACCCACTGAGCCACCCAGGCGCCCCAAGACTTGATTTTTTGCAGAGATCACACCTGCTGGTTGTGTAGAAATGAAGTCACACCACTTTTCTTACACTGGATCAACCCAGTGTCAGTAGGACATGCCCCTTTGTGGGGTTTCCAGGAGCGATGATGTACATTGGTGAGCTCACCTAATCTCCGCTCAGAGTGAAAGCCATCATCTCCATCATGGCAAGGACTGGGGGTGGGCAGTCGGGGGGGCCATGGAGTGCACGCGTTTAATTTTCCCATCCAGGTCAAAAGCCTGCCACCTCACCTGCATCAGCACTGGGTTCCAGCCAAGTGAGCCAAGCATCCTTTAAGCATAGACCTCCCTGGAAACCACAACCTGGCATGCATAGGAATCACAGCTTGAGCTACTGCTTATGATTCATGTCAGAAATACTTAAGAAATTCAGGGGAGAAAAAGGGAAAGAAATTCATACCATCTCAGGGTTGGAAAGGATCTTAATTAAAATGTTTTAAATTGGAACAATAAAGAAATCTATGTGAGGTTTTTTGTTTTGTTTTGTTTTTTTGTTTTTGCTTTGGTACTTGTCTTAGAGGGGTGGCTCCTAGTTCTAGACACTAGTGCTATTTCTAATAATATTTGGCAGAACCCTTGAATCCTGTGAGGGAACTTGGGGAGTTCTGATGGAGAGAGGAGGGGACTGTGGTGGTCAGGCTTTGTCTAGGTCTGTTCTGCCCACACTGTAATTAATAAGCTCTGATTCACCAGAGCATATAAGATCATAGAGGACAGCATCTTGGAGTCCTAAGGCATCTTCCAGTTCTCCTTGAGTTCCTTCCCAGTGTAGGAACCCTTTGTGCAGTCACTTTCAAGCCTTGGCTTCACCTGGCTTGAGAGGGAACAATACGCTCTGTACATATGTCTAGCACACAGGTGTGTATGTGGCTGGCCCTTTCCTTGGAGATGCTGCGGGAAAGCCCTATCTCTGCTTCACGCTAGTCCTTCCCATAGTTGAAGGCCTCTAGAAGGACCCTTTAAATCCTTTCTTCCCCACAGGCCACATGGATCCCTAGTGCCTTTATGCTTTCCTTATGAGAGAGAATGGAGTCTGTCTCTTCAGACTCTTGGAGAAGCATCATGGGACTGTGGCCACTCCAGTTTCTGGAGATAGATTCAGCTCCTTCTTGGTATTCTCACCCTAGGATGAATAAATGTTGACAGGGCCTTTCCTCCTCACCACTCCTGTGTGTCCCACCTGTTCCTTTAGATTTGCTGCTCACTAGATAAATGGAAAGCAGTTGAGTAAGGGAAATGTGTTTTGTTGTTGCTAAAGAAAATCTTGGAGATAAAAGTAACATCCTTTTACTCAAAAATGACCTCAGGTGAGATTTCTAAGCTATCATACGCACAAGTAATCTGCAAAAGCCCTGGTGGCCCTGTAGATTGTGTCCCACAGGTAATACCCAGATGAATCCTAATGGCTCCCTCTGCCCAGAGGCCTGAGAACTTCTCACTTATGTCATGTTTCGTCCCTTCCTCAGCTAAATGTATTTACTCCCTCCATCTATGCTCCTACTAGGATAAGTAACAGGCTTCAGAAAGCCAGCACCCTGGCTTAGGTGGCTCTGTGGCGTGACCCTCAGGAACCCCACACGATCCTGTGAGGAGTAAGGGCACAAAGCAATGGAATCTTCCAGAGCTGCAATGACTCTTATGACCTTGGACTTCTCTCAGCAATGACTCTTATGACTTTGGACTTCTGTCTGCAATGACTCTTATGACCTTGGGATTCTGTCTGCAATGACCCTTACGACCTTGGGATTCTCTCTGGGGGTTCCAGACGGTCTTACAACCTTCTCTCTGGGGATTCCCCGTAAGTTGTAGAGCTACCACGGATGGGCTGGTGCTACTTAAATGTCGTATCTTATTTCTCCTCTTTATACCAGTCGTACTCTCTCATGAGCTGGAGACTTCAACAGGATCACTGAACCGCTGCGATCTCCAGGTCAGGTTCCTTGTGTGGAATGGAGACGATCGTGCCTTCCTGGCAGGGTTATTATGAGTCTAAAATAGAGGCTTCATGGCAAGCACATTCCAAGTGTTCCCTGAGTGTTAGCTCCCCTTCCTGATGGTTCCAGTGACTGTATATTCCAACTAAGATTGGCACATATGTTCTGAGGGGTGTAAGTATTTATTATGAGGGCCCATGTATATATATGGGTAAAGTGGTACAGGCTTTTAAATATTGGGACTGTTTTGGAAATTTGAGGACTTGAGGTGGCAGAATTTATGATGCCTAGTACAGGTGTTGGCTGCTAGCGGATGCCTGATGAATGCCGAAGTATTCATAACAACCACGGAGGAATAAAATACCCTCGTGATCTTCTATGGCAATGTTTGACTGTGGGGCCCATTGCTCACGCCTCTTTTTATTCACTTTGCTGTGCACAGAGAACAGAGTTCTGGGCAAAGGGAAGACTTAAGACGCTGTGACTAGGGGTGCCTGGGTGGCTCAGTGGGTTAAGCCTCTGCCTTCGGCTCAGGTCATGGTCTCAGGGTCCTGGGATCAAGCTCTGTATTGGGCTCTCTGCTCAGCGGGGAACCAGCTTCCCTCCTCTCTCTGCTGCCTCTCTCCCTACTTGTGATCTCTGTCTGTCAAATAAATAAATAAAACCTTAAAAAAAAAAAGAGAGAGATGCTGTAACTAATTGTGTCTGATTGACAGACACAATACGCTATCTTTTGATTTTAGGCCGGGAAGGTAAGGAAGAGGGCTATTTCCATTGTAAATATACAGGAATCTGCATATTTCAGGTCCTGAACCCATCTGCTCAGATGTCCAAGGCAAGAGCCTTTTGTAGACCCATGAAGCCGGCCTCCTAGGAAGATCTCTCCGTCGGTGTGTATGTGGTTTGTTGGAGACACCCTCCCACAGCCCGTTCCAAGGGCTGAATGGGTATCTGGGCAACAAGAACAGAGCCACAGGGACTAGGAGTGCAGCTCCACGTATCCTCATTTGCAAGGGTATCCCCACTGTTTTCCCCCATGAAATGACTGCAAGCATGTTAGAAGCCAAAGACCGATTGGGCTGAAAAATCCAGTGACCCAGCACCCAGAGGGATGTTTCTCTCAGGAAAGGAGCTAGACACTAGGAGGAGGGCCTGCTCAGGCCACAGGGATAGATGCCTCTCGGAGCCTCCAAGAGACTCCCCTTCAGAGTTCTGAAGTGGATCCCCAAGTAGATCCTAGACCCTAAGGCATACTGCTTCCTTCTGGAGAAAGGCCAAAGCCGCCGTGGCCTGTGCTGTGGGTACAGTGTGTATATAGCAAAGCAGACGGGCGTTTGCATCTTTCCCCAAGTTCTCCAAGCTGATCTCGCTACCTTTGGGGGTGAACAAAATATTCAACAGTTTTTCAGTGCAAGAAATTGGTACTCGAGAGTGTGTTAGTTCAGGTTCTTGTGCACGTCTGTTTGCATCCACCGAATCGAAAACTGTGCCGCTCCAGTTTCTGTCTTGCTCAGTTTTGGGGTGACATAGGGATTCTGCTGGTTAATGAAAACTTACTTAATAAAAGCTCTAGCCACCCCCTTGCATCATTTTGCAGCCAGAAGAGTGGACTTAAATAATTGTGCATTCCAGCTTCAGTTTATCGAAGCTCAGTAAGTCACTTCCTACGGGAGACATGTCTTCTCTTCCGTCTGTAGAAGACAAACTGGTGGCAAGCATCAGCTTTCCCCGGCAGCTCTCCTGAAAACCTGCAGGGTGAAAAAGAGCTCTTTCTCTCCAAAGCTTGAGTGTTACCAGCTTGCCCACTGCACCTCGGGCCCTGCTGTTTGCCATCTTGGCGGAGGTGTCAGTTTCAGTGCAGCAAAGGGGCACCACTCAGTGTAGCAGGACGCAAAGGCACCTGTAGAGTTTTTACCCTAATTTCCCTGAGAAATGGTCTCCCTGTCTGTTTTCGTGGCACTCTTCCTCCTCAGGACTGTACTTGGGCCTCAGAAACCATCCTTGGGGTCATCTGGCATTCCGAGTGGGGCTGGGGGCTATTTTGGGAAAAACAGTGCCTAAATCCAGGACACCTGCGCTTTAGAGGAATCTTTAAAATGACCTGTAAACCATCTTTTTGTAAGTACAACCAGACTTTGCTTCTGTGTCTCTCAGTTCCAGAAACACTTTATCTTTATTTCCAGGAAGTTAATATTTAATTAGCGACAGGCTCTAAGTGTCTCAACCCTTCAGCGTCTTTAAAGAACTAATGGTGTAAAAACAAATGTGTAAATGCACCAGGGGGATCCCAGTGATTTATAGAGGCTCTGTATTAAATAATTTTGAAAAGGTAAGATGTTTTTGGTAATAAGAATATTCATTTTTTGACTCTTCTATTCTGTGATATGTAACCATGGGGTGGGGAGGAGGGGAGAGGAAAATACCATTTTTTGACGGAGCATAAAATCTTTAAGCTCCTTTTATGTGGTAGTCACAGGCTCCTAAGCACTTGATTTAAAAATGAGCAGAATCCAATGGGTACCCTTCACTGGCCCTTCATGGTTTGGGGGAGGAAAGGAGGACAGGGAATAAACCTCATTTTGGTTCAGGTAATTCAATGCTTGCAGCAATTCTACTCCGTCTTCCATTTAAAGTTAAAAAAAAAAAAAAGAAAGAAAGAAAGAAAAGAAAAGCTTTCTATAATGGTTAGTGAAATTTACATTTCATCCCTTGCCTAAAACTATTTTTAGCCTTATTTTCTCTTTTCAGAGCTTTGTGCTGCTCCCTGCCCCCCCCCAACCTTAGATATTACAATCGGTCTCAGAAATGGCGATGCTTCCCTTTTGTTCTGTAGGTTGGTTTGATAGGTTGTGTCTGCAAATTTGAGAGAAGCACATTTTATTTTATTATTTTATTTTTTTAGCATCTAAACAATAATGTAAACACATCACGGCCTTTTCAGTCACACCATTGACCTCCGCCGGCAGTTTATCCCCCTACAACACTTGAATGCATTAATATCGCTGTCTGTAGCATTTTAATTTAATTAGAGCAATGGTTATAATCCTCTTGGGAAAGTCGTTATCCCCTCTGTACTGTTAAAATAAAACACCTCTGGTTTTCATCCGACTGACAATTTGCTTTTGAGGTGAATGAGCTATAAGCGGGTGCTCCCGCTTCCCTTTGCTGGGGGTTGGACCCCAGAAGCAGTTGTGAGGATAAAGAGGTTTCCTTCATTTGAGAAATTAGATGTTGCCCTCCTTGAGCCTCTCTGTCTAGATGTTTCCATCTGATATAGTGTTTGTTTCCTATTTCTAATTACTGATAGTCTGTTAAGTGTCTGGTTATAGGAATAGATGAAACAATGTGAACTGTGTGAGTCTCCCTAGAAATTAACAAAAAGAGAGACAAAGGGAGATAAGCCTGCGGTGTGGGATTCCCGGGCATGTGTTTTGTTCCGTTTAGGAAAGGAGCCCATGTCCTGCATGGTGTCCTTTCTGCGGTCCCCCAAATGCTCTCCTGGCTGCTGAACCGGGGTCAGGATAGGTGTGTGATGGCTGCTAGCATATTGCTCAAGGTCCTAGAAGTGCATTTTGCTTTTCCCATTCTTAGACAAGGCACCCCCTCTTCTGCTACTACTGACAAATCTCTTCATGGAACCTTTAAAAAAGAGCTTCCCATCCCAAGCTTATGGTGTTGCATGGAATGTTGCTGAGTAGAAACTGTCTTCCAGAACAAGAATCTAGAATCTGTCTCCATCTAGAATTGTTTGGACATGGGGGTGAAATGGAGAGGGGGGATCCTCCTGAGAAAGGACAGTGAAATGAAGGGACAATGGTGATAATTTAGCAAGTCAGAATACATACGTTTTAAAGGTAATACCTAGCTTGATTCTTACCAGTAGGCTAGAGGTAGATTTTCCAGGAAACAAAGTAAAATCCATATGGGAGCTGGGTTTCTTCCATTTTTGTCCTCGATGGACTTGGTGAGGGGCGAGGGAGCCGGGATGACGAGGACTGTCCCAGGGACCAATTGCAGGATCTGATGAGTCTCTCCTTGCTTTAAGAGACAGTCATCATATTATGAAATGCCATCTCTTTTTTTTCTCGCACTTGTGCCATGCCATTTGAAAACTCTTTGGCTGCGCTATGTTTTCTTCATCAACAGTTTCACTTCTGCAAAAACCCTAACAAAACAAAGCTATTTCTGGGAATAAAGTTAACGGCAGATAAGATATCTAGACATATATTGGGACTGTTTTTTTTTTTCCCTCCTCTCTTTTCGAGAGTTGAAGTGTGTGGAGAATTTGTTAAACTAGAAAAACAGACTGTGTTTAGAATGCTTAAAAAGCCCATCTCTCTTTGAAAAACCCCTAAACAGATTTTGTATGTTTCCCATAGGTGTGTTGATGTCTTTGCCTTTTTCACCCCAAAAACCCCAAGCCAAACACCAAAAAGTATAACTCTTCCTTAAGCTAGAGGTGCTCAAAATATGTGTGATTGATAAAATTCCAGAAAAATGAAGTTGAAGCTTTTGCCCTGGGTGACCTTTCACTGGCCATCTTGATTGATACAGCAATGAAATCTAGGATATGTGCATCTGCCTTTAATTAAGAAATTCATGAGGAGAGTTTAGGATGTATGTTTAAACGGAAATATTCCAAATGCCCTAGTTGCTGGCAGAGGATGCCTCAGGGAAGGTCTAGCGATTCCATTCGGAAATTACAGAAATATGTACATATTCATTTAAAATCGAAACTTCCTACCACAACCACCAAACTTTCCAGGCTCTGAGCAGAAGAGAAGCTTTAATTTGGTTATAGAGCCAGGGGGACTCCCCTGCTTCCCTTTGCACATTTGATGAAATATAAAATGTTAGAGAACCATCTTTTCAAAACATAAACACCCCCTTTGCTTTATTTTCATCTGCGATTTTTCTTTTGCTCTTGCTTTTTGTATTCCTAATGGCATTTTACTGGTCTTTCTCCCCCAATTAATTTTTGGGCCTTGTATGTCCCACTTGACTTTGCCCAGCTGAACCACAGAAAGAATGGAAGTTCCGTTTATTTATGTATAGACTTTAAGTCAAAGTAATTGATCTAAGATGCAAATTGCACTGCTCTTCTGGCTACACATAATAGTTGGTTCCTTGCCATTATTCGCCGTGTTTTAACTTAAAGCCTGGTAATAATCCTTCCCATCCCTTCCAGTTGTTTTAATTGCTCCAACAAACACTGTCTGTTTGAATTTAAACAGTGTATCTGCAGAAGTAAGTCCCCCTCCCCCCTTTCCTTGTCAGTTGAGTCAGGATCTTCAGTGAAGCAGTACTTGCCTTAAATGCAGAGTGTTCTTGAAGGAGCTCTGAAATACTTCAGAAGGAAGGAAAGTATCAATTCTGAGTTGGAGAATAAAGGGACAAGAGATGCCATTACTGTTGCAGATAATTCCCTGCTATGAAGGAAGAAATTAAACTGGGTATTTTTGGTTTGTAATGAGGTAGGTGGACCAGAGAAGAATCTTGCTTGTAGATTTTTGAACCAAATGTAGAACTTACAAGCTGTCACTTTGAGCTCACCTCTCATTGGGTCTGAGTACAGAATCATATTTGTAGTAGAAGTTGGGGATGTTGCCAGAGAAGAGGAAGCGTTGTTTTAATGTAGGGTGACATTAATTATGGGACTTGGACAAGTAATTTTTGAGAGCATAGTCTTTAAAGCCGTTCTCTTGGATATGCTGTTTCATTTCCTCCACCTCCTCTCTCCTCTGCACTTGAACAAATCACTAGTGTGGAGAGGGGGAAATGGACACCTCTTGACCCCAGTCCGAAGGAGAAGCCCGATGTTCAGCCTTTCCAGAACCTTGTTAGAAATCCCAAATGCTGGAGCTATGAAAGACAACTAAGTATATGGAGTGGCTGGAGAGGGGTGAGAGGGATTGCTGTGGAGCATGGGCCACCCCCTCCTCAAATGCCCCCTTTGGTCCCCACCCCTCTCCTTGTTTTCACACCCAAGTCAGTTCCAAGCCTTCATTGTCTTCTTCCCCCTCCTCTCTTCCTGCCCTTCTTTTTAACAGCAGGAACGAATTTCATATACACCTCCCGAGAGCCCAGTGCCGAGTTACGCTTCCTCGACTCCGCTTCATGTTCCAGTGCCCCGAGCGCTCAGGATGGAGGACGACTCGATCCGCCTGCCCGCGCACCTGCGTGAGTGTCTGTCGGCGCGTGCGCGGGGGTGGGAGGACGGATTCCCAGTGCCACCGCCAGAAGGATGGACTGACTGACAGGGGAAGGACTGACTGCGTGACTGTGTGTGTTGCGGGGCAGGGGTGGGGCGTGGGGCTTGGGACTGGAGAGGGGCAAGCTCTGAGACTGTCACTCGGGGTCCACTTTGCGAAGCTGCTTTGCAGCCCATCGAGAAGCTTGAAACTCCTGTCCCCTGTTGCCGCATTACCCTCAACATCTGGAAATGTGTACTGTATGGTAGAATCCACTAGATCTCCTAAGAGGCAAAGGGAACTTTTGGGGGGAAGTTTTTCCGTCTCCCTAGGTTCACACTTAACTCCTCTTTTTAGTATTTTCATGGGCCGGAAATTTGGGGCAGTTCCTGAGTCAGACTCCCTCCCTGCTTTGCTTTTAGGCTGTGTTTTTCCTTTCTTTATAGAGCCTGCCCCTCTCCTCCATGCATGCGGGCTGCTTTTCTTTCCTTCATTTTCCTGCCTGGATATGGCCTTCCTGTTCTGTCCTTTCTTCTCCTCCCCTCTCCTGTTCTCTTGTGCCAGCCTTGGCCCTGTGGCTCTGATCAGTTTGCGTCTCTTTCCCCCTTTCTCTTTCGGATCTCTTTCAGATCGCCTCCGTCCCTTGCCTCTCCCAGCTCCCTGTCCCAGTCCTCAACTGCAGCTTGGCAGAGCACCAGGGCCAACCCACTTGTGATCTCGGGGCCAGCCTCCAAAGCAGCCGACACCTGTCATTTCCTTTTTGTCTTTCTTTCCTGTGCTGCCACCCAGCCTAGATGGTACAGCGTGATGGGGCAGCTGGGGAGAATGAGTCACCTGATTCCCACCCGGATCTCAGTGGCCAAGAAAATGTCAGGTTTTCTGACTTGAATGTTGTCCCGAGGGCACAGGTCCAGGTTGTAGAAGACACAGGGGGTCACCTTGGCCCTTCCCTGGCTGATTCCTCATACTTGAGCAGTGACATGGTTGTGCTTGCTCTGTCTTTCTGGCATGGGGATGCTCCCCAGGATATTTGCTGCGTCTTCTTCCATCCCTCCTCAGAAGCCAGAAGGTAGCTTGCTGAAAGTAGAGAATAAAAAGAGACAGGATGTAGGCTCCTCTTCGTTCGCCGTGTGAGAATTCAGGGAATCAGGTGACTGAGTTGCTGGGAAGTCCTAGGGGAATATTGCTGGCTTATCCCTTCTCCTCCAGTGAGGAGGGTAGCTGGACTTACCCAGAGGAGCTGAGTGCGACGAGAACCCTTCCTTCAGCTTCAGCTTCAGCTTCAGTCAGTATTTACAAAGCTACTACAAATGACAGTCCACACATTCCACCTTGGGCAAGGAGGTAAAGGGCACACTCACTTGTGCAAGGAGGTAAAGGGCAGAGCACCACTCTCCCACCTTCTCCACAATGAACTTTTGAAGGTGAGATTGGGACTATAGCCGTGCCGTGCCAGGATCATGATGGCGGGCACTTTTGTCCTTGGTAAATGGGAGCATTGGGGAGCCAGAGGAGTAGACGGGACTGGAAAAGAAACCTGACCAGTACATTCACTCTAGGAATAATCTCTTCCAAATCGAACACGCTCATGCCGTGCAGGCAGAACACCCCTGCCATCTAGTCTCCTTCATTTATTTACTCCACGAATAGTTATTGATCGTCTGTGCTGCATTGGACACTCTTGTGGGTGCTGGGAATACCGAAGCGAACAAAGCAGACCAAACTCCTTGTCCTTACAGAGTTTAAAGTCAAGTAAAGGGGAAAAAAATGTGTGAACACTTGTTCTAAGCAGAGATTTCTCTCATAGCTTTTTAATCCCTTTGTTTTGAGACAGCCCCCCACCCCCAAGGAGGCCCTGACTCTTGATTTGCCTCTGGATGCCTTTATTTTTGGAAGCCCTTTTACCACAGGACTGCCTCCCCATAGGTAGTCACTGTGGCAGAAGAAACGGAGAAACACACCAGACTAACTAGTCTGAAGATCTTCACTCCTCGTTAGTTCTACTCTTAAACTAGCTGGCTGACCGTGAGTCAGTCGTCGTACTACCCAGTTTCCCTACCCTACAGTGTTGTGCTGCTACAAGAGAACATTTAACGGCCCTCTTCACCTTGAACTGTCATGAGCTCACTTAGGGAGTCCTTCTCCGTACTTGTAACTGTCTCCCATGCCAGCACTGTTTCTGAAGTAGACGGTTTCCTCTCGGGCCTCAGCTGGGCTGCCTACCCCTGCTTTGCAGGCCTTGGTCCAGGCACTGTGTGGAGTCCTTTATGTAAATTATTTTTCTTCATTCTCCCAGCAATACGTGTAAGGTAGATATTCTTTTAATATTTGGGCCACATATAAGGAATTTAGGGCTTTGAGAATTTAAGGAACCTACCAGGGTCACATAGTTAATAAAGGGTACAGTTGGGATTCAAACTCCATTCTGACTCCAGAGCCTACACTCTTGTCTATTATGCCACTCTGTAAGTGTGTTTTATAAATACTTTTTGGATAGATGGATGAATTCAGAGTTGACACTTTGCTGGTATTCACTGATGTGGCTGTAGTGGCGGAAATGGTTTATGGCTGGAATCTTCTAACTGGTCAGTGGGTTGTGGAATAGTTTGCTTATGTCCCTCAGATGGTTGGATGGATGGATGGATGGATAGATGGGTTCCCACATATATAATGATCAAATACAGGACTGCAGCAAATCCCTGCCGCCCTTAGAATATAATCAGGTGTTAGAGTATGGATTCAGGTCAGGGTGATGCCTTCTCTCTCTGGCAGCCTGACTCTGAGCCCCATTGGTCCCGACATCTGGACTGAATCCTCTGAAAATGGAGGCTCCCAGGCTCTTGCTGTCTGTCCTCAGCTGGGGCTTTCCACATGCGGCCAAGCTGCCCTCCTCCTCCTCAGATTCCAGGATTCAGCTGCCCATCGAGCTGTTTGAGAAACGTCTCACGCAGCCCCCCAGGATGGTTGAGGCTGCACCATATACTTGGAAGATGCGTCCCAGCTGGGTTTCCAAACCAAAAAGAAAATAAATATTCTAACAAGGGAATTGGGTTATTGCTGTTTTAATCTGGGATTCCAGACAATTCCCAATGGAATGCTCATGGAAAGTACGGGGAAGAATCTGAAAGCCAAGACAGCAGCAGGACATTTATGGTATTGCTAGGTCGAAAGCATTTTTAGCTGCTTGTTTTAAAGAGATACTCTCCAGACTGGTGTGCCTCAAAGTCGCTTCTTTCCAAACCATTTGTCCTTCTTGATCTCCAGATAAACCTTCTCCCTTAACTCTTTTTCTCTTTTTGTTCTTAAGTCAAAATATAATCCTTTCCTGGTTGGAGGGAAGGCAGGGCCTGTAATAGTGAAGATTCTCATACTGAGGGTTTCTCACCTTTTTATTCTGAAGACAGAGTGTGACAAATTAGCAAGCTATCAAGAAGTAGAAACTAATGCCTCTCCTTCTCTGTGCCTGTGATAAAAACAAAGTGGTAAATGGAGCAAAGTGTTAAGTGGTGATTACAGAGGACTTACTAGGACCGGGTGGGGTAGTCTAGGCCTGGGAAAGGAGGAGAGCCAAGGGGAGAAGGGCCAGCCCCACGCCATTCTGGCCTGGCCTCCTCGCTGCCCACACGTACAAGCTGGGCCCCGTCAGTGGTCCTGCAGCGGGTTTCTGGAACCTGCCTGTTTCACTAGGAGAGCAGACACCATATGCTTATGGAGAAGATAGAAAGGGCTTCTTCTTTATATCCTTTTCTCCTTCTGCAAAGGGTACTGACTTCTTTTTAAGCTTGAGGGTAGAAGAACTAAAGTATAACAATTACAGCAGGTAGGTGGGAGACACAAAGTTCTAGTCCTTAATGGGAACAAAGCCTCTCACTGTACTTTGAAAACACTTAAAGGACTAAAGACCCCTGATCGTGCCAAGAGGAGCTCCCTCTTGATTCTCCAGCCAGTGAAGGCTTTTGCCTCATTCTCACGAGGGTCCTCATGATGTGACGGGGAGATCCATCCATCCTACTTCCTTCCTTCCATCCTTCCTTTTTAAAGATTTTTCATTTATTTATTCAAGAGAGAGAAGAGCATGAGCAGAGAGAGAGGCAGAGGGAGAAGCAGACTCCTAGCTGAGCAGGGAGCCTGACACAGGACTCAATCCTAGGACCCTGAGATCCTGATCTGAGCTGAAGGCGGTCGCTTAACCGACGGAGCCACCTGGGTGCCCCTGGCCAGGAGACTTTCCTAATTTGTCTGCCCAAAGACCACCTTCTCGTAAATTCCTGGGGGAGGTGTATGTGGTGAGAGGGCCGCTGTGGGTGCCTCACGAGGTGGTATCAACCCTGTGAAACACTCAGCCTCTGACAGCGATGCTCAGGGCTGCCCATCTGATCATAGAAAGTGTGCTTCAGACTTATTTACGCAGAATTTAAATCACTAAGTGTCTTTTCTTTATTTTAAATTCCTTCTCACATAATCACTTCGGATGCAGCCGATAGAGTCACCTCTAATCACAGGTTGATGGTGTCGCTTTGCCCAGAGACTCGGCATTCTGCGGTGCCGGTTTGGCCTTATAACTGCCCGTGAATTGATATTTAAAAATCATATCCTAGGACTCATTCTTCATATTTAATAGGGTTACAGTTTATGATGTTGCAGGTTAATAAATAGCCATAATAGCCGCTCAGTTTTCTAGAATCAGAACACCAGAAATAGTCCCTTGGCTCTACTTCCTTTCCTTGTGAATCCTTCAAAATTCTTACATTACTACTCCTACTTGTGTGTGTTTAATAACTTAATTTAATGCCTTCCTTTGGAAACGTTACCTCGCGGCTCACCCACTTGGTGATTTTGCCTTCTCAGCAGAGTAACTGAGTTGAAGACAGTCACGTGGCAAGCCAGGCTATATTAGAACTAGGGTAGTGAAAAGAGATGCAGTGCCTCACCCTCCTAATTAGCTAGAGCAACCCACCATTTTATATACTTGCAAGTTAATTTTGTTCCCTAAGAAGAGGCAAAAATGGGAGTTAAACATAATCGTATTTCGTATTTTATATTGTTAACAAGCTTCAGCATGTGCTCCTATATATCTCATTTAGTCATGCAACAGTCCTTGAAGCTGGTGTTACGAAGTCTGTTTTATTGATGAGTTGACTATGGTTCCGATAGGCCCCCCGAATTGTCCAGGTTGACCCAAGCCTGTGCAGAGCCAAATGCGGTATCTACTTTGGAAGTCACCACTGACACTTCTTGGGAGAACACATAATGACAGAGTCTTGTGGCCTTGGAAGTAGCAGCCGCCCTGACTTTGGAGTTGGCCCAGCCATGGGTGCAGAGACTGGGAGTGCTTTGGCTCTGGTCGTGCACCTGGCCATTCATTTGAGCCGAACCTCAATAGGTCAGGTTCCACAAGGAACCAGAGGTGGTCACTATGAATAAGTCATTCTGGTCTTGCCCACGCGCCTCTACTCTTCCTCTCTCTTCGCTCTCATGAGCTCAGGTTGATGTTTAGTTTCTGTCTGCAACCAGAGGGATAGAGCCGGCCATGAAAGCCTCAGAGGACCAGCTCCAGGAGTGGGGCTCAGCCATGTCCCCACATCCCCTGGCATTTCACCAGAAATGACCTGGGAACAGGTCCTCCTGCTTTTTTTTTTTGCCTTTCCAAATGAAAAGGCCTTGTAGTAGGAAGGACTGGGGTTCATACAGACCTACCTGAGTGGGTTTGCATTCCAGGGCTTCCTCTTTCATTTACAAAGATGATTTAACTTCTCTAAAACTCTCATGGTCTAATACACTTACTTGTAAGGGTTTGCAATAAGGATCAGGGTAGCACCTGACACAGTGCCTAGCAAACAGTGGCCAGCAACTCACTAGAGCTCTTTCAGTTTCCCAAGCTGATAAATAGCCTGGGTAGGGGGTGGCTTCCTCATTTTCAAGGGCCAAGAGAAGCATGTATGTCCTTGTTTGTTTCACTAAAGAAAGGGCTAGACTTTTGTCTACATGGCATTGAACTGATTTCCCTAAGTCACCCTGGAAATGAGTTGTTAGGTATATCCTCTAACAACACCATGATTTCTGGGAGCTCGGTTCTTCTCTCAGGCACTTTCCTACCCGCTGCTCTTTGTACCTCTCTCTGGCATGGTTTTCTTCATTGGTCTGGCCGGAGTCTGTAAGTCTCCTTCCTGAGCCTTCCCTACTCTTTTCAAACCTAGCAAGTCCTCCCCTGTCCTCTGTTGTTATCAGTATTCCAAAAATGGCCTCCCCTTGCACAGCTGCCTGTGACGTGTCATGACGTCACCAGCAGAGTTGAGGCAAGGACATGGGGAAGATTTAATTCTCAGTCAGCATCTGACAGAGTGGTAAGGACTTCTAACAAAGATGGCCAGCCACGCGTGTTTTAGATCTTGTTTCCCTTAAGCCTTCCTTTGGGTGCCTCCACTTTTCCACACTCAAATGCCTGAAGGCTTTCTACTTTTCCAGCAGCACAGAGCCCTGCTTAGCTGCTTCAAACAGCTTGAGGAGAAAAAACAGCCCGCCAGAGAACAGCCAGGATGCTTTGGAAGGGAAATTTCCTTTTTGGGCTTGCAGTCTGAAAGAATTTCCGATGCAGGCAGACGTTAATTCCTAGCTCCATGCTTCCTGATAAGGAAGCAGCTTCAATAAATGCAGCTATTTATAGAGGCCCCCCCTTTTTTAAATATATAACCAGAGGTCTATTGACCTTTTCTTTCACTTTGCATTTCATGCCGTGCGCTCTGTGTACATTTAAGGCAGTTCCTCCGGCAGAAGCTCTGACAAAGCGCCTTGATCCTGGGGGGGTGGGGAAGGGAGGGCTCTCCATGTCCTTGGAATTCGGAAGTTGATGTTGGGAAGCTTTTGGCAGTTGGTGTCCCTCCCTGGTGCCGTGGGTTATTGAGGTGACCCCAGAGACATCCCACGCTATTCTAGACCAATATGGAGAGATGATGACGGACTAAGACAGTCAGCCATCTAGAAGTAAGAGCCCATGAGAACCAGTCAGCCCTCTGAGTGGACACTTGAACAACAGGAAATAAATGATACTCCCATTTCTTCTGTCTCCTCTCAACTGTCTCCCCTCAGACTTCCCAACCATTAGGAGCTCCGTGGTCTTTCTCTTGGCATGTTTAGGGCCCCTGTCCATAAGTTCCATGGCCAACTTGATATATGGCTACACAATCCTTACAGACAGACATGAGGAAGATTCATTGTGATGTTGGCTTGAAATGGCTTTCCTAGGTTACTACTCTTGTCCTCTTCATTATCACAAAACGTTTTTTGGGCTGAGTCTATACAAATAGGATAAAATTTCCATTCTCAGGTAACAGGTATTTTCTCCCATTTTGCTTCATGCCCAAGTTAAATCTTATCTGCAGCCCAGGCTCTTGGAATTTCTGACAGGATTGACTTTGACCACCTCATCTTCATGTTTTTCTGGAGGCGAAAGTTGCCACAGACATGTGGGTGTTACTGAGTTCACTGTTGCCATACGGGGATCCTGTGTCAGTTGCCTGAACCGTCCACATGTGTTCTGGGGCTTCTGCCTTCTGATCCCTTCTGAAGCAAGGTAGAGCAGTGTTTGAGAGATGGAAACTGTCCCTGGCTCTGGCCACGTGCTGTCTGTAAATTCCCAAGAATAATTAGTTACCCTGCCCTGATAGTTCCTGCTTCCATCTCGGGTAGGTGGATTAAACTCCATTACTTTGAAATTAGACTCTATTTCTGTTTCCTCTAGATCATGGATAGAAATAGCCTCAAATGGAGCTCCAGGATTTCAGTAATAGAAATGCAGATTGCAGACCTAGGTCCTAGATAAAGAGCTGGAGATGTGTGGTGGCTGCAGATGAGATGCCTAGAAGCAAAAGACTAACCCAGGTGGGGCTATGCAGGATATGCTTGATTTCAGCAATTCGATGGGGCTGGATTCTCTGCTCTGGGGTAGGAGCATGAGCTGACGTGGTTCACTGAGAAGGGTGAAGGTTTCTAACAATCAGTAAGGAAAAAAAAAAAAAAAAGGCACCCAGGTGAGTCTTGAAGGTCGTGGGATAGTAATATCTTAAGAAAAATTACAGGAGTAGCAGGCAATCTATGTAGTAGCTCCCCCTTAGAAGTCACAATATTAAGATTTAATCACCCATTTGTTTTCCAGGCTTATCTTTGCCAGTGAGTTTCTCTTTTTGTGGTCATACCCCATTTGCCAGTTTGCTTCTCCTTAGGAGCCGTTCTGAGGCCAACTGTGGATAAGATGCCACTCTAAAAGAATTTCTGGGGCAGTAATGTATGGGAAAAGGAATCACTGTCACTGCTGTTCAGTGAGCACTTTCTAGGCGCCAGGACCATTCCGTATGTTACTCTGAATGATCTCTAATGGTGCAAGGTAGATTATGTCTGTATCTGTAGCTGAGGCTCAGGGTGGTAAATCACTTGCTGAAGGTCACACAGAGAGAAGGTGAAGGGGCCATGACTTAAATCCAGATCGAAGCCCAAAGCTTAGGCTTTTGGTCACTTCACTTGGTTGCTTCTTCATTAGGAGCTGATAGAAGTTATGGTTAGAACCTGTTGGTTAGGGCACCTGGGTGGCTCAGTTGGTTAAGCAACTACCTTTGGCTCACTCAGGTCATGATCTCAGAGTCACTGGATCAAGTCCCACATTGGACTCCCAGCTCCATGGGGAGTCTGCTTCTCCCTCTGACCTTCTCCTCTCTCAAGCTCTCTCTCACTGTCTCTCTCTCAAATAAATAAATAAAATCTTTAAATAAATCTTTTTAAAAATAAATAAATCTTTAGATAAATCTTTTAAAAATCTTTAAATAAAACCTTTAAATGAATAAATAAAATATTTTAAAAAAGCTGTTGGTTAGGAGAAAATCCAAGCTAACAGCTTGTTTTTTTTTTTTTTTAATTCAAAGGAAATTTTTATAAATTACAGACAAGGAGGGCCAAAGGGATAGAATAAGGGACATAAACTAAATTATGTTGTGAAGTAGTGGAAGAAAAATTTTCAGATTCAATCCTCTATGCAGACGGTTATTTGTAATCTATTTTCAGGTACCCCTATAAGTTCTGGAATGTTAGACAAAAAACTAAGTGAAAAAGAGATGATCTACCTCCCAGATGATTAAAACAGCAGGAAAGGTGATGTGCTCAGAGATTATAATAATGAGTTCATGAAATAAAGTTTTTCACTTCCTAATACTTTCTGTTAGTCTGACATGCTTCAGAAAAATTGTATTATATCTCAGTGCCTCAGTTTACCAACATGGCGTATGTTCCAGGAAAGTCTACCACAGGGTACTAGAGTAGGGAGTGCACTTGTCCGGGGTTGGTCCTCTGAGCATTGGCCCACCGTGCTCCCTGCAGGGGGCAGGGGTCATCCCAAACAATCTGTTCTTTCTCCCAGGATTGTAGTTTCTTTGTACATAAAGCAGAGTAGCCTGAGTATATGATTCCCCTGGTCCTTCACAGCTCAAACATTTTATTTGTTCTCTGATTACAGAAGAGAAATACAAGGGAGATTAGCAGTGGAGCATTATTTATAGACGCTAAGTATCGTGATCATTCACTTGACTTTGAGAACTCATCATCAAATTTTAGTTCAATGGTGATATTTCAGTGACACAGGAAACTGTTCCCTGCTTTAGCTGTGATTGCCTTGTGAAGATGCCCTCTTGCAAGGAAATAAGGAAATTCTCAACACCTGGTACTATGGGACACTTACCCCCCATTGCCCATGGTCGAGATCAGGTATGGAGGCAATTCCCCAGCAGATTTTCTGAAGGCTGTTGTGGCCACTCGCCCCTTACATGGGGGTCCCAGGAACCTTCTCTCTGATCTCAGGCCTGCTCCCTATTTCTCATAGCCCTGAGAACTGTGAGCTGGCTCTTTGCCCAGTGTATTATGCACAGGTGTGGCTTCTGGTAACTACTTACTTGACCCCAACTGCACAGTTTGTGGGAATCCCCTCTGCAACTTGAGGCACGTTTGCCTTTCCTGTAACCTGTAAAAATGGCAATCTGCATTTTGCGCCCTCTGTAGATGCCCACTGGGTTTCGGCTTGACAAAGCCGGCTGATCTGCATGGATAGGGCCACGCTGTCCTCCTTCAGCCAGCCTCCTAGCACATGCACAATTAATACTGCATTAATTAATTATGGGGGGAAAAAAGCACAGTTGGCCAGGGAATGAAGGCTTTCAGCTTCTAAAGTGAAGGCTTTGATGCTGAGCTTTAAAGTACATTTCCAACCGCCCCAGCCAGCAAAGAGAATCAGTGACACTTACACCATCCCATGGGCATGAAGACTCACACCCAAGAAACTGTTTCTAAATAGGGGCCCTGAACTCCTTACTCAGAGCATCTACTTAACTGCCCCAGGCTCTGAAGAAGGGGTATAGGATCTAGGAGAAAAGAATTGCCCAAGGCATCAGTAATTCCTGAGCAAAGCTGATGAGTGGTTTTATTTTGCCTCCTTAAGGAGCTCTCAGGTCACCAACATTAGGAACTCATTGTCAAGAAATAAATACGAGCAGATGACGTGGTGCCAGCCCTCTTGAGGAAATAAAATGACTCTTTCTTCTTCCTCCTCCTATGCCTTAGTTGAGGAAGTCGCCCAAAGGCGGTGCGAGTTCACAGACCTGTTTTTCTGATGGGGCGGAAGGTTCCTCTGTCTTGGGCAGATTTTCCTACTACAAGTGAACAAAGTGGGGGAGAAGAAAAAAAAGGTTTCTTTTCTTTCTCATTCTGATTTCTTCCACACCAGCGTTCTCATATTTCTGACTCCCACACTTACCCTTTTCACTTCTTGTGCGAGCTGGTGGTGAAGCCCTCTCACGAAATCCCCACCCTAGAACGATAGTTCTCGTTCCTCTATTTACAGCTCTGTGTCAGGCGTTTTGCGCGGCACTCTGGCTGCCTTTGAAATTTGGCCATGAATCAAATATTCACCCAGATATTTGGGATTTTATTTAAAGGTCTTTTAGAAACACAAAAGCAGAAATTCCCTAAGAGAGATTCCTCACTCAAGAGCCATGGGTTATAAATGTCCTTTTAAACTACACTTTAGTTCTCTGATCATGCTGAGAGGAACTTCAGAGGCCCACAGAAATCTAAACAGATGTAAAATTTGTTTGGACCTTGTAAAAGGGAAAATTTTTTTCTTTCGATTCTTAGGCAAAGAGAAATTTTACTTCAGAGGAATTCAAGTGAGCATGTATGTATATGTATATTTGGTTCATATTGTTTCGTAACTATTATTCCAGAGATCTGCCTCACAGAGCTTCTGGGGTGATTCCTATTACTCAAAATAATCCAGGAAAAGAACGTGAAGAAATATGACTGGGTTTCATAGCACTGACGTTGTATATCTAGCTGTGTAGCAGTCTCCTCCTGTCTCCTACTTTTTCGCTTGCTAAAGGAGTATTGTGAGTCAGACAGTGGCTGGCCTTCTAAACTCTTAATGGTCCCAATGATGTTACTGTGGCTCTAAGACAGAGGGTTTATAGTTGTGAACTGGGCCAGTGTTATGCTTTGACAGAGGATATGGGGTCACCCAGGCACAGTGATTTAAGAGGGCAATGAGCTACCATGATGTCTGAAGTTCCACTGTTAAGATACATTCCTTTTGGATTAGGCATTATTTCCACCAAGCTCTACTTTTTTGTTTAAGTTGGTAGGAGAACAGTTAGTACCTTGGAGAGTGATAATTAACTCCTTAAGTCCCTGATATCTTAACGAAAATTAGTTTATCAGGTCTCTTGAGTCTTTTGAAATAGAAGAACCACAGCCGGCATGGAGGTCAAGGGAGGGTATAGAGTTAGGAAAAACTCCATAATTTTGCTTGGGGCTGGCCTTCTCCATGGAGAAGACTGATGTAAAATTGGGTGGAAAATCCAGGCCCCTGGATTTAGACAAAACATAGTGAACCTGGATTTCTGAGACCAAGATGAGTAATCTGATATTTACCATGTCTGGCTGTTGGTCTCAAGACATTGCCGGTGTCAGTATTGACCGAACCAAGTTGGACCTCCTTTGGCACATGGTCACCTTGAGAACATGCAAGTTGTCTTCATTGCCTTGAGAGGATGAGAGAATTTCTAATCTGAATCCTGAAGACTTTCAGCCATTCTTAACCAAAATGTCTTTGCCTCTGAAGTGACTGAGTGTTTGATTGTAACACCAACACCATGCTCCTATTATAAAGGGCCTGTTAATCCAAGTCTCAAGTTGAATTGGTTAGGAAAATCTTGACTTGCCGAGAGTTTAAAGGAGCTAGCCAGAGGTGCGTGGCTTGTTTAAGGACTGGGCGTGTGGAATTTGGGAGGAAGATCCTTTATAGCTCTGTGTATGGAGTGATAACTGCCATTTATTGAGTGCTTATGGATGGCACTTCTCACATGTATTTTATCATTTAATCCTCACGACAGCCCCAGAGGTGAGTTTTGTTATCCCCACTTCACTGATGAAAAGTCAGGTTGAAGGAGGTTAAGGAACTTGGCCTGAGTCACAGAGCTGGTAGTTGGCAGAGCAGGTTCCTCAGACTCTGCTCCACACTCTCCCTCCCAAATATAGGCCTATTCCCTAGATCATTCTCTTTAAGAACATGAAAAATAACATTGGGTCCCCCTATGAGATTCAACTGTGGTTAAAACCTCATGAATTTTAGAAAAATAGAATAACTCACTAACATAAAATTAAAAATCCACTCCACGGAAAATATCTACCACAACCCCAGTACCTCAGAGTTAGTATATTCAGATTTCAGTGAACTATATGATTCTCACTAGTCCCTTAAATATCGCTCTATTTCCTGGTAAACAATATCTCTTACAGAGTCCTGGCACAGGAATAGCGTAATAAGATCAGATTCTGTCTCTCTGCCATTCTAGTGCAGTCGAATCCGCAGGACCCGGGGCTGTCTCAGTCCCTCATCTGTCTGTGTCTCTCTTTGTCCCTGCTCTTCGGGTTCAAAGTTCAATGCCACTCCCTCTTTTTGTCCTTTAGGTCTCTGTGTTGTTTCCTTTACACACACACACACAGTTTTTTTTTTTTTTCTTTTAATCAAGTGATTTGAAATGGAAAATTAAAAACTTAACTAAGCGTCTGGCAGTTTCCTGCTAATATGCCTTTCTGCTAAGAAGCTTCAGAAAATACTATATATTATTATTCACTTCACAGCTGCTCCGGGCACTCACCCACTTAGTCATTCACAATATGTCTGAGAGATTAGTTTTACAAGGCTGTGGTTTGAGATATTTTTCCCGTCCGTGTTTTCCTTAAAATACTCACTGGGGGAAGTTTGGGCAGAAAAAAAAAAATCTACCACCCTTGATAAAAGAGAATTGGGTAACATACGTGCTTTAGAAGCTCTAAGAGACTCTTTTATTTTCTTGCACCCTCTTCCTTTGAAATACTGCAGTCTTTTCGGTGACAGGTCTCAAGTCAGTGTGTGGGACCATGAGAAAACAAGAGTAAGTGTTTTGCTCCAGTTTGCTCCAGGTTGTAAACCTCCTGTTTTGGTGTGAGAGAATCATTATTCTGATTTCAGGCAAAGGTAGTAAATTATGCCATGATAATACTGCTTCATCTCAAAGGCCAGATCTGATTTTTTTTTTTTTTTAACTATTTAAACCCTGGAAGACAGGGATTTTTGCCCATTTTGTATACTGTTTTCTCCCAGGCACCTAGAGCAGTACCTAGCACATAGTAGGCCCACAAGGGAAAATAAGCTGTGCCTTCATTTAGTAAGTACGGCTATGGAAATGCAGTTCAGGGGGCCCTCCTTGTGTAAGTGTTCATGATAGCAAATGCGATTTATGAAAAAACTGGGAAGATGTGGGAAACATAAAAATAAAATGTTTAGAGTGAGACCGGAATCCCTTGCTCCGATATCGCCCCACCCCTGCACACAAACCAAGTTGTCCCGATTTTCCAAATCTGTTAAAACTAAGAACATTTTAACTGAAGAAAAAAAAAAAGAGAGAGAGAGAGAGAGGTGCTTTTGTGTTGCAGCACCCGTGGATGCCTGTGGGGGCCTGTTTGTGAGCGTGTTTATGTGTGCTTGGTCGGGGTGGGGAGTGGTCTACAGATCGGCCCATTTCTCAGTGAAGAGAAGGCACTGAAGCTCTCTTGGAGAGTTAGAGCGTCTCACTGTTACACAGGATGGGGGGCCAGAGGGCACGGGAGAATGAAGAAGAGGGAGGAAGGGGTGGGCCAGGGCCAGTTTCAGTGGGGTCCCCACCCCCCGGGGTGAGAGCCGAACTGTTTATCCCGACATCCCTGCAGCAGCAGAAAGCCAGGGGTGTTTTCAGGACTCGGCTGCCAAAGTTTCTTGAAACAGCTCTGCTCAAAGGCATATGCTGGGCTCACTTCTGAGGGAAATTTCCTTTTTGGGGAAGTTGAAGCAAAGGAATTTCCTGTGTGGGCAGACAGAGCTTCCTGACTTGAAGGCTTCTTGGAAGGGAAACAGTTTCATAATGAAATGACAAATTAAAGACATACCAGCCGGGTTCACTTCAAAACAGCTAGTGAGAGTACAGGCAAAGCCCTATTATACTCCCTCACAGAACAAAAATAAATCCCATCCTGACAGGTTTCTGTATGCTGGATTATATCCGTCCCCCCGCACCTTCCTTCACAGCCTTCTTCCTCTCCCTTCCTCCCACCCCCGCCATTAGCTGCCACCATCTCTATCTTTAACCGCTCCCGGGAGCAGCCGGCAAGGAGGTTTGGAACATGTCTTGCTGCCTTGCTTTGTGGCTTCGCCCATCCCTGACCTACATGGAGGCCTTACAGGTTATGTCACAGCCCCATGCTGCTAGACTCACAGAAATGACCTCTTTCTTTCCCCCACCAACACAAACAGTGATTGAAGATGTCTTTAGCAATGGGGTAAAAAAAAAAAAAAAAAAAAATGCAGGCATTTCCTTGGGCTGGCCTTTCAAATCTTGTACGTGGTACATGCAAGTGCTGTTCTGGTCTGGGGAGCTGGGTCTGAAGTCTTTGCTTTGTGGGAGGAAATGGAGGTCCGCACTGACGCAGAGGATGTCCTTATACCTGAACGCATCGTCTTCTGTGGTTCAGTCAGCCTGCATCTTTTACACTGACATGAAGATGCCTTGTGAAGTAACTTTCTTTTTTCAGTGGAACAGACTAGGAGAAACAATGATGGCTGTATCATTTGTGGATCAGAATTAACTAGTCTTAGCCTAAGGAAGGGAAATGGCACAGTTTTAGAACCAGATGTCCGAGTTCAAGTGCCAGCTCTAGCAGTAGACGATGAGCAGTGTGCCCTTGGACAAGTCACTTAACTTCTGGCCTCAGTTTCCTTATCTCTGAAATGGGTACAGCAAAACCCTTTACATACCTTTGTGAGGAAATTATATTATAATTTCAAAAACACTCTGTAAACTCCTCCAAAGGCTTTGCCAAATGGCACTCCTTATTTAGGCATGATTGAGATCTTTGGGGATTGAAATAAAATATTTAGGTTGAAAGAGCAAAATTGGAGACTTTGTCAGTCAATTTGGCAAGTATTTATTACAGATTTTCTGTGAGTACACATGCTTGGACTCTATGGGGAGAGATATCCAAAGGATGAAGTTTTTGGCCACAGAAAGAATCTTGAACTTGGGGCCAGGAGGCTAGGGTTCAGTCCTGCTGTCACTCAGTAGCTCTGTGGCTTGGAGGGAACCATTTAAACATGATGAGCCTCAGTTTCTTATTTGTAAAATTGGGGGAAATTGGACTCTATGACTTTAATAAGTTGTGTCCAATTCTGACATTGTAGAAGCAATTTTAAGCGGTCCTGGCCCCTGGCGGTTGTGTATAGGATTTATTCTAAAGAGCAAGGAAGGACATGTCACTGTATTAACAGCCTGACTGGTGAAGAAACTTGCATCAAAAATCTAGGTATTTTTTATTAGCATACCTGATAAAAACAGGAAAAAAATGAGTACACAGTATGTCTGCTGCAACAGTTTGGTTTTGGGTGTAGCAGAGTGAATGCTGACTTAAAAATAACTAGGATCCTGGGTTGAATATGGCGGTTTCCTCAGGAGAACTTGTCTCAGGATTTTGATTTACCTTCTCTCAGCTGCTCCAGGGGGTGCTCAGCAGGTTTCCAAATGGTTGTTCCTTGAAGCCATTCCCATCGTGGGTATGCTTGTCCAAAAAGCTTCTAGGAGAGAGGCTGCAATGTTGGCTGGTCACCGGTCAGGTTTTAGTATGTGCTGGTCTGTAATTTAAAGACTTATTCTTCGGGGCGCCTGGGTGGCTCAGTGGGTTGAGCCGCTGCCTTTGGCTCGGGTCGTGATCTCGGGGTCCTGGGATCGAGTCCCGCATCGGGCTCTCTGCTCTGCGGGGAGCCTGCTTCCCTCTCTCTCTCTCTGCCTGCCTCTCCGTCTACTTGTGATTTCTCTCTGTCAAATAAATAAATAAAATCTTTAAAAAAAAAAAAGACTTATTCTTTTTCCAGTTTCCATTGGTATGAGGGAAGGACTCTTAGTGACTTTGCCTTGAAGCATGTTTTCTCAGCATTTTGATTTGAGAAAATGGAGGTATTAGAAAAATTCGATAATGTGTATAAAATCACAGTTGCAAAATGGTGACAGGACAAGCATTGTGTAAACAGCTGTTATTTATTGGGTGTGTGCCGTGGGTTACTAGTGTTCTCATAAATTGTCTCATTAACTTTATTTTCCCAACGAGTCTGAGAGGTAGGTGATACTATCTTCACTTTACAGATACAGAAACTGGGGCTTTGAAATGTTAAAGTAATTTGCTCAAGACCACAGAACTGGTTGGTGGTTAAGCCAGAATTTGAACCCAAGTTGATCTGCTCCAGAACCTGTCCTCCCGTCTTGGCAGCCTAGCTGTGTTGTCAACCATTTTAAGTTGACCTCAGTGCTTAGAAGCAAAGTCCAACCTGACCCAGGCCCCAAAAAAGAAACAGCACTGACCTTGTAGTCCTGCAATGGCAGGTTCTTGTATTCATGGAAAACCCTGTGGACAATAATATACGTGGGCAATAAACTGAGCAAACATGACTGTGCCCTTCATCTCTGGAAGAGAGCCCATTCTGGTTCATCCAAGGGCCAAGTTGGCCTGGGACCTCATTGGCCAGCTCTGACCACACCTTATCAGTTAGGACAGGAATGACCATGCTGGTCACTTTTCAGATAGCTAAGGAAAATAACTGGTGCCAGGTTGCATTCTTTTCCTTGTGAAATTCCTTGGAAATATTGTGTGTGGCTGCCGGGGGTTGTTCTGAAGTCAATTCAAATCTTGTTCTACTCAACAAGCATCGATTGAAGACTGTCCTCAGTGCTGGCAATACAAGGACTCAATCTTAGAAAGCAGAAACTTGGATAATCATTCAACAAAACTCGTGTTTCTTGAGACTCCTGTGTCTAGTGGAATAATAATCACAAGAGATAAATATCTCAGAAATTTGTAAGAATATGTTTTAAATCTCCACAGAAGATATGGTGTTTTTTTCTTGATTTCTGTTTGATTTTATTAACTTTCCTCTGTACAAGTAAGCTTATAGTATGTGTCTTCTTGTTTTAGTCCAAAGTTTTCTAATTTGTCACTTACTCTGGTAAATATAAATAGCTCCAGAATTTCTCCTCCTCGTTCCCATTGTTAATCTCATTTTTCTTCCCTAAAGAATATAGATTTTTTTGGAAAGAGATCTATTTATTTATTAGAGAGAGAGCACACCAGTGGGGAAAGGGATGAGGGAGAAAATATTCATGCAGACTCCCACTGAGCATGGAGCCTGTCACAGGGCTTGATACCAACAGCCACAAGATGAAGACCTGAGCCAAAACCAAGAGTCAGACACTCAACCAACTGAGCCACCCAGGTGCCCCAGGAATATAGATTTTGAAAGTTATTTTTCAATAAAAGCCAAAATATTTTTAAAGTTCACTTATATTTAAAAGACAGGTGATACCCAAAAGGAAATCTGAGGGGGAAAACGGGATTTTGATAGCACTTAATAATAAAAGATTCAAAGTACTAAGTTATTCTTTGGCATATATAGCAAAAACACTACGTAGGTGGTGTTGGTGTTTCGAGCTCAGGGTAAGGGGAGAAATGGGGTCATCCCTCCTGTAGAGAAATGAAATCACTGATTTCAGTTTTTCATTGGCCTCCAGCAGCCAGTGGGGGGTCTTTTGAAAACGTTCTTTTTCTTTATTATTCAATATATTCCCCATTTAGACTTAAAGTGTGGGAAAAAAAAAAAAAAGAAAGTACTATTGAAACATTATGACCAAATCTATACTTTAACATGCTCCTTCACTCCTCTGGTGAGGAAGTAGGGGGTGATGTGGAAGAGACTGACTTACTATTGATTTTGTTTGGAAATGAGAGGTGGGAGGAGGGTTGGAAGAAGAGCAGGCCTGCGCTCTCTTATCATCCCCAGTCCCGCGAGTCCCTGACCATTTCTCTAACTTGGCGCTGTCAGGCTGCACTGTAAGGGGCGGGGGGAGTACGTGAGGAGAAAGATCATATTAGCAGAGGAGTTGTAGGAGCTGAAGAGGTGCCAAAGGGAGCAGGGTGACTGACGGGTAGATGAAATTCAATATCCTTTCCACTCACATTTTTCAAAAGAGAAATTGCTAATTAGTAATTTTGAGTTGGATCTTCTTTTTTAATATTCCTTGCTCCTTAGACTATATGTAAGCAAGCCGATGTGGGGAAATGGAACAAAGCCTACTGAGCCTTGAGAACCCTCAGACGCCCAGGCCTTGGATGTTGGGGGTTGACTGTGTCTTCCCATGTGCTGTACCATCAAGACCCCAGGGGACTGAGGCAGTGGCCCAGCTTCGATTCCGGGCATGCAGAGAAAGGAAGCTCCACCTTCTTTGTTCACCTCGTACTTTTTGGAAGCTGGAGTTGTCTCTGCCCATCTTATGAGAAACCGGAGGACTCTAAGGCTCTGTGTGATCCTGGCTCAGTCCAAAGCCTGAGGCTTCTGAACATAAACATGGTAGTTCCAGCCTTTGTCCCCTGACTTCTGGGAATTCCCAGTGGGGAAAGCCCTACCTAACCATCATCAACCTAATGGTAAACCAGAGTCCCTCCTCCTTCCACCTGCCCTGTCACAATCTTAAGATCTAGGGGAAATTAAAATAGACTTTCTTCTAGACAGATATAGAGGTTTCACTTACAAATGTAGCTTTGATGCTAAAGAAAGCTTTTTTGACTTCCATGAATAAGGAATAAGTCATGGCTACGTTGTATCTCCTGGATGGTCCAGTGGATTTGCATGAGACCCAAAGTGACACTGACATGCTTTAACTAATGCCCAATATCAAGTCGATTTGTCTCTCCCATTAAAGACTGATTATGGCAGCACTGCCATTGGCCAGACACATATAGGAGCTCCAGTGTCTGAAAATGTAGCCAGGCTTTATAGGGATTAACACCAAGTAATGCTTTAACATCTCACAGCTTACAGCAATGAGCTGGCTACTGTGTAAACAGTGCATTGCAGATGATCAATGAGTGTTAAATAGTAGCTCCAGTGGTGTCCCCCCTCCACACTTTACTTTCTGACCTTTGTCAAATAATATAGTAACTGAGTCCATAACTCAAACGTAGGAAGAAGTTGCTACATGCTAACTTGCTTGCTTTAAAATCTTCAGCTACCTCTTCCCTTACGTCCTTCCTTGTCAATGAGCATTTATTGACATTTTTAATGACATTTAAAAGTCAATTTCCAAACCCTTTAGAGCTAAATCCTAGTAGATGCAAACTTGAAGCTGGTGGGAGTCGGGGGTATAGAGCAATCCTTCTGGGAGTCAGAACGAGATACTTGTGTGTCTGGACTGGTGGCAGGTTTGTATGTTACCAGAGGGATATCCATGGTAACAGATCAACATGGTGCCCGGGACAGCCCTATGCGCCAGGCTCTAGGTTCCCATGAGAAAGTGGATGCTTACGGCAAATAGAGAGGAAGAAATCAAGGAATATGGATGTATGTTCCCCTTCCTGTTGGAGTTCTGTTCCTGAAGTTTCCACTGACACAACTGGTGACATGCCCCATTTAGCCACTTGACTTCTTCTGTAAATCAAGACTCTTCAGAGTACGCACGCTGTTCTCTTGAATTCCAGCTCAACTCATACAGCTTTCAACAGGCTTTTACGGCAGAGAACTGTAGGACAGTGGAGCAAGAGTGTGACTTAGGGTCAGGCAACCTGGCCTTCAGACCCAGCTCTTACACTGCCTTGGAAGTCCTTATTTTCCAGATTGTTTGATTCTCGCCAGTTCTGATAGTCAGTCATCCATTGATACAGAAAGCCCCGAGTATGACACACAGGCAGTAAAAATGGTAGCCAGTGGATAGAGTATAGTTTGCCAACCCCGTCACCATCCAAGGCGTGATAATGCTGTGATCGTGTGCATGCAGGCTTTCAAACACCTCAAAAGTAGGAGGTAGGAGTCATCTCTATTAAAGATTAATCTGTGAATGTAACAACCAAAATCTGGAGGCTGGGCAGCCAGCAGAAGAGTTCATTTTTTCTGGAGCATTGGTTACAAAAGGTTATTAATTTGGAGAATCAGCACTCGTTTATCTTAAACCACAGGAGAACATTTGTGAATTCAGAAGAACGATTATGTAATTTGGTAATTTCATGAGCCTCTTCCCTGGGGAATCTTATGACTCAACCATCAAAGGTGTCAGAGTAGAGAACACGGCTTTCCGCGGTCAGGTCTATGCCGGTGTCTGAGCTTAGGTACCCTTGGGAATGAGATTCTTCGTAACCAAGCCCTCAGAATGATTGGTGCTGGGTGATTTGGGTAATGGTTTCTGTTGTATACATTTAAAGGGGACCAATCTCTCCCCCAAAGGGAAGTTTCTTTTCTAGGGAATTTATTCCTAGGGTTGTGGGGGTGTTAAACCCACTGTGCGTCAAGGAAGTAAGTGATTGCACATTTCCTATAAAAGGCAACTATGAACTTGATATTGACTAATGCAAACCAGCAGCTTCTTTCTACCACTTCGTTAGAATATTTCTTTACCAAACTTAGCAAGAACAAAAAGAACACCTAATAACGATAGTGCTCAGTTTAAGCTTCAAGTCTCACAGTTCTCTGTGGTCTGTCTTTAACAAAAATCTAAAGATTTTTATTTTAGGATCACAATGTTGGAAGATCTTTAGGTGGCCCACATCATAATGCTGCTTCTAAGATTGGTTTTAGGAAGGTCCCTGATCAAGATTAAAGTACGAGAAATCTTGATCTTATTTCCTTTGTCATTTCTATGTCTTAAGGTCACTTTGTTGACATAGAATTTTTGTTCAGCGCAGCAAGCGTCGAAAGGGCAATATATATGTATATTTAATTTTTTAATAAAGATCTTTTTGCCTGAGAATCAACAGAGTTGGGACTGTTCCAGTGGAAAATGGAAACATTCTTGAAGTGATAGCAGAATGAACAGGACAGAGTTCGAATTTTAGAGCTTGGTTTCCTTATTGTGCAGTTTCAGTTCTAGAACGTTAGCGTTGTCTGTGTTCAAATGTAAGTATACATGGTCTTGTTGCTATCTGCTAGTTTTGATGTGGCTTGTAACAAAGAGATAATTGACAGCAGTGAGGGCTTTTAAAGGAGACTATACTGAGGCTCAGTATACAGACTGAGTCCTGTTAAGCTGATATTCAGAGCACTTTTTTCTTATGCTTTGGCTTGTAGGGCTTTCAGAAAGAAGGTTTTAGTGGGAAAAGGAGGGCATTTGAGGAAAACAGCATATTTATAAGGAGAGCATGCTTCATTCCCTTCAAAGCACAAACAACTAAATAAACTGAAAAGACCCACAAAAAACCAACCAACCTATCTGAATCCTGGGAGTGGGAAGGAAAGCCATCCGTGGGAGGCTTCTCTGGAACAGCCGCCCTATGGCCTGCATGGCAAACACCACCATTGCTGGGGAAGGTCTGGGAGAGGGAACATGGCCTGCTGCTGTGATTGTGGGTGACCTGTTGCAGCTGCTGTTGCTGCCCCAGAGAAACGGGAGATAGCATGAAGAGAACAGGGACCCACAGATGTGTCACGGGAATGAAGACAGAGCTGGAGCTCAGAGAGCCGAGGGGAAGGACCGATGGAGCAGGACCCAGGCCCAAGGCTGATGGAAGAAGAAGAGGGCCAATCTCAGAAGGGAGAGGTGTTTTGTATGTTTGTTTTTGGTTTTAATGAAATGGGAAGGGTTGAATGAGGAAGGAGGGTCGGAAGTCTTTGAGCAGTTTCATGCCCAGTGTTGGGAGATGTTCTTCCTAGCAGCAAAATGCCTGGGTTTCATTTTGGTCTGAAGTGTAGCCCACCACCTGGGGAACTCCATTAGATCCTGTGTTTTAACCTCCCCATGCCCCCCACCCCAAGAGAGGTTTACAAATGGGATATGGGGCTTGTGTGGGCAGACCTCCAAGAGTCAAAGGCAGGGTTTGGGGCCAGCTGACGGACTCTGCTTCTTCGTATTACTGTGGTATCCCATATACCTGCTCGCCCCAGGCCCTGCAGGGGTGTGAAATTGTAGGGTCAGTCTGCATCCTAGAATGTGCATCCCCAAATGATGTTAATACCCGGAGCATGTTTTTCCCTTCATGATAAGTAAATGTAAACGAATGGGGTTCACATGTCTGCTTAGCTCACACAGCCCCTAGAGAACTCCTAATCTGTCTGACATAATGTACTTGCTGATGGACCTGTTTCAACTAACCATCGTTTTCAGCATAAAAATATATCTGGGAAAATACATGGAGATTCCAAGTGTAGTTCCCCAAGGAGGGCCACATAGTAACCACAGCCCTGCCCTTGGAAGGAACTTGGGGGGAAATGAACAGCTAGTCACTTGTTAGCTAACCTCTGAGTGAGGGAGGGTGCTGGTTTGGACAGCCCCCTAGGAATTGTGAATGATCTAGGAGAGGACTGTGGCTCTGTGGGGGCAGGCTGGGGAATCAGGCATCCATCTTCCTACCGTTGGGTCGTTAATGAGTGTCTGATCAGGAACTTTGCATATGAAGACATGATTTCTGCAGATTGGGGCAGGGCTAGATGCCTTCAGTGTATGCTGTATCTTTAATTCCTATCCACATGCAGTCTCGACCTCGTATGACACCTTGTAGCAGAGGGCTATTTGTTTTCTCTCGTCAAAGCTATGGTTTGAGAATTTGGCTGTTAATGATTGAGAGTACAGGAAAACGCGGGGGTCCAGAAGAGTAAGGCTGATGTTCCCAGGTCCATGAACTTGGGACTGTAAGCTGTGGGTGGCGGAGGCAGGGAGGCTGACAGTGGGTGGCAGTCTCTTTCCCTCTGCTCCTAATCCTGGTAATTTAATTGTAGGGAGAAGACTTAGCTATTCGCAACAAACACTTACCAAACTTATTTTGTGGCAGGCCCCGTGATGAGTGCTGGGGTTATACGCTGAATGAAATGCAGACACTTCTCTTTATTACTTATTAAAATGGCTTTATGTAAGTTTGTGTTCCCTTCTTCAGCAAATATTAACTGAATGCCCATCCTGTGCCAGGCGGATGGTGGGTGCTGTGGAAACCGTGATGAACAGGGGCAGACATCTGCCCTTTTGGTTTGCAGAGTTTACAGTCCAGAGAGGGACTTTATGCACCGCCCCCCATCACCCATGTACAGAAGGCACCATCACTGGCCTGGTTCGGAGTCTTTGCTCAGATCACTCCCTGAGTCGAGTCTTTTCGTGTTTATCAATATCCCTGTTGTGGGAGCTGCTGAAACGACAGAAGAACCTGATAAACCAGTCAGGCCTAGCACCCAAAAAATGGTCTGTGAACAGTTAGTGGGGCACTGGGAATCCCTGCACTGGGCACGAGTGAGTGAGTACCTCGGTGTGTTATGGAATGCTTCATTGCACCAGTCTGGTTTCCTTGCCTGTAGTCCTCCAGATCTGTCTAAGCTAGGATGATCTGTCAAACATCTGCGGATGTTTCTGGAGTTCTAGGGAACGGTTTAATCCACTTTCTGCCACAGCACCAGGCTTCATGCCTACTAACCATGCTTGATGGTGATGCCCAAAGGCAATGATCTTACCAGCCCTGAGTTTGTAAACCAGTCCACCAGTGATTCAGCCATCCGGGCTCAGCAGGGGAGCTTGGCATGTGGAAGGAGGAGCTCAGGACCACACCCAAGAAGTTATGGGGTGATGGAAGTTGACTGCATATATTCAGTGAATCTACAGTGAGGTGAAGACAAGCCTGTAAGGACAAAACCCTTAGGGCATAGCGGCACTAAGAAGTTCCAGTGTGGGGACCGGACTTCTACTTTAGATGGAGCATTAAAATTAACATGCCAAAGAATAAATAACAGTATTCCCTAGAAGTAATAATGTACCAAATTTTGTTTTTCTTAACTGGCAGGTTATTTTGAACATTAAATCTCAATGCAGATCGAGTTTGCAGGGGGTTTGGGGGGATGGGCACACGTATGTAAGTGTGCAGCAGCTCACACAAGAGGCACACTTGTGTAAGTGAGATAAAGGCCAGCAGTAGGGTGCCTGGATGGTTGAGTGATTAAGTGTCTGCCTTCAGCTCGGGTCATGACCCCAGGGTCCTGGGTTCGATTTCCTCATGGGCTCCCTGCCCAGCGGGAGCCTGCTTCTCCCTCTCCCACTTGCCCTGCTTGTGTTCCCTCTCTTGCTGTGTCTCTCTCTGTTAAATAAACAAATAAAATCTTAAAAAAGAAAACGTTCAACAGTGACCTGAGAACAAAAAGACAATTTGCTGAGCGTCCCCTTTGTAGAAATACTTTGGCAGGTGTGGGTCAAGAACCTTAAAACAGCTGAACACATTGGCTCAGTAATCTCATCTCTAAAAATCTGTCATTAGGAAACATCGCAGATGCTTGCAAAAGATTTGTATACACACCTGTACAGATCAGGAGAAGCCAACCACAAGGACTCAGTTAAATGAATTGAGGCAGACAGGTCATATGCTGGAATATTATGCAGCCATTAAAAATCATGTTATTGAAATGTTCGTCAAATAGAATTGAAGAGGAAGGATACCAGTGTGTCCCTTCAAAATAATCCCATTTTTAAAAAGTCCATTAAAATAGCCCAGAAGGAAATGCAGGAAAATAGTTCTGGTGGTTATCTCTAGGTGAAAGGGTTAGGGGTAGAGGTTTTTTTCCTCTTTCTCTGCTGTAATTTTTTCTAGCCTTGTGTAGGGTTATTTTTGTCTTAGGAAATTGTGATCACATCTGTCCCTAGCTGGCCACTTGGCACCTGGGTTTATTGTGTTGAAATGTAAATGGGGGCCTGTGTTTTCCATTGTCCCCTCCCCCCTCCCCTTGAAATCCCTCAGGACCTTCCCACCCTACAGAGGACAGATGCAGCAACCCGCAGGGGCCTGCCCGCTCCCCGTCCCACTCACCTCTGCAGCTTTATTTTGTACATTCAGCTCTTTGTTCTCTGTTTTCCAGGCGTCCTGGGCCTTTTTTGGTTGACCTGTATAGATTGCACGCTTTCTCCTCCTCCTTCTGGCTGCAATACCTTCTCTACGCTGAGCCCTTCCCCACCCCATTCCACCACCTACCCCTGGTGTAGCCCGATACAGTGTAAACCAGGTCCTTTAGACCTCAGCCAAAGTCACCTATGCCTGAGGACTCCCCAGTGCCTCCAATGTGCTTTCAACACGCTCTCAACCTCCCTTCTTACCACATGGACTCCCAGTCTGTCCTCAGAACTGAACCACAAGTTCTAGAAGGGCTGGGACTGTGTCTTGTTGATCACCACTGTGTTCCCCCAGAATGGAGCACCAGGTTGAGCTCACTGTAGAGCTCTTCAGTACTGATGAATGAGAGAGTCTTATTTAATGGCACTGAAACATCTGCTCTCAGGGCAGGCTGTGTCCAACAGGAGAAAATGCACAGGCTTGGTGATTCATCAGGCTTATATATCCCCGTGCTCTCCCTCTGAAGCTAATAATACACTAGATGTTCATTAGTTGAACTTAAATTTTTAAAATGTTTTAAAAATAAATAAATAAGATAACTTTTACAAAGAAAGAAAAATCTAACTGTTGGGTAAAAAAAGGAAAATTCGGGGCGCCTGGGTGGTTCAGTGGGTTAAGCCGCTGCCTTCGGCTCAGGTCAGGATCTCAGGGTCCTGGGATCGAGTCCCGCATCGGGTTCTCTGCTCAGCAGGGAGCCTGCTTCCTCCTCTCTCTCTCTGCCTGCCTCTCTGCCTACTCGTGATCTCTCTCTGTCAAATAAATAAATAAAATCTTTAAAAAAAAAAAAAAGGAAAATTCACAGGCTTTGGAGCCCTGCACACCTGAATGTCACAGTGTCTCCTCATTTTCCTGAATGTCCCCTCATTCTCATTTCCCAAAGGAGGATCGCCATACCTATTGGATACCCTAGTTGGGGGTTACGTGGGTTATTGCTTAGTAGGTGCATCGTAGAATGTCTGGCACGTGGCAAGTACTGTAAAGGATGCCATCTTCCTGAGCAGCCCTCAGCGCCTGTCTACACAGCCAGGCCTGACATACGTCTGTCTCTAATAGGACCTTGTCTTCTGCTTTAAGTCACTTGAGGCGAGGTTTGCCCTCGCCCCAAAAGAACCCCCCCCTCCGCCGGAAAACGAGGTCTGGTTAGTACTCATCCTAAAGTCTAAGGCAGTGTTAGATTTCTGGGGCCCAGCCCAGTGCCCAGCACTCGATGTGTTGTGTACATGTGCTGAATTGAATTGCCCAGACCAGGCTGAGCCACTGAGTAAAAGCTAGGTGCTACCTTCTCCTTGTGGAAGCAGATCATTCTGAACGCCGCCTGACTTTGTTTGACACCTACTTGGAAAAAGAGGAAGATAAGTTCCCTGATGGGTCAAAGAGTTCTTACTTTTCCTTTCTAAAAACGCCTCTTCTTTCCAATATCACTGAACTTCAAGCTGAGTTAGGCACACTGGGCTTGACCTGTGTGGTTGTTAAAGCCCAGTTCTCTTTTTGAGGTTGGAGCTGTACATGTGAGTGAGCTCAGGTGAAGGGTCTCAGAGATTCAGACACATCATTCTTTTATAGAACATCATTCAGGGAATCCAGCCGTGGGATTATCCCCTTACTGTAGCTTCTCAAACATTGTCACATTTGTCAGACTTGGGCTGGTGGCTATTTTATCTCCCAAACAGCCAAAACCGGATTTATTTTGGAAGCAGATGTGAGCGTGGCTGTTGTTCTTCCTATATCTAGGCCCTGAATAGGTCAAAACTAGATTCAGTACTTTGCTGGTATTTTCATAGGTTTGGGCTTCAAGCAAACACGAAAGTTGGGCCCAGCGACTTCCGCCAGCAAGTATACACACACGCATCTCTATGTTTATGTGAGTGTGCTTTCCGGAATAAGACCTCCTTTAAAACTGAACCTTTCATCATCCCAGAACTGATTTGCAGTTTTATCACTTGTACTTTTTATGGTTCTTGGAGAATCGCTGCAGCAAATATTTTTGGCAGGAAGTTAGCACACAAGCCCTTCCCCAGAACTTGGTACCAAATTTGCTGAGTGCCCATCTTAAAATTTTGAAATCCCTCTAACTTTTTCCTGTGATGTGCTCATTTTTTATCTAAAACTGTAGTTGAAAGCTGGTCTTGGTAATCATTCACATCAAGAAAGGAACGAATTTCTCAAAAAAGAAGGCAGGTGCTAAAAATAACCTCCCCACTCAGACCCACTTACTTTTCTACCTAGGGAATCAAGATAGAAATATTTCTAGGAGAGGTATGGCAGTAGTTGAAGTGATGCAACCATTTAGCTGCCTGCTATTTTTTTATTCTTTTCTGCCAGAAAGAAAACATACAATATAATGTAGAAAAATTTCCCCAGAGTTGTTAAAATAATCTGTGCAGTAACCTTTGGTGCTTGGTACTACCTTGAAAACACGTATCTTTAGAACCCTTCATTTCTAAGGTTTTCCAGGTGGCCAGGTTCTTACTCAAAAATTGGTTGGTACAGCAGTTCCTGCTGTTACAATTGAGGACTTCGTGAGAATCCTTCGTGGAGGTAAAAAGTGTACAGAGAACTGCTGGGAAGTGACCAGTGACCAGTGAGTCCCATCTGTGCTGGCTGTGTAATTAAACGCATGGGTAAGGTCTGTATGAAGTCAAGTATTACGCAACATCAAATAAATGATATGACTTTTAACAGGTTTTGCATGTATTTATTTTTTTCTATGCCTATAACATTGCTAATGTCCTACCTTCAGCCTTCCCTGCTTTTCATTACGTGGATCCAAGGAAAGCAAAAGGTTACTTAGGAGTCATTCCTTTTTTTCTCTTCCTGGCACAGAGGAGGCTTTCAATAATATGTGCTGAATGAATGAACCAGTCTGTGAGTCATAATTTATCACACAGTTAATTAATAGAAGTATAATTGTTATCTCCTCTAGTTTAATAGATGTAGCAGATTTTTTAAAAGTTGAGATTATCTCTATTGCTGGGATGCCAGCTTTTTTTTTTTTAAGGTTTTATTTGTATACTTTAGAGAGAGAGAGAGAGAGAGCACATGAGAGTGGCGGGGGGGAACAGAAGGAGAGGAACAAGCAGACTGCCCACTTAGCACAGAGCCTGACACGAGGCCTGATCCCATGATCCTGAGATCATGACCTGAGCTAAAATCAAGAGCTGGGTGCCCAACCAACTGAGCCACCTGGGCACCCCTGGGTTGCAAGCTTTTTAGAAGAGCAAACATCTTGGGTGCGTATTAGAAGAAGGTTTTGGGTTCAGTAGCCTGTATTCTTTTTTACTACATTAAGGGAAGAACAGATATTCAACCCAACTCATTCTGTGATGTAATGCTGTTAGAAGTGTGCTAGTTCTTGCTTGCAAAACACAACAGCAAAAGTTATGGATAAGTTAGAAAAAAGGTCTCATTGGAAAGATATTAGGTAATTCATTGGCTCAATTAAAAAAAAAAAAAAAGACGCCAAGCATGTTCAGCAGCCAGAGCTCAGCCAAGATCATGTCACAGGGACCGTGCTCTTAGAATGCCACCACAGCGTGGCTGCCACTGGATACACAGCTTATTGGGCCGACACACTGCTGTGAATAATACCCCACCGTCCCTGGGGATGTGTCACTCCCTTAAGATTCAAAAACTGGGGCAGGTGCATCTGATTGGCCCTGGTTCTGAACTAGGAAACAGGTGCGAAAGCCCTGCCAATCTTGGGACTACTTCCCCGCTCCCCCCCCCGCAAAGGGCTGTGTGGATGCTGAGCAGACAAAAATTGGGAAGTCTAGCATAAGATTGTAAATAATCACACACTACAATGTTTCATTTTGGTTTTACGTCCCAGGGAACCTGTCTTGGTGGCAAAGTTAAGTGGTTCCACATTGGCACTCCCCAGGTCAGCACACAGAATGTCAGTAGACTGTTTCCCTTTGCCCCGCTTTCATGGAGGAGGCTTTAGCAACTTGTGCACAATGAGTTTTGTTATCATTTGTTAGCAAATCCTGTTAGCATGCTAAGAAGCCACCTATGCCATGAAACAGTGGCCATGCCCAATTCCGAGAAAACGCTGGGCCTGGCTCTTTAACATGGGCGGCATCTAACTCTTTGGAAATATTTATTTACTTTTTTAAAAAATGGCTCTTAATAATATCTGTTACATATCAATAAGTCTAAGAGCTGTAAAGGATCTCAGAGATGATATTTTTCAACTTGTCACCTGAGTCACAAATGTCTAAACAGCATCCTAGATGCAGCAGGACATTGAACTTGGATATGGTCAGTGGAGGGCACATCACTGTCCCTTTTCCACCCCATTCTCAGATGTCTCCGGATGTGATGAGACTTCTCTGAAATTCAATTCATTGTCACTTTGCTCTTTGGTTTGCTTTTGCCATGCGGGACCAGATGGAACATGTTCCTTCTGCGTTAATTGTAGAGACAAACAAAACTTTGGAATCAGGTATGGATTTGACTCCCACCATTGCCGCTTACCAGCTGGTTGGATTTTAGAATCATTGTATGATCTTTTTTCAACTACTTTTCCTCATTGGTAAAATAAGAAATAATAGCAACTTGATAGGATTAAGATATAATGGAGAGTACATTATACTGGCCTGACCAATAGTATAGATCCCTAAGAAATGCTAGCCACCCTCCTCATTATTATATATTCAAAGATGACTATCTTGTCCTTTCAGTCTTCTCACTTGAGAAAAGCCCTCCTGGGAAATTTACCATTCTGGGCTTCCTCCTGAGCCCCCTCTGTCCCTGTTCTTCCAGTTGTATTAATGTTGGTGTGAAAATGTGGTCTGCACACTGATGGGGCTGAGGGGAATGGGACTATGACTTCCAGTAGATGCAAAACTAATTGCCGAATGAATAAATAGGCGATTATTTCATCAGTGTGACGTAAGGCTATGTTAGCATTTCAGTATCGATGTTTTACTCACGTTGATCATTTTTACTTGGACTGTTGCCAAAGTCAGAATTCTCTTCCCTTATACCGTGGTTTTTTTTTTTTTTTTTAAAGTCAGATAGATGCCTTTACATTTAGTCCTATTAAATTTCATTTAAGTTGACTGAGGCAGTTTGATCTTATTTCATCCCTCTTGAGAATCTCTTCTACTTTATGTCACTTTAGATGAGTAGTCCCTATAGGGCTTTATGTTAATTATTTAGAAGGGAAAGATTGAATGGGACAGGATCAGTGAAAGAGCCCTGTGGCATACTACTAGAAACTGTCTTCCAGGTAGGAAGACTTTATAAGTATGTTGTGGTTATATAGTGTTTTATGACATATAAATCTCTTTTTATTTGCCGTATATTATGTATGCCATAAATGACATATCATCATTTTTGCAAATGTGTGCAGTGGTACTGTATTTCAATTTAACCCGTAAGAAAATGTCAAGATACACTGTCAGATTCTTTGCTGAAATCAAGATGTGCTCCTTGGCTCTCCTGGAAAAATCTTTACCAGCTACCCTCTTTCACTTTGCTTATGTGCTCATGATGAACCTAAAACCCGATAGGCTTTTTGGAAAAAGTCTTCTTGGACCAGTAGTGGTAAACAGACAGTTAATCAATTAATATACTCTCAGTGCTTTCAAAAGAAAGAAAGGAGAATGGCAGTTTTGCCTGAGAGGAGTTTTTAACCTGGAAAAACATCTAAAATACATCGGAAATCTACTGAGAGAAAGAGAGAAAATCCTTTATTCTTTGACCATAACAGTCTATATATATGTGTGTGTGTGTGTGTGTTTTCTCCTAAGGAACACTTATGATAATGGCTTTTATATTTTATTTTCATTTTAAAATGGACTCTGTACAGTGTTCACTAATGTAATAGAAAGAGGGATTTGGGGATCGCTGGGAAATGCTTGGACTCAATCCATTATAGAATGCTCATGGTAACAAGTTCAGAAGGGGATAGCTTTTTTTTGCCTACGTGCTCTTTCTCTCCAAATACCTTTTCAGAAAATTCTCAAAAAATAACTTACAGCCATAACATCAAAAGAACATGCCACCTTGGTTTGTACGTGTATAAAATTACATATAAGTTAGCCTCAAGTGTGTTGACCAAGAAAGGCAATTAAATTATTTCTGTGTCCAAGAAAAATATGGCAGTTCTACATCACTGTAGAACAATAATTACAAATCTGTGACTGGCTGAAGAAAGAAGTAGGAGCTAGTTTTTGAGGGGGCTTAGGGCATGTCATACTAAGGAGTTTAGATTTTACCCTGAAAATTATACAGCGACTCAAGGGGATTTCAATAGGAAAGAGAAGCGATCAGATTTATGTTTAAAAGCTTTCATGGATAGCAGCATAGAGGATGGGATGAGGTAAAAAGCTGTTGGATTGATCCAGGGGAGAAAAAATCCTACAAGCCTCAAACCAGAGCAGCAGCAGTGTGGCTGGAGTGCTTGGGAAATATCCAAGTGATATTAAGTCGATTCAGTGGGAAAGGCTGAGTGACAGTTCAGATGAGGAGGGTGAGGGAAAGCAGCAGGAAGAGATGGCTGTGTGGAGCGCCATCATCTAAGGTGGCAAGATGAAAGGAAGAGCCTCTAACGAAGCACCCTGGGAAGGAGGATGGAAATCCTGGAGAGACGGGAGAAAGTGAGCTTCAGGAAGGAGAGAGTGATCCTGAACAGCCAAGTCCTACGAGAAGTCTGGTAAGATGAGGACAGAGAATGTCCCTGGCTTTTACAAGGGAAAAGTCAACAGTGGCTTGGAACAGTTTCTGAGGTGGGGAGAGGCTGGTGGAAACCTGACTTCTGTGAGCATGAAGGGGGAGAAAGTGATGGTAGGTGTCTCTTCGGTTGGCTGTGGAATGGAATAGATCAGAGAAGAGCTGGGGGCAACTGTGGTGAAGGAGGGTTTTATGTGTTCCGTGGTGGGTGTTGGGCTATGAAGAATTGTCCGTAAGAGTTGAAAGCTGGACATAGAGGAGAAATAAGGAGTGACCGATGGAACCGGGTATTGCAGAAATAGGAGAAAATGAGATACAAAATAAGAATGGGGGTGTTCTTTTGTGTTCAGTCAGAGGAGGATGGGTTCGTTGCATTGAAACTAGAAGAAAGGCGTGTATAAATATAGCTGTAGGAGGGCGGGGTGAAATGTGATGGGCATTCTCCACAGAATTCCGTCTTTCCCCCAGAGAGGCCCCACATGGAAGGGGTGGCAGGAAAGGAAATGGGAGAGTGGTTGATGAAACCAGAGACAGGTTGCTTGGCAAGTTGGGGGCCTGGCGTTGCCTCCCAGCAGGAGACGGGGCATCTATGTCAGCCCAAGTCTGTCTGTCTGTGCTCTTTCCCCTGTGTTGGCCAACACCAACTACAGTGGTGTAGTTGGGGAGAAAGGAGATGGCCAGCCTCTTTATTTCGGTAAATACGGAGTACCTGCTCTATGCCAGGTTTGTTCCATACCATTGAAAAGCAGCGGCTAACAAAGTAGAGAAGTGAGTTAGTGAGCTGTGTGGTTCTCTGGGTTAAATGTATTCCAAGCACAGAGAGCAACGAAGGCCTAGAGGAGGGAATATGTGCGATGTATTACAAAGGCACAGCGAGGAAGCAAGTGTGTCGAAGTGATGTCTGGCAGGTGAGGGACACTTGGGTTTGGAAGGAGGGGTGGGAGCAGGAGGATTAGGGAGGACCATGAAGTCCGCTGTAAAGAGTTTGGTTTTTAGTTGGCTGGTGAGAATTTTAAGCAGAGGACCAAGAGAGTCCAACTTTGATTTTTTTAAAGGATCACTCTGGCTGCTGGAGGAATAAGAGGAGGGAGAGTGTGAGAAGGGAGGGAAGAGCCTGAAAGCAGAGAGGCCTGCTAGGAGCCGGTAAACAGAAAGTCTGGCAAGACATGATGGAAGGTTAGACCCCACACATTCCTACCTCAGGGCCTTTGCACCTCCCATTCTCTATGTCTGGGATGCTCTTCTTCCAGATATTCTCATGGCCCACACCCTCACCGACATCTTTAGATGTTGGCTCAAATGTGAGACCTGAGTAGCAACCCTTAGCCCCTCACCAGCATACCCTTTCCATGACATTTTTTTCCCTCCATAAAATTTGCCGCCATTTGACATAGTATACGTTCTACTTGTTTATTTACTTATTGTCTGTCTTTCCTGACCAGAGTGCAAGCTTTTTAAGAACAGAGGTTTCACTCTGTTTATTCATGAGTGCATGCCTGCTAGCTAGAGCAATGCCTTCCCTGAAGAGGTGCTCAATAAACATTTGTTGACTCGATTAAGGAATGCATTTCTTCTCTCTCCATCATCACCAATGCCACCTCTGCCATTACAGTTAGTGAATAATGGCAATGCTAATATTATGTTTCCTTACTATATCTTCCTTTTTTGTGAAGATGAGATACATCAGGCTTCATCTGTCGTCTTCCTCAGAGTCAAAGTATGTCACTAAACCATGTAGTCAATTTCTTGGCTCCCAGTGTAGCAAGCAGCCTTGCATTTGGTTTGTGTCAGTCTTTGCATCTGTGTTTAGTCACGTCGCTCACGCGTTTCAGAATCCTCTAGCTTAAACTCTTGAGTAATTCTGGACAGTGGAGTTAGCTGGGAACTTGAGAACCAGATGAAGGATTCTGCCAATAGCATGCCTTATGTGCTTGGCATCTAATTTTGGGCGCTTGTTTTAGCAGGTTTGATTGCATAATTCAACCATTGGCTTCAAAAAGTGACCATATATCCAGCAAGGGGAGGAGGATTTGGAGGCACAAGGTGGAAGCTGTTCTAGGGATTCAGAGAATGGGCTAGGGTTCTTGTTTTTAAAAATATACCTGCATTTCCAAGGCTCGTGGGATTATTCCAGGCATTATGCACCAAGCATCATGGTGTATTACTTCCTTGGGGGAGTACAGAGTGATTCTCTCGTTGTGGTCCTTTCCTAGCAGGTCTGTGTTTTATTATATTTTTTTATGCCTGAATCCCATGTTTTGTAATATTTTCTGTCCTATGAAATCTGTTTCAATTAAGTACAACTTAACTTCTTTTCCCACCTTTCCCTAGTTAAAGACATAAATCTGTAGACTGCTTCTTGGAACTTCCAAGTATGAAATAACTGCAAATAGCATCTGAATTGACAGGATTCCAAAATAAATGCAAGAATTTGTAGATTTCCTTGCCACACCCTCAGTGTGGGTCATCAGTAGGATTCCTGATATTTCTGAAAGGACAAATTTGATGCCTTTTGAGAACCTTCGGTTTGTCTCTAGAGGAGAGACTTCAGGGTGCTTTGTCCTGTTTCCTTCGTGAGGAATTTTCAGTTGTAAGTGAAAGGGGAACTCTGTGTCAAGAGTCAGGACAGAAGATCTGTCCCTCAGCAGGCAGGTGATCACGGGCAAGTCTCTTGGAGAAGAGAGACGTGTGAGAGTTTTGAACCAGGTGACTTTCCAAAGGCTCTTCCACTATGAAAAAGTACAGGTCCGTGCCTTTTGTCTCTTTTTGCAGCCTTCAGGGTTAATCAGAGCTCTCGGGAACACTGTGACCTTAGAGGGAACTCACTGACGTCAGCAGAGCAGATGCTGGCCCCCTCTAGTACTCTCCTGGGCACATGACCCACGCCCTATTTGAAACCCTGAATCTTTCCGTCACTGGCAAATGCCAGTATGATTGGTAACCAATGTTACCGACTGAAAGAGCTGAGAAAGACCCTAAGGTATTTTCTAGCCCAGTGATGGCCCCAGACACCTATGTGTCTGAAAAGAGAAATGGGGAGGCAGGTGTGTGTGTGGGGGAGGGGGGTGGTCCATGAGCCAGCTTTAGTATTCCAAATGCCCCATGGTAATTTTATATTTGAGAATAATATTGTAAGTTTAATCAATGTAAGGAAGCACGAGGTTCTTCTGCTTTGGGCAGGAGTTATCAATATGCAAATAAATCAGTTAGTCCTAGAAACTGCTCTTGGGGAAGCAGAAGCTTTCAAAAACCAATTGCCTGTAGCTGTGATGTCTAGCACGAGTAGCCACTGGCCATGTACTGAGCACTTGAAACATAGCTGATCCCTCCTGAGCTATGCTGTCAGCGTAAAATGCACACCAGACTTCAAAAACTTTGTAGAAAAATGTGAGATGTCTTATTAGTTTTTATGATGATTACATGTTTGAATGATGATATTTTAGATGCAGTAGATTAAATAAAATATATAATTAAAAGTAAGATAAACCCTTTCCTCTTTTTACTGTGGGGACTAAAACATTTTAAATCACATTGTGGGGGGGCGCCTGGGTGGCTCAGTGGGTTGGGCCACTGCCTTCGGCTCAGATCATGATCTCAGAGTCCTGGGATCGAGCCCCGCATCGGGCTCTCTGCTCGGCGGGGAGCCTGCTTCCTCCTCTCTCTGTGCCTGCCTCTCTGCCTGCTTGTCATCTCTCTCTGTCAAATGAATAAATAAAATCTTTTAAAAAAATAAAAATAAAAACATTTAAATCACATTGTGGGGCTCACATTATACAGAAGTGCAGGTCTCTTGTGAATGATTTCTGGGTGATAAAAAGGCTGGGACTTGTTCTTTATTTTGGAGACCTGCAAAGTGAGATCAGAGGGGTTAGGCCACTTGCTTGAGATCACACAGCAAGTTGCTCGAGTTGCTCGCAGAACTAGGATTAGGCCAGTGTGCTTTCCATTACTGAAAACAGCGCCAGGGTTACAGTGATTTGTTTTACTAGGGCTCTATAAAATTGCTTCTTTGAATAAATGCCAATGTTCTTGTATAGATCATTAGCAGTTGTGTCCCTCCAGTGTCAAATCTAACCAAAAACAAAGAGAAAAGAAGAAGGAAGCAAAGGAAAGAGAAAAGGCCTTCTCTTACAGGACCTAGTGACAAATCCCACTTTTCATTCTTGAGCAGGTTTCCTTTACCCCAGCACCCTGGAACATTAATCGCCAAAGAAAACCACAGTAAGAAAACACTGACAAGGAGTCCAGCCCTCATTCATCATGCTTTCCCCTTTCAACACAGCAAGAATCCCTCATTAAGAGATTAAGGCTGACCAAAAATAAATTGTTCCTTGGTCCCCAGGCAGTTCATTTGACATCACTTCCATGGGATTAGGGACCCCAATGGTATGTGCTTAGCATGGGGCTATGTTAATACTACATAGTATTATTCTCAGAAGCTTTAAAATAGATTTTTTTTTGAGGTATTGAACGTCTAAGACTTTAATGTGACTAATAACCGTAATATTTTGCCCGCAAATAGGGACTTCTCTCCCCCTCCACTGTGTATGACCAATACTTCTACCTTAGAAAAATTGTAAAAAGCAGAGTGACGTGTGGCAACATCGTGATCACGTAAGGAATCGTATAATCGCACGGAATGGAAATTTAGCCTCTAGTGCACGTGGTCCTTGGTCCCTTCTCCTCTGAGCCATCATTTCCCTTCTGATAAACTTTATGTGATTTTTATGGTTATCGTATTGTTACTTACGGAGTTTAAAGGAGCTAAAATTTTTATAAGGTACATTACAGAATCTTTTGTGGCCCCCCACTCTCTGTCCCCACTCTTGATTTCCTGCTCACCCGAGGCAGCCACTTTCATATCTTTTAACTGATTCTTTTGTCATTTACCTCCAGTTCTTAAATCACACATTCATGTTACTATTCTTTGTTTTTCAGTTCTAGGCATTATCTGTCCTTATCCCACTGTGGCAAGTGACAGTCTGTCCCTTTACCCCCTTCCCCCAGCCCTGCCATGGAAGCATCCCAGTAGCCATAATTTTGGACAGGTCAGTATTTATACGTGTTTACATACTATGATTATATAAATGCTATTACATCTGACTCATGTACTCTATTAAGATTGCTTTTCCTTTCCTGTAAGTTCTGGTTTTCCCTGGAGTTAATAAGGGTGGCATTTTTACCACGTACTTACAGTTTGAATGTACTTTCTACTTAGTTTTTTATGTACTCGCTGCCAATTCACCTTTCTCGGATACAGTAGGTGTTACAAATCCTGGAGCAGAGCCTCTCAGAGCCCTCCACCTCCTCCGGTCTTGGCTTTGCGTTGGTGCTCAGCTGCCATCTGGACCTTTCTTCGCTTTGCCTCCTCTTTGTGTTTGACTCCAGTTCCCAAGTTCCATGCTTTTTCTTGTTTTAGTTTATTCTCTGCCTTTAATGGAGGACAACTTCTAGTAGCTCCCCGGGAATGGGGGTGGGGCGGCGTTAGAGGGAAAGTAAAATTTGTGAAGCTTGCATGTCTGAAAATATCTTTATTCTCTCCCCATACTTGATAATTGACTTAATAAGTTGCCTAAGTATATAATTCTAGGCAGGAAATAATTTTCCCCCAGAATTTTAAAGGCAGTGCTCCATTGTATTGTCTTTTAGTGCTGCTGTGGCAAAGACCATGCCTTTCTGATTCTTCATCCTTTGTGTGTAACTTTTTTAGTTTCCTTGTTTGTCCTGGGAATATTTTTATCCTCTGGGTTCTCAATTCACTATCACATGCCTTGGTGTGGGTCTGTGTTCATCCATTCAGGCCACTTCAGTCTGGACATTCATTTTCTTTATTTCTGGGAAATTTTCTCCTGTTTTCTCAGTTCTTTCCCTGAAACTCCCATTATTTATTATGAGGATGTTGGTCCTATGATTTTCTTATCTTTTCTAGATATTTTCCTGCAGTTTATACTTGAGCTCCTCTCTGGGAGATTCCTTGACTTTGTTTTTTACTCCTTCTGGTGAGTTTATATTCCTGAGATCATACCTTTTTTTTTTTTTTTTTTTTTTTTGGAGAGCAAGAGGGAGTGCAGATGGGACAAAGGGAAAGAATCTTAAGCAGGCTTCAGGCCCAGTGCAGAGCTGGACGCTGGGCTCGATCTCAGGACCCTGATACCATGACCTGAGCAAAATCAAGAGTCGGATCTTAGCCGACTGAGCCATCCAGGCGCCCCAAGATCTTACCTTTAATATGCAAGTGCGGTTTTTTGTTATTGTTCTGGACACATTCCTCATTTTAGCATCTTGTTCTTATTTCATAGTTACAACATCTTCTTTTATGTCTGAAAGGGGAATAATAATAATTATTACTTATTTTCCCTACATTGTCTGTTTTCTCCATGATGCATTTTTTCTGTTTTGTTTTGGTTTTTGGTTTTGTTTTGTTTTTTGTTTTTTGTTTTTTTTTTTTTTGCTTTGGTTTTGTGTGTTTGTTTTTGGCTGGATGGTTTTGCTTTCCGCCTTTTCTTTTATATCCAAACATGTAATTACCTCTGCTTGTCTGCTCATAGGAGAGGGGATGAAACACAGGTGAGAAGTTCTACGTGCATGAGTAGGCTTGCCCACGAAGGTGACAAGTCTGGGTATTTCTTTTAGATACCTCTGTCGTGAATAGCTCCATGTCTTTTGTCCTTGGCTACTCCCTCCCATTCCCCAGAGACAGATGCTGTCCAGGAAGCTGCTAACCTCCAAGGAGAGCAGTAGGAGGAGATGGGCTGGGGGGGGAATCTTAGCAGTTGTCACATACACATCCTTTTACTCCTCCATCTATAAATTTTCAGTTAATTCCACCTTGCCATTTTGGTTTCAGTTCTTTCTCGAGTCACTAACTTTTATTGTCTCAAGCACGTAAACTTCTAATCTTCTGCCATGGGAGGGGAGGAGCGGGGACTCAACTGTCCAGATTTTCAGATGTTACGAGTGCCCACCAGTTTCCAGGCCTTTGAGGATTCCTGTCCTGTGAACCTGGATATGTCACAGCTTTCCTTACTATGAGCTTAGGATTCCACTTTCTTGGGTCTGCTATATAAATTACCATCGGTTCATCTGCTTTCAAGTTTCTGGTTTATTTTTCCCCTCATGTTCTTCTCCTTACACTCCTTCTCCTTCTTGCTCTTACCTCCTCTCCTGGTGTTTTAGTCCTTGCGCTTTCTTAAAAATCTTTTTTGCTGTTATTTCAGAGAAGTTTAGGGAGAGAGAGCAGAGCTAAAATTAACTTCTCAAAGACTGATGAATTCTGACAGTCTCTTTGCCATGGGGAGATTGTCTAAAGTATATATGTTCTGTGTGTATCAGACTAGAGCTTCCCAGGAAGGTGTTTTTGTTAATTGAAATTATTATTACTAATGATCACTGCTTTACCCTTAGACAGGTGCAGCTTGTGTCTCAAGTGTTTCCTGCATACAAGTCTTGTAAGGCTCTACTTAAAGGACAGGTAGTTTCATTTTTGGATTCCTGTGCCCTCTTGAAGGAAACAAATCAGTGGACGAATCTGGGTAACACCCAATTGGGTTTTTGTTTTGTCTTTACACCAACAAAATCAACACGTGAAGCAATAATAAACTGGTTAACGTAAGTGAAGCTCTTAGAATCGTGGCTGGCCCAGCACACAGCACTATGCATATGTCAGTTGTTGCTATTATTATCACATGCTGTGGTCTTGATAGACCTTCCAGACCTTCCAGGAGTTCTAGCCAGTGGTTCTCAAACCCAGCTGCACAAAAAACAGAGTCACCTGATGATCATTTAAAAAAGATTACATTTCCCACCCCAGATCGACTAAATCAGACTCTTCAAGGGTGGGTTCCAAGTACATAATGCAGCTCCAGTTCTCTGGGGGAAAAGATAAGTGAGATGTTTCAAGAACCACTCTTGGGGGTGGGGAGGTGTTGTCACATCACTGATGGAAATTACGTAGATGATGGTTTAGGAAGATGGCAAAGGAGCCAGCTCTGGGAGCTTAGACAATAAGCGAAGTATATACATGCAACAAAGAAACAAGTATGCATGTGTGTATACACACATACATTCATATAAAGGATATGTATACACACAATAACCAAAGTGTATATACACAGCAAAGAAGTAAGTACAACCACATACATATACACATAGCTAGAAACCAAAGCATTGTTCCTGGCCCTCCTTCTGTACAGAACATTTAGGCAGAATGTTACTCTGTTTCTTTATGCTGTTTTGCTCTCTTCTTTAGATCAAATTTTACCTGACTAGAAGAATTATCAAAAGAGGTTCTTGTGGATGGATGTGCATCTATTTCTGACCTCCCAACGGCAGGTGTTTGTGAAGTGTTCGCCAGAATCAGCTAAGCATTTACTTTAGACAAGACCCACACTCCTAAACGGGACTCATACAGTCCTACGAGGGATGGCATTTACATTAATCCTTGTTCAGACAGGTTATCTGCTAATAGGGTTCAGTATTCATTCATCTACTGTAAAATCAGACAACCCTTATTTGTGGCTAAGGGAGAGGAAATTTAGAAAAGCATTACATTTTATTTCCATGTAAGTGACTTGAAAGGCTCCAAATGGTTATTTTATTTGAGAATTAATAGCAACCCTTTGTTTAACTGAAACAGTGGTATTAGAAGAATAATTTATAGACTAATAGGATTCTAGAAGTCTACATTATATAATAATTAATAGAAATCACAGAGGGGTTGGAGGGTGATGGAAAATGAAAAATTGCAGAATGAGCAGATTCATACCCACGAATATTTTACCTTATCCAAATTATAACACTTGATTTCCAGGACTATTCCTTTATAATTCATAAAACATTTATCTTCAGATTCTGTCTATACGTGGTGTTGGAACAGTGGAGAATAATCAGAACTTTGTAACAACAGTAGCCCTTACTCCATGCAGACTTGGTGCCAGGCACTGTCCTAAGCACTTCCTCATTGGGGCTGTGGAGAAGGTTCTGTTAAGACGAAGAAAGTGAAAGCAGAAGAGACTAGCTTGCCGGGAAGTGGTGGCGCTCCCCTATTCACTTAACCACTTGTCTGCATGGCTTTGGCTATTCACCACAGGTGCCTGGCCCAGAGGACGTTGTGTCCCGGACTGGGCTGGCGGGGGCTGCAGAAGGTGTTTCAGAGTTAAGCCAAAGGAAGCTAGCACATGCCTCTCCTTCCTTCCACGTGCCACCTCAATTCAAAACCAACAGTAACTCTCTTAAGGGACTATTAGGTGAGATGTGGCTCTGAGAACTCAAGACCACACTCATGGACAGTGGTAGTCAGAATCCAATCCAAGTCAGATTCCACGGGCACTGGAAGCCCTCCCTTCTTCTCTTACTGTTACCTTTTGCTCTGTTTTGACTCAAGCAGGGGTGGTCGGGTGTAAAGCCGGGGAATGAATATGTACCTCTCCTCACAATGACCTTGTATAGCGCTGTGTGACTGGGAAGTCTGATTCCCAGGCATAAACCTGGCTGAATGGCAAATAAAGCCCAGGGAGGAAGGCAGCCTTTCCCCTTTTATGCCTGGAAGAAATAACAGTCTTCTGCATTGGCACTGGAGAGCTGTGCCAACCAACTCTGGGTTTTTTCTTCTCCTTCTCCCAACCCCCTTCATCAAAAAGATACGAATGCTGAGATCATCCCAGAGAAATCTAGAATAAATACCATGAGAAAATGGTCCCTCTGGAAGGCATCTTGTTCTCCTGCTGTTTGTAATTGTGAAAAGCTCAGCAACTGGGCAGCTGGATGAGTATAAATATAGCCCAGAGCACTGACGCCCGCTGAATCCTGCTTTCTTAGAAGCACAATGGGAACCCACGGAAATCAGGGAAGGAGCAGTAAAGCCCAGTCAATCAGCCTCCCCCCCCATCCTCCCTCCCTCTCCATCCTAGACCTCACTGTGGGTGTGAGGATAGAAGCAGCTTTAACAGTGCACTTAAAATAGCTCTCGGAACTGGACACTGGCTAAGCTCAAAGTCAGGGAAGATGCTACCTGCAAATCTGGCCCCTGTCTGACCTGTCAGCCCAGGACTATTTTGACCCTTCTGGTGGGGAAATCTCAGGAGCACGTTCATTCTCAGCCCAGCTGCTTGGGCACAAGCAACTTTTCTAGTGCAAGCTCTGGGCGTTTGGTGCCTCACTGCTGCCTCCATACTCAGATATCTTATTCTAACCAGACTCAGCCTCCTAAAGCCTGGGGATTAAAAATAGCCTCCTGGTGCTAGCTGTGGAATTGAAGGAGAGATACTTGGTGAGCAAAGAGGGCAGTTCTACTCCAGGCACCTGATTCTCATACCTGTGGGTTTCATTGCCTCGAAGTATTTAATCCCTTTAGGTTATTTTAATTTTATGCTATACCATCGCCCATTTTGCATGGCTATATAAGATAAAACAGTACTCCTAGATTTGCGGGCATCGGTATCATTAGAAGCCTGGATTTTGGCAGGAGAAAGCCATTATTTTGCTTGGTGGTTCCCAGAAACAAATTGCGTCTAGTTATCTTTCCATGCAGACATCAGTGGTATTTGCTATTTATGCATACATTTATTGTTTTTTTTTTTCTTTCCCATTTGGCAGTAAATGCTTCAAAGAAAAGGATCGTGTCCTCTACTTTCATTGTAGCCATCCACAAAGCTTAATAAATGGCCTTACACAACATACTGTGTTTTGTGACTGTTGAACTGACCCAAACAACTTTTCTTTAATGTCCATGGTGCTCTTGTAGAAGATGGCAGAAATACTGTGTCATCTGCATAGCATTCCAGTGTTTAAGGCTCCTTAGTTGCCAGTGGTCTAAGAGCAATCAGTGTGTATGTGTGTTTTTAATTGTTTTGTTGGATATGAGCTGCATCTATGATTTTTTTTTTTAAATTTCTAAGATTGCTTCTTCCAAATTGAACCTCAGAGTGTAATATTTGTAAAAATAAGGCAGGAGCAGTTAAAGCAGAGTATATTTAAACCGTAAATTTTAGCATAGATAAATTGGAGAAGGCCCAAAGTCAAAGAGTAGGAGCTCTGTCCACTCACTGGTGGCCGGCGTACCCCAGCACAAGACCTGCCTCCCAAAACATCCTGCTTCAATTGTCTGTCCTTGGAACCAGGGCTGTGTTCGCAAAGAAACCCCAGCTGTTCTGGCCTTGGTAGTGACTCCAAGGAAATCAGGCCACCACATGGAGACTTTATAGAGCCAAAGTGAACATCTTGAGCTACAATCGGGAGCCTTTGCAGGTTATACAGAGCTTTAATGACTGCTAGTCTAAAAACCATCTTAGCATGGTGCCTGGCACCCAGTCAGGACTCACTGCATGTGAGCTAATAGGCAGAGAGGCTTCTACCCTTATCTATTAGCTCAGCTTCAAAAGGCCTAGAAAAATAACGTGGTGAATTTGGCCCACGCGGCCACAGCAAGTGCGGTCCCTCAGCTGATGATGATCAAATGGCCTTGGCCACATTCTTCAGATTTTACCCTTTGCCTCCAAATAAAGACTCCACTTCACACATATGAAGTGAAGACGCCTCCGTCTGCAGTCCAGGTACTGTCCTGTAAAAAAGGAAAGTCCATTGTGTATGAAACTTATATGAAAAAGACCAGACTAGTTAGGCTACATTCGAGACAAATGGACAGATTGAGTTGTAGGCTATTACGCACATACCAGAAGGAAAAAGAGAAAAGCACATTGTACTGGATCATCTTCTGGTGCTTGGACAAGATTGGTGTTCATCTGTTAGGTGCCGTATTCATCTTTGCCCCACTGTGCACCAGCCCTGTGACGACAATCATCGCCTCTAGCCCTCCTGATACTCACAGGCTGGGGGGTGTTATCCCCAGTCCCACAGGGGAGGAAACCGAGACTCCAGAGTGAAGGGACTTGTCCAGGGGCATCAAGCAAGTCAATAGCAGGGGAAGGATTCGATCCCAGACCTTCTGATTCCCAGCCCAGTGACGTAGGACTAAAACAGTGGAAACAGCTGTCCAGCCCTCCCAGAGTATTCTCAGGCATTAAAAACACTGACCGTCTCAGACGTGGCACTAATTCTTCTCCATCACCTACCACTGAAACCAGAGTTCTCCTGTGTTGTGTCCATGCTGGAACCCTCGAGGCACTGAGCCTGTGCCCTGATGGGTCTCCTCGCTAAAACTTCCTTTTTCTCTTTCCTTTGTTTTAAGAAAGCAAATAGCGCTGAGGGATAATTTCTTGAAATAGGGCTTTATCTCTCAAGAGGACTTGAGAGGAATTTAGATGTCCCTGCTTTGATGAAAGCTGCTTTCTATCCTGTAAGAACCTAGAAATCATTTGTTGGTCCTCTGCTCTGATGCTCCTAACAAGTGCAAGTCATGCCATGAATAAAGCTCCATTTTGGAGAGGCCATTCATTCTTTCCGGCACAGGTATTTTTATTCATATGGTGTACTTAGCACTAGTCCAGGTAGTAGAGAAATGAAAGGATCTTCTCTTTAAGAAATGCACAGGTGCCCACAGAGTGGGGGCAATTAGGAACATTTCAACAGCAGATAATGGGAGGAAACCCAGGACCACCCATTTCTGGGGAATGTGGTAGGGAGAGGCAAGGTGCTGGTAGGTGGTAGGGAGGTGTCTCACATGAGCTCTAGAAATGGGAGCTTAAAAAGCAGAGGGCATGGGGGGAGGGGGGTTTTGAAAGGGGGGTGGGGTTATGGACATTGGGGAGGGTATGTGCTATGGTGAGTGCTGTGAAGTGTGTAAACCTGGCGATTCACAGACTTGTACCCCTGGGGATAAAAATACATTATATTTTGTAAAAAATAATAATAAATAAAATTTTTTTTAAAAAAGCAGAGGGCAGAAACCTGGCCACAGAAACTGGGATTCAGTTGTAGGACTTGTGTTATGGAGAAGGACTGGAAGATAGAGCTGGGTGGGAAATCCCGATAAGGAACCCCATGACAGCAAAGACTTTCTTCCGGGTGACCGAGCAAGGCCGAGTAAAGCCAGCAGTCGTGACTCATTACTGATTCCCCGAACAACTGGTCTGAAGCTTCCTCTTGATAAAGAAGAGGATTGGGCCTGGAGTCTGGGTGGAGCTGAACTTACAGAAAGGGGCTTAAGCAAATCCAGCTGGAAAGGTTATAGGGCGTAGGGGCACCCAGCCAAGTATCTTCACTACTGCTAAAACCCATGTTAAATCAGTAGGACTAATGTGATGCACGGATCTCTCATATAGGAGAGAGTGGACATTTCAAGTTGACATAATTTAAGGGAAAGGATTTCAGCTCTGTGAGTCTTTAAGACTACATTATGAAGTTGGTAGACTGTTCCTGATACAAGATGGTTTTGTGTGATCTGTTTAGGGTAGAAACAAAAGAACATTCCCATCATTTTTACCATACAGAGGTTTCAGAAGATTTGCTTTTTAGCAAATACTGATCAACTATCTACTGTGATTCCAAAGACAAATAAGATAGTACAATAGTTCTTGCCCTCAAGGAACTTGTCCCCTCTTGGAGAAGACAGATAACTAACCAGCAAATTAAGAATATAGGGTGATTGGGTTTACACTTCATGTCATTGGCCCACAGAGGAGAAGCAAATGACTTAGGAAAGGAGAAAATGTTTAAGCTGAGTCGGGAGGGACTCTCTTTCTCAAATAAAGAAAATCTTCAGAAAGGGGGGAGAGCACCTGGTTGGCTCAGTTGGTTAAGGGTCTTCCTTCAGCTCAGGTCATGATTTCAGAGTCTGGGATCAAGCCCTGTTTAGTAGGGTTCCCTGCTCAGCGGAGGGCCTGCATCTCCCTCTCCCTCTGACCCAACCCTACTTGTGCTTTCTCTCTTTCTCAAATAAATAAGTAAAATCTTTAAAAAAAAAAAAAAGACTGTCGCAAAGGAAAGTAAAAGTAAAGAAGAGTCTGAGGAAGGCAAAGAAATATGAAGATGCATGGTTGGTTCTAGAAACAACCAGCAGCTGGTGCCTGGAGTCAAGGGGAGTTGATAGAAAATAATACTGGAAAGATGGTCCTCCTGTGCTAAGCTGAAGAATTCAATTTCACCCCCGAATCTGTAGGAAGCCACTGAAGGGCTTTAAGCAGGGAAAGGATGTATTCCTCTTTGTGTTAGAAAGAATACTTTGGGAACTGTGTGAAGGGGGGTTATAAGATAGGAGTCAGAAAAGCCAGTTAGGAAGGAAAACGCCTGAGTATTCACATTTTTCTCCTATTACCTACTGTAGCCTCCAAAAGTATAGACTCTGCTCCAGAGAAGCCACACAAAATGTGGAATATTGGCCTGTGAGCCACTCAGGAGAGGGTATGCTGGTGTCAGACATTGAAAGGATTGTGCAGTGAGGAAATAAGTTACAGTAGGGCACATGTCTCAGGAAGCGGCAGGAAAGCTTAAAATCTAAATTGCATTGTGGCCATGATGCCGATAAGAACCAAATTTCACTGAGTAAAATTGACAGAATGCTTTGAAGTTGCACCCCTCCCCCTGCCACAAAAATTAAAAAAAAAATAAAAGCCTGCATAGCTTCACTTTTGAGTTGCAGTTAAAATCGAAATGTTGCATAGCTGTATGTGTGAGTGGTATTTACATTCTCACACGTTTCGGATCTCTCGAGTCCATTCTGGTAGTATTTGTTTTCCTTTGAGATGGGAGTTAATTCAGTCACACTTTCTTCTCCTGACAATAACTGCATTTTTTTTTTCCTGAGGTAGCTTTCCCTCCAACCGTTTCTTGTTGTTCTTACCCAAGACCTAGTATCTGCCAAAACAAATGTATGTGAGTGATAAACGCTGCGAGGAATGTCTGTTGGACCACAGGAAATTTCCTGTTCAGGAAGAGATCTTGGGAACTTCCTGTGGAGCAGTGCATTGTGGGACTTTTGGCTGCAGGCCCTTGACCACAGCTGCAATTAACTAAAGGCATGGGGGGAGGGGAGAGGAAGAAGAGGAGACAGCTACCCACAGACATTTTTATCCATGTAGCCTGAGGGGAGAATGGGCTAATACAGGTTACAGTTTTCCAAGTGAACTAAATGTCTGATGCACAACAAGGTCCCTGGTGCCCAGTCTCCCTGATGGCCACCCATCCTTCACGGCAGCCATAGAAGCTTCCCTTAGGGTTCCTAAAAATAAACGCTGACCCTCTCTTGCTTCTGTCCCACCCTGCTAAGCCTGCGTGAATTGCCCACCTCTTCTTGAGCCATACCGACTGGTTGCAGTGCCCTCAGGACCATTCATTTCTGCTGGTGTCCAGGCTTTGGAGCTGGTGACTTTTTTCCATCCCGACTGAGGTATAGAAGCACTGTGGTAAGCAGGTGAGATGTCAGCACTCAGACCTTCAAGGCAGTTTCTAGCTGTGTAATCCTTTGCTGCATAGAGGGCAAGTTATTTTCTCTCTCCACATTTCAGCTTCTTTGTCTAACCTGGGGGGTAAAAAAAAAAAAAAAAAAAAGTCCTCTGTCTCCTGACTGGTGTGAAGATGAAATCAAATAATGTATAGAAAAGTGCCTAACCCAAAGCAGACGCTGAGAGTGTTACGTACATTTTCCTTTGAGTCTGTCACCGTTACAAACTGGAGATTACTTAGGTGTGGTTCTGGCTAGACTAAGAGGAAAAAAAAGACTCTGAGGGGCCTTTCACCCTCTACTTCTGTGATTTGCATTTAAGGAAGGTTTTTCTAGAGCTTTTGCTTTGCATCCAAGTGCACGTTACTTCCTTATGGAGTCCTCTCTGGAGAGCGGGGCTTATGTTTGACTTCCAGAATCAGTCAGTCACAGCTTGGTGGCAGCTTGTGCCTGACTGGGGATGAGTCCTTGGGGATCTCCAGCAGGGGTGACCCATGCCATTCTCTGGGTCACGAGGACTTCGCCTGCCTTCTCTGCACTGACTGTGTCACCGTCTGTCCCTCTTGCTCTGCCCTGACAGATGCAGCCCCTATCATACGCAGGACTGATTGCTAAACATGCATTTATTACTGTATCATACTTATTTGTGGGTATGCGTCACCCACTAGAGGGTGACTGCTTGAGGACAGTGGCCTTGTCTGGGGCATGGTATGTGCTTAACAGAGGCTTGGGAAGTTGAATCCACTTGATTTTAGGGGATGGGTCCCAGGGAGATCTTCAACGTGGGATTTAAAAGACATTCATGATATTATATTGTAAAATACCATACCAACCAGCTCGAAGGATCTGTTATTAAAAAATATGTGTCTGTGTGTTCTACCGACTGTACGTGTGTGGTGTGGTCCTGTCACTTGGCCTACATGCTGCATTGTCACATTTTTTAGTTTCCATCTTGGGGACTCCCATTTCTTCAGAAATTGTGGGGGGTTTATTTTTTGGTTTGCCTCTTTTCTATTTTGGAACCCTGTAAGTACAGTCCTGTTTTCACAATAGGCCCAGAATCAAAAGGCAGTGGTATCGATCTTTCATAACCTGAGCCCCCAGAATCATCTTGAAATCATCTTGAAAATGGGGTTCAAATTTTAAAATATTCTATAAAAGTAGGTGATCCTGTGCTTGCCAGAAAGAATTAAAAGGCAGAAGTATTTTGTGGCAGACATTGTCAGAGTGTATAGTCTACACACTTCAGCAGTACAATTACGTCATGGTTTTAAAGATAAAAGCAAAAATGTGGGTGAAATTAAAGTGAGCTGCATTCATTGAAAAGTTGTCCTCATTCATCCCATTCAATTTTATTTTATGTTATTCTGAGGAGACTCCCCACATTAGAATGGCAAATATGTGAGGAGAGAAACATAACCAGAAGAGAACAAAATAGACCTCTTAACTGACCTTTCTTTTTAAAACTCTGACCTTGGTCTTTAGAAGAAAAAGGCAAAAAAAAATTTTTTTAAAGAGATCTGATTTAGTTCAAGAGGCAACTCTATGATTATGGCTTAATTAAACCAGTTTCCTACATTTTGTAAATGTTTCTAGGGTTGGAAAAATAAAAGCTTGTTTAATGAATCTTGATATAGCCAAAAAATCCAGGTAATCAGAATGCTCCATTTCCACAGCTGGTGCTCTCTTTAATTCAGATTGTGTTGACAAAGACTGGGAAATTAAATGGTCCTCCCAGGGAGAGACCTCACTGTTCTGTAGATAACCTACTATGGGCCAGGCATTTGCTATGTGAAACTGTTGCTATGGTTAAACTAGTTAGTACTACCTTCTATTTGTATGAAATCTCACAGTTTATCAGTGTTTGTGTCTATGTTAATCTGTCGTGTTTAATCATCACAAAGCCCCATGTTGTACAGAGCGGGGAAATAGATTCAGAGAGGCTAGGGGCGGAGGTCGACCAGTAGAACCTGCACTCGCATTGTGTCTTCTCTCTCTCCAAGTTCAGTTTGGCCTGGGGTGAAGCTGCTGGCCAAGAGGTGAATGCCAACACATGCCAGTTAGTAAGCAGTTTTCTGACAAATCCAAGGCCAAGGGAAGTGAAATAACTTCTTTGTTCCCCTCCATCTCTTGCCATGCTGTCCACCCCTCAACCCCCTGCCGCCTTCCACCCCTATTCACACTCACCCTTTCTGCCCACACCGCCTCTGCAGCTTCTGTGGGGAGCTAAGGAACTCTTTGTTTGTGCAGTCACGGCTTCCTCACAGGAAATTTCCTGTGATGGAAACTCTGGGGAAACTTCCTGTTGGTTAGGACACTGCAGGGGGCTGATAACATGAGCCACTGAAACCTCCAAACCTCAGCTGCTGGGAAGGATGGGATGACCCTTCCCTACTTTCTCAGAGTCTAGGAGGGTAAGAAACTGCAAGTGTACAAAAGCCTCAAGAGTCTCGCTTGGGCAGCATATTCCAGAAGGTAAAAGCTACATCTGTGATCAGCAAGTTCTTCTACAAAGTCAGACCTCATGGTTCAGTGGACTGCTTAGGTTTCTAATGAGGCTGGTACCTACAGGGACATTCTGTCTGGAAGCATTAAGAGGAATCTGAAAGGTATCTAAAGGTTCTGGATTTGATTCTTTAGATATGACTTTAAAACATAGCTGTGTTACTCTTCAATGTTACATGTCTGTGAGTACAACACACGTCTATTTTCAGCTATTACTTAGGGACTGAGAATTTTAATTAATCCTTGTCCTTGGTAGACACAGTTGACTATGTTATGTGATGTGGTTTGCTTACACCACAGGAAAATCGTCTGGAGTATATACCACGGGATGATCCATCTTAAGCCATAGCAAAAAAATTCTCCAAAAAGCTTTATGTTCATTTGACCTACTCTGGACCTCTAGTGGATTGTTTTGTTGTTTGCTTGCACTGGAACAAAGGTAATCATTCCTCAATCATCTCTTGGGTTTAACTTAGCTTTGAATATCTCCAATGTTGGGAATTCTATAGGTTTCCTTCACAGCTCTAATAGCCCAAACTCAAGTTTGGTCTTCTAATTAGCCTGAGTTTTCCCTGGTGACCTGTAGACCCATTCTTACTCCTTGTGGCCTTGCGGTACAATGAAAATAACTGACCCCTGTCTTCTTTTTGTTTTCATATCAGTAGACAATTACTTGAAAGATGTCTCTTAATTATTGGATTTGCCCCAGCTCAAGTCCATGTCTTTATGAGTTTCCTAATAGGAAACTCCTCTTTACGAGTGTTCCTGGTTTAGCTGGTAATGTGGCCTTCACTTCTAAAGTACACTAGATTCAGCTGGAGTTTCTGTCAGTCTGCCCTTCCCAAACTTCTGCCACAAGCTGGTGTTCTTTCTTGCTTTCTTTGTAGGAAAAGATCATTCCAACATCAGAGTAAACTAGTGAACTGAGCGTATTTCCAGGTTGGGTATTATGGTTGTATTCTTGGTCCACATTGCAAATTAGGGAAGCATGAAAGAAATTACAGTTAGCAAGGAAGAACTTTGTTGGCTAAGAAGCCTGCTTCCTAGACTCCTGGAAGACACAGACCATTGTTCATCTTTGTATATACAATATTTTGTAATTTTTCAGCATGTAGTCTCAATATGTTTGTTGACTGAGTGACTCCTACAAGTTAAAAGGCAGCAGGTTTTTAGATTTATTTTGTTTCTGGAATGTGTGAAGTTTGCAGATCTTTGCGATTTATTTGTAAGGATAAGCTGTCCTCATGAATTAGGTATTGATCTTCGAAATGATGAATTACCAATAATGAATGATGCTGCCTGCAGTATACATACAAAAGCTAGGGAAGATATCTTTGTAAAAAAGCCTTGGAAAAAGCTTTAAATAGGGAAATGCAAATGAGCAACTTAGTTTGCGACACTCAGAAGAATAGGGGCTAAGTGTTTTGCAGTATGACTTACTTGGGATTTTATATTTGATTTTATATTATAGAACGGGATTAACTGGAATGTGTTATAAACAGAGAGAGAACTGTCATTATAAATGCTAATTAGCACCATTTTCAATCCATTCTTGCTTTAAAATAGATCACGGTGTGTTGTAATACCTACAGACTGAACCAAGATGATATGATCAGTAGTAGTAGAAGAACATCACGCTCTTCAGAATTGTACGAAATTCTTGCAGGACTCTCTGCTAGGTATCCTTATCTTTTTTGGAAGTCTGGTTAGTATACTAGAAGGACCAGGGCCTTTGAAATCTTATAACTAGTATCTAGTCCTAGTTTTGCTATTCTATTCATTCTTTCAACAGATAATGTATTGCACGATGGCGATATTCTGTGAGACACTAAGTATCTCTCAGGGACCGAGGCGCATATGCCCCTACCTTTACATTGCTTACACCGTACTAGGGGAGACTGAGGCCTACCAGGATTGAACACCAGCCATCCAGTCCATTTCCTGCCCAGCAAGGAGAGTAGTCTGCTGCGAAACAGAAATCACTGTGTCATTTCACTGCTGTAAAACCTTCAGTGGTTTCTAGTCGCATTTAGAGATATTCTGAGTTCTCAGTATGAACCACCAGGCCCTGTATGATCCAGACTCGGGAAACCTCTCTAACCTCATTTTGTATCACCTTTTGTTCTGTTCATTCCTCTTTAGCCACACCCGTCGTCTGGCTATTCTTAGAACTCCTTAACTGTGCTTCTGCCTCAGTCCTCTGGACTTGCTTTCTGCCTGTAAGGTTGTTCCCCCCAGATAGTCCCACAGCACAGTTTCTCACCTCATCCTGGTCTCTGCTGAGCTATCCCCTCCCTGAAGAAGCTTCCCTGATAGCTGTTTCCGAAATGGCACCTGCCCTCATTCCCCTGTACCTGGCGCTGTTTTCCTTCGTAGCACTTTTCACCATTCAATTTGTGATTTTTAAAAATTTGGATGGCAGCTCTTGGGTGTTTATTCAAAAAGGCAGTTGGCAGTGCACAGAGGACTTGCTGCCTGGTGAGTCCAAATGTGGTGGTCCAGCTGGTTGGTAATTCGGCTGCCTCGTGGGAGACTCCAGAAGTCTTTTGGGCAAGAGAGTTTGCCCCAGAAGAAATCCTATGGTCTCCTGCTTGTAAGGAGCCAAGCTGCGAAGGGGCTTGGGCTTGCGTTCTTTTCGTTATACGGATTTCCACCAAATTCCCCTGTGTTCTACTCCTTGATCTCTGGTGGGCCTGGTGCTCTCTAACTCAGCCTGATTCAAGCAAGTTCTATTTGTCTACCAGGAGTCGCTGCCACTCAGCTGAGGGAGAGTGAAATATGGTCAAGCCACAGATCCTTCTATTGGTAACCTCTCCTGCCCTCCTCCTGCCTTCAGAGGAACTTGGAGCCTCTCATTTCCGCCTCTCATTTCCGAGGTGTTTTGCGATACTGTCAGGAAAACCGGCTTTCTCCTTGGTGTCTCCCCCTGCAGGCAGGTAGGGTTCAGCCACTCCACTCCCAAATCAGAGACCAGCTGCCCATTGGCTTTCCATCCTCGAACATTCCGTGTACCTCCTCAGTGGCCATTGTTTCTTCTTCCATGCTGTCTCCTTATGGGTTTGTACCTTTTTCACTCCTCTGCTGAGGTTTGGTGGCACCTGGGATAGGAGCCGGGTTAGACACAGACCTGACTTATGTATATGGTTACATTCAAGGATGAGTGTGTTGATACAGGCTGGCAGGCTGTGTTGAAAGCATAAAGCACACAAACTTGGTCTAGTCTATGGTATACATTGAAGAGGAAACTTAAAAGCTTAGTGGGAGTTAACTGGGGAAAGAAGAGGCAGGATTATCTCTGGGAAGGGGAAAACACGTGAAAGACCTGAGATGAGACGATTTGGTCTTCAAAGAATAGAAAGGCCAGCCAACTGACATTTGGTGAATTGGCTGTGGAAAACCAGAGTGGCACATTCCAGAACTGTAAGGGGTAAAGATGGCAAGGTAGAGGGAGGCCTTTATCCTAAGAGCAGTGAGCAGCCATGACTGTTACCTGTGGCACCTTGGACCTCCTGGGATCTTGGTTCTTCTTCTGTAAACAAGACATATCATCTTGACCTCACTGAGCAGTAAGCATTAAATGGCACCATGAATTAAAATCGTTATACTTGTTCACTGAATTTGATCTTTCGGGACATGACAAATCACAGTAGCCCCTCAGTAGAACAGTGTAATCAAAAGGTCAAGTTGAGAAATAATCTTTGAAATCAAGTAAGTGAAAGATATAGAGTAAGAATCAATCGAGTGGTATTGTTCTGGGTCCCCAAACAGGGGAGTTTCAATTATCTACACTCCAGACTAAGGAAGACTTTCAAGATGGCCAAAGTTTAAAACGTAAGAACTTCATAGTATTGATGAAGATTGTTGAAGAAGCCCATCCATTGGTAGTTGGAGACTGTAGAGGAAGCTAAGCAGCAGAGAAAGATGGTGGATAGCCCCACACACCTTTGTCCCATGCCACGTAAGGTGACAATGAAGCAGTTATCTTAGGTTTTCATGTAAAAAAAATTTCCTATGCTTGGCAATGTGCTAAACACTATAGATAATAGACAATAAAACATGAAAGAGGAGGCTTTTGTCCTCAAGGAAAATTTAAGGTTTAATACATTTTCACATAAGTTGTAATACCTTTGTTATTTTGGAAAATTGGCCAGAGAGTTGCACCTCCAATGCAGGGATGAATTAACAAGCTTCAAGACTCTAACTTAACACACATACATGGTGTTCATCCTGCCTGTGGCCAGCCAGCTACAAGAGAATCTGAGGAGCTCAACCCTGTGAGCTCACCCTTTGAGCCTGAGAATCCACCTTAAGTTGTGACCTGATGTTGCTGAACGCGCTAAACGTTTCTTAGAGGAAAGCAGGGAGGTATAATAATCACTTGACAGCATCCCGCTAGTCAAGTCAATGAGCAGAATTGGCCCACTGGCAAGGGGTCTCAAGTTTCTAGAAGTCATTCTGGGTTTTAATGACGGAGGCAGATCCTGAAGCCCACCAATTTTGGATTGCCAGGTAAATTTAGGCTCTACCATTAATCTACAAATAGGCAGTATGGTTCCCACGTAACTGATGTAGTTGATGTCATTATATTGCCTTTTACAGCTCAATAGAAATGACTTGGAGTTAGAAATTGTAGTAGAAGCAGGCATCTACTTAGCTTTGATCTGAAAGGATTTCAAAGAAAAGAAATACAGACTAGAGAGCAGGTGGATTTTGAGAGCTTATTTCAACTGTCACTTTTTAGGAAGCACATGCAGAAATGTGCAGTAGTGGAGAAAATGGGTAGAATGAAGGAAAGTATAGACAGATTCTCATGGGCTTTCAATGACCATGTGCATGGTTGGGCTTCTGATTAGGAAACCGTGGCTCGGGGTGGGGCCTCTGCATTTGCAGAGCTCGCTAGGTGGGGCAGGAGAAGCTGCGGGCGAGGGGCTTGACGGCTATACCTTGAAACCTCAGACATGAAAAACCTTTCATTGGAAGATTGGATGAGAAGGGAAAGGACAGTCACATAATAAAATAATATGTAAAGACTAACCAAATCAGCCACATCAGGTTTTACTCACTGGCAGGTAGGAACATATCATATTTAAAAATTGGGTATCTTTACTTCAGTGTATCTATGGAAACTACCTACCTTCCCAGTGAAATAGGATGCACCTGTCTAGAGGGAATCTTTGTCACTAGGGCAATGGCTATTTTATTGGACTGACAGATTTTGTTTCCTTTTTAGAAAAAATAAGGGGAGGTGGTATCAAGTCACCTTTTCTCTTGCCCCAAGAAGTTTTGCAAATATGGGAATTACTTCTTGGACTTGAGAAACCAGTTGTTTGACCTACATTTTTTTTGGTACCTTAGCACGTTCTTCTAAAGTGTTAAGAGCATATATTTTCCCCTTTTATACCCGGCAGCCCTGTTGCCCAATTATCATCAATGATATACCCACCCATAAATCAAGGAGAGGATCAGGAAAGAGAAACATAAAATGCGCTTGAAAAAGAATACCTATAAGGCATTCCGAGAATGTTCAGTATAAATTACTTTTTTGGAAGCAAGCTTAATTGTTCTCAAACATTTGATAATAAGGATGGCGTACATAGCACAGTTCAAAAATCTCGTCTATGTGACAGGTGCAGGGGGAGCAGAATTAGGCCCCACAGACCATTGTTGCCATATGAATAGCTGCAGCTTTAACACGAATTTTATACTTTTCTCCACAGTTGCCATCATACCCCCTCCTCCCTCCACCACCCATTCCACCCCCCCCATAGGATACCATTAGAAGAAAAAAGGACCTGATGAAGTACTAGAAAGCTACACTGAAGAGGATAATAGCAGGCAGGAAGGTACTAAGAAAAAATCACAGAAGAGAGTAGGTGTGATGTTGTGATTTATAATAAGAAATATATATTTGGTCTTTGTCCCCATTTCTAGCATAGAACTGAAACCCTTGGAATTTCGTCAATGATGAGAGCAATGATGGTTCCTTTTGTTAAGGGAATGAGGTGACTTTGGGAAGCACAGAAGGATGGGAGCTGGTTGCCAGTAGAGCCAGCCATGTGATTAGAGGGTTGGAACTTTTAGTTCTTCCCTGAGCCTGGTGAGATCAATTACCGGTGGCCAATGATTTAATCAACCATGCCTGTGTAATAAAGCCTCCATAAAAACCTAGAAGAAGAAGGTTCAGAGAGCTTCCAGGTTGGTGAACACAGGAAGTGCTGGGAGAGGAATGCTCCTGGAGAGGCCACGGGAGCTCCGCACCCCTTCCCCACACTGTGTCCTGTGCATCTCTTCCCACTGGCTCTTCCTGAGTTAGGTCCTTTTATAATAAACCAGTGATCTAAGAAGTCAAATATTTTCTGGAGTCCTGAGGCCCGCTCTAGCAAATTAATTGAACCAAGGAAGGAGAGGGTTATGGGAACCTATGATTTGTAGCCAGCTGGTCAGAAGCACAGGGAACAACAGAAGCTGGTGACTCGCATCTGGAAGTGAGGTTAGAGGGCAGTCTTGTAGGACTGAGCCCTCAACCTGTGGAGTCTGGTGCTGTCTGGATAAACAGTGCCCGGATTGAGTTGAATTCTCAGACACCTGGCTGGGCGTCTGGAGAATTGCTTGGTGTTGTGTAGGAAGCGACTCTCCCATCCCCCACCCCACCAACACACAGGTTGGAGTGGGGTCAGGGAACCCAAAGGAGCAGAGTACCCACAGAAAATTAAGGAGCTCTTGGTAGAGGAAGGATGAATAGAGAAATGTGTCTTCTGGGGATCATTAATAGCTAGATGATCTATTTTAAAATGAAGGAAGTGGGTGAAAGAGAGACTGCAGATAAAGGGATGACAAAATGTGTAATGGTCAGCAAGGAGGAAGGAGAAGATCGGAAGGAAGAAAACAGTACAGTAGAATGAAAAGGAAAGACACAAAATGAATACAGGAGAGCTACTGAAGAGATGTGAAGGAAAAGGAGAGATGAAGATGTAAAAGAGGAGGAATGAAAATAAATAAGTAACATAGGAATTAACTTGTCTCAAGTGGAAAACCCTTACCCATAAACTCATGAAGAAAACCGTGCTTTAGTTAAGAAAGCACACAGAAGACCAGTAATACAATGTGTTGCTGAAGACCTTGAAGGAGCTGTGGGTACTTGGGAATGAAGACTACATGTGTAAGGATCCACATCTTTTTTTTTTTTTTTGAAAGATTTTACCCATTTATTTGACAGAGATCGCAAGTAGGCAGAGAAGCAGGCAGAGAGAGAGACAGGAGGAAGCAGGCTCCCTGCTGAGTAGAGAACCCAATGTGGGGCTCAATCCCAGAACCCTGGGATCATGACCCGAGCCGAAGGCAGAGGCTTTAACCCACTGAGTCACCCAGGTGCCTCAGGATCCACATCTTTATTGGGACTGTACGGCTCAGAACTGAGCCTTGGTGTGCCACAACCTGCAGCATTGAAAGTCACAGAGGGAAAGTATGAGTATGAATTGATATGAGACAAGCCACATGAAAACAGAAATACCTGTTGTGTCTTGAGATTCTAGTTGGCAGGATCCAACCTAAAACTTATATGACGATCACCATTAGAAAGATCTACACATCGGATGTTCCTTTCTCTGATTATGATTCACCTGGAAAGCTTATCACCTGGAAAGCTGGAAATCCATCTTTAGTAATAACCTAGACCTTCTAGAAGATTAAAAATCCATCTTTAGTAATAACCTAGACCTTCTAGGAAAGATTCTCTTTCCTTTGATGCTGCTTTCATAGAGGGATAGTGATACTCCTGCAGTTAGATGGACATTCCAGGTCATCTAATCTACCCCTGCCAGTATGGACATTCTACCTGGGGCATCGCTGAGTCACAGCCATACCCCTCTGCCCCAGACACTTCTGCGGATGTGACCTCCCTGTCTCTCAGGTCATCTTGCCACCTTTCAACGATAACAATTGTCAGGAAGTTCTTTAAACTCTTAGTTGCATGACATTTATTAAAACATCCATTGCTGCGAGACAAATAATTGGAACCCTGTATTTTTCTTCTCTAGCTCTCATCATTGCCCAGGCATTGTTTATAAGATAAGCACAACCTCAGCCAGTTTTTTTCCCTTTACCCTCATGCTCCTCGAGGCTGTATCTAGATTATGGGACTCATTTAGAATCCAACTAAAAGTGAGAAATCCTCTGTTTCAACAAGTATGAAGTGTGCAATCAGTAGGAAAAGGAAGGGTGGTTTAGCAGAGGCTGGTGATATTCCAAGCAGCAGTGTCTTTTGGAACATTCCATGGTGACCTCACCACTAGAGTTATCTGCTTATCTGTGTGGCTTCAGAGTTTTCAGAGAAGACTTGCTGCCTTCAGAATACTTCCAGTCCCTTCCTTGGGTGCTTGGATTTCTACCCTTAGCAGCTTATTCCTTCAGCATGGATTTTGGTAAAAATTAAATTAAATTAAATTAAAAAATGAAAATAGTGCCCATTGTCCAGGGAGACGGCTCATTAAGCTCTGAGTGGTCTTTGCACTTAAGCATTAGTCATTTTTATATCTCTTCCTAAAGGTGTGATTTAATGGCACCGCAGGGGGGAGAGGTGCCAAGGGGGAAATGGGGACGTGTAGATCTCTAGGCACAGGTTTCTTGGTGGAAAAAAGAAAAGAAAGGTAACATTTTGGAATGCTTGCTGAAGCCCCAGCACTTTCACATGTGTAATTTTCACAATCCCTGCGAGTTGAGATCTGCCTTTCACAGATGAGGAAGTGAAGACAGGAGACGAAGTGTCCCACCCAGCTCATATGCTCCTGTGGGATTTACACCAGAGCCACCTGATCCAAAGCCTCTGCTCCCCTATGGTTCCGTGACACCTGTGCCATCATCAAAGGGAAGCACGTAAAGAGTGGGATGCTCAGATGAAATTTGCCTACTTGAGAATCTTGCATAAGGCTAGCCCTGTCTAAAAGCATTGCTTTGAAATCACACGTGTGCGGCAGGAAAGTGTCCTACTGCCAACGGATAGTAAGCCTTGGAGTTACTCGACTTAAAATTTACACAAAAACTGTGAAGTAAAATATTTTATAATGAGGTATTTGTTTATAAGGAAGCTTTCTCCACTTTTTCAGAATACTTTTTATTATTTCCTTATTTGCTATCTTAGATTTTCCCCTTTCTGGAGGAGTGGGCTGTGTGAACCTGATACCAGCCTCATGTAATCACCAGTAAGCTGGTGAAGATCGGCTTTGAGGTCCGTCCCTTCCACCTCTCATTCCTTGCAGTATTTTGGCCTCATGCTGTTACACTAGATCACAGGTCCCCTTAGGGAAGGACAACGGGTATAATTCTCAGTTATCCTTCCCCCACTCTGGTCACAGCAGCCAATACAGCAAAGCCCGTGGAACCCTCCTCCTCTCATTGTTAACTCACTCACTCAGATACATGTAATGATTGTCCAGGATTATTTCCTGCCTCTCATTCTGGCCCTTTCGGGAGAAATTTGGGGATACACAGTCTTTGGGTGAATTTCCCCCTCATCAGGAGAGAATCTTCTGGGAGGCAGTTCTGTTCCCCCCCCCCCCCCAGTATTCTCTCACAGCAACTGCAAAACCACACTTTCTCTAAGTACACATTCCTGGGACTATAACAAAAGGCTTCTGTGAGCTTGAAAGCAGCAGGGGAGGGAACAACGTGAAGGACTGAAGATTTAAAGGGTTTCATTTCTTCCTTGCTGGAGACTGTATTGTGTTTGAATGCAGTTTGGAATCTGCTTCTCTCCCACAAGGGGAAGAGAAATCTGCCCTAAAGCGGCACAGGGACCCCGACTGGTCTTTATCCTCATAGCTGAGTGATTTCCTGCCACCCGGGCGAGTGAGCGAGCAAGCACTCGGGCTCCCTGACATTCAGGGGGCCCCAGGAAGCCCGCCTGGGAGCCCTTGGGGACTGAGCTCTGAGCCCACCCCTCAGTTCACTGCTGTGAACGTTTTCCCTTTGCCCTTTCCCTTCCCTTCCCTGTGAACGACCACTCAACCAGGCAGTGCTCTCCAGCTGGACCCCACAGCCACAGCCAACCTGCTCTCCAGGGGTGGTGGGATTCATTGTTTCAGGAGTGGCTCAAGGAATCAGAATTTTCCATTCTTCCCAACTGAGGAGAATTGAGTTCTACAGTGAAAGTCACAAGCATTGAAAAGAAAGTCCCCTTCCCTCCCTTCCTCTTTGAGCGCACCCCCAAGGACACCCAGTCCTGCTCTCCTGCACTAGAGGGAAACCTGCTTCCCTGCTGGATAGCGCCAGGCACTGTCAACAGTGGGCTTGGCTGTGCTGCCAAACCTCTTGCTTTCTCCGTAGCAGAGTTAATGTGACCATGACTCAGAATTATGGGACCCCAGATGCTAAGGAAGTGAACTTCTTTTCAGCTCACAGTGGACTCATAGTCAACAGAATAGGTTTCATGTTCTAATGAAACAGCACAGAAACTCTGTCCTTGTGGCTAAGTGGTGTGTGGTATGACTCTGACTCCCTCCTTCTCCTTCCCTCTCTCGTTCATTGACCCCTCTTTTTTTTCATTCTTCAAATCAGAGCTGAGAACTCTAATTCCAGCCCAAATTCCTTTAATCAAAGGTCCTCCTGAACATGACCTTGAAAAGATTTCATCTTGTAACATGCCCATCCAGAGTTGCATGTTGTTCCTTGGATTTAGGAAAGGCTGGAGAAATCTTCCACTCCATTTAAGGAGAGCCTGTATGGTTAGTGGATAGGGCCTCAGGCACAGGATTGCAGCAACAGCAATAACGCAAAGAAATACACCTGCGAAATTAAAAAAAAATTTGATGAAAACAACTAACGAGTCTATAGCATCTGTTAAAAAAATTCATCTGAGTAAATTTAAAGATTAAATTGGCTTTATTTAGTAATTCATAAGTTGGACAGCATCCCATCTAACAGATAGAAGGGAGCTCCAAGGAGCTGTATCAAATGGAAGTCTTATAGCCAGAAGGGGGCAGAAAAAGGAAGTTTCTAACAGAGTGGGCTGTTTCAGCAAGGTTACCCTCCTCTGGGAGAAGGCTGGGAGTCTCTCAAGCAGATGACCTCATTGGTGCTGACCAGGTAGTTCCAGGTGGACTGGTTAAAAATCACAAGCTGGGAGACACTGAAACTTCATTTAAGTCCTAGTTTGCTGTCAAGAGGGCAAATGACTCCATTGGGGCCCTATTGTTACTTTTTTTTTTTAAAAAACGTTTACCCCCTTTTGATCAGACTCTCAGCCTAAGCGATGTCATCAAAATTTAGGGCATCAGCACCCCTCTAGCTACCTCTCTGTAGTTCCTGCAGCTTTTACTGATCCCCTGTGTGATCTTCCCAGTCAGGATGGGTTTTTTTTGTTGTTGAATCTTTGTGATATTCACAGGTCACAGGTTCAGGTTCAGATTCTTTTCGTCGGTCATTCTCTTCATTGCTCTGACATTCCACTCAGATGGAGATCATTTGCTTGGTGGGTTAGCGGCTGCAAACATGCATTTAAAGCTTTTGAGAGAATACAGACCACAGTGATTGTTGTAAGCTGGATACTTCACAGTGTTTGGAGCACACTTCTGAGCCACTGAGACCCCAAACCGATCAAAATCAAGTAAGTCAAAGAAAGACCCTGTTGAAGCCATTACCTCTTACAGCCGTGTGGCTTGCTCATTGAGCTTATGTAATGGAGTTTCAACTTCCCCAGAAGTATTAATTTAGGTATAACAGGTGGCAGAGGCCACAGCACAGACACCTCCTTGCTCTTCTAAAAAATAATCAAGGGCTATCTTATTATCGAGAACAACTTTGGCCAGAGAATCTAGGGATTTGGGAGGGCAGGGGCAGCTATTGTCTTAGAAATGGACTCTGAAATATTTTCAGGAGTTAAGGAAAGGTTCCTGATCATCATCTCGTTTACATTTACTCCTAACCAGGGAAGTAGGGGCCTGCCAAAGGAAGCAAACTCTGAATCTTGAAAGCCTTAAAAAGGTCCTTTCTAACTCAATGATGTAAATTCAGGGGAGTTGACCAATGAGATATTTTAGTTCATTTGTGAACAGTTAGATAACCCCAAGAGGCGTTGCCCATTTATGCGCCATCTAGGTATCCGTAGGCCCAAGGGGAATGATCACCACCACAGACAGGGTGAAGCCCTATTGGGGCCGAAACTCTTCCTGTTAAGTGGTACTGTGTATGGATATGCTCATAGAGATTGTTTTGTTTGCCCGTTCAAGCTAGGGCTCAGTTGGGGTTTCCGTACATTCAGGAAATAAATCTCCTAGCCTGAAATAAAGAGTTCTCAATGTCTTACAAAGATGGATGCTGCTGATGGGATCTTTTTGTGATCGGGGGCAGGTCTGATTTAGATAATCATGAGAATGTGGGGATACAAATGTGAGATTTATGTAGAAGTTTGTGTCTAATTGGGTCAATACAGTTTAACTAGAGAAAGGTAAAAAATAGGCACTGAATTTCTGGCCTTAAAAATTGAATTCAATAAGAGACTATTGGGAGGGAGTCGATTATAGCTGGTGGTGACATTGGGAATACAAGTTCACAGGGAAGACAAGGAGGTCTCTAGTATTATAGGTAGGTTGGAATCTTTGAGATAAACCCAGAAGCCTGAAAAGTTGCTCCCATTATCTATGTCCTGGGAAATACAGATGATGGCCTTATCTTGCCAAGCCAAGGCCAGAATGAAGGAAAGAAAGAGAAGAAGGAGTTTCATGTTTAAAGTATGAAGTTTTGATCGGTGTCAGGTGGAAGCAGTCTATCTTGATGTGAGCTACTTTGGAGGGTCCCAGGGTCATTGCGGGACCAGAAGTCAGGTGGAACCTTCATTAGCTGTGAGATGTGGACCCTAGACTCAGTGCCTTCTCGTGTCATGGTAGTTTCAGTGGTCAGGAGTACTTGGTAAGTTTCCTTCAAATGTGGATCAAGAACTCTCTTCTGATGGTATTTCTAGAATATCAAGTCGCCAGGTTCCAACCAGACTGTGACCATCAGGATCCTTTGAACTGGGATCCAGTAAACTTTCTTTAACCTGTTGAAAACAAGCTTTAGCATGAGACATTCAAGACACAGTAACTAGTTATACTAGTATGAGATAAAAAGGGACAAGAAACAGTAGGCTATATACCAATAAACATTAAAATACCTGGGACTGTTTTCTGTGGGGTGAGTTTCTTCCCGAAGTGGTTGTGCAGATAGTCAGGAAAGCCAGAGGCAATTCCTGTGGCCAGGGGAGGCCAATGGTTTTAGCAAATTTAGAGATTTTAAAGTTTGAGGACACCATTAGTTCTCTTGACCTTGTCTGATAATTGAGATAAGTGATAGGGACTTTGATAATTCCAAGAAGCTTGTAAGGTTTTTGCGAGTGATTTCACCCATTGAAGCAGTGTCCTGGCTCCCTGGAGACTGTGGAAGCTATACCCCAAGTGGGAAACACATTTTCTAACAATTTCCTTGCCATTTTGAGGGTGTCACCCTTGCAGCAGGATAAGGCTCAGCCCGCCTGGGAAACACATGTACAATAACAAGGACACGTTGATACCCCATAGTAAGTGGTAGCAGATATTCAAAGGATCCAGAAGGAGGAGGTTTGGAACCTAGGAATAAAAATAGTTTTCCCCGGATTATGGACCTGACAGGTCTGGCACTGGTGATAAGCTGTCTTCACATTTTTAGAAGTCTCCCCATGAATGTTTGTTTGTAATTTGAGTCATCTTAAATCATTCCATGGTGGGTGAGAGAATGAAAAAAAAAAAGAAGAAGAAAAAGAAAAATGAGGTTTGCCAGGGAGCTAGGAAGAACCAAGTGGCCATCTCAGGTCTTCCATAGCCCCAACTATTCATTCAGTCTACAACCACTGTTCATCCACTGTGATTTCTCTGATTCAGGAACAGATTTGCCATGTTGCAAGGACATCAGGGTGGCAAGAGTCTGGCAAGCGTCATTCTTTGCAGCAACAGAATGGACTTCACCCACATGCGCCACAATCTTTCCAGATTCTGTTGCTGCTGCCTTTGCCTACAAGTCAGCGAGAGCATTTTTCTGATACTCAGGTTCAGTTTTTTTTTAGTATGAGCCTTAGTTTTGAGGACATCAGTTTCAGAGGATAAAATAGCAAGAAGAAAGTCGTTTACTTACTGTCCACTTTTTATTGGAGCCCCACTGAATGTAAGGACAAGCCCTTTGTTTCCATAACATCCCCAAATCATGGATGACCACAAAGGCATACAGCTCTCAGTGTGAATGTTGACAGTCAGTCCTTCTGGTAACTGACATGCTCTGGTAAGGGCAAAGAGTTCTGCTTTTGGAGTGATAAGACTTACAGGAGCTTACCCTTTTCATGTTGGGTAGTAATAATATAACCAGCCTGGGAAATATCCCTTTCTCATTTTTACAGTATGACCCATCAAGAAGCAAAATTAGATCAGGATTGGTCAAATGAGGACATGGTGTCCCCAAATGGGGCATTATTGCCTCAAAATCATTGGGCTCACCTTTGTCCAGTAGAGGAAGTAACATAGAAAGATGAAGAATGTTGCAGCATTTAAGATGGAGATTAAGTGGAGAAAGCAGAAGGATCTCCTAGGAGGTTAGTCTGTAATAGAGAAATGTTGAATCAATTCAGAGGTCAGAAGACTTTGGACAGGGTATGGGGTTTGCAAATAAATGTCATTTCCTCTGGTTAAAGGTGCTGGGGGCTTCTAACTTTGCAGCAGCAGCTGTAGCCTAAGGCAGCTGGGATAGGTAAGCAACTGAGTCAAGCTGAATGCTCCAATGGGCAATCGGCGTGTGCTTACTACTGGGTTCCTTGTGTGAACATTCCCAGGGCTCGGTATCTATGAGGTGCACGAGTAAGGGGAAAAGCTTTGAATAGGAAGGTAGCTCTGGAATGTGTGGTTCATGCACACTTGTTTTATTCTTAGAAAGGCCTGCTCTGGTTTATCCTCCCAAGGAAACTGCTCAAGGACTGAAGTTGTAGTAAGTTCTTGAGTGGGGACGCTCATAGAGAAAAGCAAGGAACCCACAATCTCTAATAACCCGCAAGGTTTAGAAATCCATGAAGCTTTTGCTCAGTTGTGGGCCTGCAGAATTCTTGAATTAGCTCCATTCTTTTTGGAAATAGCTCATTTTCTTTAGTGCTTTGATCATGACCTAGGTAATGAACAGAGATCGTTGTAATTTTTCCATAGAGACTTCATGGCCCCTTTCAGCTAACTGCTGTAGCAAATAAATGGAACTTGTCCTGGATGCTTTTTTGGTAACAGCATAGCAAGAGATGGTCTATATCGTGAAAGGGTCAATTTCCCAGGGAATTGGATGGTCCTTAAGTCTCAGTGATGTCCTGGGGAGAAGTAAGCAGGGGCCCCACTGAACCCTTGAGACAAGACGGTTCAGGCATACTGTTGATTGTTCCAAGTAAAAGCAAATATTGACTGTTGGGATCTGCAGGGATGCCAAAAAAGGCTGAACCAAGGTCTGCTGGCCCTTGTAACAAAAGGGCATTGGGGTTGGGAGCAGCTGGGAAACTGGGAATAACTATCTTGTTAATAGCTTTCAAGCCCTGGACAAATCACCATCTGCGTCCATTAGGTTTCTGTACAGGCAAGAGTCGTGCGCTCAGAGGCTGGTACCAGGAATGATTACCCCCGGGCCAGTGAGGTCTTCTGCTGTTGCTGTGAGGCCTCGGATGCCCTCAAGCTTTAATGGTTATTGAGGCAATTTGGGAAGAGGTTTAGTTATATGCTCTGCACTTTTTATTCTCCTAATGTCAGTATTAGAAGTAGCCCACAGATTCCCAGGCACCTTGATTAAATCGGGGACTTCTGTTGAAATTCTTCCTCTTCTATGTCAAGGACACACTGTGAGGAACATAAAAGATCAGGTTCAGGCTGCCCAGGGAACTCTAAGGTGAAGTCTCCACAGGAAGCAAAACATACCAGCCCTTTTAACTTAGAAAGGAAATCTCTACCTAATGGATTAACTGGAGCCAAAGAGCATAGCAAAAAAGGGATGTTTTTCGGGGAAGGTCCCAGAGTCATTTGTACTGGTTGAGATAGAAATTCTCTCTGAATTTGCTTAGGTACCCCTGCTATGGAAACTTCTTTTTCACTTTGAGGGATGTGTTGTCCTAGGACAGTGGGGTTTAAAGTAGAAAGCATAGCCTTGGTGTCTGCCAAAATTTGGGAAGGTTTCCCATTATTTTTTTTTCTTTTTATTTGAATATAGTTGACACACAATGGTACATTAGTTTCAAGTGTGCGAGTTAGTGATTTGACAGGTTTATACATTATGCTGTGTTTACCACAAATGTAGTGACCATCTGTCCCATTACATCGCTATTACAATATCATTGACTATATTCTTTGTGCTCTGCTTTTTATTCCTGCGACTTACTCATTCTGTAACTGGAGGCCTGTGTCTCCCACTCCCCTTCACCCATTTTGTCCAGCCCTCCCTCCCCTCCCTCAGGTTGCTCTCTGTGTTTATAGTTCTGATTCTGCTTTTTGCTTATTCGTTTTTTTTAGATTCCATTTGTGAGAGAAACCATATAGTATTTGTCTTTCTCTGACTTATTTCACTTAGCATAATACCCTCCAGGTCCATCCATGTTATTTCATATGGCAGGATTTCATCCTCCTTAATGGCTGTGTAATGTTCCAGTCTGTATATAGTCTGTACATCTATTCCTTTATCCATTATCTCTTGATGGATACTTAGGTTGTTTCCATGGTTTGTCTATTGTAAATAATGCTGAAGTAAACCTAGGGCTGCATATATTTTTTCATATTAGCATTTTCATTTTCCCTGGATCAATACCCAGTAGTGGAACTATTGGGTCATATGGTATTTTCATTTTTATTTTCTTGAGGAATCTCCATATTGTTTTCCATAGCAGCCATACCAACTTACATTCCCACAAATAGTGCTTGAGGGTTCCTTTTTCTCCACCCCCTTGCCAACACTTACATTTCTTGTCTTCTTGATTTTAGCCATCCCTACAAGTGTGAGGTGATAGATATCTCATTGTGACTTTGATGTGTATTTCCCTGACAATGAGTAACATTGAGTCTTTTCATGTGTCTGTTGGCCATCTGGGTGTCTTCTTTGGGAAAATGTCTATTTGGGTCTTAATTTTAGCTTCCCCTAGGCTCTTTAAGGGGATTCTTGGGATTACCCTTGGAGTCCTATCAACTCTAGTAGGGACCCATCTGGGGGCCTCCTTCAGAGGCTAATATGGAGGTATTTGAGTTGATGTGGGAGACTTTGCAGAAGACTTTTGAGAACAACCTCTTTTTCCAATATCCCAGTTAATTAGAATTGAGACATAGATTTCCGGGTCTGTTTTGTTAATGGACCCCTAGAAGACTGTAGGTGCTGTGCTCAGGTGATGTGAAGTAGGTGGTGTGCTCAGGATGGAGGCTGCTTGAGATTCTCTCTCCCTTGCCCTCTGCCCCTCCTGCACGTGCTGTCTCTATCTCTCTCTAAAATAAATAAATAAATCTTTAAAAGATTTTTAAAAAATAGAAGATCTGTTGTTATATTGTGAAGTTCTTCTAGTCCAGGAGGGGACCACGTTGAAGATGGAGGATTTCGAATGTCATCCTTGGTGTTTTGGCTTTTTGCTTTCTACATCCGTTTTGGGGCTTCACCAGGTCCTACCAGCATATGCACAAGCTGATCAAGATCTGCAGCCCAAGGTCTTCTTCAATAATGAAGCTCAATTCTTACAAAAAACTTAGGACACTCCTCCCTAGGAACACATCGTTCAGCCTTTGACCAACCAGTGAGAAATGTCTGATGAGGATGGCCTGCAACCTCAGGTGGTTTTTATCTTAAAAGGTAACTGTCTCATAGTCTTCAGAGTGGAAGGGCAGTTCACATAGAGAATTACTAGACCATGAGAACTCAGGGAAATGAGGGGGAAAGGGATCAGTAAGAGTCATGTCAGTCTTACTATCTTCTGGTTTAGAGACCTCTTGTGTCTTTAATTTTTCATTAGCCTTTTGCAGCATATTTTTTAAAGAAGCAATTTTGGAATTTTGAAGGCTTTTTGATGCTTCCGCATACCTATTAAAATAGGTATCCTGTTCTATTTGTTTAATTCAAGAACACTTTTTTCCAACTGTGCTCCTTAAATGAACAATCTTGTCTAATGGGAACATTTGCCACTGTCATTCTAGGTTGTTTTAGTGTGATTTTGCCATTTCTGTAGATATCTATGGCTTATAGTTTCTGGACATAAAATAAGCAGGTCTGCCAGACAGTGGCATTCCCATCTCCTTAGAATTTAAAGATCCCTTTCCGTCTTTTTTTTTTTTTTTTTTTTGGCTCAGCCTTTGGCTCTCTCAGAGCCAAGCTAATACATAAAAGGTATGTGCCTCTGGTTTGGAGACTGGTGTATTGTAGCATCTCACACGGCACAGACATCTTCTTCAGCTTGGCAGATGACCTACTGTCAATCTAATACTTCCCATGACTAACTTATCCTAATATGGAAGTCTTTGGGTTAGGTGGTAAGCACTCTAACAGTTTTTAAGCACTAGACCCCTGCTGACCAATTTTTGGCCTTTTTGGCTTCCAAGATTCCCCACTGACAATATAGCCTTTATCTACACAAAACAAGACAAACAAACTTGTGCACCTTAATACACCAGCAGTGACCCCAAGATATTACCATGGCCTGGGCCACAGAAGGCCCTGCACGTGCTACCAGCAATTCCCAGCCTAGAACTGGGGCAAGTGGGGGAAAAGACTGAACCAGCAAACCCCAAACGTGAAGACTGTGGACTGGACTGGGTTCGCAAAAAGGGGAATTGGAGAGTAGAAAGCCAATTAGATTAGGAGCTTGACTCGAGGAGAGGGGAGCTCGGAATGGAAAGGAACTTATCTATGGCCCTTGGAAATGGTGAGAAAGATAGGGCCCAGGGTTTGTGGGTACCACAGCTGCGTTCCTTACTGTCCTCAAACCTGTCAGAAGTCTCCTGAAGTCCCACCACTGCCATCAAATATGTTAAAAGGCAAAAATTCAAGTGAGTAAATGTAAAGATCAAACTGGCTATTGATCGGTTCATGAGCTGGACAGCATCCCATCTAGTGGGTAGAAAGGAGCTCCAAAGAGCTGTACCAAATGGAAGGCTTTTATAGGCAGAAGGGGATAGAAAAAGGAAGTTTCTAACAAAGAGTGGGGTTGTTCAGCAAGGCTACCCTCCCCTGGGGAAGGCTGGGATCCTATCAAGTAGATGACCTCACTGGTGCTGACCAGGTAGTTCTAGAAAGGCCAGTTAAAAGTCACAGTCATGGGAGAAGCTAAAACTGCAGTTAAGTCCTGGTTTGCTATCAAGGGGGCAAGTGACTCCACTGGGGCCCTGGTGTCCCCCCCCCTTTTTTTTTAAACACACTTTCTTCTTGGGAGTACTAAGCACTTCCTCGTAAATTCTGTTCTATTCTCACAGAACATGAGTTATTTCCTAGAAATGACTTGAGCTCCTTTGGAAAAATGCATCGATTCTTTTAACCATCATGATCCTGTTACAGTAAAATGTCTATTATCTGATTTTCTGTGAATCTGTAAAGCTGTTATTAACTGGCACATTACATGTCACCCTGTACTATGACAACTGATGTTTATAATGGGAACCCTGAACCTCTGTCAGCCCAGCCTGAATGACCCACGCGAGAACCAAAGAAAAATTAACTTGTATTTAAAAGATTTTTATGTTGTGTCTATTTGATTATCTTCAAATCCGTTTTAGGGGAGCCCAAGTATATGTCCACCGTGATTTTCCAGGATAGTACCAATTTAAATATTTTATCCTTTCTTGGCATTGTTAACCAAACCTTGTAAAAATAAAGTAACCTCAGTAGTTGGGGTCTACACTACAGGTGATTAAATCTGTGCTTTCGCCCGTAAGGGGACCAGCATGTCTTTTTCAGAGCCAGTGTGGCAAATACGAAATATTGTAAATACGATCCTCTAAGTGTAGGACAGATCCAGCAGACTCCCCTGCTGTGTCCGACTTCTTGAGGTGTCCTGAGTTGTGCCGGGGGTTGACACCATCACCCAGAGGAGACTGACAGGGGTTTGGCACCCACGTGATAATGGCTCAGGTCAACAGCCCTCTTTCTTGAGCTGTGCAGCTCTCGCTCAGGTTTGATGAGATGTGGTTTCTGTCATTTTCCTTGAAGGAAACCTGATGTAGAAAAATAAATGTCATAAACAATGTGGAGATTTTAACCAAGAACTCAGTTCTACAAGCTTGGAGGGAAGGGGTGACTAAGGACAGAATACATCACAGGGGAAGAGTTGGGGCAGAACACCCTCCCCACACTGCTGCCCTTGCCCTGTGTCCGGCAGGAGGACTGCCATCGGAGGTAGTCCTGGAAGGGGGCAGGGTCCCCGGCACTGCTTCTCCAGGTTCAGCTCAGAAAGTAGAGAGCTAGAGCCCAGTGAGAGCTAAAGGAGAAGGAAGCAGAGAACCAAATCCAGAATCAGAAGAGAATGCAGTCCCGCTCTCTTGCAGTCCGTTAGGTGACTGCTTGGTCACCAGTAGGATACCTACTTACTGTTTAACGGTAATGCCTAAGAACCTTTTTGTCCCTCGCCTCATTTGAGCTCATGACAACCCTGCGAAGCGGGTGTGATAGAAACAGTGATTCCCATGTTACAGATGCGAATACAGGCTCAAAGCCAGGACAAAAGCACAAGTCCTCTAATTCCTCATCCATGCTTCCCGGATGCCCATAATTTCCCGATGGAGTAAGGTCACCCTTTGAGGTGAATGGTCCCGCAGTGCCTGGTTGTAAACGGGCAGATGAGCATGGACAGTACCTTTGAGGACACTGACCCATGGTCCCCCCCTTGACTTTCGGAGCTTGGTATATTTGACAAACGCTGGACTGAGAGCCAGGAGACTTCGGTTCTAATCCTAATCGGGCAACTTTGAGCAAGCCAGTTAGCCTCCTTCCCTTCTGGTTGCTAAGCTGGAAATATGAACAGTAACGTGTGCACCACTGACCTGCCTGGTTATTAGGAGAGCCAAATGAGATAAAGTGGAAAGCCCTTTGTTACCAGGTGTGAGGTCATGTATCCATATCCCATGATTCAGCACAGAGGAGAAAGATATCCAGACGTGAAGGGCTTGGTAGGAGTGGTGACTTAGTCTTGGGTTTATTTGTGGACCAGATACAACAAATAAATTCCTATCACTGTCACTGAGTTTGAAACTCAAAAATGATGGAATAGGCAGTTTCATTAGCACTTCTGCCCCCTCCCCACCCCTGCCTATGCTTCACCTTTTCTGAAAATGACATGTTCAGGCCTTCCTGGGGTGATAGAGCATTTAAAAAGGTGACCCCAAGAAATATTAGTATAATTTTGAAGTGTATACCTTTCACTGGGCAGAAAACAAAAGCAGCCCAAGCCCGGCAGAGGGGGTGGTCTGTGCAAAGGCCAGAGAACACGGTGCCTCTGGGAATTGCAAGCATGCCCATGTGGCTGGAGCTGGGTCAGCCAGAGGGCGGCATGACAAGTTAAGCAGGAGTTTAGAAAGGCCCTGGGAAGCTTCTGGAAATGTTTAAGCAAAGCATTAATATAGTCAGCTTTCTGTTTTAGGAAAGATCGCTGCGTCAGACCTGGTCCTCAGCTACCTGACCCTTTCACTTTTTATTGGATAGATGAGAGATCTCAAGATATGCAGAGACTACTGAGCAGGGGGAAGAAGCTTTCTTGGCTTCCCTGTCCCCGACCCTCTGTGTGCCTGCAGTCAGCTCTCTTTTTCGGTCTAAGCCAAAGGATGGTGGGGCACCACACAGCGGGGGTCCGAGTTAGAAAGGGTAGGGGGTGTTGACGAAAGGGTCCATGTTGCACTTGACAATTTGAAAGCATTAAGTCACTCAAATTGAGCTGTGTCTGCTTTTCCTTTGATATTTCTCTGTAGCCAGTGGAAGCTTTAACCAGATGCCACCTTCTTTCCATCCTTCCATTGACCTCACAGCCCACTTAAAATCGAGATGTTCAAAGTTCCAGTCAGAGATAGCATGTACCATGACCATCCTCAGGGAGAGGGTTGTGCTCTGCACTGGGAAGCTGTAGGACCCGAGCTCTGGAGTCAGACGAGCTGGGCGGTGAGTCTTGCTTCCGCCGTGCACTGGACTCAGGATCTTCATAAATCATTTAGTGTCCTCTGTCCAGGCCTGCATTTTCTCATCTGTAAAAGGACAGACAGCAGTAATGTCCACCTTCCAGAGCTGGTATGAGGATCAAACAGATAGTGTCTCTGAAGTACCAGGTATATGGTAAAATCCCAATTTATGTGTTTCCCTTAAATGCCAGAAGCAAATACCCTTTCAGTAATTATTCTCTTAAAAGCAAACAAAAGAGGTCCTGCGTGCATGATGCTCCTGTGTCTGCTGTATGGTAGGACAAAGTTAAAGAAATAGGAGGTAATGACGAAGTGTATCAGAAAAAGAAAAAATGTCCCTAAGATGCCAAACAAGGAAAACTGAGGAAGGAGGGGGAGCTAATAGATCAGGCGATTAGGCGTTCAGATGTGCTCTACTGACCTAATATTAGAATTCCAAGGACTAATTTCCACTGATGAGCTCAATGCCTATTCAACCAATAATATGCTTTTCTAGCCAGAAAGACACACTGACAGGATCTATTCAGGTTTAAGACACAAACCATGAGTACTTGTCGAGAAGTCTTCCTGCTCTTTCCATGGCTGCAAATGGCACACGTAGGCCCACTCCCAGGCCAGCTCGAGTCCATGAATACCTACCAGGTGGGTTCCCTGAGGGGCACCAAGTCAAACACAAATAGGCTCGCCTTCAGAGCTTGCTGCCTAGTAAGGAAAAAGACATAAGCACAGATAAATCCAATTTCACACAGCTTCTGGAAATTCTATATACAGCTTCAGAGTGCTCTGGAAGCAAAAAGACAGGAGGAAAGACATTTTTGGAAGAAGGCTTCATGGAAAGAGTGACTTTCCTTCCAGGCATTAAAGGAGGGGCAAGTTTCAGCAGGCCAGAGTGGGGGGAATCTGGAGTCCAGAAGAAGCAAGCCTGTGCGCTAAGGCATTGTAGGGAGAGCCTGGACCAGGCCAGGTATAAGAGGGTGTCAGGCAAAGGGTCTTGGGAGGGGAGGGGGGCAGGTTAAGGTTTAATGCATCTTTAAAGAGAGTTTTTATTTTGTTCTGTATGCCTCAGGGGAGAGTCTTGAAGGTTTTTCATCAAAGAAGCAATGGGAATGGTTCTTAAGGAAGATTTCTCTGAGAACACTGTATATTCTCTTTGAATAATTTTGTGGTTTGGGTTTCACAACAGTTACAGTGTGGAGGTTGGCATCTCCAAGCCTACAGCCTGCATTTCCAGAAGAGAAGGGGTGGGCTTCCCTTTGTGCACAGTTCATCCCTCACATCCCTCATGTGGACACTGCTCTTCAGGCCTTCGAGTGCCCCTCATCAGTGCCCGTGTGTTCCCTGAGGCTTGTGTCACGGTTGAGAATCACGTTTGCTAAACTACAACCCCACCCGTCTCCCACCAGTCAGCGGTCCTCAGCCTCCCCTCCTCCCTTAGCTTATCTGCCTTCAGGCCCAAGCTTACAGTTGCTCCCGTCAAGGCACCAGGTCCTTCCTAATGTCTTCCTGCTTCTTTCCCCTGAGTGCAGCCTCCTCTGCCCCAGCCTCCCCAGTCAGTTACCCTCCGCCGCCTCCATATTCTTTCTCCGTTGGATTGAGTTCCTTCCACCTTCAGAGAAACCTGCCCGAATTCTATATCCCCTTCACTACCACTCTGTCTCTTTTTTCCTTCACAGCCGAGATTTTGAAAGAGTTATGCACCCATGCCCCTCATTTCCTCACCTCCCATGAACTCCTCAGCCCATGCTGACCTCTGCTCTGGCCAGAGTCACCAGATGCTCAGTCCACTGGACATGTCTTGCTATTCCCCATCTCGACTCTGTCTTGGCTTGTGACTTGTCTGACTGCTTCTCGAGACTCCGTCTTAGGTGGCGAGATGCACCCTCCCCTACTTTGTCTATTGCTGCCTCGTCCTTCAGGGGTACACCTGTTTAAAATGGTTTGCTACTTAAATGTTTTCCTTCCATCTCATCTAATCCAGTGGCTTTAGTAATCACTGGTATGATCTCTCTTAAACCTCTTTTCGATCTAGCCTGGATCTTTCCCTTAAGTACAAGACACATGTGTAGGACTGCCTGCTGGGCTTCTCACCGGCTGCCCCATGGCTCACAGCCCACAAAAATGAACACATTTTCTCCTCCTTGGGAGCAGGCAGGCGTGGACAGGCACCACTCTCCAGCTGGGGAATTCAGAAGCCTGGATTTTGTCATGGCCTTCTTCCTCCACACAGTTAACCTCCAAATTCTGTCGACCTCCCTAATATCTTGAGCCCACCCCTTCTCCATTCTGTTTGCTTCAGTTCAGGCTAACAATATCTGCCACCTCCATTCCTACGACAGCTGTTACTGATCTCCTTGTACCAGTCTTGCTCTGTCCTAATTCATCTTCCACTTTGCAGCTGGAGTGATCCTTCAAAAACAATATCTGATTATGTTACTCCCTTGTTTAAAATCCTTCAATGACTCGAAGTAGCCTGAGGATAAGTCTAAAGTCCTTAGTCCAGCACACAAGGCCCTTGCTCATCGTGGCTAACATTTATCAGGTGCTTGGTCTGTGCTGGGCGCTATTCTGAGTGTAATGGACTTGCTGCTCCCAGCTCTCTGAGGTAGGTCCTGTTTCTAGCCCACTTTTAAAACTGAGGAAACCAAGGCACAGAAGGGTAAGTCCCTGGCCCAAGATCACACGGTTGGTAAGTCAGGGAGCCAAGATTCCAACCCAGGAAGCCTGGCTCTATAGCCCCACTCCTACATAGTGGGTTACACCATCTCTCCTTCTCAGGGCATCGTTTCTCGTTCATTCAAAAATATTTATTGAATACCTGCTGTGTGCCAGAAATTGCTTGAAGTATTAGAGAAGGAGCAGTCATCAGAACAGTTCCTTCCCCGCTGTCGTGGATTTTTGTAACTAATTACAATAAAGATCAAAATATATGTAATCAGGAGTCTACCCGTGGAGTCATAACAAAGGCTTTTGGAAAGCATATTTAGAGACTGGATGTCAAGATAAAATAACGTTAATGATGGTAATATTTGCTTCATTTAAATAGTTTTCCAGAGAATAGGATTGCATTTGAAATTTTTTATAGGCCTATCCTTTGATCTGGTGAACACCAAAAATAAATAACAAGAGGGTGAGGGGGGATTTGTTTATACTCTAGAAAAGAAAATGAAAAATAAAGAAGACTATGTAGATCAGATAGTGCTATATGCTAAAGAAAAAAAATAAAGCAAGGAAGAAAATAAAGAGGAGCCTGAAAACAGAGATGTGTACTTTTATGTGAAATGTCTAGGGAAGACTTGAAGGAAGTGAAGTTATCTGGGACACTACTCCAGCTAAAGGAACAGCAAGTACAAAGGCCCTGGGGTAGGAATGTGCCTGGTATGTTTAAAGAACAGCAAACAGGTCAGTATGGCTGGAAGAGAATGAGGGAGGGAAAGGAGAAAGGAGATAGGTTCAGACAGAGGTCAGATCTCATAGGGCTCTAAAAGTCATCTTAAGGACTTGGACATTAACTCTGAGTGAGATGGGATGCCACTGGAGGATTTTCAGTGGAGGAATGACATCATGTAAATTCTGAGCAGAGCAGTGGCATGTTTTAAACGGGTCCCTCTGGCCTGTATGTTGAGAATAAACTCTAGGGGAAATAGACTCTAGGGGGCCACTGGGAGACCCAGGAGGGAGCTGTGCCAGAAGCACAGGTGGGAGCTGAGGGTGGCTGGGAATAAGGTGGCAGCAGCAGACGTGGCCAAAGTGGTCAGATTCTGGATCCACCTTGAAGGCAGAGCCCACAGCATTTGCCAGTGGATTGGGCAGTGGGGAGAAGGACTTGGTGTTCTCTGCCATGGGAAAGACCTGAACAGCAGTTGGACTGGTGATAACACGAGGGCAGTTGGGGACAAATCAAGTCTGCCATGCCTATAAAGCATCTCCCCTCCCCTCCTGTAAATGCACGTTCCCCTACATTTCTGAGTTCTGTCTTACTGAAACCACTTGGTTTCCCACACTGGTTTTGCTCTCTCGTGTGTGCAGGGCTTTGTAGCTTCTGATCCCTCTGCCAACAAAGCTGTAACCCCATCCTTGAGTTCAGAAAGTCTTCGCTGGCCCTGCTCTAATGCACTGGGCCTGTCAGGGTCTCTTGATGGTTCTTGCTTCCCCAACAGACTTGAAAACCCACTGTCCCTCACCTTGATAGGCCCAACACCTTACACAAGATGCAATCCATAATGAGTGCCTGATGGGTCAGATGGACGGGTGAGTGGGTGGATGGATGGAGAGATGGACAGATGAGCCCTCAGCACAATGAGACCAAGCTGTGTTTTGATGGCAGTGATGGGAATTCCCCTGGAACTTGGCCAGGTGAGATGATCACCCCAGACCGAAATGAAAGAAACGGCAGATGTCAGGAAGTTTTTGTGTTAATCCTGGCGTGTGCGTTAGTACACGCCCAGCATCCCTGTACCCCCAGCTTCCTGCACACTCTCCCCTCCTTCCTACCCCAGTTCTGGCTCTTGGGCCTGTTAATCGCTAGCATCAGTGAACATACACCCTCTACTCCACACATCCAGGTCTGTAAGGGAAGTTTTGGTTCTAAAACCGGAAGAGTGTTTAACCCAATGACGTGCTGCGAGCTTGCCTTCCGTGGGCCTCCAGGTCTGCCAAAACGATCAGGCCTCATTATGTAGGAAGCTGCCTCAGCCAGGCATTACTAATTTGGGCATTACTAATTCGGAGGCCTATTCAGGCAAATGAGCAATGAATGTAAAGTGCTTTTGTCAGTGAATTGCAAGCGAAGACCAGGGCAGGCAGGCGGGGGAGGGGAGGGAGGGGTGAAGTAAAGGGAAGGTGATAGAATGTTTTGAGTTTTTGCTCCATTTCCAGAAAGGACAGTCATTGCTTCCTGGAAGCTGCACTTGGCAACTGACACAGAGAATGGGAAAGATTTATTTCCTTTTGCCAGAGCTCAATAATTCAGCCTGAGCATTTCAAATCAATACATTTCTTGCAAAGTTTCCAAGGGCTGCATTTAAAAAGCCACTTTGAAAAATGATCATCACGTGGCAGCATCCTTTGATGAGAGGGGTGTGTCCGGGAGGAGCCGGCTCTTCCAAACACAGCTCTGCAGAGAAAGGAGGCTTTTAAAAGCAGGGAAGCCGGGTTCAAGCTGACGGCAAGGCCTGCGGCACCTGCACAGGCTCTGGGACCAGGCGTGCTTGCTCTCTGGGGCTCGTTCTGAGAGGAGCAGCCGACTAGCTCCTCCTCGGGCTTGTGTGGGCGGTCTGTGCCTGACAGCAACTCCCTGTTTCTCTGAGCTGCAATTTGTCACCGATCACGGGGGCGGGAGGGCTCACCTGGGGAGAGCTTCACCAGGATCTAGGAGTACTGAGATTTTAGCCTCCAGGCAGAGTCAGTCAAATTTCTGTGAAAAAAAAATTTTTTTTTTAAATTCTTGTAGTTCTAACATCGGTCAGTCTTGACTTCTTGTAGGAGGTGTGGAAGGATGGTTGTGGAAGGTTGGGTGTCTTTCTGCTCTCATCGCTGCTGTTGTTGCCGCTGTACTCCACTAGACGTTTCTTCCATTTGGAAGTTTTATGTCCACTGGAATAGTTCTTCAGGGCTTTCAGTGGAAGAAGTGGGTCATGATCTCGAGGTCATGAGATCAAGCCCAGCATTGGGCTCCACGGTCAGTGGGGAGTCTGCTCAGGATTCTCTCTCTCTCCCTCTGTCCCCTCCCCCCAAATAAATTACTAGGAAGGAAGGAAGGAGCCGTGTAGTCCCTGCCTTGACATCAATTGCCTGTGGAGGTTATAGTCATTTGATCGTGTCTTTCCTCTGAATCCTGTCTCTGTGCTTCCTGCACTTCGGGCTGTGACTCCCTTTGATGTGCCCAGAGACCCCTCAGAGCAATGACCACCCTTCTCTCACTTACTGCCATGAAACCCAGCAAGAGTTCCTCCAGAGTCTAAGAGGATGGGTGCTCTCTTTTACGAGATACCAGAGGGATGCTGTCCTTGCAAACCTGAAGCATTCTGGGACAAGAGTCAAGAAGATGGCATGGGAGCCGTGAACTCCCAGAAGCCACAGGGCAGAGTAGAGCAGCTCCATAGCACAGCGAGAGCCCACGGACCAGGGTGGAACTGCTGACAAGCCAGACCCATGATCCAGTGCGGCTTTTGACGGGAAAAGCCCGGAGCAGCCAATAGGTGCTCACTGGGAATTGTGAGGGTCGGTGTGAGCGGAACAGCTGAAAGTAAGGATCCTTTCACTGATGCCAAGAGCAGTGTGTGCACATGGCCCCTGGGGTGAGGCCCAAAGGGTCTGGAGCACTCTCATCTCCCGACTCAGGAATGCACCACCCAGGTCCTCCTTCCAGAACCACCCCACGCTGAGAGGCTGCCGCAGTGAAAGCAAGCTGAATCGGAGACGGACAACAGAGACTGAGGCAAAAAGGTCCCCGAAAGGAAACAGAAGGAGGAAATTTCCAAGAGCAGGCTTCCATATATTAGAGCACGGCAGCAACACCATAGAAGAGAGAGCTGTGTCAAGTTGGAGCACACCTTGTTCTAAAAGTTCAGGAAAACCAGTTTCACATGAAAGCAAGCAACAGAGAAATAGTGAGGTCAAATCCCACACAAGGTTTTTATGAGATAAAAGAAAGTAAGAAGAATAGCACTCCTAAAGGAAGTATGCCAAAGACATGCGGCTTTGAAGCCACTCAGCACTGTAACGTGCCATCCAAAAGAGCTAAAACCCGATATGAAAATGGCATAAAATATGGGGGGGATGCGACGACAATATGAATCAGAATTAGGAAAACTTAGAAAGGAGATGTCAGAACTCAGGAAACCAAATGAAAAAAATGAAAAATGAAAGAATAATCCCTTCAGAAGTGAAGAACCAGGTATTAGGAAGACAAGATGTATACGCACAAGAGGTGGTGTTTCAGAGAGACAGAAGGTGGAAAACTGGAAAGCTTTTCAAGAGCCAAGAGAAGTAAGAAAGCGACTTTTGAGAACTCAGGAGAAAGTGACAAATACTGGAGAGAGGCAAGGAAATCTCAGCATGTGGCTATGAGGAGCCTGTGAGGAAGGAAACCAAGTGAGCCCCTGTCTGCATTGCTCCCGTCTCCGCTGTGTTCACGCGGCCTTGTCTTCTGGGCCGGCCCCCCACCCCATGTTCTCTCAGAACAACACTTGTCATTAGACTTAGGTCCCACCTGAATCATCCAGGATGATCTCATCTCCAGCTCCGAAACTCAGTTACATCTGCAAAGATCTTTTTAAAAATAAGGTCACGTTGGCAGGTCCCAAGGATTATGACACGGACCTACCTTACAGTTGCTGTGCTGGTAGGCAACAGACACAGGATTTGATTTCTATTTTCTAATAAAGGAGCTAAAGGCCGATTTTCTTGTTTCCAGCAAATTAATGGTTCTTGCCAAGAAACAGAAGTAGACAGCATGTTTTCTAAAGAGCAGGACCAGAGGAGGTCAGCCTGCCCCGCACCCGGAGGCTTCGCCTGGACCACGCTCTGCCAGCCTTAGGGAAGCGTCCGCGCGCTGTGAGCGAACATTACTCAGGCGGTCAGGGATGCACCGCTCATTCTGTTCAGCTGCTTTTCAGATGCTCAAGTCCAAGTTACAAAACAGACAGGGCCCTGTCACCAGAACCCAGGACGCTCTCATCTGTCTGTATTGTAAGTGCCCACCCCTCTCCCGGTGCAGAAGTAGAAGCTCCTTTAAAAGAGTCATACATCTGGGGCACCTGCATGGCTCAGTCGGTTAAGGGTCTGTCTTTGGCTCAGGTCATGATCCCAGGGTCTTGGGATCGAGCCCCACATCGGGCTCCCTACTCAGCGGGAAGCTTGCTTCTCCCTCTGCCTGCTCTGCCTGCTGCTCCCCCTGTGTGTGCACACACTCTCTGTCAAATAAATAAAGAAGCTCTATTTTTAATTTCTTGAGGAATCTCCACACTGTTTTCCCAAGTAGCTGCACCAACTTGCATTCCCACCAACAGTGTAAGAGGGTTCCCCTTTCTCCACATCCTCTCCCAACACATGTTGTTTCCTGTCTTGCTAATTTTGGCCATTCTAACTGGTGTAAGGTGGTATCTCAATGTGGTTTTAATTTGAATCTCCCTGATGGCTAGTGATGATGAGCATTTTTTCATGTGTCTGATAGCCATTTGTATGTCTTCATTGGAGAAGTGTCTGTTCATATCTTCTGCTCATTTTTTGACATGATTGTCTGTTTTGTGTGTGTTGAGTTTGAGGAGTTCTTTATAGATCCTGGATATCAACCTTTTGTCTGTATTGTCATTTGCAAATATCTTCTCCCATTCTGTGGGTTGCCTCTTTGTTTTGTTGACTGTTTCCTTTGCTGTGCAGAAGCTTTTGATCTTGATGAAGTCCCAAAAGTTCATCTTCGCTCTTGTTTCCTTTGCCTTTGGAGACATATCTTGAAAGAAGTTGCTGTGGCTAATATCGAAGAGGTTACTGCCTATGTTTTCCTCTAGGATTCTGATGGATTCCTGTCTCACACTGAGGTCTTTTATCCATTTTGAGTTTATCTTTGTGTATGGTGTAAGAGAATGGTCGAGTTTCATTCTTCTACATATAGCTGTCCAGTTTTCCCAGCACCATTTATTGAAGAGACTATCTTTTTTCCACTGTATATTTTTCCTGTTTTGTCAAAGATTATTTGACCATAGAGTTGAGGGTTCATATCTGGGCTCTCTACTCTGTTCCAATGGTCTATGTGTCTGTTTTTATGCCAGTTCCATGCTGTCTTGGTGATCACAGCTTTGTAGTAAAGCTTAAGAGCAGGTAATGTGATGCCGCCAGTTTTATTTTTGCTTTTCAACATTTCCTTAGCGATTCCGGGTCTCTTCTGATTCCATACAAATTTTAGGATTATTTGCTCCAGCTCTTTGAAAAATACCGTTGGAATTTTGATCGGAATGGCATTAAAAGTATAGATTGCTCTAGGCAGTATAGACATTTTAACAATGTTTATTCTTCTGATCCAAGAGCATGGAATGGTCTTCCATCTTTTTGTGTCTTCAGTTTCTCTCATGAGTGTTCTGTAGTTCCTTTACCTTTTTGGTTAGGTTTATTCCCAGGTATCTTATGGTTCTTGGTGCTATAGTAAATGGAATCGATTCTCTAATTTCCCTTTCTGTATTTTCATTGTTAGTGTATAAGAAAGCCACTGATTTCTGTACATTGACTTTGTATCCTGCCACATTGCTGAATTGCTGTATGAGTTATAGTAGTTTGGGTGTGGAGTCTTTTGGGTTTTCCATATAAAGAATCATGTCATCTGCAAAGAGAGAGAGTTTGACTTCTTCCTTGCCAATTTGGATACCTTTTATTTCTCTTTGTTGTCTGATTGCTAGGACTTCTAATACCATGTTGAACAAGATTGATGAGAGTGGGCATCCTTGTCGTGTTCCTGATCTGAACGGGAAGGCTGCAAGCTTTTTCCCATTGAGGATATTTGCTGTGGGTCTTTCATAGGTAGATTTTATGAAGTTCAGGAATGTTCCCTCTATTCCTATACTTTAAAGCATTTTAATCAGCCACGGTCGCCAAACTATGGAAAGAACCAAGATGCCCTTCAACGGATGAATGGATAAGGAAAATGTAGTCCATATACACTATGGAGTATTATGCCTCCATCAGAAAGGATGAATACCCAACTTTTGTAGCAACATGGACAGGACTGGAAGAGATTATGCTGAGTGAAATAAGTCAAGCAGAGAGAGTCAATTATCATATGGTTTCACTTATTTGTGGAGTATAACAAATAGCATGGAGGACAAGGGAAGATGGAGAGGAGAAGGGAGTTGAGGGAAATTGGAAGGGGAGGTGAACCATGAGAGACTATGGACTCTGAAAAACAATCTGAGGGTTTTGAAGGGGTGTGGGGTGGGAGGTGGGAGGTTGGGGGAACCAGGTGGTGGATATTAGAGAGGGCACGGATTGCATGGAGCACTGGGTGTGGTACAAGAACAATGAATACTGTGACGCTGAAAAGAAATTTTAAAAAAAGTTTAAAAAAATAAAGAAGATCTTTAAAAAAGAGTCATATATCATAAACATCTGTAGGTGAAAGTGGACAAAGTCTCCTTCCTTTTGGAGCCTCTACTTTTCTGCCTCCTGGCTGCTTCAGCCACCCCCCGCCCACCGCCCTTCTGTCCTTAAAACATGAGGGTCCTTGCTAATGGCTCTGACACGTTCCTCTGACTACCTAATGAACGTAAGGTGTAAACGGATTCTACTGATCCTGTTGACTTAGGGCATTCCCTCCACCAGCCTCCTCTTCCCAGAAGCCTTCCTGCCTTTGTCCAGAGGAGGGAATAACCTAAACTGTGGATAAGACAGATGACAGAGACACAGAGAAGCGTATTGGGCAGCAAGAGAGAGTCTCCTTTTGACTGCAGTGTGCTTGCTGTTCTGGAAGGTGGCATGGGGTTGCTTTTGCTGTGTTTTTTTCATTTTCCCGACTCCCCAGTGACCGTCTTAAGCCCTGAAAAACCAGAGGATTAGTAACTGTCACACCTCGGATACCAGGGTGAGAAGAAAGATGACAACTTTTTTAATGGATAAATATACAACAGCCATTCCCCATGAAGATCCTTAGCACAGAAGCGACAGGGGAGAAGTGGAGAGGAGTCTGACACACACGGACACGGGCACACACACGGACACAGGCACACACACGGACACGGGCACACATACACATGCTACACCGTTCTCTTTAAATAGAAGCTGCTTTCCCAAGTTTGATTTTTGTCATCTCCCTGAGCTATCCACAAGGCAGTTGAAATGATTCCATCCTCCTCTGTTGTGCCGTCTCGGTGCCCCTCCTTGTGCCCATTCCGCTGTGGCTCAGGCGGCCTGGAGAAGGAGAGCGGATGGGGCCCCAAAAGGCAGCCGATGGGACCTTGGAAACACTTGGAATCACTCTCCCAAGTGTCAGGGAGGAAGAGACGGAAGAAGTGGGGGAGGAGGAGGAGGCAGAGTTCCCCTTAAAAGAGGACATTTTCCAGAAAAGCACTGTCTTACAAGTGTCTTAGCTTGCTCGAACCCTGCTCTCCTCTGCCTCTGGGGCCGAGGATGTGTTTTCCGAGGCCTGTGGAGTGAGCCTTGAAAAAGTTAAAGGCTTCTTTCAGGCTCCCTATTCCTGGCTCCTCCCCCACCCCTCCCTCCCAGCCTCCTGGTCACCCCACAGGACTTGGTGATAATAGGGACTGTCTCCATCCTGAGAAAAGGCAGCCTGCTTGTTTAAGTTTCCTTGGAATAAAGAGAACTTGGGAGGGAAGGGACCAGGCGCAGCTGAACTGCACAAAAGAAAGCCTCTCCCATGCCAGTGACGGGGCCCATCAGGCCCCGTCCAGAATGAGAATGAGTTCTGCTCTTGTTACACTTTGCAAAGGACTGTTCTGTGGACTGTGGCCTGCACAAGCCATTTTCCTGTGTGGTTTAAAAGAGCAAGAGGGGCAAAGAAAGGACATGCATTCTTCTTTATTCAGACACCCGTGGTAGATCATCTGTGTGGTGTGGGTCATGCAAATCCAACGAGATCCTTCTGTTCTCCACACGCCTCCGTTGCCACTGCTGATTAGAAAACCTTCTCGCACCCGCTTTTCCCAGCGGTTTCAGTTTGCCCCCTAAATCTAGTGGAGGAGCCTTTCAACTCTTCGTATCTCTTTTCCTACATTTTTTTTTTCTTAAAAATGGACCCTCTTGAAAAGTGTGCATCAAAATCAGCAATATCTTTCTGCCCTGCCGTGTCAGAAATGCCAACCTTAATTGCCTCTTTCCCGTAGAAATCCGTCCTTCAGTCCCATCTCTCCTTCAGTGAAGTCTCTCCTCTCCCTGGTGCCTCACTGTTCATAAATTAAAATGATTTGCAGTGATTACTCTTCACTGGTAGGAATAAAAACTTGTGATATGTTAGCCACGATTTCTAAAATACCTGAGGAAGGGGCATTCCATATCTAGGGGCAGCTGTGTGCGTTTCTTAAGGAAGTGGCCCCCCAAAGAGTCGCCTTTCCCATTTCATTGCCCCACGCACACTTTGGAGTGAGACGAGGACATCCTTCCTGCCTCTCTTCTCTACCCCCCACCAAGATATCAGGAGAGGTGTATGTGTGTTTCTCTTCTCACACTGAAATTGGGTTTTTTTTTTTTTTTTCAGCATAACCGTATTCATTATTTTGGCACCACACCCAGTGCTCCATGCAATCTGTGCCCTCTATAATACCCACCACCTGGTACCCCAACCTCCCACCCCCCCCCCCGCCCCTTCAAACCCCTCAGATTGTTTTTCAGAGTCCATAGTCTCTCATGGTTCACCTCCCCTTCCAATTTCCCCCAACTCCCTTCTCCTCTCTAACTCCCCATGTCCTCCATGCTATTTGCTATTCTTACCTGAATTGCCAGTACCTATTGTCAGGCACCTTTGTATTTGTGAGGCTGAAGAAAACTAACCCTATTATCCAGGAGTCCCTACATAAACTTGAGGTAGTCTGCGAACTTTGAAATTGCAGGAAAATATTTGCTTGCAGGAAAATATTTGCGTGCTTGTGCCTGTGCATTTCAAAAGAGGGTCCAGTAGCTCTCACTGAATTCTCAAAGGGGTCCATTATCTCTGAAATGTAAGAAAATCTAATCTGTGCCCCTCTCTATTGACACTACATGCGCAATCATCTGTTTTCAATAGAACTTTAGTTAAAATGTCGATATTTTGTTCATTCTGATTTTTTTGCATTCGTTCTGATTTTTTCAATAATGCATTAAAATAATATGCATTATTTAATGCATATTATTAATATTATTATTTTTAATGTTAATTAAATTATATTAATGATAAAATATGCTAATTAATAACATATTAATTAATTTCAATGCAATTAATAATGCATTAAAATAAATTAAAAATTTTTCCCAAAATAGATGTTATTTTTTTTTTTCTTACTAAGTTTGGGCACTACCTTAAATTTTGCACCCAAAATGAGTGCTTCACTTGCCTCACTGTAGTCCAGGACCTCAATGGGCTTTCTTCCTCCAGTCTCTCATCTGTTCCAGACCCTTCTCTCATCTCCTCCTGAGCCATCCTCCCAACCCATGATGCACACTGACGATGCCAGTGCCCCCTCCTCAAAGCCCTGTCCTGGCCCCATAGCTCCTGCCAGAACCTTCACACAGCCTGCGAGAACCCTTGCTCTGGTTTCAGAAGCCCCAGTGGGCTGCAGAAAACACTTTGGTCTCCTGGACAGATGTGGCAAAGTACAACTAACCTGCTATCCAGTATCTGTTCTACTCAACCTCTCTAAATGCACTTGGAGTGTTCCAGACCAGTCTTTATATGGGTTCTCTCATTTCATACTTAAATTCGCCAAAGGAGCTTGAGGCCAAGATGTACAATGTTCTTGGCCTCATTGTACATCTGGGGAAACAGGTTCAGAGGTATAACTTACCTAAAACCACTGAGCTAGTAGGTGGCAGGACCAGTATTTGAACTCAGGACTGAGTCCAAAATCCAAGCTTTTATCTAAAATATTACATGCCTCTCACCACGTTGGGCTTGCTGCCCAACAGCAGAAATGGGAAGGACTCCTAAGTCATGTTTGTGAGGATGAGTGGCAGGCTCTGGGCGAGTTTTGCTGTCAACAGGTCTGCTGATAAAACCCTTTTGTGGATAAAACTGAGTGAAAGAAAAAAAAATCCACAAATGAAGTCTATAATAAAAGTATTTTCAAGGGAATTGACTATGACTTTGGATCTAAACGTGAACCTATAGTATTCTTCCTTTTGGGATTTGGGCCAAAAGACATAAGTAGAACCTTCTAACCTCTATTTAAATACTCAGTGCTGAGAAACAGGGTAACCTTGAGGACAAAAATAGGAAATGTTTTGGAACTTCTAATTCCCTAGTGACAGAATTTGTGTGCTGAAAGCAGTTTTGATCAAATAGCAGCTCCAAGGTTAAAGGCAGACCCAGAGAATTGAGAATGCTGGGCTTTTCGGAGTTACCTCCAAGACGAAGACCAGTGTAGAAGCCTGGAGGACTGGCCATGGGGGAGGGAAGGGAGGCAGAAGAGGCTCCTGGAAAGTGCTATGAGAAGCAGATTGAAGGGCTCTGATGATTCTTGGTTTTACTTTGGAGGGTTTATCCTAAGGTAAACCCTACTTGCCACAACTCCCTTTGCAGAGGGTAAAGGGGGCCCTCTGGGCACTGTTCAAAGTTCTGGATCTACAGCTAAATCAAACCTGCCACTAGAAGTTGAGTTTATGACTGATTATCCCTACTGCCCTTGCATTGTACTGTGCGTTGCAGAGGGATTTTTTTTTTTGCAAGGGATTTTTATATCCATCATTGCATCCTTCAACCCGGACAAAGCTCACTGGATTAATACGGAAGACCTGGGGCTGGAGTTCTGGTCCTACGCCCATTGTGACCTTGAGAAAGTCCCTCTGTCTCTCTGAGCTTCAATTGCATCAGCAAGTACAGCTGTGGTAGCCTTAACTCCCTCACAGAATAGATGTGGGATGCCACGGATGTGGCCACGGATGGTGATAGCAAAGAGTTTCTCAGAGCTAGAGTAGCCCGCCTGATGAGAATGGTGTCAGGTGGGGGAGGGGTAGCAGTCACAGGCTGCGCAGCTGGCCCAGAGGTGGGTTGGGGATCTCTGTACGGTCTGCCATCACTGGGTGAACCACTGCATGCCAGGTGTGATGCTAGAAGCACTGAGCCGTCCCCATCAGCTCCACGCGTGCGCATTTTAACTCTTAACAGGTGCATCTAACAATCAGCAGTTCTATCTCCAGAAAGTAGAAGAAATGATGAGGAACACTTGGAATTTGGCCTCAGGTCTGGCAAATAAGGAAGAATCAGTTGGCAGAGTAGAAATGATGAGAACTTCTGCTGAAAAGGAAAACGTCATCTTAGAATTGGAAAAGAGAAATGTAAGACATGATCTTTCAGACATGTGCCTTCAGACGTTTAGAGGAGAGGTAGCTGTGGTGTCCTGATCCACAGTGCTCACACACAATTCAGAGAATCAGGGTGCCTTTGAGAATGAACTTCTGGGGCACCTGGGTGGCTCAGTCGGTTAAGCACCCAACTCTTGATTTCGGCTCAGGTCATGATCTCAAGGTTGAGAAATCAAGTCCCACACTGGGCTCCATGCTCAGTGGGGAGTCTGCTTGAGATTCTCTCTCTCAAGTAAGGAAATAAATCTTAAAAAAAAAAAAAAAGCAAAGAAGAGAAAAAATGAACTTCTGACATGAGCTGCACTTACTGGGACAAGAGAGGAGGAAGGCAGCTGAAGGAGCTGATGAGGCTGTATTGGGGACATTCTCTGGGAAGCTCAAATTTTAAATAGGTTTTTTAAAAAAGTAATGCAGGCTTAATATAAAGAATTGGGAAATAAAATGAAAAGGAGATAGTAAGCATTGCCTGTGATTCTATGGCATAACCGTTGGCCATTAATATTTTGATGTTTCCTGGTGATATTTTTCTGTGCCTTGTTTGAGATTATCATACAAACACACACATGCTATCTGGTGTTCTTCCATACAAACAGATACTCTTTAAAAACATTCAGTGATTGGCCACCTAATTTTCTATCAGAGATGTTGTCTGTGGTTTGCTTAACTAGTCCTTACTGATGTTCCCAGTTTCTTACTAGTAAAAAGAACACTTCAGTGAACATCTTTGTGCGTGAACAATTTCTCTGTATTCTAAAGTTTTAAGGTAGATTCTCAGAGGTTAACATTTATATGGCTCTTACATTACCACCAAATTTTTTGTCAGAAAGATGAAGCCAGTTTGTCTTCCCGCTCTTTTGTGTGTACCAGCCTGCTAAGCTCAAATTTTAAAGGATGTATATACTAGATGGAAGAAAAACTCACTGAAAAGGAAAACGTACAAGAGCCGTTTAGACCTAGAAGGCTAAAACTAAGTGAGCTGAAAATTCACCATGGAAGCTCCTTGAGGAAACAAGGAATATCGTGGGTGGTTTAAGAATAAGGATGGCATCAGGGTGCCCGGGTGGCTCAGTCGGTTAAGCATCTGACTCTTGGCTTCAGCTCCAGTCGTGATCTCAGGGTCGTGGGACTGAGCCCCGTAGCAGGCACTGTGCTCAGCGGGGAGCCTGCTTGAGATTCTCTCTCTCTCTGTCCCTCCCCTCTATTCTTTCTCCCTTGTTCTCTCTCAAATAAATAAATAAATCTTTAAAACAACAACAACAACAATTAGCACAGTACTAGCACGCTGATTGGGGCGGATGGAGTGACACTGACAAGAGGCAAAGAGAAAACCAAACTGTTCGACTTCTCTTTCTTCTTTCTCTCCCATCAAGGACGATGATTGTCAGACTGAAACAAGAATGGCAAACACTGACATAAGGGAATTAAAGCCCAAGATGGGAGAATTGATGTAAAAGTGAATCTAAGTTGTTTTAAATAAATTCAAGACTCTTGGCCTGGGCACATGACATAGGAGAATGCAGGGCTTACAAGGCCGAACTCACTGCAGGCCATTACGGTGACCCCTGAGGGTTGTAGGAAACCGAAGAGGTACCGAAAGAAAGAATCTGAGCCACTGTTCACCTGATCATTCAGAATCGAAAAGGAAAAGAGGGTGTAGGCGCCGACTAAAAACAGCTAGCAGGGTCTGACTTCCAGATGAAATTCAGGACAGATTTTGAAACATACATGTTGTGAGCACTTAGGAAAAAGTTGTCCGTTCAGAGCCAAGCACCCGCGGCTTCTCTCCCTCCTCTAGCCTCTCCAGTGAGGCTGCAGTTACATATTTATGGACACGAAGAAAGCATTTCATTGAATTTTAGATGGTGTCTATTCGGCAGAGCTGGCAGAATGTAATCCAGCTACCAGAGCATGTACGTGGGTTGATCATTGAACACTTGCGCCCGAAAGGAGCCAATAACTTGATGAGTGTCTGTCTGCAAGGAGGTGGCTGGTAGGTCCACGGAGTGCTCCCATCCCAGCCCACACCTCCTCAGCATTTTGTCAGGAACCTGTTGAGGTGAGACACATGTCAAAGCTGCAGATGACGTGAAGCTGTGAAGTGTGGTTGTTACTAGAAATAGAACCAACTCTGGGGAGACTGCAGCATGCTGGAATGATGGTACAAGTAACAAGGTGAAATCTACTATTGATGGACGTGCATTCGTATGGTTGGGTTCCAAACACCAGCTATGTATGTGCCAGGAAGGGAGAGCAAAAATGAGAACAGTGGTTCAGAGTAACTAATATGTTAGTTAGTATGTTAGATGCTTGCCGTATTCCACACAGCGTCCTATGTGTTTCGTATTATCATTTGTATAATCTTGTTCTCTACTAACTCTGTAGAGTTTATCACATTTGATAAACACATTGTCCATGATTCAGTAGTACCTACTCACGGGTTGGAGTTTGTCCCCATTTTTCAGTTGAGGCAAGTGAGAGACAGAGAGGTTGAGTAACTTGTCTGAGCTCACACAGCTGGGAACTAGTGCTCCGGTTCTCAGTGCCGGCGTGCGTATCCACCGTGGAAATTCACGCAACCACTGAAACTGTTCTCTGGTTCTTTTTTAAGTCAGGACTTTAATTTGATGTCCTGCCAAAATATCAGATAAGCTTAGACAGAGAGGCAGGTGGTTAATAATATACGGACAGCTGGCTTGTCCGTTTCCTGGCTGTGTGACTTTGGCCAAGTCAGTTCAGTTCCCTGAGCCCCAGTTTTCTCCTTTGTAGATGGGGATAGTGTTTGTTTCTATCATACATTATTGCTGTGGGGATTCAGTGAGTTCTGTACAGAGAGCACTGGGACCAGTGCCTGGACACAATAAGCTCTTGTAAGGATTTGCTGTGGTTATGAGGTCCTTGAGAAGTGGTACGGCAGGGTTTGAAGAGCTGGGACCGTGAAGCCAGACCATGTGAGTCTGATGCGGTGATGTGTGCCGCATTTTTTGCTCATTTATAACATGAGAATAAGAGTCGTTGTAGAAAATACTCAGACTAAGTGCCCAACAACTGGTAGCTACTGTTATCAATAGAAGCATATTCCCTGGGGGAAGAGGGTTCTGGTCTAACTCCCCAGTACTATGTTTAAAGGGAGGGAGCTAAATCTGCTGTGTGGTAGAGGTGGGCGGGTCGGAGAGGGTCTAAAAACTACAGCAGAGAGGTTATGTTTAGACCAGTTTAGGACATTTAATCTGAAGGCGAGATGACTAAGCAAGGAAGTGATAACTTTTCCTCATTCATGTCAAGGGTTATAGAAATTGTTCTATGTCACTGAATCAAGTTATGACACAGCATGGAGAAGCTGGAAACAGAACCTGGGCCAGCTTCATCGTGGTTCAGCCTCTTCATTTTTCCCGGCTTCATAAAGATGGGTGGCAGTGGGGCTAACTCCTTCCCCAGGGTTCTTCTCCTCTTTTACAGTTCTGTCCTATCAGCCACAGAATCAGCATCAAAATCCCGTTTACACAGACAGTTGGGACAAAGGATGTTTTTGATGAATGCATTCTGTAGCAGAAAAGCTTGAACTGAATTTCATTCAAACCGGTACCATCGCCTCGTGACTTCGAGCCCCCTGTTTCCTCCTCTGTTAAACTGAAATGAGAACATGAGAGATTTCACAGAGCTTTTGTGAGAATCACGTGAAGTCATACATGTGAAAGCACCTAGTCAAAATGTCATGTTTATTATTGCCTGAGCCGGTTTAGAACTTTTCCAAGAACCGTAATAGAAGAAAACACTCTTAAGCACCACACTCTACTTAAAATAACTTAATCTGTTTTCCGAGACTCAGAAGATCTTTCAGGAAGTTTCAAAATCTCAGGGTCGTCATCGTGAGGAGGGAGTAGTTCGGTAGAAAAAAGGTCCTAGCTGTTTGTATTCTTTGGTTTTTCGGAGTCAGATGCCATGGGAGAGTGTTGACTATGTTAACCCAGAAAGCAACAGAGATCATGTACTCTGAGCCCCTCATTTTACAGAGGAAGCCACTGAGCCAGAGAGAAACTGCCCCAAATCAGCTGTTAACTAATGGGAGCTGTGGGGGTTAAATCCAGCTTCCAGACTCCCCGTGCATTTTCCATCATTAGTCTAAATGTAACTCGGAGAGCTTGAAATCAGGCTAACAATGTGCTGATGAAAGTGGCTGCTCCTCTGACCTTGGAATCGAAGAACCATTAGAAGGAGATTTAGGGCCTGGGTGTCACTAAAGGGTGTGACACCATGAACTTCACTCGACCTACTTAAAAAAAAAAAAATGCAGTAGAATTCTTGGGAATGTTCTTAATCAGAGCAATTTATTTCTTCTCTACAAAGTTCTTCTCAAATTGCTCTGAAATGCACTGACATTAAAAATGCAGGTCTTGGAGCACCTGGGTGGCTCAGTGGGTTAAAGCCTCTGCCTTCCCCTCAGGTCATAATCCCAGGGTCCTGGGATCGAGCCCGCATTGGGCTTTCTGCTCAGCGGGAAGCCTGCTTCCCTCTCTCTCTCTGCCTGCCTCTCTGCCTACTTGTGATCTCTGTCTGTCAAATAAATAAATAAAATCTAAAAAAAAAAAAAATGCAGGTTTTAGTATGGCTCTCATCGGCTTATAATGTGCACAGGAAGTAGTGTGACAGAGGCACAGGAAAAGGGTCTCTCTCTTCCTTTTACTAATGATAAGTAACATCAGTATGATTCAGGTTTGTTGAGTTAACGTCGCAAGAGAAAACCGTAAGGGCAGTTCTGTGTGAGAGTTCTCCTTCACCTTGCCTGTGCAGCTTCTGTTAGGTTGGCCGCGGTGAGCCATGTCAAGTCTCAAGACCAGTGCCAGTGAGCCGTGAGTAGCCAGTGAGGGCAGCACTTTATTCCTGGATGTGTTCAAAGCAGAGGGCCACCTACACCTCCCTCCTCTTCCCATTTATAAATCTACTTCTCCAGAGATATACAATTTTTTTTTTTTGCTCTATTTTTAGTCTGTTGGTAACTGGAGAAGGCCTCCCAGGATCAAAGTCTGGGATGGGGAGGTTTCAGTTGACTCAGTCTTCTCTGAATCCCTAATAGATACTGAAAATCAATCTGACTTCTGACTCCGGGTGGGAAATGCATGCGCAAGCATAACGTGAGGGATAAGAGCACAGACTCTGGAACCAGACTGCCTGGGTTCGAATCTCAGCCCCTCTCGTTACCCTGACCCTATGACCTTGGGCAAATCCCTTCAATACTCTGAGCCAGAGTTCCCTGATCCAAACCCCTATCTCGTGGGATTGCTGTGAGCAATGCAGTTAAATGAACTTATATTTATAAAGTGCTTACAAGAGTCCTAGATGATAGATGTGCTTAATAAATGACTATTAAGCAAATTAAATGGTCCTAATTAGACAGAGTTGCCTCTGGGTCCACGGCTTTGTTCCATTTAGATGCTGTAATTCCCAGGCCTTAGAGCTATTAGGTTTGAGGAAAAGGGGCTTCTTTTTCCTCAGTCGTTCTAGTGAATTAAAGAGGAAACAGCAGTAGAACTTGACTTTGAACACCGTAGTTTATCATGCCTCTTTCCAGAAGCTCGGCAAATATGTCTACCTTCTTTTTATGCTAAAGGAAGAGTAGTGACTCTGATCAGTGTCCTGGCAGGCCTTGAGCAGGTAGCTAGGTTTGTTGGGGTCACTTTTGTAAACCTGCTAGGATTGCCTTGGTATTCACCGGACTGACGGTGACTCGATGGGTCCCTTTTGCACACGGCCCAGAGCAGCACTCCGGTCGGTTCCCTGGGAGGGGGTTTCCGCAGCGTTGACTTCAGGGACTGGGCTGTGGGAGACATTAATGGGAAGTGAAAAGAGAAACTGTTGCCCTTCACCAGCAGGGCTGATGGGAGTGTGTGACTCTTCTTGTATTTAGGGAAAAGATTACTCATGAGTATTTTCTTCCATAGAATATAAAGAACCTCAAATTACTACTTGTGTCCCCCACCCCCTTCTCACCCGCCTCCCTCCGGTTCAGTGAATCTCTGCAGACACTTCAGCATTTTACTCTCATTTCCCCTCCTGAGTGGGATTCGGTTCTGTATTTGCTCTGGCATTCACACTTCCAATAAGCTACCCCATCGTTTTTCCTGTTTCTGACTGAGCGTCTTCTGCTCTGTGGCCCACCTACGACCAGGCTCCTTCCTAGGCCAAGCTTCACTGGAACCTCACACTCGGATCCCAGTATCTGGTTGTACCCATGCTGTTTGTGTGAAGGAGGGGAAGGGGAACGTTCTAGTAACAAGTCACTAATCACTGTGCTGTTCCTGTTCAAAGGTGACACCACTGATGATAGGAAGTAAACATTAAGGATTTTTACCGGTTCAGAAATTGAGATCTTGCAGAACCATCTCAAGGCCACTCCCATTTCACTGCAATTCCAGATATGTTTTCAAGGTCACTGGAAAGAGTGGGGGAACCTTTTATATCCAAGGACCATTTGAATAGGCATTACTTCTTGGCACAGTTAAGAGGCAGAAACAAAACCTTGAACTCGTTAGTGGCTGTCTTTTAGTCTCAAGATCATAGAGCAGGAGCACGCTACATGTTCTTATTTTATGATGACACATTTTTTTTTCTAATGTAAAACTATTAAATGTACAAAACAAGAAGAACTCTTAAATGCCCTTCTCTGATGAGCCCAGCGCCCATAGTTCTTTCTTGGTGCCCTACACGATAGCCTGCTTTAGAAAGGACTTCCCCAGAGCTCAAGGAAGCCAGCTGCCATTCTTCAAAACTAGACTTTGCAGGGGAGCAGCCACCTGGAAGACCGAGCCAATAGTCATGCCCAGAGGCCCTGGACCTTCTCCAAGAGATCTGAGCTGTTTGTTCCCTTGTCCACCAGGGAGGAAAAGCAGCCCATCCAAGTAGACCAGACAGTTCTTTCTGATGCTTAAGGATGAAAAGGTGACTCTTTCCAGGATCCAGCTAAAGGGCTCTTTGATAGCATACTCGAGTCTCCTTAGCAAGTTTAAGTAACTTACTGGGGAGACCGAATCTCCTCTTAGCAAACCCTGACTCCATTGTATTTGAACTATTAATTCATGCAATATAGTTTTAAAGAATGAAGCTCTGTTGAGCTTCTAGCCTCTTCCAACACGTCTGTTCTCATTTGGTCTCAGAACTGCTCTCAGTTCTTAAGAATTATTGAAGACCCCAAGGAGCTTCACTCAGATGGATTTTATCTATCTATATTTACCATATTGGAAATTAAAACTGAGAATTTAAAAAATACTTACTGAAAATAGTAAGTTAAGCTTATATTAGCATTAAGTATATATTTATGAATATATCTTCCAGAACAAAAAAAAAATTAGTGAGAAAAGTGGCATTGTGTTACATTTTTGCTAGTCTCTTTAATGTCTGGCATCATAGAAAATGGCTGGATTCTCATGTCCACTGCAATATCACATGTTATATAGCTTCTAGAAAATCCACTATATACTCATGAATGAATGAGAGTGGGAAAAAGTCAGTAACCTCTTAATATTGTTATGAAAAGAGTTTTGACTTCATAGACACCCTGAAAAGGTCTTGGGAACCCTGAGGGGTCCCCAGATCACACTTTGAGAACCACTGTTCTAAAACACTTGAATGATATATCAAAGATTTCTCATAACAGCAAAATGAAATAAAAATATAGACTCATAGGCATCCAGAAAGATCCAGCCTGAGCTACCCTCTTAACCTAAGCTGCAGCCCTCCCTTAGGCCCACTTCTGGTCCTACTCAGAGTCCAAGTACCACCCCCGCCAGGAAGTTCTAACATCAAAAAAGTAGAATGAAAAGGCAGAAGACCTTTTATCCTCACTTTGCCCTCTCATTCCCAGAGGCTAGCCTGATAGTTTCCCAGAGGCTAAGTGAATTGTTCTTCCTGGAAGAAGCTTCAGGGAACACTTCATTATTTGGCAGCTCTCAAAGGTCAAGCCCAGCTCTGGAACATTCTCACTTCAAAAGGACAGTGGGTGACAATCAGCTGAACTGTGATGCTAAGGTCCCCTCCAAAGCACACTGATATCTGTCATGACTCTGAGTCCCGTGCGTGTTTCAGGCCACCAAGAGCCTCAGCTTTAGGGCATCCCTGGGATCAAGACAGCCTCAGGGGCTGGACAAAGAAGGACCCAGCACCAAGACCTAGGGTCCATTGAAGACGTAAGAAAGGATTTGTCTTATTTTGCCTCTAAATAAATAGTTAATTGGATACCACACTTTGGTACTTATAAATCTTGAGCTTTAACTTGGGATTCAGAGTTGAACATAAAGGCTCTTCAGACATGGACCCTCAATTTTATTAACCATTCAGAAAGCTTTTCCCTTTATTCCAACTGTCTAACTGACAAGACCTTCTCCTCTCTCTCTCTTTCTCTCTCCCTCCCTCTCTCTGCCTTGCTCTCTTTCCAACAGGCTTGCAGCCAGTTTACTGGAGCAGGGATGACGTAGCCCAGTGGCTCAAGTGGGCTGAAAATGAGTTTTCTTTAAGACCAATTGACAGCAACACGTTTGAAATGAATGGCAAAGCTCTCCTGCTGCTGACCAAAGAGGACTTTCGCTATCGATCTCCTCATTCAGGTGAGAGTCTGGACCCCTGACACGTGCTCAGCAGGGACAATCTGTTAGCCGTTGGTTGGTCTTTGCTACCACTCACCGTGCCCAAGAAATCCCCACAGTAGGCCACCAGGAACACAAAGACGATGACCTCAGCTTAATAGAGGAAAGAGCCTGCTGATGTAAGTCAGTCTGAGGGGAAAAGAGGAAGAACTTCCAAATCAAGGGGAAAATTTGAAGGTTGGGAGAAGAAATCTACTTAGGACTTACAGACTTAAGGGATCTAGTTGTGGCCACCAAATCAAGAAGAGAATGCATTCTAGCCCTTTCACTCTGCGTTGCTTCTGATTCTGAAATGTTTGAAAGAGGTGCTTAGGAGTGAGTTTGGGTGGTGAGCTGCTCAATGAAAACCAAAGACAGAAGAGAAGGGGCTTGAGCCCTGCCAAGGTAGATGGAGTGGGAAGAAGAGACATGAGGGAACAGGAGGTAAGGATGGGGGAAGAGGTGGAGATCCTAGGAGCTACAGCAAGCTTAGAAATAAACTCAAAGGGCTTCAAGTGACTCCCTTTGAAGTACTGAATTGTGCGAAGTGTTGCATCTTGTAGCTTCTAGAAATCCTGCAAAGTGCATGTGGAAGACTTCTCAGGCTCATCTAACTAGGCAGTTTTGTCAAAATAAGGGCCTCTAAAACTCCATGGGAAGATTCGATTCAGTGAAGAGCTTTTGTACCTGCAAAGTGTATTGCTGACCTAGGTAAGACTTCAAATATGCTTTCTAATTTCATTTCTTAAACATTAGGATATTTAGAAGATAGTTATTTGGGAACTCCATATGTGAAAGTGGACCTTTGGTCTGGGATTTACGCCCCTTGAGGGGCTAATTCATCAAGTACCAACAGACCCTCCTTCTCTCTAGTCTCATTGTGGCCCATTTTGATGTAACTTGTCCAGCAGAGACTCTCTTTGTCTTGACAAAGGGCAAAGATCCTGCATGAGTTCCTGGCATAGATCCAACGACGTTCAACCCTTATTTACTCCTGGAGGCCTGCCAGAGGTTAATAAACTAACCGTCACGAGGAAACATTGCCATCACAGGGGGTGAGATAAGGATACAGACCAGTATCTCCCCCGCTTTTCCCAATTGCAGCAGACCGTTGATATGAGGAAATGATAAAGGGAAGTTTCCCCCAGAAGTAGAGATGTTATTGAAACTTCAAAGTTTATTATCTCTGAAAAACAGATCATTTTTGAGGTTCTGCCAGGGAATGGTGGAAGACATACCTGAAACATTTTGTCTCAAATCATTGATTCTTTCTGTCATCTCAGAATAAGAAAACTAGAACGACCATAGACATAAATAAAACTAACCTCAAAGGAAACAAAATAGTTCCTTTTAATTTAAAGCAAAAATACTTACTTTGTCTGTTCTCATGAAAACACAAAGGTATACTTAAAGGGGCAAAGTCACCTCTCTGGAGGAAAGAATCTCTTAACTCTTTTTAGTGTGTTCCAGAAAAACCATTCATGTAAGGCAAACAGGGGAAGACACAGTGATGCATTTTGATAGGATTTGACTTAGCCCTTCCCCTGGCTTTCCTCTATGAGTCTATAAGTCTCCCCACCTCCCCCAACATATCTCAGGTACTCCTTTTTGTTGCTGATTTATTTTTTTCCCTAGTGACCTCTGTCCACTTTAGAAACCAGATTCTCTCCGCTCAAAGCTGGAAGCAAAGATGGGCAATAGCCTCCCAGTCATCTCTTGCCATTTTGTCAGGTCTCTGCCAGAGTGGGCCATGCGGAAGGTGAACAGGATCCCACGGTCCAATTAGAAAGAGAGGATTACGTTGAACCTAAAGGTAAAGGAAGCTGTAGAGGGAAGAGAGGTCAGGTTATGATGGAGCTTATGAAAGAAGGAATGAGTTGATGTGGTGTAGGAAAGATGGGTAGAACTGAGGAGGTCAGGGGAAGAACATTCCAGGTCCCTGGAGCAGCATCAGCTTAGTGATGGTGAAGTAGTCCATCTGATGAAGGGAAGAGGCAGGAGGCGGGAGGCCAGATGAAGTCAGTGCGCTAGGCTGGTCATGGGGTGCTTAGGCCCCAGTTAAGAGGCAGCAGAAATTCACTTGGTGAGTCTGTACTGAGCAAATCCATGCTCCAGTTATGGAAGTATGGGCTAAGGAGGTTCAGGGATAGCAGAGGTGATTTTTGGCTGGCTTGTCAAACAAAATCTCCAGGGTGTGGTGGTGGAGCCAGACTTTGAAAGCCTGGAAAGGCAACTGAAGGCAGAGGTAAGTAAAGGTGTTAAAGAAGAACTGTATCAATTGGTGTAGAGAATGGAGTTCAGAGATAAGGCCATGCAAACTCGATCCTCTGTTTAAAACACTGTACATCATCACTCATCACCCCTGCCCAGCTTGTCTGATTGCCGTTTCATTTTTGACGTTTTGCTGACCATTTCCAGGAAAGCTTTCCCTGATTCGATCCCCGCTTTCCTGACTGCCCCCTGCCTTCCTCTCCTCCACCTCTTCCCGCCCCAGCCTGGCATAGGTGCTGTTCTTCTTTTATCACAGAGCATACCCTAATTCTGGCATGGCTCCACACACACACACACACACACACACACACCCATACACACCCATGTTATACGTGATTGCTTTCTGTTCTGCGTCCCTCTCCTAGAGTAGGAAGTTATTTGGGCAAGGGCTGTGTCTTGTTAAGCTGACTTGCTTCCAACATTTAGCACAGTGCATGGTATCCAGTTGGTGCTCAACAAATATTGATTGAATGATGACCCAGGACATGACTCCATTGAAGCCCAAGTCAAGAAGTTTGAATTTTATTTTGCAGATAGTAGGAAACCACTAGAAGGTTTTGATCAGGGGAATAATAGAATTGGAGCTCTCCCTTTGGAGCAGACCTTGGCCATCGGTGCATGGGGTGGACATAGGGTCCCTAAAAACAGGAGACCTAGTTAGAATGTTCTTGCGACAGTCCTAATTTGGAGAAACTGAAATCCAGAACAAGATCAAGGAGAGTAAAATAATAGGACTTCAGGGCCAGAATGGTGAGCTAAGATGAGGAGCTCATGAGGAGAAAGGGCTAAGACTCATTTTGGCCAAGGGATGCTACGGCATCCAAAAAGACATGCTCTGTTCTGCAGTTGGAATTCTGAGACCAGAGCCAGGCCAGAGTGGAGAAGAGTAGATGGGAGCATTATTCCCACTACATTGAGCTGGGAGTAAGAGAAATTTATTCTGTAGGTGATTTAATTAAGGCATCTACCAGAAAGCATGGACAGAATTTCAAGGTGATACCTGCCAGTGGTGACTGCAAGAAAACTTAACCATAGAACAGGGGGATACTGTCAGAGGGTTTGGAAACAGAGCCAAGAAAGAGTTAAGAAGACCATCTCGTGATGTGGCCACATAGCAGGGTAATGAAGGCATGATCTACCTGCCAGCATTCCCCTTAGGTAGAGACAAGGTATAGACAGAAAATCTTTTTTAGCTCTCAGATGCACATTTGCCACTATTTTTCCTGACGTGGGCTTTCTGGTTGAGCATTTGATGTCATAGATGTCCTGAGGCCCAGGTTCTCTACATGGCTTCTCCACAGGTCACAATACTTCATTGGCCCATATTTTCTTCTTCCATAAAATGGAATTTCTACCATATGAATCCTGACCTTCCTTCTACTCTTAGCAGTTCAGCCCAGCTTCAAGCATGAAACAGTGTTCAGCTTCTGTTCAACAGCACAACCTTCTAACCCATAGGCAATGAATAAATACTTTGATCTCCTTCAACCTGTATGCCCTGTAAAACTTATACTTCACCCAGTTCTTTCTGTTTTTCTTTGAATCTTTTTTACTGCCCAAGATGAATCAGCAGCAGCTTCGCACTAGTCATGGGGCTGCTGAAATAAAACAAAAGTATCTGGTTGCCCCGTCACCGTGAATGGATGTTTATAGCTTCCTCCCAGCCTTGTTTCCTCCCTGGCCTCACCCAGAATTATGCTCTCTGTATATGGAAATAGCATTCTCCTCAACACAACTCATTTCAAATGTAGAGAGGAAGGAATGGGACCCAATGAATTATGATTACCTGAAATGTTAATATGTCTTAGGTCCAAATATGGTAGCCTCTCTGAACTCCACATTCTTTGGCCAGTTTGACAAACTGCACTTATCTCATCCATTTCCAGGACATAAGTTCTCCATTTTCAACTCTATAATAAAGCAGGGAACATGCAGAATGTGCTTTAAGTAATTATATTATCTCCAAACTGAAGATCTTAAGGCTGAAGATAAATGGGATATTGTCTTTGGAATATCCTCCCTGTTAAAAGATGTAAGATGGTGAATTCATAACATTTGCAAAGCTAAAGGATAAATGTAAAGTGCCTGTAACTTTATAAAATTTTACATGTACAGGATAATTTTACCTACTCCTTGAGCTACTAAGCAGTTAGTACCTTAAATGGCCTGGGATGATTTCAATTCAAAGGGGTATTTGATTATTTGACTACTTTGAAACTTGAGAAAACACATGAATAAGAAAGAACAGACAAATTAGTGTTGATATTAACTCTTACTTAGAGTTATCCAGTATAAGACATCAAGGTGGAATGGATTTATGTGCGCATTTTTTATGAGAACAACAGCAACAAAACCCCCAAGTTATCTTAATTTAATTCATATTAGACTATTTGTTGTTGCCAAAACATGGGAAATAAGCCTATTTTCAAAGTTCCTTCAAAAAAACAAAAAATGTATGATGGGTTTACTAAGTAAATCAGTCATGCCAGAATGTAATTCTGCGAATTATTTCTTCCCTCTCCAATGCACCAAAATCTTTGTTTTTGGAAATATGCTTTGCTTGTGATCTTCAAATATACTGAAATTTTCTTTCAAGGTTGAGTGAAAATTACTGATCTTTATCTTCTTAAAGTTCCTCCTTGGACCAACTTGCTTTTTCATTTCTATTAAGCAATGGTAGATGCACTTGCTGGGTTGAATGGCTGGGTCAACAGGCTATTTTAGAATCAAGGTGCAGAATCTGAGGGGATGGGTCAGAGAGGAGTGTGGGAGTTGCAGCAGGCATGACCCTTGGTTGAGATACCCAGCATTGGCTCTTTCTTCTCCATTGTCTGTGAATGGAGCAAAAAAAAAAAAGAAAGGAAGAAAAAAATGTACACACATCAGAGAAATGCTTAGATAGGTCAGTTTAATGTCATTTAATTTCTTAGCACTTCGCTTTTCCCATTGGTGAAACGGTGGTGATGACCAACCCCTCTGCCGTACGGTGTGATATTATGATGTGTGAAACATACTTCCTTTAATATGGCGCATGCTTATTTTACAATATTCCTATTTCCTCACAGGCTTATTGTTTTGTTTCTCTATAGTGTCTCTTTATGTTCCGCATTCAGCTAAAGGCAGTTGTCCTACAGTATCTCTTTCCTAACTGGTTTATTCTTGTCTTAAAGACAATATTCAGATTTTCCCACAACCAGCTCCCTTTTTCTTAGGATCTCTGTGTCTCAGACACAGATATCAAGCTAAACCCCAGATACTTATTCCTAAGTAGAAGACTAGCTTATGTTTGTGGTTACAGAGGCACTCTGTATTTAACAAAAAGGTCTGTCATTTCATCAGCCTGCAAAAGTGAATTGAATGGAATTTTCAGAAAAAAAGGTTAAACAGAGATGGAAAACCAAGCATTTGCCCAGTTGAAGGAGCCTGTCGTGGCCACCAGCAGGACCTCCCTGGGCCAGTGCCTGCCTTGACATTCTCACTGCTGAATTTACCAGAAGGACCTGAGGCCTTGGACTTCATCCTGAACATCTACCATGGGCAGAAAGGACCCAGCAGAGAGAATATGATGACAAATCTGAAACGTATCTCTCCCACCCTCGCACTGGTTTTTTTTTGTGTGGGTTTTTTTTTTTGTTTTTTTTAACAATTTGGTCAAAAGGAAATTAAATGCTGAATAAAAACAGGAGAGAGAGAGAAAAGAGAAGAGTGTGCAAATTTAAGAATGTATTACTTCAGATAATCTTCACATGAGGTTATGTGCACAGTAAGTCATCACCTGAGAAATGCAAATATTAAGAATGTTAAAATTCTGCTTTCATCCTACTGAACTTGAGAAGTTAAACATAGTGAAACCCCAGGGGAGGGGCCCCGGGTAGCCCTGTAGGTGATGCCATGCATAGGTCCAGCCTTTGACAGAACAGGGAATGCATAAGAACTTTAAAAGTGATCAGACTCTTTCACTGATAATACCATTTGAAGAAAGTATCCCAAGGACACTGTCTAATGGCGGGGGTAGGGTGGGGAGAGATGCCCTTAGCATTCCTATTTGTAATTGTAAAAACAGGAAATGCCCAAGCCACCCACAGTATGGGACTTGCTAAAGAATCTTGGAGAATATGCTGTGGCTTGATGACTATTCATCAATAGTTATTGGTTATACAGGGGCTTGCAGATCATGTTTGGGACCTAAAGGTTATTGTATAGACAGGTAGAACTGTTTTAAGCAGAGATTGGCACAACAAAGGGCAAAGGTGAAGAGTGGTTGTGGGCAGTTGACTTGGTTGGCGTTCAAGAGCAAGATGGTGACCTGAAGTAAGATGGGATCAGCAGGGAGAAAGGGATGATGCCAGGAGCATATAGAAGGCAGAGTCTGAGAGTCTTGGTGACTGATTAGATGTTAGATGAGAGAAGTAGAGGAATTAAGTAAACATGACTCCTGGGTTTCTGGTCTGAACAACTGGGCATTCACTGTACTAGGAAATACCATGTGGGTTGTAAAGACTTTCACATTCAACACATTAACTGTGTGGTATCTGTAGGTCATGAAAGAGGGAAGTATCTAGGAGATAACTGAAGGTTCTAGAATTGAGAAGAAATGCCTGGCTGGCATTTCTTGGGCTGACGGAGGCCATGGGAGTAGATGAGATAACTGGAAAGAAAGACTAGTGGGAGACCAGGAGCCTTACTGTTACAGGGTTGGTGGAAGTTGAAAGAAAACCAGGAGGGGTAGGAATGTCCCAAGCCATGAAATGTTTTAGAAGGAGGCTGATAGTGAACACTACTGATGAACGTTGCTGAAAAGCAGAGTCCCCAAGTACTGACCATTGCCCTCTGGTTTGACCACGAGGAGGTCAGCAGTAGAAGCAGAGGGAAGTGGCAAGAATAGAGTTGGACAGCTCCTCTGCCGAGCTTGGCTGTGCTGGGACCAGAGAACCAGGAGGAGTACCTGGAGGGAAAGATGGGGACAAGAGATGTGTGTGTGTGTGTGCAGAAAACAGGAAAAACTGGACATTGTTTAAATGCCAGAGGGAAGAATCCCATAGAAAGGAGTTGAAGATACAATTGTGAACTAGGAGAGAGAGAGAGAGACTGAGCTAGAAATGTCTATGTGAAATGATGTCAACCGGGAAAACACTTTTTCAATACATATGAATGTGACTTCATGAAACTTGTATAGGCGCTTTAAATACAAAAGTGTTGAAGCAAAGCAAATGGTTTCCAGATTTTTTGAGACACGTCTGTGAATAATTACCAGATCACAAGGGGTGCCATCTATTGAGCCCACATTATCGCAGACGTGGGGCTGGTGCTTGTTCATATCATCTCACTTGATCTTCATATCAGCCCTGCCAAGTCTGTGGTATTATTCTCGGTTGAGACAAAAGAATGTTTCACTAAGCCTGGAGTTAAGCCTCACAGAGAAAGAGTTTTTGCCTGAGGGCTTGCAGCTGACAAGGGGGACCTGGGACCTCTTGCCCCAGAGCCTGGGCTCTTTCCTCAGAAGGAAAGAAACCTTAACCCCACCACCCCTTCCAACAGCATCTGTCTGTTCTCAGTCTTCAGAGACACCAGGAACATTGATAAGACAACTTGTGGCAGGTTTGTTCAGTCTTGCAACTAGCCGACGGAAATAGATCACAATACAGTAATAGAATTTCTTATTCCCAGAGTGGATGCCTGGCTTTTCACATCGGGATCACCACTATAGAATTACACATATGTTTAGTCTGTGGGTTTCTGTGTTGTAGACGTGCGTGTTCATCCATGTGCATGTGTGTGCATGCACCCGGGGGGATAGCTAGGTTTTATGGGGCCTGAAGCTTATAATCTGGGGGACACGGATGGTTTTAGGGCTCTTCCCAGGAGTCTATGAGGGTGAAAGCCCTGCAACTCACTAGCTTCCTGGGAGCCCCCGCTCTGTACATACATGTGTCAATGTGAACCATGCACGTGTGCATTAAGATACAGAGAGAAACCAACAATAGGTCTTGTCCCTTAAACAGGAGCCTTGGTTCCCTTGCAACTTTTGCAATTAGCAGTAGATATTGCTTTTCTGGGAAGACAGAGACGATTTACCACGAATCAAATGGGCCAAGAATTTTTTGACAAGTACCTTTTGAATTCAAGCCAGTGGTCATCAGCTAAGTTAGATATACAGTGCTAGGGCTCATGCTCTTTATTTTCAGCAAGCAAATAAATGTAACTTATTTTTTAATCTTTTTTTATTCCAGAGATCTTTTTGTTAATACTACTTTTAAGATGCGCTCTTCCATGTAGGTACGAACATTTTCAAGTGTACCCAGAGAACAGGCTGGGGCTGGAGGGAATAGGAGGCAGTAGAGATGGGAGAGGATGGGGGAGGGGTACATCTTTATTTATTTAGAAAACTGTTGTAGACAAGACACATGCTCTATGTTGTTCCAGAGCCAAGACTAGGAACTGAGGTACACGAGTTTGCAGGGGAGGCCAAGTTCCAACTCAACAGAAGAACTTTCTATCAACTAGAGCCGTCCAAAAATGGTTTGCTTGTGTTTGTGGCCGGCCGCCCATCCCTGGAAGTACTCAGCCAAAGCTACTTCTTGGCAAGGGAAGGGGAGGCAGGGGACTTCTACTGAACACAAGTTCACGTTGATCTAAGTAACCTCTAGAATCCTTCCTAAGATTCCAAGCTATTATCAGGCACACACTTTTACTGCCAACCACACTTACCCAGGCTGTGCACCGTAAGTTGGTTTCTCCCCCATAGTACTGATGCCTTTGTAAGCCAGCCACATTCCCCAATTGAGCCCCTGGTTGCTGAGGAAACATATGTCTGTGAATGGACTGATCCATCTATGGCCATCATTTACAGTCTTCAGAATCAATTTTTTCTTGGCTTGGAACGTGGGACCTTTTGCCCATGCTCACACCCATTAGCCAGCCATCCCAGGTGGCACTTAGGAATGTTATCTCACTAGTTCTTATCCCGGGCTTATGGTTTAGGTAAGGAACTGGCAGAATTCCATTTGGTTCACCCCTCCCCTGCTCTCTCCTGCACACTGAGACCTGAACCTTGTCTGCCCGTCTCCCTTTGCCAGCTTTGGGATGAGAGGCAGAAGAGAGCCAGCACTGGGAGAGTCCGAGGTGGGGGGCGCCTATCAGCCCCTCTGGGGGCTTGCCCACCAGGCCCAGGGAAGAGTTCAGTGGGAGGGGTGCAGAGAAGCCAAGATGGGTAGATGGCCTCGATTAACCTTTGACCTTTCTGCAGGGGGAACAGAACAATGACCATGACCCAGACACTCCTCCTTTGTTCTCCCTAAGAGACTGCCTTAAGGGTCTACAAGTCTGTCCTACATGCTGTCATAATATCAATAAGAACAGTGATGATGGCAGGGAGAGCGGAGGTCACAAAAACAGTTCCTGTTTGCTGAGTTTTTGCGGATTGCTAAGCCCCGTGATGAGCTCATCCCTTCCTCACACGGATTCTATAACATAGATGCTGTTAACATGGCCGTTTTGTAGACCAAGGAACTGAGGCCTCCAGAGGGCAAAGGACATGCCTAAGACCCTAGTCTGACTCCAGAGCCTACACTCTACCCCATTCTGCTTTGTGACCTCGCTTTCTGGATGTGCTTAGAGAAATGGAAACACAAAACAGAAGTGACCTGCCTGGACTTGACTCAGCAAACAGCGGAGCTTCCGGAGCCCCAGGAGTGACCCCTGAGGAGAGGGTGGCATGTAACACGTGCAGCAAGCACGCCTGCTCTAGGGGCTTCGCCATACTCCCTCGTTGAACCCACACAGCAGACTTGGAAGGTAGATGGCCTTTGCATTTCACAGGGAGGTTAGGGACATGTTCAAGGTCACCAGGCCCAGAGGGGCAGAGCGGCCTACATCTGCAAGTCTGTGTCTTCCCCACATCAGCCTGCCTCTCTGAGCGAGCAAAGTTGAACACCCTCACAGACACTAAATTTATATTTCCTGGCCTCCTCTTCCAAAATGGATGCACTAATTACTGGCCATTTTTTTTAGTAATACTAATCATCAGGAACACATTTTTCAGTGTTGCGTCCTCTCTTTCTGCGTACTACCGAAATAAAGCATTGCTCAAACCCACAGGATAAAACCCAGCGGGTGTGAGGCCATGTAAATTAAGGAAAGTTCAGGAAGACATTACACTACACCAAAAGAAACAAAGTGTTGATTAGGGACTTATTTTTGTAAGCGATTAAAATATGAATCATTAAAATAGGACTGTATTTCAGGCTCTGTATCCTCCTCTCGTCAGAGACGACATTACCATGACTACTAGGTTCAGATTAGAAGTGCTCCAAGCTTTCCCAGCTCAGAAAATGCACTCGTGTGTGCCACGGTTCTACCTTCCCTAGAACCTTCTTCCAAGTCTGGAGCGGAACCCCTCTGCATCTTCTCTCCCATGTCATCATCAGGAAATGCCCAAATGACATGCTTGCCTTCAGCTCTTTAAAGTCTTTTGCTTTATTGAATCCTAATAATAAATAGTGTCACTAAGTCATACTTAATACCACCCAAACTCAAAGGTGGAGGAAGGAACAAAGTCAAAATAAAGATACCAAGGCACCTAAGGAATCACTTAGAACAGAACATCCTTGAACTTTATTTGGTACAAGGGGTCTGCAGAAAGAAAAGAATTAATATGGAGCGTTTCTCAGGTTCAGACAGAATTTAAAAGAAAAAAATAATTTAGCAATAGTCCAAAGTATGCAGTTAAATTAAGTTGTTAATTAAAGTATCTGTTAAAAATGGCTAAAATTAGAGACAAAAGCCCATTATTTGGTACAATTGCTGATTGCATATCTGTATGTGGAAGGGCGTAGGGGGACAGTCAGAAAAGCCTGTGGTATTTTAAAGATTAATCACCCACCTGCATTTTTGAACTTGGATCTAAGCCAGAGGGGTGGGACAAGACCGTGGCAGGTTTGGGGGCACTTTTTTGTGGTTTGGGCTTTTTTTTTTCCCCCCTAATTAACTACTCAGTGGACACTTTAAATACCAAATATATCAGAACAGAGGGCCCTCGCTCAGACCAGCCCCTACCAACATTCTCAAGGGGCTGACATCTAGAGATGATCTTCTGGAGATGGTAGAGCTTTGGAGCAATGCCTGTGTGTATTTTTAAAGGAGGTAAGCATCCCAGAATGTGCCAGTTCTTTAGAGGGTATCTTCAATAGTTAGCTCCTCTGACCGGACTTGTGCATTTTTTTTGTCCTCATTCTCTTCCTGCCTGGGATTAGGGTGGGTTCAAAAGGCAATTTTTTTTTTTTTCTGTTGGAAGAGCTCTCTGAAACATTAAAAATTTTCATACTATTGACTGCATAATCCTTCTTTAGTTAATCTGAAATGCAAGCAAAGATTGAAAAGAATATTTTTTCACAAGAATAATAGCAATAAATTGGAATCATTGAAATGTCCAGTAAAGTCTGGTGCATCCCCCTGATGGGCCCTCATTTTGAAGCTAGTGGAGCAGGTCAGTAATGTGGAGGGAAAAAGAGAGATACAAAACTAGGACAAGCCTGATTCTAACTCTAAAACCATAGATGGATGGTGGGAATAAGACTTTTTTCTCTCAGCGATAGGATTATGGGTGATTTTCATTTTCTTTCTGGTTTTCGGCATTTTTAAAACTTTTTTCATATATTACGTGCACAGTTTCAAAAGTCCAGTGAAAAAAACAATCACATGCCTCCAACCGTCTGAGTGTCCTCCATGTGCTCAGGGGGGTGGGTAGCACGCGGACCTGGCTTGCCATACGTCTTCAGTCCAGCACCACCCAGAGAGTCGAAGCTCAGTCTGTTCACTGAAATATTCCCATTGCTCTAATTCTCTTTCCTTTTTCTTTCCAGGTGATGTGCTCTATGAACTCCTTCAGCATATTCTGAAGCAGAGAAAACCTCGCATTCTTTTCTCACCGTTCTTCCATCCTGGAAACTCTATACACACACAGCCAGAAGTCATCCTGCATCAAAACCATGAAGAAGGTACCAGAGGAGGCTTTCCTTTCCTTGCGTGAGGTTTAGACAATCCAAGGGATGCCATTGTTTATTTGATAAGTTGTTCTTATATACGTCATTCATTTGTCCTTGAACCCACATGTGTTGAGTGCTCGCTCTATAGAAGACACCAAGGGAAACGCCGAGATGGAAGAGAGGGACTCTTGGTTCTCTTCTTGTCCTAAAGAAATGAGCTACAAGGATGAGTATCAGAGCATAGCTGTAAGAGTCAGTGGGAGGGAAAATTAGATCCCGGCCCAAGCATCAGGGTCAACCTCATGAAGCAGGCGGTTCTGGAGGCTTCCTTGCTGGCCCAGCAGAGTTCTGGTAAGCAAGGATGAAGTGGGGAGCCCTTCAAGCAGAGAGAACACGTAGGATGGAGTGAGTCCCTGAAGTAAGAGAGGCCTCAGATGAATAGGGTTATAAGGCTTATCGCCCCTCCCCACACCCACAACATTTGTTCTGGAAACTGTCAAACAAGAGCGATTTCTCCCAAATAGATAGAATGAAATAAATAAACCCCTGTGAGCCATTCCCCCATTTCAATAGCGATCAACATTTTGCTTTTGCAGAGCTAGTCCAAGCCGGTTATATTGCACCCAGAATGGAGAGGGCTTTGATGAAGGACAGTAATGGCAGAGGGGGGTCTTTGAAAATTTGTGAGTAGAGTATAATAAAAGCTGGGGGAGCAAGACAGACTCAAAGCCCGTGAACTCTGGTGGACCAGGGGTTCCTGCTTTGTGCACCGAAGACGGTTTCTTACGATGTGCTCAGCCTCGGTGCCTACGTCAGATGTGCCTGGTAAGCCCCGGCAGTCCTAAAGGCACCGGTAGGAAGCAGAAACAAAAGACCAGACTTGAACAGTGCCTCTGGACAGCATTCCAAAGCCTGTGTTTGAGTGCAGATCTAGGTTCTTAAAATCTTCCTTGGTGCAGCGATGCCTCGTGCCTCCGAGAAGCGTGATGATCATTTGCGTGCTGCTGGGTTAGACAACAGACCTGGAGACCCAGAGTAACACTTTTCAATGTGTCCTTTCTCTTAGGACCGGATTTCTCGGGGCCTCCAAGCCTGGTTTCATGGGGTGTTTCCTTACATTGATTGCGCCTCCTCAAGAGCAGGGCCCATATTTTTGTTTTGTTTTGTTGTTGGCAAATTAAAAAATGAGAAGTTATTTGTTTTCTTAATTAACACTTCACAAAAGAGAGCCTGACTCCAGGCGACCCCCATCCCTTCCTTGTGCCAAGTGGCTCACAGCAGGCCCCCTTGCTTTCGTGAGGGAGAATAAAGAGTGGCTCTTGCCTGCTCCCTGCCTGTTTCTCTCATCCTTTCTTCCCCCGGCTTTACCCTTGCTTAATTTAGCAGCTGCCTCCCCTTCCCACCACCCCCCAATTCGGTTTCTCTGTTCTTTTACTCTTCCTGCCATGTACATTTCCGGCTTGCATAATAGCCAACATCTATGCCAGAAAAGAGGAGGTGGGTTTACTGAAGCTTGACATTAAGGCAAGAATCATATTACGTAGCTTGCCTCCTTGGATACAAAAGGTGTGTGATGGGTTTTTTTTTTTTTTTCTTGTCCTCCTGTCTCTCTCTCCTGTACTCATTATTTAAAAAAAAAAAAGAAAAATCCCATTTGGAATTCCTAGTCCTCTTTTTATTCCCAAATGCATTTGGAAGCTTACGGTCTCTCACTGCACATGCTTCCGCCTTGAATTGACTCAGAAGTAGGTGTTTGTTGGTGTTCTCATTTGCAGGAGCTAATCAATAGAGAAAGCCAGGCTGACTGTCAGAGCTACCCTCAGACCAAGTAAATACAGATGTGCTGCTTCGTGTGCCATAACAAGCTTTGTATGCTCTCGAGCGTTAGGATGTCAGTGGCAGTGACTCCAAAGGTAAAAGGATGATGCTAATGAGACCAAGGTCAAGGGCTTCATCACCCTGGGGACCAGTGAGCTCGACCTCAGAGCCGGCTCTTAAAAGGAGCGTGTTCTCAGAGACCATTCTTTAAAGCCATCAGCCAGGACTCAAGACTGGAGAGTCCGTGCCTGTTTAGACACGGCGCATTCTCTCAGGTGAGCAGGTGGACACGTGAGAAAGGAAGTTTAGGTCTTTGTCGGAAGGTATCAGCAGAGAAGAGCTGTGCGGGGCACGGAGGTGACATGCACAGGCCACCTGTCACCCGACTACCGGTGATGACAAGGGGACCCTTCAGAGAGGAGAATCAGCCAGTACAAGGTCCCTACTTCCAAAAACCGCCTACCTCGTTCCTTTTTCTCCACCAAAAAGAAAAACTCTCCTGCTCAACGTGACCGGTCTGTAGAATTAATGCCACTTCCTTGTAAATGGTAGAACACTAATACGGACATTTGTGAACGTATAGAAAGATCCTGAAAAAAAAAAAATCTGTAACGTGAGATTATACACTTTGAATATGCTGTCCCTTGGGGTCTGTTCCACATCACTGGGGGCACAGTCCTTTGTAAAAGTGTGTTGCCATTGACCTGACACAGAGCTAATGTGACAGGAAGGAGAGCAGGAACATTCCAGAGGAGAGCAGACGCGGCCCCTCAGCGGCCTGGCACAGGGAGGCATGCAGAGGGACGTGCAAAGACAAAGCCTCATTTACCCCGTCCCCGCGACTGCCCCTCATCACGGCCGCTGACTTAACCGGTTCAGACATTCATCATTTCACAACGGTAATTGAGATCGCAGTCCAGACATATCTTGTTGAATCTAACAGCAGTTCCCCACACAGCCCCTGTGAGTGCCTGACATTGAAATCTCGCCGTCCTTCCAGGCAGCCGTGTGGCAGTGCCCGGAGCCAGGGAGTGGCTTCAAGGCTCCCCTCCAGACTCTGAAGGGTGAGGTGGGCTATCCCACGAAAGCCAGTTACCCTTTCTTTTGTAAACAGTCGTTAATCTCTGTGTTGTACACGATTCTGAAACCGTGTGGTGCCTGGGGTGCAGCAGTTGTCCACTGACCGCCCAGGTCTAGGAGAACCAGCATGGGCACCCTCTTCCCTAACTGACTTTTGAGAATAGAGTGCATTATTTTGCAAGGAAGGCAGCCTTGGAATCTCTCACCCATACTGAGCCACTGTGGCAGGGAGACAGGATTCCTCCAGCAGGTAAGCCGGGCAATAGGCACAAAGCAGGACCACCCCGGACCACCTGGCAGGCACGGTCAGCTTCGATCATATTTTTTAAAAGGATGGGGTTTGGAAGTCGGGAAACCAGGCTCGAATCCTCTATTCTGCCAGAACAAAGCGTAAGGGCAGACTTTCTCTTCTCTGGCCCTCAGTTTCCCCAGTTGTGAGACAGGGGTTAGACCAAATGTTCTCAGATCTCCTACACTCCCAAATCCTACATTCCCTCCAAAGTCTGGGTCTCTCTGGGTGATAGGAAGATGAATGGACCCATTCTCTACCTACCATCAGGGCCTTGGGCAACTAAAATCCAGAAAATCTAAAGTGTGTTTCGCTTGGTGGTGCTCAAAATCAGTGAAACATCTCTTCCGTCCTCCCTTGTCTCACCTTCCTGGGACCCGCTGGTAATATTACCCCTTTTAGTGGTCAAACCAAGACTGGCACCATCCCTTTATCTCATGACCGAAATCCAAGTGGATTCCTTTTCTTTTATTGTTATGACTTATTTTATCTGCATAATATGAATGAGTTAGATGTTAGGCAGACAGTTTTTTTTTTCTTTTTTTTTTTTTTAAGATTTTATTTATTTATTTGACAGAGAGAGATCACAAGTAAGCAGAGAGGCAGGCAGAGAGAGAGGAGGAAGCAGGCTCCCTGCTGAGCAGAGAGCCTGATGCAGGACTCGATCCCAGGACCCTGAGATCATGACCCGAGCCGAAGGCAGCGGCTTAACCCACTGAGCCACCCAGGCGCCCCTAGGCAGACAGTTTTATAGGAAGGAGACTAAACCAAAAAATGATACTGTTTCTTTCACCAAAATGAGGAGGTAAAACATCTTTAGAAATTACAGATCAGCAAATGATGATAAAATAAATATATTTTGTCACCCACAGTTATAATATCAACTACTTTTGACACCTTAGATTCTAAAATCAGTTACTTCTAGCTCCTTTGGAATAATTACAAGAAAGTTTTGGCCCCTAAGTATATATTTGATCTCCAGTAGCCCTACTAGTGTTAAAACTACTTGCATATGATTCCCTAAAAGCTCATTGAGCGGTACAAAATATGCTTCCAGTTGAGCTAGTCTCCAAATGGGGCCAGCTCCACAGAGTTATCCTGTCGGACTGGACAGGCCCCAGTCCGTAGAGCGAAGGAACAAGAGTCACGTTGATCCTATGCTCTCATCCCAGGACCCCTGTGGGGGACCCCCTTATAATATACATCAGCTCTCTAGACACACCCTCTCATGGGTCTAAGAGAGTGGGAGGTGATTTTTAATCACTTTCATTTGGAAATATTCACACATGCAGTGTTGTGACTGATTGTGTTGTGATGCAACAGTGGATACCCTTTGAAGACGCATGTGTTGCTCGGGGGGAGCTCTGTCACTTGGAAATCATAAGTGAGATGATAGTGAGAACCTTCAAGCGCCGAAACAGCAGACCTCAGTTCTCTATCCAGCCATACATGGAAATGACTCAGAGAATAGAGAGGAGTCATTTCTTTGTGGGGAGCAAGGAGTGTGCCATGCGTTCTGCAATAGCCCAGGGATTTTCATCTTTCGGGTTGCTTTATTGAGGGAAATGTTTCCCCTCCACCCCCAATCCCCTCTACTGCCAAATCCAAGTGCCCAAAGACTGCTTTGGAGGAAGGAAATCTTACACAATTTTAATGAGATAATTAAAGAAGATGAGGTGTGTGGATTTGCTTCATAGGAACAAAGTAATAGCTAACATTTATGGTGTGCCAGGCCCTGGTCTAAGCTCTTAGGTGTCCAGATCACTTCATCTTCATAACTACCCTATAAAGAAGGTACTGTTATCCCCATTTTACAGATGAGGAGGCAAAACTGAGACTTAGCCCTGGGTCCACTCAGCTCTCATGCCCGTGTTCATTCCATTGCAGCAGGAATGAGACAACCAAAATAACATTTTTGTTCATGTGTTTTATGCAAACGCCCTGAAAACAGGACAAAATATGGAGCAGTGAGTGGAATTGGGGAGATTAGGAGGCCAAGCCAGGTCCCCTGACCAGGGTGTGGTGTGACAGATGCTAGCAAACCTGCTTATAATTTTTCTGCCTCATGGTACTGGAACCTACCAAATCTAAACAGACTAGCAAAAAGGTCAAAGATAACTTTTTTTAAATTTTTATTTATTTCAGGGTGTCTGTGTGGCTCAGTTGACTAAGCCACTGCCCTTGGCTCAGGTCATGGTCTCAGAGTCCTGGCTCCTGCAAGGAGCCTGCTTCTCCCTCTCCCTCTGCCTGCCACTCCCCCTGCTTGTGCTCTCTCCATCTCTCTCTCTGTGTCAAATAAATAAATAAAATTTAAAAATATATTTTATTTATTTGAGAGAGAGAGCTCATGCAGGGGAAGAGCAGAGGGAGAGGGAGGGAGTCTCAAGCACAACTCTGTACTGAGCGTGGAGCCCAGCACAGGACTCGATCTCCCAACCCCAAGATCATGACCTGAGCCGAAACAAGAATTCAGACACTTAAGCAACCAAGCCACCCACGTGCCCCATCAAAGATGACTTTGGAGACACCAGTGTATGTCTGCCATTCATAGTGTCAAAAACTCATGCTGATTCGGAGTGAATTAACCCACTGGATCTTTGACTGCCTCTGAATGAATGGACTTAGCGTAAAGAAAATACCCCAGCCCGTGAGAAATGTGAGTTCAGAGTCTGGCACTGGCTTCTTAGAGCAGAGGCTGTCCTCCCCCTTGGGATCCAGCTGGGTGTTGGTCACTTCTTGGGAGCTGATCCTTCAGTATAGCTGCTAAAGAGGCACCAGAGTAGATAAAATTTGGAGCTGATCCAGCTAACTTGTTACAGGTGATTGTGAAAACTTCCCTGAATCTCCAGTCTTGCTGGGATCATATTGACAATTAAAGTGTCAAGGAGGGGCACCTGGGTGGCTCAGTCAGTTAAGCGTCTGTTCTCGGCTCAGGTCATGATCCCAGGGTCCGGGGATCAAGTTCCGCATCAGGCTCCCTGCCCATTGGGAGCCTGCTTCTCCCTCTTCCTCTGCCGCTTTGTCTGCTTGTATTCTGTCTGTCAAATAAATAAATAAATTAAATATTTTTTAAAAAACAAAAAGTCAAGGAGGCCATTGGCTGGGCTTTGACATTGATGTTAGTCTCATAGTGCATGATGGAACCAGAGAGCATAATGGGGGTTGTGTGTGTACACGCGCACACACGCTTTGGGTTCTAATCCCCGCTCCCCCATTTACTGGCTGTGTGACTTTAGGGAAGTTACTTAACTTCCTTGTGTCTCAGTTTCCACCCAGAAAAGAAGGATAATGTCAGTACCTTTTGAATGTGATTGATACAAGAATCACGTTAATATGGAAAATTCCCTCAGAGCAATAGCTGTCACAGAGCAAGTGCTCACTAAATGTTATTCATTACCATCATTTGGTATCTCTCACCATTGTTGGGTTGAGATTTTTTCCTTCGTCTTGTCTTTTAAACCTAAAACAATATTGAATGGTGATTAAAGACACAAAACATTTCCCACATTAGCCATTTTCAAGCTTACTTGCAGTTCAGGAGTGTTAAGTATATTCACGTTGTTGTGCAGTGGTTGGTTTTATTTCCTACCTCCAATCCCAGTGTTCCGAACTATTTCCATTCTCGTGACCAAGTGCACTTTGTGCAAACACCACATGTGTGCGTTCCGGACGTCGGATGGGCCCGCTGCCTACCCACGCCGTGGTTCCAGGACTCTCCTTCATGGATGAACCAGGTCCCTCTGTTCCATTCTGTGGGAAAACATCAAAAGTACTCGGGTTGGGGCCCAGCCATTTTGAAAAGGAGCAGTGTTTATGCTTTGGTACCCCGCGGTACCTGGCACACGGTAGGCCCTCCATGACCCCTTTGGGAGACGTGTGTCTCCTCTCACACGCAAGAACCCCAAGATTAACCTTTTGTGCCCACTTTCAATTCAGGCATTCTTGGATCTGGCCGGAGATATTGAGGTTCCAGCAGACTAAGACCAGGCCCTGATCTTGACTTCCTGTTTCCCCAGGGCACCGGGTACCACCACTTCCCCTCGCTCCCCACTTCTACTCCCCTCTAACTCCTCCACGCCTCTCTAGGGCCTCTTCTTCCTGCTTCACTTCCTGTATTTCAGAGTCTGGGGCAGCATGACCTTTTACCCTCTGACCCTTGTCCCCAGATGTGGCATTTCATTGTGATGGGAAAGTGTGGGGGCCCTGGGTTGATGGCCAGAGCCTCTTCATCCATTAGAAGGGGGCCTCAGTGTGCTTCAGGGAGGACCCGTTCACTTTCCTGCCTCCTCTGGCTTCCTCCAGTCCCATAGAGGCTGCTTTTAGCCCAGGCACTAGCTAGCTCCTTGAAGCCAGAAGTTTCAGCGCCAGAGATCCCTAATATGCATGACTAACTCTCCCCAGGTAGCCAGGAAGTTTTCAAGAAACTTCCTGGTTCCCCTGGGGAAGTGCTGTCTGAGCCCTTTGAGATAAGGGGCCTGGGGCAGTTTGGGTTCACCTCCAGAACAGGAAGCCCTCTGTGATCTCGCTCTTTCCCCTCTCCAGGGCTCCCACTGATCTCTGTCACCCTGAGCCCCTCCTTATAAATGATTCACAAGGTTTACCCCACAGGTCTAACTGGCTCATTTGAAATCGGGCCCATTGATTTCTTCATTCAGTTCTCTTGCGTGGCCCCTGTTGAGACTGAGGCCGGGCAGACTTGCTCCTGGGCTCTCTGGCACTGAGCTGTTGGCCGAGGCTAGAACACCGGGAGGCTGTCTCCCCCCGCCACCCCCCACCCTAGGAATACGGATTAAGCTGCAGAGTCCTGCAAGTCACCCACTTTGTTGCCTTCAGCCCGTTTTTCAGCAAGTGCTTCTAAAACCAGGAGCTCACCTGGGGTTTAATTGGTGACGAGCTCACATATCTGTGAATCGTAGACTGCAGACCCCGGTGCTGTTCTTCTTGGGCCCTCCAGGGAATTCAGGGACATTGGCAACTTGCTGAAGTACGTGGGCTGAATGGGCAGGCAGAGAATCACTGGAGGGTCTCAGTGGAACCTTATGGAAATGGAGCGTGGGGCAGAGCTGGGGGGTGTATTAGTGTGCTTTGGCGGCCGTAAGGGGGTGGGGCTTAAACAGAAATGTATTGTCTCACAGTTCTAGAGGCTGGAAGTCCAAGATCAAGGTAAGAGTGGGGTCAGTTCCTTCTGAGGGCTGGGAGGTAGAATCCGTTCTGGGCCTCTCTCCTAGTGTCTGGTGGTTTGCTAGGCATCTTTGGTGTTCCTTGACTGGTAGATCTCTGCCTTCACCTTCACATGGCATACTCCCTGTGATGGACTCTTAATTCAGCACCTTTTGCCTTTTGTGTGTGTGTGTGTGTGTGTGTGTGTGTGTGTGTGTGGTTTGTTTTGTTTTTAATGTGTCTGCCTTCTCCATTAGACTGCAATATCCTTGATATCATATTACAAAATATTATCCTTGTGTGGCAAAACATTCCCCTTCCAACCATGCAGTCTGTGCCTGTCTACATGTTCAAATTCTTCTTTAAGTAAGGACACCAGTTATATTGAATGAGGGGCCCACCTGATTCTTATATGACCTTGGCTTAAGTAATGAAATCTGCAAAGACCCCATTTTAAATAAGGTCACATTCTGAGGTACAGGGGGGTTGGGACTTCAGCATATGGATTGGGGGTGTGGGGTGAGGCTGGAAGCACAATTCACCCCATAACAGGTAGGGGACAGAACCTAAGTGTGTGTAGAAAGTCTGTTCTGAACTGCAGCTGAAGGCCTGGAGCATTTAGTCTCCGTAGTTCTTTGTATTGTTTGTGGTTCCCACTAATCTTTTACAAATTCATGCTGGGAAGTGGTTCCTTCCAGAAGAATGTGGAACAGGGTGGACTGAGGCCGATGAGCAAATTACCTGCTGGCTTGATTTGCATCTCCCGGACTAAATACTCTTCTCACCATCCATGGCCTTAGGGAAAGCGAGGTGGTGGAAATGTGATCCTGGGAAATGTGATCCTTCTTTGTGAGAAGCTTGAGCCTTTGCTCTACCCTGGAAATTTCCTACTTAAAGCCCATGATTTTAACCAAAGGCAGTTTTTGTTGGTTTAAGTTTACTAGTTATTCATTCTTTACGACCTGATTAAATTGGGTCAAATTTTGATGACTTTAAAATAGACAAACTTTCCTAATAAGCAAAAGGAAAGAAGACAAGAAAAGGCATCCTTTTTTGCAATCCTCACACTGAAAGCCCCAATTTATTTGGGGCTGTTTCGTGGCAAGAAAGGATTTTTTTTTTCGTATCTAAAAGAGGCCCACAAAGAGAAGGGTTTGGGGGTTAGCAAACACTTTCAACCAGAACGGGTTGCCTAGTAGTCCGAGGTCCTTCTCCCCACTTCTCTCCATGCCCACACTGACTACTTCACGTGTGGCTTTACCCTCCCTCTTTCTTGCGCATTTCCCTCCCATATCAAGACCTTCAGACCGAGGGCAATGTGGATAATTTCCCAGCTCTCCAGCTGGGCAATTCACCAAGAACAAACCCAGACATCAAGGCCAGACCAAAAAAATCTTCTTGTTTTAGACAGAAGACTCCTACATCTGGGGGATTTAATGCACCCACTGTCCGCTCAGTGCATTTCCTGTGTCCGGAGCTTCTCTGCCTGCCGGCTCTGGTCTCATAAGTTTCCACATGCTGCTGCCAACTTCTAATAACAGGGGCAGCAGGGTAGGAACGTCAGCGCCTACTCCTTACGTGGGCGCATGCTTTGCAAACTGAAACAAAGCCGGGAAGCTCTCATTGCAGGCCTTTCAGCCTTGACAGTGCTTGTGCCCAGACCACCAGGAGCCTGGAATTAAATACCCTTGGATCCAGTTCTCTACCATTAATGTTATCAACTTCATCAAGTACTTCCTCTTTGAGTGGTGTCTGCAGAGAAGTAAATAAATCAAGCTTCTCCAAGTCCTGTTCCTGCCTGGACCCTGAGTCAAAAGTAAAATCTGAGTTGGATTATCCAGAGCTCTGTCTCCCTCCTTCATTGTTCCCAAAGATCTGGGCAGGAACAGAGAGTGAAATCTCTCCAGGACGTTACATCAGTTCCTCTTTTACCCTTGGCATGGAGATCCTTCCTCTCAGAGTCCACCCCGACTTCCTAAGGCTTGCCCTGAGTGCACACCCATACCCTGAGCCTTGAAGCCTGACACATCAAAGAGAGCCTTCACGTGACCAGACTCCTGGCCAACGCCTGTGTCTGTTTTGAAATTTGTAAGACAGGAAATGGATTCAGGAAATAGGGTTTTTCAGTACATGGTCTTCATCAACCTTAAGCATTTTTAAACCTTCATAAGCTTTTAAGTGAAGGGAGATAGTCTGTAAATAGCATTTAGAAGAAAATGCACAAAACTTGAAAACACAGCTGTCTTAGGTAGTTGATCATGTTCTGTGACAGAGAAGAGATAAATTCGTTTTGGGGGACAGCAGAGTTAAGGTCCGTCATAGCCATGGAAAGAAAACTTGCCCTCATCCCCAAAAGATGGTAGGTCATTTCTATCATGCTCATCTCAGGCATTAAAATGAACTACATGGGCCTAATCAGTGACCGTATCCTGTAAGCATTTATTTGCATTTGGGTTTAAGTGAAGAATTTAGTACTTGTTATCCTAATCTTTATCCTTGCAAGGTTGACTGAGTTCTTTAAAAATAAATAAATTTTTTTTAAAAAAAGGAGAAACATTTTTTATAGTGGAAAATATCAAACTTAGGCAAAACTAGAGAGAATTATTTAATGAGCCACCACGTAGCCATCACCAGCTTCAGTGATCAACTCATGACCAATCTTGTTTCCTCTGTGCCCATACTCTCTGCTTCATGATCACGAATTAATTTAAAGCAAATTCCAGATACATAGTTTCATCTGTAAATATATCAGTACAGATCTGAAAAGAGAAGGACCCTTTATAAAATTGTAATCACAAAGCCATCATATCACCTGAAAACTAACAGTTCTTCAGTATCATCAAATGTCTTATTAATGTTTACATTTTCTCCAACTACCTCACATGTGCTTTTACAGTTTCCTTAAATCAAACAAGGTCTATACATGGCAGATGATTGATGTGTCTCTTAATTCCCTTTCAGTCTGTGGGTCTCCATCCATATCCTTCTTGTGTACATGCTTGCGTGCACTCTCACTTTCTCTCTAGCTGTTTAAAAAAGAAGTTAGCCACAATTAGTATAGCTTTTCCTGTGTACATAGTGTATCTTTTTTCCCCCTCTGATTGCTTTCAGGATTATCTTTTTTTTTTTTTTTTAAAGATTTATTTATTTATTTATTTGACAGAGCAAAAGAGATCACTAGTAGGCAGAGAGGCAGGCAGAGAGAAAGGGGGAAGCAGGCTCCCTGCTGAGCAGAGAGCCCGATGCATGGCTCGAGCCCAGAACCCTTAGATCATGACCTGAACTGAAGGCAGAGTCTTAACCCACTGAGCCACCCAGGTGCCCCCAGGATTTTCTCTTTATCTTTGGTTTTCAGCAGTTTGACTCTGAAGGCCTGGATGTAGCTTTTGTATTTATCCTACTTAGTATTTGCTGAGCATCTTAGATCTTTAAGTTTCCTGTTGTTGTTGTTGTTGTTGTTGTTGTTGTTGTTGCTGCTACCAAATTTGGAGAGCATTTGATCATTATTCAGATTTGGGGGGTTTTTTTGGTGGGGAGTTGTTGGGAAGGGGTTGGTCCCATTCTTTCTGTTCTGTCCTTCTTGGGTTCCAATTACATGTCCATTAAACCATTTAATATTGTTCCACAGGTCACTGAGGATCAATTCGTTTATTTGTTTCTAGTTTTTATTGATGTGTCTTCAAATTTACTAACCCCTCCTTTTGTCATCTCCAAACTGCTGTTGAGTACATCCAGTCCAACCTTTCAGATATTGTGTTTTTCAGTATTAGAATCTTCTTCTTAAGTTTCTGTTTCTCTTCTGACAGTCTTCATCTGTTATACCTTATTATGACCATCATTTCCTTCAAGTGATTACACTTATTTCTAATAGTTAATACCAACATCTAGGTGATCTTAGAGTCTGTTTCTGTTGACTGCATTTCCTCTTGATTATGGGCCACATTTTTCTGTTTTTTTTTTTTTTTTTTTTTCACATGTCCCAAGAATCCTTATTGAATACTGGACGTTATAGATGATACGTTGTAGAGACTTAGATTATGTTATATTCCTCTGAAGAATGTTGGGGTTTGCTCTAGCAGGTAAATGACTAGCCAGTCACCTTGAGTTTGTAGAGGCTTGGTCTTACATTTGGTTAGGGCAGATCTATTTCAGTTTTGCCTGTAGTCCTCAGGCAAATCCCTTTGACCTGGACATAGTCTTTACTCCTAAGGTGTGGCTGTTCTGGGATGATAGGCAGCCCAAGGTGTTTGCAGAGCCTCTGTTGCTAGGACTCAAATTCTCAATTCTGTCTCCAGTACAATGGCCAGTAGCTGATGTTCCTGCTCTTATCCCAGGTCCTCGATCCCAGGACCTGGGATCATGACCTGAGCTGAAGGCAGAGGCCTTAACCCACTGAGCCACCCAGGTGCCATACAGTTGTTGCTTTCCACTGAGCTCCTTAGAGGTCACTTTGCACGTATGCTGTACAGGAGCACATGTTAGGGATTTGAGGGAACTTTCTGTATTCTCCCTGAGGCTCTCCCCTTTATAGGATTTGCTTTCTTGATTTTTTGCCATTCTGGTAGCCCATACTCTATTCCCTGACAGATTACACCACTTCTGGTTCATTTTCCAGCTGCTCCCTGCTACAGGGACTGGGGAAAACCCCAGGGCTATATAAATTTGGATCTCTCTTGTGCGGTTCTCTTCTTTCAAGAATAACATGCCATTCAGTTTTCTCCAGCACCTTCAAATAACTTTTGTAAATGTATTGTATCCGGATTCCATCATTTCTGTATGTAGGAAGGTTAGTTTGATACAAGCCATTGTGTCATTCTGGAAATTGGAATTTGCTTCTCCTTTATCACAGAAAGGTGGTAGCATACCAAAATACTTTACCTGGCTTTGCATACCTAATCATAGAACCTGGAGACCAGTCCTTGGCAGAATATTAAGACACCCCTCGTTCCATTTAATACCTGCCTGATCCTCCATTTTTTAGAGATACAGTATCATTGATTAAGCCAGTCTCCCACCGATAGCTATTCCAACAGGTAAGCACTTCTAAATTCTTGGCAGAAGGTTACACAGCAGTTATAAAATAAACCCTTGCCTTCAAGCAGATGCTCTTTTAGTGATCGTGAGTGACACATTCACTGTTTCACATAACCGGGATCCAGAGGAGTCCTCATTTTTCTGTTAACCATGTGTAAAACTTTAAGACACTACCAGCTCAGTCTCTGTTTACTAACCCTGTCAGAGTCCTAGAGTCCCTTTATGTGTTCTTCATATAGATATTGTCATAAGGGACAAAGAGAGGTATCTTTAACTTGCTTTACTCAGAGTCATGGACAAATCTTGGACCAGAACAAAGACCTGAAAGCATGTGCATCCTTTAGTGAGAGCTCTGGGAACAGATGTGGCCAGAGAAACCTCATTAAGATGAGGGGGAGGCACTGAAGAAAACTCCATTTTTGTAGGCAGATTTTCATCCTTCCTCCCCCTAAGCAGGGACTCCTAAAGCCACGTGTGTGCCAGCTACCCACAACCCACCCACAACCCAGCCCACAAGACTGCTTCTGTTCCCGATGCTGTCCCTGCTCAGCTGTCACCAGCTTGAAAGTTCAAGTGGCATACGATGGAGGCAGGGTTGGAGATGTCCTTCCCTCCTTCTCCTTACTTACCTCTGCCTGTCTCTGAGCATTTGTAGGGTCTATGCACTCAGAAACCAAGTGATCCTAAAGCTTCTTTCAAGTACAAGATTGCCAGTCTGTAAATGAGACCCACTGTCCATCCTTAAAGCAGGTTTTCCCATCGCTTTTCCCCTTGGCTTCTACGTATAGCAAAGTGACGGATACTGTAACAGGTACCTAGATTCCAGAATCTTACTGGAGTCTGGGTCTCGTTCCCTCACTGGCTGTGTGTCTTTGAGTAAGCTGCTTAATTTCTTTATGCCTCCCATTTTATCACGTTTGAACTAGGGCTGGTATTAGGATCTCCTACTGAGGAGTATGATACATTCTGAACAACATAACCCAGTACCAAGGATATAGTAGCTACTTTAGTAGTAGTAGAAATAATGGTATCATTAACACCAATAACAACGTCCCAGAGGTAGAGAATATATACATTTAGTTATGGAAATGTAAGTCAGTGAAAGCTTCTAGAAAGAATCCCTTAAGGACCCCAGAAGCCACGTTGAAGAGTCAAGTAACCAAAGCCAAAGCTAAAGAACACAGGTTTGGCTTCCCTGTGCTCACAAGCCACTAGTAAGTGCTTAATGGAATGCTTGTGGACATTCTTAGCCTGTCTACTGTAGGAAAAGAATTTCAAGTATGCGCACTTCAGTTGTTTTTTTAAGCAGTGGAAAAGACACTCTGTCTCGAGGGACAAACGGTCTGTCCGGCACACGCCCAGGCTTCACTCACTGTTCACTCTCTTTCCAACCGCGGTGGGGTCCCTCTCCTGACAGTTCACTGGGGTCAGTGATTGTCTCTCCCTCTGCTCCACAGATAATTGTGTCCAGAGGACCCCACGGCCCCCAGTGGAGAACGTGCACCACAACCCCCCCACCATTGAACTGTTGCACCGGTCCAGATCACCTGTCACAGCCAATCACCGGCCCTCTCCTGACCCCGAGCAGCGGCCCCTCCGGTCCCCCCTGGACAACATGATCCGCCGCCTCTCCCCGGCCGACAGGGCCCAGGGGCCAAGGCTCCACCAGGAGAACAACCACCAGGAGTCCTACCCCCTGTCAGTGTCTCCCATGGAGAATAACCACTGCCCGCCGTCCTCTGAGCCCCACCAGAAGCCGTCGAGCCCCCGGCAGGAGAGCACCCGCGTGATCCAGCTGATGCCCAGTCCCATCATGCACCCCTTGATCCTGAACCCCCGGCACTCAGTGGATTTCAAACAGTCCAGGCTCTCCGAGGACGGGCTGCATAGGGAAGGGAAGCCCATCAACCTCTCGCATCGGGAAGACCTGGCCTACATGAACCACATCATGGTGTCTGTCTCCCCGCCCGAGGAGCACGCCATGCCCATTGGGAGAATAGCAGGTAGGTGAGCGCATCCCTCCGCCGCCCATCCAGCGTCCGGGGGGACCTGACAAAGCCTCGCTCTCTCCCCGGCCTTGCGGCAGGCCTCACACCGTTCCCAATTAGGCGCCCTCAAAGGCTCTGTGAGGGCAAGTGGAGGCTTCTGCCTGAATGAAGTGAAATCCCTAATGGGCTAGTTAATGAGCCGCTGGGATGGAGTAGTTAATGAGCCTCAGAAATGTTAAGAAACAAATGTCCTACGTCCAGCGTACAAGGAGAGTCACATCAGAATCATGGCTAAGCGAAAACATTTAAAATAAAAGGTTTATGAGCATGCTAATGGCCCTGTCTTGAAGTTTCCAGCAGCTAATTAATGACCAGACACAGCATAAAGAACCTTTGTCTCCGATTCAGACCTGTAATTCCATCCTATGGGCAGTAACTCAATGTAGCCTTCACCTTGGGAGAAGGTGGGAGAGAAAAACACGATTATGGTGTCGGAGGCAGGTGTTGCTGGGTCATTTGGACGAAGGAAACCACTCCCGAATTCTTTTACTTTTATGATGACAAGCCCACATTTGCTTCCCTAAGACAAGAAGCCAGTGGAAACCAGAGAAAAAAATCTACACATTGTATTTGTGCTAGTCTGCCCATAATTTATATGAAGTCATTCTGCAGACACTTAACCCTCCAGCCACATGGCCAGGGTAGCTCTCTTCCTGGAGCATCTCTCCATTCGTGAGACATTTCTCAAACACCCACTACGCACAGGTAAATGCTTGAGGAAGTAGGGGGACAGAGCAGTGTTCAACACAATTATTTCCTTGAGGAATTTAAAATTTCATGGGAGAGACCGATGTGAAAACCACCCACTAAGCTATAAGCTATAAGCTATAAAGCAGAATGAAGTCTGTCCTGTGTCCCATTCATCCAGTGCATGAGCACTTATTGAGCACTGACTGTGTATTAGGATAACTCAGCGCTGTGGGAGCAAAGCAGAGAGAAGGAAATTTGGACCAGAGGAATGGAGGGAGGCTTTGCAGGGACGTGGCTCAGTGCTGAAGGTGGTTATGTGTTCGGTAGCGGAAGGGAGGCATGGAGACAGGAAAAGTCAGACCTGGTCAGGGCAAGGCAAGAAATGCCCCCTTCCTCCCTGAGTGAGCACCTGAGGACAGAGCTCCGGCTGGCCCCAGGAAGGAGTGGTGTTCCTAACAGCGTGACAGCACAGAGGCCTACAGGCAACATTAACTGCCTCTGTCTTGACTCGTTGTCCCTTTTTTGTTTAAATTCTTGGTTCCTAAATGTTTCTCTGGCTCCTAGTGTACCTCCAGTGTTGCCTCAGTTTTAGTGTCACAAATCACTTACATCGGGGGTGTTGAATCAAGAAAATGAAATGCCAAAGAAGTAGGACTTCTATGTTTGTGAAACATGAAATGATCTGTGTCCGAGATTTGATTGAGAATGATCCTCACAGCACTGGGGGTGAGTTTTGGGGGGAGGGAGGGTATACATAAAATAAGACTAGCTGTGATGACTACACTTGGATTCTCTGCCTTTATATATGTGTATGTGTATGTATATATGGGGTTTTTTTTTTTTTTCAATCTAAAAAAAGAAACCATGAAAAGAAAAGAAGAAAAATCAGGGGATTTATAAAGAGACAGACACCTTAGGCAAATCATGTGAATTTCCGCAGATTGTTAGAAAAAGAGGATGGGGTCAGGATATTACTGTGAAGAATATAAAGGACCTGTCTTGTGTTTCCCAGGCCAGACCTTTCCTGTCTATACATGCCTTTCTTGTCTTGTTTCTTGCATGGTCTGTACAGCAGGGCTAGACATTTTGCAGATACTGTCTACTTGTTTATAATTCTCAGGACAGCTCTTAGAGGCAGCTTACTATTGCGATATGCCTCTTATGTGGAAGGTCATTTGAACTGGGGAAGTCATGAAAGAGACAGAGCCCCAGAGAGCAAAGGTCAAATAGGGGTTGGGTGATGGGCTCAGTGGGATGGTCACGGCTGCGCCATTGGCCGCTGCTGGTAGGGCTGCCCTCGTGGGACCTGGCTTCCCGAGCCAGGAAAGCCGTCCACCTCCTCTGTCCTGTCCACCTCCTCTGTCATGCCGTCTTACCACAGACTTCCTAGGAATCTAAGATAAGCCCATATATCAGAAAAGCTATGTTATTTAGACATACAGAGTTATTTCTCCCTTGTTTAGTGGATTTATAAATATTAGAATATTAGTTTCTTAAAAATTGTGCAACTATTTTTTTAATATTATTCCTGAATATCAAAATTGCTCAGTGATGGATGTAGCCTCATCAAAGATACTCTGTCAACTATCTTACCAGCCCAGTGATGGACCTTGGTACCCACGGATGCCCAGGCTCTCTCAAGAACACACAAAAGTGGGGAATCTAGGCTTTTCTTTGGGAAATGCATTCACTCCTCCAGGGTGAGAGAATCCCCTCAAATTATTCATCATTAATCCTCTAATGATACACTCAAAAGTTGAAAAATCTCCAGATATAAGTATTTACTAATTTAACCAAATGCAGCATCGGATTTAACCAAATCCATCATCTTGAGGGGGAAATGAGAAGGGTAAAAAGTCTAGAATCCAACACTTAATCTTGATTCTAACTCCCCTTGCTACAACTCCAGGTTCCTTTGTTTCCCGTGGGATATCCCTGTCCCCTCACTCCTATCCTTTTAGTTGTCATTTTGGACAGTTCAGATTCTTGTAAAATTCTCTTTAGTAGGGTCGAGCTCATTGGGTAAGTCCTATGTACAATTTAAAATTCCAGCAATCCTGAACAGGTAGAAATATAAATCTTGGGAATCCAAGTCCATTAAAAATCTCTCCCTATTTCTTCTATTCTTTTTTTTCCTCACTTTTTGATTTCTCAGAATTGAGATGTAGCATACAATTTAGAGATGCAAAGCTACAATAGTTTACTTAGGTATTGGCCTTATAGGAAATTAAAATCATCAGTAAAAGAAGTTTCAGAGGTAATGGCTTAAATACAAACCACAGATTAGATCTATTTAAATATAACATGTAACTTATTTCTAAAGGTATCCCCTTATTTTCCAATGGAAAGAAGAACTGTTGTTGAAGTTAATAAGTTAGAATAGCCACAGTTTATGGGAGAAAATTTAACATGGAACACAGTGAAACAAGACCCCTATGTTCAAACTTTATTGGGAAGCCAATGGTGTAGGTAAGAGTGAACAAACTTTTCTTTCTGGGCCTGTTTTCTGTTTGTTATGCTCATGAGGCTATTGCTTGGGGGACGGTGGTAGGAGGTAGGGGGTCAGGATAGCATCTGTGAACCTTCTAGCCCTTTTCTCAGCCCACAAAAGTCTTACTGGCCTGTGCCTTGCCCATATGTTTCACATCCAAAGAGTCTGTTAGCAGCGCACACCATAAGGTGATGGGCTTAGCATGGGGTGATGCCCTGAGTCATGTTTTAAGTATATACTGACATTCATTCTTAGAGGTCAGTGATTTCAAAGCCAGAAGCAGGTTGTACGGATGAAGGAAAGGAGATTCGGGCCCATCCAATGTCCAGCCTGGAGCCTCGTCCAGTGTTCTTTCCAAGACACGTGTTTCCTTCTGACCTGGGAGTCCAGAGCAGGGATTGGAAACTCGGGCCCATGGGCCAAATCAGCCACCACCTATTTTTGTAAATCAAGTTTTATTGGCACAGCCACAGCCGATCACTTTGTGTCTGTGGCTGCTCTTGCGTGCCAACAGGAGAGATGGTACAGCCAGCAGAGCCGAAATATTTGCAGACAACATGACAGGAAGCATTCGCTGCCCCCTGTTCTGCAACACTGTGGACTCGTGGGTACCGTATGCTGGCAATCATAGGCAAATTGGAGGATGTGGAAGTCGAAAACGCTGTCCCGGCTCTCAAGGAATTCCTTGCCCTTTAGAGGATGAGGCGAGCCTCAAACACGTAGAAGGAACAATAACAAGTGATGTAAGAGAGGAGACTGTAAGCTGTTCGCAGACCAGTCCCGAGTAGTTCCAGTAACATCATGAACAAAAGTAGAATACAGCTAAGTGAAAGAAACGGTTTCTTTGCATACTTGGATGGTGGAGTTAAATCATTCATTTGTTCCAGACTGATCATGTATCTCTCTTTGTGCTGAGTGTTTTCCTAGGTGATAGGTATAGTGTCTCTAAATGCCACATTTTGTATCTTCGCTGACCTAAGGCAATAGCCCCCTGACTTTATGCTGTCAAACCAAATAAGCTCCTACTTTGGTTTTCGCAATAGACAGCTAAGTCTTAAAAGAAAAATTTAAGTTGTTTTGGCTTTCTCTTCAAGTTCTTCCATTCCGTTAAAACCTGAGTTACCAAACTTCCTGTCTGCTCATCCCCTCGTTGGTCTTAATCCAAAAATATCTGCTAAGGAAGCAAACTGGTTTATAATCCATTCCTGCTCCTTCATTTGCTGCACACTTGAGGACTTCAGAGGTCTGAACGGATTTGCTCGTCCCAGGTCCATGACCCATCCAAACAGAGACCATTTCTCTTTTGGTGCTTATTGCACAACTTTTGCTTAGTCCCCTGATATTCTTTGCAAACACGAGCTTCTTCATGGTTTGTGAGGAATCACTGTTTGGTTGATCCTGCAGTGGATAAGACCTAAAATTCCCCCCAGCATGTGCTCCCTCTACTCCCAACCCTCCTACCACACACGTCATAGCAGTCTTTCAGATCTTTAAAAGGACTTTCAAAAATAACTTTATTATCTCTCAAGGTTACGTTTTCAGCAGAAACAAAAGGATCCTAATCAAGGAAACATGGAATCTCCTGTCCAGTTTCTTTGTCACCTGACTAAAACGATGTACTTTCCTGATCTGGTTGGACTGACTGGATGAGTTCTGTAGGCACAGAAGTTCAATCCTGGAAGCCTCTAATCTTAAATCAGTTGAGGAAAAATAAGCCTGAGACTCCAGAGTAAGCAACTGAAGGTGGGTCCCCAGGAACTCGAGGACCAGGGGAAGTCATTCCGTCCTCTTCCTCTTGTATCCATCCCTGCTTCCTCCCTAGCAGTATTTAGTGCTGGTGACATGGTTTCAAATGAAGCTCGTGGACTTTTTTTTTTTTAATGAGCCCAGGAGCAGCCCTGAGGGGAAAAAGACATTATAAAAGAGAAGACTAAAGGGGTTTAGTGTGACAGTGACGAGCTTCCTCCCTGGGCCTTGGTGGTAAGGCGGACCTACATAAGTGCACCTTCGCCCACAGGTATGTCCGTGTCTGATTTGAGGAAGGAAAGGACAGTACTGTGGGACGTCTCCTTTAACCAAAGGGGCCCAGGGTTTCAGTACCAGCTAGAAGAGCTACATTATCCCACATCCTACATCAACCCCAGAGAGCTCCTGACGCAGGGTCCCAATCAACAGCTGGCCTGGAGTGTTCCCCAGGAAGTAGTGTGGGCCCTTGGGAAAGCATGGACTTGGGAATAAGCAGGAATAGAAAACAGTCCTTGTGTCCTAGCAAAGGTGCTGACTGTTCCCGAGGTCTGCTTTTCTTCTCCATCATAATGAGAATACTAATACCCATTTTCCAGGTGCTTCAGAGTACTAATGAGACAATATGTAAATACACAGCCATCAGTCGGCTAATTACCAAGCACTAAGGTCCCTTCTCTGTCCTGTTTCTCTTTGCTCTGCTACAGGGCTGCAGAGAAGGACGGGAAAGCAGCAGTACCGCAGCCCCACTACCCGCCCGGAGCTGGCCGGGGCATTGACCCTGCAGGCCTGTGGCCTGCAAAGGGCACCCCTTCGAGGTGCTCTAGTTTCTTTATCTCCTTGGAGATTCACTTCTGCTCTCCCTCTCCCCTCGGAGGCTTTGCTCAGGAATGTCCCACGTGGCTCCAGCTTCTCACACTGGCTGAGTCACTGCCGTTTAATTTCACTGTGAACTACTGAGAAATCAAAGAGCCCTAAGAGAGAAGGAAGTCTCAGGACAGCATTTTTAAACGATAAAACGGTAACAGCCACAGTGGCGGGGCGGAAAAGAATAGAAGGAGCTTGAGGAGACTGGAAATTCCAGTTTGTGTAAAGGACACACATTTCTGGAATACAGCGTGACTGCCAGGAGGAAGGGGTGCGATTTCCCAGGCTGCCCCCACCTGAGCCAAGCAGGGGCCAGGCCCTGCGAGGTTCCAGCTGGGGGCTGAAGCTTTAAGCGTTTGCTTCCCTCCGGGGCAAGATTGCCCCTCGTGTAAAGCCACTGCTTTCATGCAGAGTGGCAGCTTTTTATCTGGATGTTACTTACCTGTTTTGTTACTCCACACCTCATGCAACCAGACATGCAAAGGGCCAGCCTCCCTGGCAGCTACAGTCCCTGTGCCCGCCCCCCCCTGCCCCGCCCTCACCCCCATGGAGTCAGGAAGCTGAGATCTGCATTCCCCACCTTAGACTCTCCCTGTACATCTTGCTGCCCCGTACATATGGTGTCTGTTTTCCTGAGCCTCAGCAGAGCACAAGCAACTGCCCAGACTGTAAACACACCTCTGGGTATCGACACAGGGTTGGCTGCACTGGATTTCCCAACTTTGTGCTCCTAGGTAATGACTGCTCTAGAGTTGAGGACACGACGGGGATGTGGGGGGCGGGGGGGGCGGGGGGACTGAGCTGTGCATGTTGTAAAGCCTGTGTTTCTATAAGCCGAGTTTCTCAAGCTTAGCACTCTTGATCATCAGGTCAGATGATTCTCTGAGGTTAAGGAGGAGGCTGACTTAGGAACTCTTAAGATATTCAGCAGCATCCCTGGCCTCTACCCACTAGAGGCCAGTAGCATCCTCCAGCCCCGTGGCAACAACTCAGATTAGCTCCAAACATTGCGAAATACCTTCCTTCCCTACCGAACCACATTGCCCCTTGTTTAGAGCCACTGCTATAAAGCAGAGTAGCAGCTTTCTGTTTTGTATTTTACTTACCTGTTTTGTTGCTGAACTTGACAAAAATTTATTAATCTTTTCAGTAAATTGAAAAAAATGAAACAGGGACACTTACTGTCTGACGAGTTGATGATCAGACCCACAGAACTCAGTTGGCAAACCTTCATTTAAAATTCCATTTGGGCAGTTGAAACAACATAAAAGTACTTTCTCAAAAGCTTTCCCAAAATTTTGATTAACCACCATCATTAAACATTCCCTTTGTCAATAAACTGATTTGCCCACTCAGATTTTTAAACTTCAGTTTTGTCTGACATGGTTTTTTCATTGGAAACCATGTTGGTTATGTGTGAATTGCCCATCTTTTTGCAATCTCTTCTCTGGTAGCATGTACAATGAGTCTCTGGTAGAAGACAGACGTGGGAGGGAAAATATTTCTCCTTAACCACAGGAAGGGATTTTTTACAATGCCTTTTAGCTTTGGATACCCAAGGCACCTCACCCAGCAGGAAAGAGAGAGAATGTTCTCTCTGCAGCTGAAAAATGGCACTTCACTGGAGCTAAACCCTTTTCTAAACTTATTCTCATGGAAGAGACAATCCAGATAATGGACGTTTGTTTAAAATACCCACGTGCCTTAATACAGAAGACCCTTTAGTTTAAGAGAAATGCACTTACAATTAATGAATACCTTGTAACATGAATTTTTTCACATGCATGGTCAGGCATTATATAATAGGATACTCGTGTATCTATAGAGTTTGGTGGGTTTTATCATATAGTAATATATGTGTATATATATGATATATATGTGATCAGAGAACATTGTATCTGTGCAAATGTAGATTTCAACAGAACTGAAAAATTGCAGGAAATAACCTCCAGAGGATCTAGGGAACTAAAAAGGATCTGCCTCTTGTTTCCTTAAAATCTTAAAAAACAAAATAACCCCAATGGCTTGAACTTCAATTGTTAAAAATAAATAAATAAATAAAGAGAGAGAGAGAGAGAGAAAAGAAAATGAAAAAAGAAATCTTCTGTGGTCATTCCTTTATATTTATCATCTGGAATAATTTTTAACTAAAGAAACAAAACAATCAATAGTGTTATAAAAGTCATTTATACTCTGAGTTTGAAACAACTGCTTTATGCCACAGAATTCCTGTTGCTACCTCCATTAGTAACTGAGTAATCCAATATGTCTTGAATGTCAACATATTTTTATTACTCAGCTAAAGTTGGCTTTGCTGGTTTAAATGTCATTTAGAGTGATCAATTGGCAGCTTGTTTGGGGTTATTTTCACATTTATGAAAGGGAAAAGTTTGCAAGAATCAAATGCTCTTGAAACATATAGGTAGAGTCTGTTCTCTGGTAAGCCCTCCCCTTCATTCACCAACCAAAGAGCAGATAACTTTCGAGATCTCTTTTATTAAATGGTTTACATAAAGTTCCGAGTTTGAGGCCTCTGAAAAGCCAGCATGGTAGCCCAGGGCGGGTTAAGCCCCTACTTGGAGAAATGGTCTGGTTCCCATATGTGGGAAATGCAGTGAACCACCAGAGCAAGACAGAAGCTGCAGAAACAAGGAACGTGCACATGAGTGTGGGGATGGAAGGACTGTCCACCTCATGCTTTTAGCCCCAGTGGGCCGAGAGGTGAGGGGAGTAGCCATATGTTCCTCACCTTCCTGTGGGCATAGTTTCTTTATATCAAACTGCTAAAGACAGTCTTTTTATTGTTAGTCAAATGAATACTCCAGAGACTCAGAGACTCGCAGTCCCAATCCAGATGAATCCAAAGGTGCTGTCCAGCCTCTCTGCAGCGGACGTGGTCTCCCTGTGGAGAAGAGCAGTAGAGGAGCTGTACACACAAACCCCCTTCGTTGTTCCTTCTAATTTGTTGGCATTTTATGTAAGGATGTTTGGTTTTGTCAGACGTTTTCCAGTGGAAGTGATTGAGGGGAAATTAAAACGTCTGCCATATGACAATAGGACAGACACTGAGTCCACAGCTCCGTCCTGTGTTCCATCTGCAGTAAAAATGTCGTGAGACCAGGAGGGGACAGGAGGGTTCAGACACGCCGCCGATCTCACTGCTTTGCCTAGCAACTAGAGTCATCCTGCGACGAGTGCCTTCATAATGAGCTAGATTCTTCTCAGCCTGCACTAGTGCGACGCTGACTTCTCCCGGTGCTTTATGGCCCCCCTGCTCTCTCCCCCCCGGCTGGCAGGGGGTAAGAGGAATGGCCAGCGGCCTCTGTCACCAGAATGGGGTTCAGCTCCCCGAGTATGCAGTGTCTTTGCTTCAAGAAGAGAACAGTTGGTCCTGTTCTAAAATACAGTAACTCGTGTATCCCATTAATCTTTGGACCCAGATAATTGGGGGTGAGGGGGAAGGCTATGGTCATTTTAAGTTTCATGTTAGTTTCTTGAAAGATGAAGCCTCTTCGAAAATGCCACATTTCCTTCTGCCATTCAGAGAAAAGGCTGGGTTGCAGCAAGGCTGCGCTGAACAGACTGCAACTCAGCTCTGGAAAGTCCGAAAATTTTACAGTATTTATCTGTTAACCATCAGGAAGAGTGGTGCAGAGCCTGGACCCCCACAGGTGTCACTCACTCACTGTGGCCTTGGAGTGAATTACCAAGCCCTTTAAGCCCCAGCTTCCTCATCCATAAAACAGGAATAGCAATGGCACCTGCCTCCCAAGAGGGCACCAGGGCCGAGTGCAGCCAGGCTGGTGGAGGATGAGCACGGTCCTGCTCATGGCGTTGTTGTTGTGTTCATGACTTTCCCCTTCACTTGCACCATCGCTCATACAGTAATCCCATAAAAGACATGTTATTCCTGTTTCGTATATGAGGAAACAACCTCAGGGAGATTTAAGAAACTTGCCCAAGGTGACCTGACTCAATGCCCTTGTAAAAAGGCTCCCGAGAAGGGTGTGTTTCATTCCCTGGGAGGTGACCGTGTTGGCTCTGAATTAGTCCAAGTCTCGATTAGACACTGCCCTGCAGGTGTGCCAGGCCTCACCCAACAGAAGGAAGTCAGCACGGTGTCATGCGAGAGACCCGGAATTTGAATCCCAGCCACCTGGGGCCTCCAAGGATTAGAAAGGGTGCAAGGAAGATGCTGAGCTCACACATAGAATTCCTTCATTGATCCTTCACTACCCGCCCTTCCAGCTGGGGCCTGTCGAGGCACCCAGGATCAGCAGTGAACCCCTGGAAATCAGAGCCTCTTATTCTCCTCTGGAGGCTGGTCCAGAAAGCACACCTAGATAGGACATGTCTGCCTCAATCCACCTCTCCAGGGCTGCCAGAGGGCAAACCACATACCATTTCGGCACATCCAGAAAACACTAGAACAAGGGAAGAGGGTACAGTCTGTGTCTTCTCTTTTAATATGCCAACCCACACCCACAAGCCGAGGCCCAGCACAGTGCCTGGCCTGTATTAACTCACTTAATAAATACTTGTGGCCTGACCAAGTGATGGACGGAATGTCAGTCCTCCAAATGGGGAAAGTGATTTTCTTTTTTACTTTGGTTCCTTCCTACTCTGATTTCATTATGAGAAAACAATTTTAAAGAATTCCCAAATAGGCCGTAATGAGAAAATATCCGTCCTCTTTTGAAAACCATGCTAGCCACAGCACCCAGTTGTAGCAAACTGTAGAGTTTTCCTCCCCACAGCCTTTCACGCAGCACACTTCTTTTTCTGCTGCTTGGTAGCCTGCCACGATCTTCTTGTCTTTGTCCATAACGGCCTCCAACTCCAGAGTCATCATGCAGCTCCACCAACCAGACCATGTTGCATGCGTGGAACTCTGGGGCTCTCTTCCCGCCCTTTGACCACGCCCACCCAGAGTTACCCCTCTTTTGGCTTGCTCTCTGTCTTTCATGGGAGCTCTGCTCAAGTTCAAGTCGTTGGTCATGACCTTGGACAAGGTGCTTCCTCTTCCAGGTCATGGCGTCCCCATCTGTGGAGGGAGGCAGATGGTGCGGATGGTCTCTTAGACCTCTACAGGTCAAAGGTCATCTTTCTCCTGCACCATCCACCAGGTCTCTCTGGGCTCTGGTCTCCTCACCATGAAATAAGAAAGACCATCAATCCACAAAAGGCAGAAGGGATTCCTTGATTATTTTCTGATTCTTGCTCTTAGTGCCTTAACAGGAAACCTATTCAAAAGTGGTTTTTTGCCCTTTTCCTCTGTAGACTGTAGACTGCTTTGGGATTACGTCTATCAGTTGCTTTCTGACAGCCGGTACGAAAACTTCATCCGATGGGAGGACAAAGAATCCAAAATATTCCGGATAGTGGATCCCAATGGACTGGCTCGACTATGGGGAAACCATAAGGTAAAAGGGTACCAGCTATGTATTCTGCCAACTAGTGCCAAAAAAAGAAAAGAAAAGAAAAAAGACTTTATCTTCTGGGTAGGAGGATAATTGCCTAGCTCCTCCCTCCTCGGTGTGCCCTTCATTATTCAGTTTATCTCTCACAGGCGAACAATTAGACAGTTGCAAAGGGAAGGAAATAATTAAAGATACTACTTTCCATTTGATTACTTAGGCCAGGGGCCAGTTAACTTCACACCCCCTGAGTCTGACAGGGCCACCCTGGGAGCAGCCCTCCATCTCATTCCCTCGAGCTGGCCCTGCCACCCCTATGTCGCCAGGAGCTGGGGTACAGGGGAGCTCCGCAGAGCTGTGGGACTCACAAGGCAATAGGGAAGGGTCACTTCTGTCCTGCCCGGTTAGAAATTCCCATGTCTGCAAAAGCCCCCTTCTCCGTGGAAATGCTTACCCTCCAACTCTGCAGAATCCCCTTAAAAAGCAAACAGGCCAGAACTGTTTGCCCCCCCCACTTTTCCATGCTGGGAAGAGGGACTGGAATTTAAAAGATGCAGTCTTTTTTAGTTAGGAAAACTGTCAAAGTGCATAGATGTAAAACACCCTAAGGGTCCACTGTGAATGACTAGATAAAAGAACGATGGTGTATACATAGCATGGAATATCACTCAGCCCTAAAAAGGAAAGAAATCCTGTGACAGGCTACAACACGGAGCAATCTTGAGATTATACTGAGGGAAATAAGCCAGTCACAGAAAGACAAGCATCGTATGTGTCCCTTCGTAGGAACTATTGAAAATGGGCAAATTCATCGAACCAAAGAGCAGAATGGTGTTGCCAAAGGTTGGGGGAAAAGGGGGAGTATTCATCAATGGGTGTAAAGTTTCCATGAAACAGGATGGGTAGGTTCTAGAGATCTGCTATATAACCTTGTACCTTATATATAAGAGTTACCACGACTGTAGGACACACTTAACAATCTGTCAAGGGGCTGGATGTCTTGTTAAGTGTTCTTACCACAGGAGAAGAAAGGAAAAGAAAACAGGGACCCAGAGCAAAGAGTCTCTCCCCTCAAAACAATATTTAAATAAATACATCTGTATCCTACTCAAAACAAATGAGTCACCAAGGTCTAGGCTGACCACAGGCCGGTAGATGTGGGTGGGACAAAGCAGGCAAGACACCTGGGAGACACACCCCCAGGTGAGCTGAGTGAGAGGGGGCAGAGGAGGGCAGCCTCAACTCCCTCGGGCAGCCCCCAGGGCCATGTGGAGGAAGACCTGAAGTAGGCCAGAACCAAATACGGCAAGGCCCCACTCAGAGACTCCTCAGTGTGTCAGTCACGGTGAAAAATCCCGCCTCGGCTCCTGACTGTGCCTGGACCCTCCAGGGCTCGGAACCTCTGTATTCTTCCTTCCAGAACAGGAATTTAAACAACAACAACAACAAATCTCTTCCTTAAAATGATAAACCAGAAACACAAGTTGGAGAAAGGTCACTGCAACAAAAAAAAAAAAAAAAAAAAAAAGAAAGAAAGAAGGAATTCTCTGTGGGTCAGAAGGCAAAGGATGGCCCACAGATGGGGGGACACTCCAGGAAATTCACTGAGCAGAGCAGAGCTTGGGCTTGGGAAAGGAAACAAGGGAGGTTGCCTTGGGATATGCTTCCTTAGCTTTGGGGCCAAGACTTCTGACAAAAGGTGATTCACCTTCGGACATGGACATGTCTTGGCTCCAAGACTTGGCGGGGTGTGTGAAAGCAGAGGGGATGGGCACAGGGTGGGGGATGGGCACAGGGTGGGGGTGGAGGGGTGGGGGGGTGGCCTAGGAGGCAGCAGAAGGAGGAGAGGGAGCTTTCCCCAACTGGCAGGGCCACAGCAGCAGCTGAAGAGCTTTTATTTTAATAGCTCCCCAGCGTCTTCTCTGAGGTTGATTTCACTGTGTCTTTGTGCTTTTTTTCTCTCTTCCTCCTTTGAACAAACAGAACAGAACAAACATGACCTATGAGAAAATGTCCCGAGCCCTGCGCCACTACTACAAACTAAACATTATCAGGAAGGAGCCAGGACAAAGGCTTTTGTTCAGGTAGAACTTCCTTTTTCTCCTTTCCTTCTTTTGGGAGGATACTGTTTTCTTTAAATAAGAGGGAGGAGGGAGACTGTTAAGATCTCTACCTGCCTGTGTGACACTCAAAGCCCTCTGTGCTACAAATTGGATACCAGATGCTGGGTTGTTAGAATTTTAGGGGGAATTTTTTTTTTTTTTTAACTTGTGTCTGTATATTAGAGTAAAGCCAAAATGAAGTAAACACAATCTGACTCACCTTTAAAATAATGCAGTGATCAAATAGTATCATCTGGCATTAACATCCAGCTAAGTTAAAAGGAACAAACAAAGTAACATTGTTGAGGTATTAAATCCAGGCTTCCAGGTTCCCAGCCCCATAAGCTGGGTTCTGAACCAGTGTTTGTCAAAGAGCAGGTCGTGACCCATTCGTGAATCAAGAAATAGATTTAATGAGTCAGTCACAACTGTTTTTTTTTTAATGAAATAGAACCAAATTGGGAGAATAGAGTTGAAAATATCAGATCGTGTCACATGAAATAAGAGTGACTAATAATTCATGAAAATTTGGGGGGTATGTGTGTATATGTGTATACGTGCTGAGTCATGATATAAAATGTATTTTTTTACGATGCATTATAATCAGAAAAGTCTGAGAGCTGCTGCACTAGATATTCCTCTTTCCAGACTTCCTCACAGCTAATGAGTTCCAACCATTTAACCTACCACATAGACTGTAATTCCAAGTTCTATGTAAGAGAGGAGAAAGAATTAGAAGAGGAAGAAGAAGGGATCTAAAGGAGCATCAGGAGAGGTAGAAGTGGTGGTAATTGACACTGGTGGTAATGGCCATGGGGAGACCCAGGAAAGGCTGGGAGAAGGTAGAATCAACACACATGATGTTAGGTGATGGGTTTAGCAGGTGGGACAAAAAAGAGTTTCAGATGGGGCTAGAGAGATGGATTTGGAATTCTCTACGCACAGGTAGATAGTGACACTCGGTATGAGTAGACGAGCCTGCTGGGATAGATTGGAAAGAGCAAAAAATTTAGACTTTAGCAGTGGGAGCTATGGTAACTTAGGAAGAGGGAAAACAGTTGAGACCTTGAAAAACAACAGAAGAGGCTGTTCAAGAGTTGGGAACAGAATGGAATGAAGTAAAAAAGAACCCTCCTTTCTCTGGCTCTCCTGATGCTTTCCTGTCATCCTTCACCCTAAACTTGGGCCTTCGCTCCTATTCTTCCTGGATGAAATGATCCCATTACACAGCTTCACTTATCCCTTAGTAGTTAGACTCTGTATTCAGCTCTAAAAATCCTCGTGAAATTCCAGATCTCAATTTCCAAGAACTTCTCATAGTACATGTGCACGAAATACCACAACACGAAATAGTCAAGACAGACATTCTTCACCTACTAGAAACACCCCTCCCCGCATCCAGAATTCTCCTTACTCATCAGTGGCGTCACCATTATTCTAAGTGACCAGCCTTGACATTAGAGTTATCAGTGACTCTTCCCATATCCAGGTTAGTCATTGCGCTGGATTGTCCTTGGCTCTTCCATTCCATTTCCACGGCATTCTATTTAGTCGGGACTAGAAACCACATTTCCCAAGATTTCTTACCAGCAGGTTCCAAGTCGGAGTCTACCAATGACAAGCACTTGCATGAGAATTTGGGAGGTATAAGAACAGCAAAAGCATTATTACTGCTTCCCTATCTAGACTTTTATGTTTTACGCCTAGATTAATTCATAATCCTTTCTACCTCTGGTCCACTCTCCTGCCTTCCAAATTCATTGCACACCCTACCAGCTGCCCTACAACACTAGTATGATTCCCTCTGTCAGAGACTTATATCCCTTTCACTTTCGCTTTTTTAAAATTCTGTGTCTCCTCTAGGTCCATCTCAAGTGGCCTGCCCTTCATGAGGCCTGCTTCAGCTACTCAAACACACAGAGATATCTTCTTCCATCATTTCTTGGATTCCCTTGGCCCTAAACCACACTGCATTTGCAATAATTGTACATGTGAAGTTCTTCTCCCCACAACTACGTCATAAGATTCTAGAGAGGAGAGGATTGCATTCTATATAATTGTGTTTTATAACTTATGGGGGTTTTCAGTAAATGTATCTTGACAAGCCCAATATGGTCTATCAGAAGCTTATTATGGAAAAGTAGTCAAGAGAAGAAAGGGGTAGTTTGCAAGGCCAAAGATAGCCCATGTGTGGATTTGGCCTCAGGAGCTTGTTAGTGACTTCAGATGGTGGGGAGAAGTTTTCATGAGGACATGAAAGGCTAAGATGGACTGCAGACTTGACAAATCCTACTGCTTGAGAAGTTCGGCAATAAAGGGCTGAAAAAGAGAAGCAGTAGTGGGAAAGTTCATAGGCTTCCAAGAGTGATTTTCGACAATTAGAAAAGGACAGAATAGTGCTATTAGTGAGAAGAGTTGGTCATTTTTGAGGAAATGAGTGTTGGAAGCCAGACTTGCCACAGAATCAAGGCCTCTTGGTATGAAACCCAGTGTGTAGTCAAGTGTTCTGTTGTTGGTGCTCTTCACAGGATGTGTAGGCATTTCGAGAAGGAAAATTTCAGTAGGGACCGGAGCCATTACATGGCTCTTTGATGAGGAGGCAGGGCTCAGAGAAAGGAGCCAAGAGGGAAGGCCAGATAAGGTTTGGAGGAAGGCATGAGCCATGATTTGTGGCCAGGTTAGAGTAAAGGGTTCCTGGTCATAAAGAAGTGGGATCCCAGAGTTTCCTGGGTAGAGATGACAGAGAGCCCAGGTGGGCAGGCTGAAGAGTGTGTCCTTGGCTTTATCTGAGAAGTGCTCATCATAGGCTTTCAAACATGGAGTGACAAGAGGAAAAGTATATTTTCAGGCAGTTTGTCTGGTGCAGAGCAGAGCGTCTGGAGAGGGAAAGTGTGCGGGCCCCGAGTGGAGCTGTGGAAGGGGTGCTCCCATTCATGAGGCTACACCGTCTACACCCAGGCTGCCTTCCTGAACCAGGGAAAATCATGGTCAAAACGAGTTGCTGATGTTATTTCCAACAAGAAGATAAAGCTTGCGGTTTGCACCCGGCTACAGAGGAAGATAGACTAATGGGGATTCTTTGCTAGCGTGTTGGGTGGATCAGTGATAACATTGAAAAGGATTCTTTCTTTTGGACTTTCTAATTTCCAAGAGCACCACTAACTTGTCCTCTCATGAAAATTTTCCATTCGGCATTTAATTGTATCCTTTGAGTTAAATTCAGGTTTCGCATACCATTCCCCAGGCTCACAGTCTGGGATGGAAATGGATCTACAGCTCTCAGAGGTCATTGGAAAATCTAACTCTCTAAAAATAAGAATCAGTGGGCTGTACCAGGGTTCCCTCGCATGGCCATGCACAGGGCACTACAGAACCTCAATGGGTGCTGTCTCCTAGACTTGTTTTATAGTTCTTTGGCCATTTTCAGGCTGTCAGAGAAAGGGGCACCTCTTCCCAGTAAGTTAGTGTTACTGGTGGGGTTCAGGAACTCTCCTGCTGTTTGAGGTGATGGGGCCTTTGCTTTTAGTCGAGAATTCAAGGGGAGGACCAACGTGAGGACAGTATAATCTCTGGACCCCTCCATTTCCTCTTCCAAAGGTTTATGAAAACCCCTGATGAAATCATGAGTGGCCGAACGGACCGTCTGGAGCACCTTGAGTCCCAGGAGCTGGATGAACAAATATACCAAGAAGATGAGTGCTGAGGGAACCAAGCCACGGCCTCAGCGGGGGGCCGGCAGCCGGGGGCCCCCTGCCCACGAGGGCCCTGGAGGCGTGGCAAGCAGGCGGGCTGAGAGCTGAACCGGAAGAGACCCGGGAGTGGGAGTGACACTTGTCTCGCATAGCGGGAGGGTCCCCAGAGCACCTTAGACAAACCACCCAGCGAAGGCAGGGCTGGCATTCTGGCCGAGGGCACGAGCCTGGGCTCCTGGTTCTGTTTTCTCCTCATGTGGAACCTCTCCATCTGTAATTCCTCACCCTCACCTGTCCACCTATTGTTAATTTCATGGTGTTTCGTTTTTTTGTTTTGTTTTGTTGTGGTTTTTTTTTTTTTTTTTTTTAAAGACCATGCAGTTTGACTTTTCATCATTCATACAGGGGAAGACATCCGAGGTTGTTTTCCTATGGAAATATATATCTATTATATATATATCTATTTTTTGCAAATCTCACAAAGTGCGGCAAGCCCAGCTGGTCAGGAAAGAGAACACTTGCAAAGGGTTTCAGGTTCCTCTTCAGCCTGCCACGTGGATCAGATTTGTGCCTGTTAATATTGGGTCTTGGCTGGGAAAAAAAAAAAAAAAAAGAAAGAAAGAAAGAAAAAAAAAAGATGCTTTTAAAAAAGATAAAGTGAAAAGGAGAGCTTTTTCTCCCTCTCGCTCTTTCCTTCCCGGCCTCCCGTCTGTCCTCCCTCCCCGCCTCCTGTTGAGGTTCAGATGCCTTTTAGCAGACTTGAGCCTCTCCTGGAGTCCTGAGCATCATGGACGCCCAAAGGCCATCTGTGGCCTGGGTCCTTTGCAGCCAGCGCTGCCAAATCAAACCCACATCCCGGCATCTGGCTACCTACTGGAGGGAGGCCCCAGACCTCGCAGGTGCTGCGGTCCTCCAGGAAGAGACATGCCAGCCCAGCGGGCTCCCCCCCCCCGACATGGCTGCGAGAACCCCAGGACTTGGTGGCTCCTCGGGGACGGAAGATTCAGGACAGAAGGCAGCTGCGTCATTCAGAAGGCCCCAGCATCATGGGATTAGCTTGCAAGTTCTGCATGGCAGAAAATACAAAAAGACCCCACAGGGCCTGATGGTCAGACACTAGGTGGAAATTGTGCTGCAGGGGGGATCTGTGCTTCCAGGGCAGGTGACTGAGGCTAGCGAGAGAGGAGTTCTTCTCTGCTCCATCCGGAGGCCATTTGTAGTCCGTTTTATGCCCTCGCCTGCTTTGTTTTGTCTTTTTTCCCAATTCCTAGCCTTTTTTTTTTTTTTTAACTTTTCCTGGTCCCCACAAGATCCAGGGCATTTGAGAGGGGAGGGCCCTGATGTACACAGCCACTTGCTCCTGGTGTTCGCCAGGCCAGGGCAGACAAGAAACTCCTCAGACTCATTACCTATTTTGTTTCTTCTTTCATAGCTGTGTTTCAGAATGGACCCATTTGTGGCTCTTTTTCACCTCTAAATAGGTAATCAGGTCCGCAGTATCTTGTAAAATGAGGGAATTGCCAACTCATAGTACTTTTGATGATATCAGATATATTTAGAAAGCTGTTTTAGGGTGCTTTTTTTTCCTTGTCTTGCCACCTGGATTGACTCTCCAATTTCCAGGTTCAGAATCCAATATTAGGATGACAGTCTTTTTTAATCCTAAAGATTAGACCTGCCTTACAAAGCACCCCCCCTCCCTGCCTTGTTCCTCTGTTTCCTCTACTCACTCGGGTGAGCACCTCACACTCGCAGCATCACCACTGGCAGCACTAGTGGGAGGCTGCCAGAGCCCTGGGTGTCTCCCCAAGCCACTTCTGACCGCGTCAGGCAGGTGGGGGTTGGAAGAACACAGGCAGGAGGAATTCAACTCCACCCGTATTGACAAGAACCCCAGCCTGGGGAGAAGGAAAGACAGACTGACTATGGGTCGGAGGCACCGGAATCAGGGAGCCCTTCAAAGATTTTCATCTGTGCTCTGTTCCTGCCTCTTATCGAACTACAGATAGAAACGTGGCTGTAGCCAGCCTCCTCTGCTGTCACATACTCCCCCCAACTCTACCTTCCAGAAGGTTGGGCTTGCGGTCAAGTCAAGGACCTGCTGTGTGAGGCTGGAGGATCCACTGATGAAGGAAGGGTTTGGTCTCATCTGCTTGAACGGTGGTGAGATTCAGCTGGCCCCAGCATGCTACAGATACCTTTCACGAGCGGTCACTCCAGTCTCTAAGATGACCGATGTTGGCTCACACCTGGAGATCTTAAGCCAAGTACCTGGTGTGTTGTGAAGGCTGTTGAGTGTAAGCGCTGGAGAGAGAGGGTGCATTTTGACTGAGGCCCTTTATATGATGATGTAACCAGAGACAGGACATGGTGGGGCTCTTCCCTAAGGTTAGAACATCTCATTCTGATAGAAGGACCTGGGCTTTCACTGTTTGAAGAATATTACAGTTGAATTAGGGAGGGAAATTCCCATTGGCCCCGAGGATTTCTGTATTTAAAGCAGTACCCTGTAAGAATACGTAGGACAGGTTGACACCTTCAGTCACTTGAAGAATAGAAGGTGCTAATTCCAATATGATCTTTATTTCCCACCCAGATACATTCCCAGTATGAGTTTTCTGTTGACTCCCTTAAATTAGTCAAACGTCCTTCTCATTGCTTTGAGCTAACACGTGGGCAGTGCTGACACCAGAGACACGGTGCTTACACGCTGCTGACCCCAGGGATGCCTTAGGACATGCTGACCCTGCTTTGGACGTGGCGAAGCATCTGATAGACCCTGGAAGGGATTCAGAGGAATCGGGCACAGTCCTGGCCCACCGAGAGCGTCCACTCAACCTGTAGACTCTATCCAAGCTGAAATTCCTTACTTCAACACCAAGTGCTGGGGCTGATGGCACGTTCACCTGGGACCATGTGAAAAGTATGTCTGTGACTTGAATAGTTGGCCTTTCCCTGCTGCTGTCCCGGGACTGCTTGGCTTAGATCAGAAATCGAGAAAGGGCTCTGCAGAAGAGCACCGCAGAGCAGGGAGAGCTTGCTTCATCTGTATCTGGGGGGGTCACTCTCACTTGTATCTCCAACTAGAAATTCTCTAGCACCTTCTCTTGCCTGCATCTTGGGTTCACCACGTTGCCTCTTCTCCATCAAAGGAGGTCAGTGGCTATTGGCTGGACTGGCCATGTGGCAGAACAGTCTCTCTTTCTGTCCCAAGGCAACTTGGTCTCTTGCCTGACTCAGGGTCACCAATGTCCTGAGTCCTTTCATTTTTCCTTCCTCCTTCTTTCTTTCTTTCAGGGGGACATCCCCGCAGAAAAAAGGGATAACAGACTGATGGATTTTCTCCTCTCAACAGTGTGTTTGGAACCCTCTTACCCAGGGTCTTTTTACGCTGGTGTCTTGCCCAAATAAGAATGTAGCTTTAGCTAAAACTTTGATGGCTATGACAGGATCCACCTAAATGACTAAGTAACTACTGTTTCCACCTTTCACTGTCTATGCTCCAAGTCAGTACATTTTTTAAACATTTCACTCCCTTCTCCAGAAGGGAGACTTGAGTGTCCAGGAGGTAGGATGGTGCCCTGGGAGCAGACAGCATGCCAGGGACAGAATGAGGGGTGGAATCCAGCCTGGCCAGACCCCCACTGGACCCATTCCCACCCAAGAAGTTGTAGATAAAAGATTTGGGGAAATCCCCAAAGAACAAAGGGCAAGTTTTTTTGCCCTGACGTTCGGTGCTAGTAAGTTTTCATCCCCTCAGCCTGCTCCTCTTCTCCGCAGAAGTCTGGAAGGAAGGCAGTGATCTAAGGAAGCCATGGTAGGGGAGGAGGGTGACAATAATCCCTGCCTGTCTAAAAACCACAGAAGACTAACCTGATACTCTTTTGGCCCCATCTGCATCAACACTAAACAACTACAAACTCCCCGAATCTTTCACACACGCCAAGTGAACATTCTCGACGATTTCTCTTAGTGACTGCAACCACCTGCAAACCAGAACGAATCTAGAATTTCTTCTTTTTTTCTTTTTGTTTAATTTCTAATCTCTTGTTGTTTATGAGGTGTGGGGTTTATAAGGGACTGAATCAAATGAATGTAACAAAAAAGAAAAAAAAAAAACAAAAAACAAATGCCTTTTCTCAGGGCCAGTGAGTTGCAAATAATTTTTAAAGAAAAGCCTATAATTGCATCATCTCAATAAATTTTTTATAAAAAAAAAAAAAGGACCAAGTCTCTGTTTTTAATAATGTGAAATGGAATCATACAGGGAAGGTATGCCAGTGAGGTAAATCCTGTCTCCACTCAATTATGGTATAAAGTGTAGTCCTGGTTTTCACTGGCAGGCAGCCTCTGTCACAGAGCTGTCTGCAAGGCAGTTTTGAGACAAACGGCACCAGAAGGGTCAGAAAGTTCAAGTCTGAGCATCTGCCCCAGGTAGGGAGATATGCCAGAATGAACCCCGACCAGAGATGCCTGGGTCCTGTGCTGGGCCAAAGATTTATCAGCTCACTGAGGACTGCGGTGATTCCAAGGTCCTCCCACAATCGAACGGTTCCTTAATCCTACCGAAAGATGTGAGTCTGCAGGTGAGGTAGGGCCCAGGACTCCGCTAAGGACCACAGTGACCTGCAGGGTCATCACCCAGCTCAGAGCCCACCCCCATGCTGGGAATGTCTCCATGACACTGGCCAGTGGGGCCCCCTGCCAACCAGTAGGCGCTTATGATTTCAGTATCAAACATCCTACGATCATCCAGAACTATCTGTCCTCAGAGGTGGGTAGAAACGAAAAGAATGGAAAATGAAGCAAATGAAATTGCTGGTTAGCAACACAGATGTAAGTTTGGGAAGTAGATGTTTGAAAGCCATCAGATCATATCTGTATTTAAGTTGTCCCGGGTACTCTGTCTTCCGTGACCATGGATTGGTGATACTTGGCCCTATATTCCATATGAAGGGAGCACAGTGTCAAAGAGTAAGTGTCCATATATTTCCTGAGGTGCTAGTAATGCATCTGAAGCTACTGTTTTTATAACTCAGCATCACCTGGGAATTGCTAGAAATGCAGATTATCAGTTCCTCACATAAACTAAACCAAAAACTTTGGTGAGGGAAGGGGACTTAGCAATTTTTAAACAAGCTCTCCAGGTGATTCTGATGGTCTTCTCTCTGCTCTTCCCCTCACTCTCAAGGCTAGCATCAGTTTGTTCATCGGGGTATAAAGAAGACTATGTGGTCTTATAAATTGTAAGTATAATTGACAGAATTGATGATGAATTTGTGTTAACAGTACTCACACATGGCAATGCTGTGCTTTTCCTAAGACTGAATATACCGTGGAATGAGTGGATGAAGAACCATACATCAGAGTCGTCTTCTTGCTTCCTCCAAAGGAAGGAAGTCAGCGGTCTATTTGCTGTAAAGATGAGCTGGGTGGTGCTTGTTGTTTTAAGACGAGCTGTTTTAAAGAGTAGCTCTAGGGGCTGACCTGGTCTTTGCAAATTATAGCACAACTCCTTATTCACTTGTGTCCATTTCTCTGCCTAACCAACCTATCCTAAAAAGGAAAATAAAAGGGTCATTGTCATGTACTCACTGTGACAATCTGTCCCTGGAGTTATTAAGCAGAGCTCCGATGACCACTTAGCTAGAGCATTGGTAAGGGAGTCCAGAACCATTGGACTTGACCTTCTCCAACCTGAGAAGTGCTTGTGAGTCACCAGGATCTTGGGAAAAAGCAGATTCTGCCCGCAAAATCTACATCTTGGGAATTATGGGCAAAAGATCTGCTCTCTTCTACTCTACTCTCAGAGTGAGGCTTGAAATTTGTCATTTCTAACAAGCCTTGCCCAATCCTACCAGTGACCCTGACACCTGCTAGTCGTCAGACCACACTTTGAGTAGCAAGACATCCGTTCTCGCCCATCAAGCCCTGAGATTCTGACCCTAATGTAAAATTGAACTAGCCTCTCTCTTTGGTGTGTATTCCTTTGCGAAGTCCTCCCTAGGAAATTGGTCCCTGGGGCCAATCTGCTCTACAAGAAGTTTGCTTGTTCTCTGGGGCAGCAACAAGGGTGAACACCATGATCAAAAACCTCTTCATGGGGCGCCTGGGTAGCTCAGTCATTAAGCATCTGCCTTCCGCTCAGGTCGTGATCCCAGGGTCCGAGAAAGGAGTCCCGCAGGGAGCCCGCTTCTCCTTCTGCCTGCTGCTCCCTCTGCTTGTGCTCTCTCCCTCTCTCTCTCTCTCTCTCTCTCTCTGACAAATAAATAAATAAAATCTTTTTTTTTAATCTATACTTGAAAAAAAATATGATCCCCCCCAAAACACAACCCATAATAGAAAAAAAAAAAAAAAGATGTTTTTGGACAAAGTGAACTTTATCAAAATTAAAACTCGCTCTTCAAAAGATACCATTAAGAAAATGAAAAGACAAGCTGCAGACCGAGAGAAAAGGCAACTCTTTTATGTACAAAAGCAGACATCACAGGCACTGAACATCGTCTCCTGTCTGTACTTGACCCACGACTGTCTTGGAAGATGGTCATTCATTAGCGGGCAGGGTCCGTCACTCACACATAAAAGATAGTGAGGTGGTACCTGTCTGCTGTCATGAAACCACCTTCAAAGTGTGTTTTAAAATTATTTCTTCTGTGTGTTGTGTTGGCAAAACACTTCTTACCGTTTGGCACTTCCTAATCCCGCTTCCCTTTCCTTTTTCAAATTTGTGAAGCAGGCATCTTTTTGGGAGATATATTAGAGGGTTTTGATTTTATTTATTTATTTTTAAGATTTTATTTATTTATTTGACAGAGAGATAGCACAAGTAGGCAGAACAGCAGCCAGAGGGAGATGGAGAAGCAGGCTCCCCGCTGAGCAGGGAGCCCCATGTGGGACTTGATCCCAGGACCCTGGGATCATGACCTGAGCTGAAGGCAGCCGCTTAATCGACTGAGCCACCCAGGCGCCCCAAGGGGGGTTTTAAACTACATGGTAAAATAAATCACTCATTCCTAGTGAACAACCTTACACGCTGGATCCTCTGGTCTCAGAGCTCCAACCAATTGCAGCTACAGGCAAAGCAACCTTTTCAGGCAGGGGCCTTGGGCCTGGGAGAGCACCTATGGGAGCAAGGTGCGACCAGCTGCATGAGGAGCAAAACTGGCCCCAGACATGGGGCAGCACTGGCAAGGATGGTGGTTTTGTCCACCCGAGGAGTCTGTCTGCTTCAGGGTCTAGCTTGTTTTGCCAGTCTCCTTAGGAGTCTAAGACGGAGAGACCTGAGTTCTCTGGTGCCAAGCTCCTGGTTTATTCCACTCTGATGTTGGGTCCCTGGCAGACCAGTGCCCAACCCACCTGGTATGAGAGCAACAGAGCAGAGTGGTTAAGCAAAGGCCGAGTCAGGGTGCCTGGTCCCACCCCATTTCCTCTCACTAGCTGTGTGACCACAGGCAACTTACTTACCCTCTCTGTGTCTTCGTTTCCTCAGGTGTAGCACTGGGATCAGGCTGATAATAGTCCCTACCTCAAAAAGATGGTGGTGAGGAGTAGATGACGGATTACAGAGAAAGGGCTTAGAAACACGCCTGGCACAAAGTTACCTGCTATTAATTTTATACTTTACTCGGGAACCACTGAGCCACCAACCACTGCTTCACCCAGAACAGCTCTCTATCAGTTCCACACATCACAATTCTCCTTTTGGAGCTATCTTCTGAAAACTTTCTGCTGTTCCTGTTTTATTCTGTTCTAGTTTGGACACCAGAGAATGAGGGCAACCCCATCCCTTCACAGAGGAGGGGTCAGAGGCCAGGTCAGGTGAGGGATCATGGGAGCCCTCCCACACCCCACAGCTGTCTGAGCCAGCACCCCGCCCCACGCACGCGCACACACACACCCCTCAGTGTCCGCAGTGGGCCAAGTCCTCAGCCCTGCAGAGCACCTGAGCACTCAGTGATATTTACTTGTGGCAATGGACTCAACCCAAGGGAAATATTGCCTTGACTCAGGTTTACTGAGAATATTTTGATCTGGTTTTGTTCAGTTCAATAGCTTTAGGAAATGTGTAGGGTTTGTTCCATTTAAACTTGGTCTGCGAGTTTCCTTGATTTTGTTTTTCTCCCACTTGCTAAGGAAGTCCTGACTCAGCTCATAGGTGCACAAAACAATGTTATTTGGGTTCAGTTTGGGGACTGGGAAATTAGAGCATTATGTTTGAAGAGAGCTCGAACATGAGGTGGGGGCCACATGATAAAGCCCCAGAAGTCTGGCTGCTCAGGAAACCAGGAGGTCCGGCTAGGAGATGCTGCTAGAAACCTGGCTCACTGCTAGACTCCTGCTTTTCTGTTAGAAAAGGGAAGAATGTGCCTGACCAATTAGAGAGTCTTCCATTTCCAGTCAGAAAAGAATCTTCACACCGAACAACAGGAGAAAGAGCAAGCCCACTACTGGGGTCTAGTCCCACTTAATCACTATCTCAAGCACCTCACTAAAGGAGTGTGGCTCAGTTTCTTAAAGAGTTCTTTCCCTCAGGGCGTCTGGGTGGCTTACTCAGTTGGGCGTCCAACTCTTGGTTTCAACTCAGGTCATGATCTTGGGGTTCTGGGATCAGGCCCCACTCTCCTCAGTGGAAAGTCTGCTTCTCCCTCTTCCTCTGCTCTTCCCCTCACTTTCATGCACGCCCCCCAAATAAATAAATAACATCTTAAAAAAGAAAAAAGAATCCTTTTCCTCAACGCAACATTGAAGTGATTCAGTGAAGAAAATGTGTAACAGTCCTAGCACATAAGTGTTAGTTCCCTTTCCTTTTTTATGCCTGACAAACCCTCCCCCCAACTCATACACACTGCACAATTCTGTAATTCTGTTTCTATGGAATTCCAAGTGGGAAAATCACCCAGTGACAACTGCTGAGAGGTGTTGACCTTTTGTTTCTAATCAACTGAATTGCCACTTGACCTCCTCAAGACACACATGACCCTGAGTCAAGACCTTGACCAAAATAGGGTAGATTACCTTGCAAAACCATCTGGGAAGTCAGTACATCCTTCCTCTGTCAACCTCCCAGAGGAGCCTCCCCCAAGATTAGAAAGCAATCTGTAAGCCTTTCCTCTCCCCCAGCTTCTGCCTCCTAGTAAAAGCCTCCACATGCCATTTGCATCAGCTTGGCACTGGTTAGTTAAATCAGTAGATGAATGCAAATTCTCCAAGGAATTCGAAATCTGCTTTGGGCTATTCAGTTTGGAGCTGTTTTCCTTTCCTTTCCCTTACAGGCTCCCCATGCTGATTCCCACCTGAGGGAAACCTAGACATGGAACACTCCAGAGATGACTTTATCCCCAAACCAAAGATTTTCTATTGCAAGAGAAATTTTGGTTGTGGTTTAACCTGCTTAGGTGAAATCAGGGTTTTAGACACTCAAATAAAGTTCCCTTGCTAGTAGATGCTCCATTCTCTCTCCTTGCTCCCAGCATTCACCACCGCGGCCATCTTCACATACTACCTCAATGCCAGTGATGGCAGGACACCTGGCCACATGCAAGAGAGAGCCACCCTTGAGGACCACTGAGTTCATTCCCATGAAAGGTGTGGACTCAGACTCAAATTTGACATGACCAGGCCATTAGGCTAAGACATGTGCCATGAAGAAGATCCACTTCTGTTCTACACTTAGCTGCAAAGGCTCCTTCCATTTCAAACAGGTAATGTGGCATAATCAGCCATCAAGGAGGAATTACGCCAAAGTCAAATAATTATACAGTGTCGTGATGTGCTGTGCCTTAGCCTCCCTCGCTTTATAATTTTGGGTGCCAACCTTTGGATGGGCTCAGACTTGCCAGAGAACATTCCCTACTGGGTGCTCCAAAGAAGCCCCAGTTCCAGAGAGGCTGCTCGGGCAGCTGGAACAGGTCTAGCCCAAGGGCCTTCGGACCAGTCAACCCCAAATTATTTTAAGACATGTCTGCTTTTTTGTTTTTTGAACATATTTGGAAGAAGATCCAGGTGTCCCAGGCAGTGTGTAGCTTCTGAGATGGATCAGTAAGCTTCCTCAGGGAAGTAAGATCAGGGTTGTCTGTTGAAAAGAGCACAAGCCTTTGTATGAGACGGGGTGGGGTTGGAATCTGGCTATAGCCCCTGCAGAGATGGGACATTATAAGTAAAGAAAAATAAAAGCAAAAAATAATAAAAAGAAAGGAAAACTCATCTTCTTCGAGTAGGCATTTCCTTCTCTACCATTCTGAAAGATTTCTTTGAAAAGTAGAGATAATGTATATAAAGTGCCTGGCACATTTCAGATGTTTAATAAATAGTATACATTATTATTCAACTGGGTGGTCCTTTCTCCAGAAACTGGATAGGTGGATATGGAATCTTCTGTCTAAAACATCATTTTCTCTACTTGCCAAATCTTACCTAGCTTCTCTCTTCATAGTTTGTTCTTTTTGCCCTTCATTATTCAAGGAAAAAAAAAATTTAAAGAAGCAACTGAAGTATTGAGGCCGTCTGGATCTCTTTTGTCAAGGGAACCAAAATCTTTCCCAATTCATGATGTATAGAGCGAGTCTGAGAAGCATTTTTGAATCCTGCATAAAAATCTTCATTCTCACACAGTACTTAGAAAGAGTGCTTACATACACTATATTTGTAAATTCTTATGACAACCCCATGAAAAAAATATTTTCCCTCATTTTAAGGTGGAAACTGAGACTCAAGGGAAGGTAAGATTTGGTTAAGTTCACACAGATAGAAAGCAGGAGAACTTGATTTCAAAATAAGATATTCTTATTCCTTTTTCTTTTTCTTTTTCTTTTTTCCATGTTATCCAGGAAAGGAAACTCTTCAAACCACTGTCAGCCTTTGATACCAGCGTTTCTTGATTTGGCTAGTAGAGAACAGGGCTCTTATGGAGGAGAGACAGGACAAGTAACTGGCTGGAGGGGGAAGGCTGGACCTGGCAGTGATCTGGAATTTGGAGTGCCAGGAACCAAGGGAGGGTGCCACTGGTGTCTCCTAAGGCAGCAAGGTGTAGTAGGAGAGCACTGGGTGTCTTGAAATGTGGGATGTCAAAGAGAGGAAATTGTACCTGAAAAAGAGTTGGAGGGGGTACTAAAAATAAACTTCCTCTTAATTATTTCACTTTGGGCCACCTCCACCTCTCTTCTTTACTGACTTTATAAGTTTTTTCTGACTTTTTCCATGGCCTTTTCTCAGGAATCCTGTCATCCACAAGAATAAAGTTCAGTTCATTTGTATACTGGGAAGGGCCAGGGACATGGCAAAATAGAAGTCCACCATCCCAGGTGAGGCCACATAGAAGGAGAGAGTCTGGTGAGGGGACTAAGGAGCAAAACTCTGGTGAATTCAGCAGGCAGAGACGGAGTACAAGGCCAGGAGCAGAGTTGTACAGATTACCAGTTAGCTGAAATGGGTAAAAGCCAGAGTCAAGGATGTAAACACTGGTATTTGAAGGGCAAGGACCAGGCAGCCAGATATGGGATGAGAATCCAGGGAAATCTGGAAGCAACTTCTAAGAGTGAGGATGGCCAAAAACAGAAGTATCAGAGGATATGAGGACAACTGTAGGGGTGCCTGGGTGACTCAGTCAGTTAAGCATTTGCCTTTGGCTCAGGCCATGATCCTGGGGTCCTGGGATCAAGCCCTGTATCAGGCTCCCTGTTTAGTGGGGAGTCTGCTTCTGCTTCTGCCTTTGCTTCTCCCCTCTTTTCTGGCAGTCTTTCTCTCAAATAAATTAAATAAGAAAGGGAAAGAAGGAAGGAAGGAAGGAAGGAAGGAAGGAAGGAAGGAAAAGAAAGAAGGAAGAAAAAGAAAGAAAAGAAAAGAGAAAAGAAAAGAAAGAACAACTGTACATATGTGTTTTCATGTACTTTTGTGTGTGTGTTTTGTGTTTTGTGTGTTTGAACAAATGATAATATTGCTAGGGCAGCTCAAGCCATGGGAACACAGAATATTAGAACTAGAACTAGAAGGAGTCTTAAATCGTCTCATGTAAATTGGAGCTCAACAGAAATGAGTGATTGACCTGAAGTCACAGAACCACCCAGTGACATAGCTAGCAAGCTTCTCTATGGTTCATTGTCTTTAGCACAAAGTCAGGAAAATACCTCAAAAAGGAATCAGAGGCAAAGAACAAAAAACAGTCCTCAAAAGTTGCCAATCAACAGCATAAATATGAAGACAAAAAGAAGAGAGGAAAATGTTCACACATTCAGATTTGAAAAGTACCATACACGAGAAGACAATTTAGTCTTAGGAAAAACAGATCCTAAAAGGAGAAAATGCATAAGAATATAGTCTCAGAAGGAAATGCAAAAACACAAAAAAGATTACTTTTATGAGCAGCTTGATGCCAAAGTTTTATAATTAAGTGCATGCCATAAATATTTGATTTTGCATGAAGAAATACAAGGAACTGGTTTGTGTGAGAGAAAGGAGACTAGATGTTCACTGCAATATAAATTTAAAAAGAGAATGAATAAACCTAGTTTATTAGCTGAAAGGCTGCAATTGGGTGTTCCAATAAAGTGGCTTCCTGTAGGCTTCTCAGCAATTTATAAATACACACAGACAGTTCAGAAACAAGGAGTTCACTGAGGCTATAAACTAAGCCTTGGTTTTCACTCTTGTCCCAAAAACAGTTAGATAGACTAGTGCTTAAAATGGCAAAACTTTAAACAAAATGAGATGAGCAAAAGTTATAGAATTGGGATGTGGAGGGTTATAGCATACAGAAATGTAATACATATCCCAGCTAAGACATAAGTGAGAGTAGAAAGGTGGTAAGTGAACCTATATGGTTACCACATTCTTACATTGGATAGGAAGTAATACAATATTAATTCTAAGACTATGAAAAGTTAGGAATATATCTTGTAATGTTTAAGCAATCACTATTAAAAATGCAAAAAAAAGCTAACAGATAAAGTAGAATTATTAACAGTTTTCAATTAATCCAAAAGAAACCAAGAAAAGAGTAAGAGAGAAAAATAAAATAGATGGGACCAATAGAAAATGAAGAACAGGGGCGCCGCAGTGGCTCAGTGGGTTAAGCTACTGCCTTCAGCTCAGGTCATGATCTCAGGGTCCTGGGATCGAGTCCCGCATCGGGCTCTCTGCTCAGCAGGGAGCCTGCTTCCCTCTCTCTCTCTCTCTCTCTGCCTGCCTTTCCATCTACTTGTGATCTCTCTCTCTGTCAAATAAATAAATAAAATCTTTTTAAAAAATTTTTAAAGAAAGAAAATGAAGAACAAAACATAGACTTTAATGCAATCAAATTAGTAATTACACTAAATGTAAAAGGACTAAACACTTCAAATAAATAACAGAGATTGTCAGAATGGACAAAAAGCAATACTCAAGTTTATGCTGTCTATAAGGGACACACTTAAAATATAAAGACACAGATAGATTAAAAATCAATAACTAGAAAAATATGCTATGCCAACAGCAAGCATGAGAAGTCTGATGTGACTGTATTAATATTAGACAAAGTAGACTTCAAGGCAGAAAGTATTATTGGAGATAAAATGGGAGCCTTTCAAAATATTAGACACTTGCAAACACTGGGATTAATGTTATTTCTTGTCCTTGACAAATCTTTGAAGTTGTAGTTAAGCACTTTAAAGAGTGATAAATTAGGACTATATACTTGGAAAAATACATGAACAATAAAATATGTCACTATAAAAAATAATAAGGCAAGGATATTACTACCAAAAAAAAAGATTTCATTCTTCCAGATGGCTGGGTGATATTCCATGATATATATAATGTGTATATAATATATGTATTATATAATATATTACTTATTAATATTACATTATATTATTGTAATACATTAATTATTATTTATTATATATTAATAATATATAATATAATATATAAAGGGAATTCAAGAAGACTGGGGTTTCCATTCCACAGTGTCTGGGGAATGCTAGAAGAACAGGGCTCTCATTGTTTAATGTCCAGCATTTAACTACCAGAGAGCTTCCTTTCTACTCATTATGTATGGCCCAGAGTTGCTGGGAGAGGTAATCAGACTATATGATAACATCCTTTGAACTCCCTGGAGAGCTTGACTGACAGTAAAGCATGTGGTAGATAGATAGAGTAAGCTAGAGCTACAGATCTTCTTTATCCATTCATCAGTTGATGGACATTTGGGCTCTTTCCATAATTTGGCTATTGTTGATAATGCTGCCATAAACCCCAGGGTGCATGTGCCCTTTCAAATCAGTATGTTTGTATCCTTTGGGTAAACACCTGATAGTATAATTGCTGGCTCGTAGGGTGCTCTACTTTTAACTTCGTGAGGAACCTCCATACTGTCTTTGCTGACTCCAAAATATATGTGCTATTTTTTGCCTCCCCCCACATACATACATAAGATGACTCCAGATGACTTGCATTACACTTTGGTGATTCTGCTATTTCTAGAACTTCTTCTTTCTGTTCCTTATCCTTTCCATTCCCTTCTAGACTTTCTCCTTCATATCCAATACCATTTAATTAAGTGGGAATAAATTACAATATCTACAGGAACTAGGTTTTACACTCATTTTAAAAACAAATGGTCTAAGAAGTCCTGCTGGAGACTTTGTATCTCTTCTGTGAAGTGAATTACTCACTCTTAGAAGCTCTAGATCCAGAGTCATGATCTGGGCAACCACACTACTCACAATCCTTATCTCAAGATGTGGGGCACTGTTTTGCTACAACTATAAAAATGACAAATGTAAGGGGAAAGGAGCAAGATGGTGGAGGGGTAGGAGACCTAAATATCATCAGGTCCCAGAAGTTCAGCTAGATAGGAACCAAACCATTCTGAATACCTACAAATTCAACAGGAGATTGAAGAAAAGAAGAGAAGCAATTCTAGGAACAGAAAAATGGCCACTTGCTGGAAGGTAGGACATGCAGAGAAGTGAACCCGAGGTGACATATGGGAAGAGAGACTGCGGGGAGGGAGGCCAGCTCCCAGGAAGTGGTAGAGCAGGGGAACACAAAATTTGGATTATTAGAAGTCTGCTCCACTGAGGGACATGTCTCCAAAGGCTAAGCAGGGGGTGGAGCCCTCATGGGTACAGTGTGGTCTCAGGACCCTCAGGGTCACAGAAAGATGGAGCATGCTTAAGTGTGGCAAAGCTCCCAGGTCAGAGTGGGGAAGGCAGCTGCAGAGACGGAACCAATGGGGGATCTCTCAGCTCAAGGTTGCCTTAAACCATGATCTGAGGAACAGTTGGGCCACTGCTCTTTGAGCCAGGACTCAAAGAGTGGCAGATCCCAGAAGACTCACCTTCTTCCTCCGGGAGGAGTGGCATGGGAGCACTGCAGGAATCGGCTGGGTTTGAAGACTCCAAACAGGGCTGTGCGCCAGAGATAGAAACACTCAGTCACAGGCCAGTTGAGCTCAGAGTGCAGCTGGAGACCAGGGAGATGAGATAGATTGACTGCTTTTCTCTGAGGGCACACTGAGGAGTGGGGACCCAAGCTCTGATTGGGAGGCCTCTATCTTTATTCTCCGCCTCCAAAAAGCGGAGAAAAGAAAAAAGTGGAGAAAGCATTCAGGGAACAAAAGCTCCCAAGAATGAACCCAAATGGATTGCTTAGCCTGGCTCCTGGCAAAGGCAGTGCAATTCCACCACAGGCAAAGACTCTTGAGAATCATTGCAACAGGCCTCTCTTCCAGAAGATGAGCAAGAGCATCCAGCCAAGAACAAGTTCACTAATCAGTGAGAACTGTGGAACTCCAGAGCAAGGGAAAGCAGCACAAAGAATTCATGACTTTTTTCCCATGATTCTTTAGTCTTTCAAAGTTAAATTTTCTTAATTTTATTTTTTTCTTATTCTATTTTTTAAAATTTCTCCTTTTTCCTATTTTAATGTTTTTTTAAAAACTATTTTGTCTTATCAATACCTTTTTAAAAATCTTTTGAGGGGAACCTGGGTGGTTCAGAGGGTTAAGCCTTTGCCTTTAGCTCAGGTCATGGGCTCAGGGTCCTGGGATCAAGCCCTGAATTGGGCTCTCTGCTCAGCGGAGAGTCTGCTTCCCCCTCTCTCTCTGCCTGCCTCTCTGCCACCTTGTGATCTCTCTCTCTGTCAAATAAATAAATAAAATCTTTTTAAAAAATCTCTTAAAATTTTCATTGTTATATTCTACCCCTTCATTGTATTTAACCTTATTTTTTGTATACATATAGGTTTTTCTTTTCTTAAGGTTTTGGGATACAGTTTCTTCTAAGAGATCAAAATACACCCTAAATCTAGTGCATGGCTTTGTTCTAGTCTCCAGGTTGCTTATATGCTTTCTTCTTTTTTTTCCTTTTTTCAATCGACTTCTTTTTGACAGACAGAGATCACAAATAGGCAGAGAGGCAGGCAGGGGGTTGGGGGGGTGGGAATCAGGATCTCCACTGAGTAGAGAGCCTGATGAGGGGCTCGATCCCAGGATACTGGGATCATGACCCAAGCCAAAGGCAAAGGCTTAACCCACAGAGCCACCCAGGCGCCCTTCAACCAACTTCTTATCATTCCTTTTTTAGAATCTTTTAAAATTCTCATCCTTACAATCATATTCCATCCTTTCATTGTGTTTACTCTTTTATCTGTATATATATAAATTTTTCTTTCTTTAAAATTTTGGGAGGTAATTTCTTCTAACGGACCAAAATACATTCAAAATCAAGTGTGTGGCTCTGTTCTATTCACCAGTCATTTTATATATATATATATACATATATATATATATATACATTTTATTATATTATATTTATATTATTTATATTTATATAAATTTATATTTTATATATTCATATAAATTTATATTATTTATATTTATATAAATTTATATATTTATATTTATATCTATATTTATATTTTGTTTGGTTTTTTTTTTTCCTTCTTCCTTCTCCCCCTGGTTTTGGATCTCCTCAGATTTGGTTAGTGTATATTTTTCTGGGTCATTGCTACACTTTTAGTATTTTTGTTCTCTCATTCATCTCTTCTTATCTGGATAAAATTACAAGGTGGGAAAACTCACAACAAAAAAAAGAGCAAGAGGCAGTACTGATGGCTAGGAACCTAATCAATACAGACATTAGTAAGATTTCAGAGCTAGAGTTCACAATGACAATTATCAAGGTGCTAGCTGGGCTCCAAAAAAGGCATGGAAGATACTAGAGAATCCTTTTCTGGAGAAATAAAATCCCTTTCTGGAGAAATGAAAGAACTAAAATCTAACCAAGTTGAAATAAAAAAAGTTATTATTGAGGTGAATAAAAAATGGAGGTTCTTACTCCCAGGATAAATGATACAGAGGAGAGACTTAGTGACATAGAAAACCAATTGATGGAGAATAAAGAATCTGAGAAAAAGAGAGACAAATAATTACTGGACCATGAAGGGGACAATTTGAGAAATAAGGGATACCATAAGACATAAAATATTAAAATAATTGGGATCCCAGAAGAAGAAGAAATGGAGAGGGGGGCAGAGGATGTACTGGAGCAAATTATAGTGAGAATTTCCCTAATTTGGCAAAGGGAACAAGTTTCAAAATCCAGGGGGCCAGAGAACACCCCCCCCTTAAAATCAATAAAAATAGGTCAACACTCCATCATCTAATAGTAAAACTTACAAGTCTCAGTGACAAAGAGAAAATCCTGAAAGCAGCTTGGGACAAGAGGTCTGTAACATACAATGGTAAGAATATTAGATTGGTAACAGACCTATCCACAGAGACCTGGCAGACCAGAAAGGACTAGCATGATATATTCAGAGCACTAAATGAGAAAAATATGCAGCCAAGAATACTATATCCAGCTAGGCTGTCATTGAAAATAGAAGGAGAGATAAAGTTTCCAGGACAGGGGCGCCTGGGTGGCTCAGTGGGTTAAGCCTCTGCCTTCGGCTCAGGTTGTGGTCCCAGGGTCCTGGGATCTAGCCCCACATCAGGCTCTCTGCTCAGTGGGGAGCCTGCTTCCCCCACCCCCCTGTCTGCCTTTCTGCCTGCTTGTGTTCAATCTCTCTTTGTCAAAAAAAAAAAAAAGTTTCCAGGACAAACAGAAACTAAAAGAATTTGCAAACACCAAACCAGCCCAACAGGAAATATTGAAAGGGGTCCTCTAAGCAAAGAAAGAGCCTGAAAGTAACAGACCATAAAGGAACAGAGACAATATACAATAACAGTCACCTTACAGGCAATACAATGGCACTAAATTCATATCTTTCAATAGTTACCCTGAATGTAAATGGGATAAATGCCCCCAGTCAAAAGACACAGAGTGTCAGAATGGATTTTAAAAAAAAGACCCATCGATATGCTATCTGCAAGAAACTCATTTTGTACCCAAAGACACCTCCAAATTTAAAGTGGGGTGTGGGAAGCAATTTACCATGCTAAGGGGCATCAAAAGAAAGTGAGGTGACAATCCTTGTATCAGGTAAATTGGATTTTAAGCCAAAGACTATAATAAGAGATGAGGAAGGGCACCATGTCATACTTAAAGGGTCGGTCCAACAAGAAGATCTAATAATTTTAAATATCTATGCCCCTAACATAGGAGCATCTGATTATGTAAACCAATTAATAACAAAATCAAAGAAACAAAATCAAAATCAACAATAATATAATAATAGTAGGGGACTTTAACACCTCCCTTACTGATGGACAGATCATCTAAGCAAAAGACCAACAAGAAAATAAAGGTTTTAAATGACACACTGCACCAGATGGACATCACAGATATCTTCAGAACATTCCATTCCAAAGCAACAGAATACACATTCTTCTCTAGTGCACAGGGAACATTCTCCAGAATAGATCACATCCTGGGTCACATACCAGGTCTCACCCAGTACCAAAAGACTGAAATCATTCCCTGCATATTTTCAAACCATAATGCTCTGAAACTAGAACTCAGTCACAAGAGGAAAGTTGGAAAGAACTCATATACATGGAGGCTAAAGGATGAATGTATCAACCAGGAAATTCAAGAAGAATTTAAAAATTCATGGAAACAAATGAAAATGAAAACACAACTGTTCAAACTCTTTGGGGCACAGCAAAGAGTCTTGAGAGGAAAGTATATAGCAATACAAGACTTTCTCAAGAAACAGGAAAGGTCTCAAGTATACAATCTAACCCTACACCCAAAGAAGCTGGAGAAAGAACAGCAAAGAAATCCTAAACCCAGCAGAATCAGAGAAATAATAAAGATCAGAACAGAAATCAATGAAATAGAAACCAAAAGAACAGTAGAACAAATCAATGAAACTAGGAGGTAGTTCTTTGAAAGAATTAATAAGATTGGTAACTCCCTGGCCAGACTTATCAAAAAGAAAAGATAAAAGACCAAAATCAATAAAATCATGAATAAAAGAGAAGAGGTCACAACCAACACCAAAGAAATATAAACAATTGTAAGAACATATTATGAACAACTATACACCAGCAAATTTTACAATCTGGAAGAAATGGATGCATTCCTAGAGATATAAACTACCAAAACTGAACAGGAAGAAATAGAAAACCTAAACAGACCCATAACCAGTAAGGAGATTGAAGCAGTCATCAAAAATTTCCCAACAAACAAGAGCCCAGAGCCAGAAGGCTTCCCAGGGGAATTCTACCAAACATTTAAAGAAGAATTAGTACCTATTCTCCTGAAACGGTTCCAAAAAATAGAAATGGAAGGAAAACTTCCAAACTCATTTTATGAGGCTAGCATTACCTTGATCCCAAACCCAACCAAAAACCCCATCAAAAAGGAGAATTACAGACCAATATCCTTGATGAACACAGATGCAGAAATTCTCACCAAAATATTAACCAATAGGATCCAACAGTACATTAGATTATTCACCACAACCAAGTGGGATTTACTCCTGGGCTTCAAGGGTGGTTCGACATCCACAAATCAACCAATATGATACAATACATTAATAAAAGAAAGAATAAGATCCATGATATTCTAAATAAACACTAAGAAAGTATTTGACAAAGTATAGCATCTTTACTTGATCAAAACTCTTCACAGTGTAGGGGTAGAGGGACATACCTCAATATCATCAAAACCATCTATGAAAAGCCCACAGCAAATATTCTCAGTGGGGAAAAACTGAGAGCTTTCCCCTAAGGTTAGGAACACAGCAGGACTGTCCACTATCACTACTGCTATTCAACATAGTACTAGAAGTCCTAGCCTCTGCAATCAGACAACAAAAAGAAAAAAAAGACACTTGAATCAGTATAGAAAAAATAAAACTCTCACTCCTAGGAGATGATATGATACTTTATGTGGAAAACCTAAAAGACTGCACTCCATAACTGCTAGAACTCATATAGGAATTCAGTAAAGTGTCAGGATATGAAATCAATGCACAGAAATCAGTTGCATTTCTATACACCAACAGCAAGACAGAAGAAAGAGAAATTAAGGAGTCAGTCCATTTACAATTGCACCCAAAACCATAAGATACCTAGGAATAAACCTAACTAAAGAGGCAAAGAATCTGTACTCAGAAAACTATAAAGTACTCATGAAAGAAATTGAGGAAGACACAAAGAAGTGGAAAAATATTCTATGCTCATGGATTGGAAGAACAAATATTGTGAAAATGTCTATACTACCTAGAGCAATCTACACATTTAATGCAATCCTTATCAAAATACCATCTTTTTTTCCCCAAAGAAATGGAACAAATAATCCTAAAACTTAACATGGAGCCAGAAAAGACCCTGAACAGCCCAAGGAATGTTGAAAAAGAAAACCAAAGTTGGAGGCATCATGATTCCAGACTTCAAGCTCTATCACAAATCTGTAATCATCAAGATAGTATGGTACTGTCACAAAAACAAACACATAGATCAGTGGAACATAATAGCAAGCCCAGAAATGGACCCTCAACTCTATGGCCAACTAATCTTCAACAAAGCAGGAAAGAATGTCCAATGGGAAAAAGACAGTCTCTTCATCAAATGGTGTTGGGAAAATTGGACAGCCACATGCAGAAGAATGAAAATGGATCTTTGCTTTACACCACACACAAAAATAGACTCAAAATAGATGAAAGACCTAATGTGAGATAGGAATCCATCAAAATCCTTGAGCAGAACATAGGCAGAAACCTCTTCGACGTCAGCCGCAGTAACTCCTTCCTAGGAACATCACCAAAGGCAAGGGAAGCAAGGGAAAAAATGAACAACTGGGACTCATCAAGATCAAAACCTTTTTCACAGCAAAGTAAACAGTCAACAAAACCAAAAGACAAGTGACAGAATGGGAGAAGATATTTTCAAATGACATATCAGCTAAAGGGCTAGTATCCAAAATCTATAAAGAACTTATCAAACTCAACACCCAATGAACAAATAATCCAATCAAGAAATGGGCAGAAAACATGAACAGACATTTCTACAAAGAAGACATCCAAGTGGCCAACAGACACATGAAAAAGTGCTCAACATCACTCGGCATCAGGGAAATACAAATCAAAACCACAGTGAGATAACACCTCACACCAGTCAGAATGGCTAAAATTAACAAGACAGGAAATGACAGTTGTTGGCAAGGATGCACAGAAAACTATACAGCTGTTGGCAAGGATGCAGAGAAAGGGGACCCCTCCTACACTGTTGGTGGGAATGCAAGCTGGTGCAGCCACTCCGGAAAATAGTATGGAGGTTCCTCAAAAAGTTGAAAATAGAGCTACCCTACAACCCAGCAATCGTACTATAGGGTATTTATCCTAAAGATACAAATGTACTGATCTGAAGGGACATGTGCACCCAAATGTTTATACCAGCAATGTTCACAATTGCCAAACTATGGAAAGAACCTAGATGTCCATCAACAGATGAATGAATAAAGAAGATGAGGTATATATCTACAATGGAATACTATGTAGCAGTCAAAAACCACAAAATCTTGCCATTCACAATGATGTGGATGGAACTAGAGGGTATTAAGCTAAGTGAAATAAGTCAACGAGAGAAAGACAATTATCATATGATCTCTCTGATATGAGGAATTTGAGAGGTAGGGCAGGAGTTGTGGTGGGTAGGGAGGGAAAAAATGAAACAAGATGGGATCAAGAGGGAGACAAACCATAAGAGACTCTTAATCTCAGGACACAAACTGAGGGTTGCTGGGGTGGTGGTGGGGGAGGAATAGTGTGGCTGGATTATGGACATTGAGGAGGGTATCGCTATGGTGAGTGCTGTGAATTGTGTAAGACTGATGATTCACAGACCTGTACCCTTGGAGCAAATAATACATTATATGTTAATTAAAAAATGACAAATGTAATTAGCAGGTAAATACTACCTTCATCTCTCTTCTTCAGAAGCTAAATTCGTGGTAATTTCTCCTCTTCTTTTTCCTTTTTCCCTCACTTCACTCCCCCCCCAACTTCACTTTTCCAAAAAGAAACAACTTGAGCTCCTTCAGAAACTCTACAATTATATAATGAGCAACCCTATTAACAGTCACCAAAACTGGTATCTATCAGTGACATATCCCTCCCCAAATCTCCTATCCAGATACCTGCAGTGTCTTTTCAATGTTTCTCTGCATGTAGAGCTATGGGAATGACCATAGCTTGGGAAGAATTACACAGTTCAGGGATTAGAATTGATCTAATGGAAGTTGATAAGGCTTGTTTGCCTGGGGTCATTGATTTGTAGCCAAGCCAGCTCAACAAGTCCAGTTTCTATCTTATTACTTTTCACCCTTCATCAAGAGAGGCACTGGTAAGATCGCTGAATCCACAAAGCCAGTATTGTCAATTGTGATTTAAAAGAGTGTGGGATTCATTTTCTTTAACACAAGAGGGAAACCAAAGCTGACTCAACTAAGAGGAGGGCAAGAGGAGTCCTGGCTGGTGTCATCTCACCTGGAGAGGGAATTCAGAGAAGACTGGGATTTCCATTGTACAGTGTCGGGGGAATGCTAGAAGAACAGGGCTCTCATTGTTCAACGTCCAGGATTTAACTACCAGAGATGAGAGCTTCCTTTCTACTCACTACCTATGGCCCAGAGTTGCTGGGAGAGGTAATCAGACCATATGGTAACATCCTTTGAACTCTCTGGAGAGCTTGAGTGACAGTAAAGCATGAGGGATCGCTTATCAACTCTAAATCTCTTGAGTGCTCCTCTCTATCTTTGACACCTGTGCACATTCACTCACAGTGGTTCTTTCTTCATCCTGTGCTGCTGCTGTTGGTATCCAGCCCATTCAAAGCTCCCTCCAGGAAAGAGCAAATAACATTTAAACCTATGGCAGTGTCCCAAGTGTCAAAGCCAAACCTGAGAGTTTAGCATGAATTCTGCCTCTTTGCAAAGAGTAGAGTATTAACGGTACACACTAATTCCACAAACTGGAGACTATCCAGAGAGACCTTAGTCTTTAGGCAGCGTTATTGTGCCTACATTCACTTTCCCCAGGAGGAAATATGGTATTTTCCCCCGCTATATTCTCTATGTTCTTCTCCTTCATCAATCAGAAATTTTATTTGTTTTTGCATCAAAAAGGAGACTTTACAAAAGGCTCTACAGATTTTAAGGATGCTAACAAAAAAGCAAACATGAATGAAAACATTACTTTTTATTTTTTAAAGTTTTTATTTAAATTCCAGTTAGTTAACTTACAATGTAACATTAGTTTCCAGAGTACAATACAATGACCCCACACTTCCATACATCACACCTGGTACTCATCACAAGGACCCCTCTTAATCCCCATCACTCCACCACCTCCCCTCTGGTCACCATCAGTTTGTTCTCTATAGTTAAGAGTCTATATCTTGGTTAGTCTCCCTCTCTCCCTCTCTCTCTTTTTTTTTTCCTTCCCCTTTGCTTGTTTGTTTTGTCTCTTAAATTCCACGTATGAGTGAAATCATATGGTATTTGTCTTTCACTGACTGACACTGATGGGCACTTGGCCTTTTTCATAATTTGGCTATTGTAGCCTGCTATCAAATCAGGTGACATGTATCCCTCAGAGTTAGTATTTTTGTATTCTTTGGGTACATGTTACTTTTATTAGAAAAAAAATTTCTTTCCAGGAAGATCTGAGCATTGTAGATATGTGGAAGAATATGAGGTCACTTCAAAATACAGCAAGTTGAATTAAACCTCCCATTATGAGCAGTCATTCAGTCTTCCAATTAAATATCTGGGCAATACGGAAATGGAACCCATTTGCCAGTAAATAAAAACATGTTTTACTGCAACATGCTGCATTCTGAAAACATTCCCCTGACCCTCATAAGCTTAATAATCACACTACTGTCTGAATAAGATATCTTTTCTCCACCAACCTCTCCTCTGTGCTGCCTGAATATACCCCATCTGGTCAATAAATCTAAAATTCAGAGGCTTATATCCTACTTTTATTTTTCAAAATAGGGTTTCTAAAAAGGCATCATTCAAAAACACTTATAATAACATATGGATTCTTCCTTGAGAACATTACATATGCATAGACACATACATAAAGGAATATACATAAATTTGTATACATTCTTTGCTAAATTCATGAAGAAGAAAAGGCTGTCAACTATCACCATTTCTATATCCATTTACCGTTATTCTGGGGGCACCTGGGTGGTTCTTGATTTCAGCTCAGGTCGTGATCTCAGGGTCATGAGATTGAGCCTCGTGTCCAGTTCAGTGCTGGGCATGGAGCCTGCTTAGTATTCTCTTTCACTCCCTCTTCCTCTCCTCCTCCTCTCTCTAAAAAAATCACACACATTATTCCTTAAGTATTAGATAAATTAGGCAACAAGAAAAAAGGAAAAGTGCAGCATTTGGTGGTACTATGATAATTGCCTGGAGAAGCCACTACAATCCACTAAAAATTATTATAAATAATAAGAAATTGAAGTTGTCCAGGTACAAAATTAATATTGAAAATCAAAAGTCTTCTGTCCATAGACAACATCTGCTTAGAATTTATAATGGAACTAAAGATCGTGTTGAAATGAGAACAAAAGGTAAAACACATAGGAGTAACTCTAAAAACAATATGCAAGAAAAGTGTAAAATGGTACTAGGGAATCCCCCAAAAATCTTAAATGAAAAGTCATATCTATTCTTACCCAGGAAGTCTCAACATCACAAAGATTTTAATTCTTTCTAAATTAACCTAAAATGTATGCCATCCTCATAAAATATGAACAGAATATTTTTCTAACTAGAAAAGTGGTTGCCAGGACAATTCTGGGGGGAAACAGTGAAAGAAGTCTATTTTGCCAAATTTTAGCTAATTAAAAAAGTATGGTGCTGGTTCATAAATGTATTGGTAGACTAGAAGAATAGAAAATCAAGAATTTGACTCAAATTTACACAGGAATTTTGTATAAAATAAAGGTAGAATCTTAAATCAGTGAAGAACAGATGAATTATTCAATAGTGTTAAAACAAGTGGGAAGTCATCTCGGGAAAAAATTATACCTGTATTCTAAAATTAATAATAAAATAAAAACCAAGTGCCTCAAAGATTAAAATGTGAAAAACTTAAGTCCTAAAAATATTAGAAGAAAACATGAGGAAATTATTTTTATAATCTTGTAGTGGGGGAAGCCCTCTCTAATGTGTCAGACACGGAGTTGTCTGTCCATTATATTCGACACTCACTTCCCCACTTCTCGCTGACTAAATAAAACCCCAATTCTATTCAGGGGGGCAATACGCCCAACCCCCCAAAATGGGTCATGGTGGCAGGGTTCTTCACCACTTTTGTAACCTCTGCAACAATGGTGGCCGTGTGACTTGGTTTGGGCCAATGAAAGATAAGTGGAAATCTGCTGGAAAAATCTCTTAGCTTTCCCAATTAAAAAAATGGACAAACATATTGGCACCCATCCCCTTTGTAAGTCTGAAAGAAATAACCTGGGTACTAGAAGGGAAAGATTAGGAGAATAGAATAAGGGACATTGGTTCTGACATGGTTAAGTAGCTGAACCAATGCTAACAACCACCAATCCTAGATTTTTCACTATGGGATAGGAAAAAAAAATCCAATGTACTTGAGCTATTGTGTATAGACTTTTGCTTTCTTACAGTTGTATGATACTTGCACTCCATTAGGACAAACTGAGACTGCTGTAAAACTCAGAAGCCTTAAAGGAAAAGACTGAACAATTTGACAACATTTCAAATTTTTTAAATTTTTTGCTCCCAAAAAGGATATCAAAAAGAAAAATTGAGATATTTAAAGTTTACATCTCAGCCAAAGGGTTAATGTCTTTACTATATAATAAAGAGCTCACTGAATAAAAAGTAAAGAGACCATAGTCCACTAGGACGACGGCCAAGGGATACTAACAGAGCAATCACAGGGAAAGAAAAAAATACAAGGAATACAGATGACTCTTAATCCTATGAAAAGATATTCAACTTTACTCATAACAAAATAAGTGATAAAATAATTAACTGTAGTAACATCATTCCTATCAATTGATTCCTATCAATTTGTTTGGAAGATATTTAAAACAAAATTAGACAAAGCACTGTATTTTTTAGGAAACTCAAACTCTGGCATTTCCATTAGGAATGAAAACCAGAATAACCCCCAAGGAGAACAACTTATCAATGTCACAATTACAAATGTCACCCCAGCAGTTGCTCCCTGGTTACAAAACTAAAGGACTGAAAATGATCTAAACGCCCATCCAAATAGGGCTTGTTATTTAAATTATGGAATCTCTATATAAGAAACTATTACAAAGAAAGATATACCATCTGATTTCATTTATATGGGGAGTCCAAGAAACAAAACAAACAAAGCAGAAACAGACCCATAAATGCAGAAAATAAGCTTGCGGTTGCCAGAGGGGAGAGGGGAAATGGGCAAAATGGATGAAGGGGAGTGGGAGGTACGGGCTTCCAGTTATTGACTGAGTAAGTCAAGGGGAGGAATGTACAGCACAGGGAATGTGGTCAGTGCTATTGTAATAGCTCTGTAGGGTGACAGGTGGTGACCACGCTTGCGGTGAGCCCAGCGTAACACAGGGGCTTGTCCAATCACAATATTGTACACCTGAAACTAATGTCACATTGTGTGTCAACTCCACTTCAGTTTAGAAAAAGAGAGAGAAACTAAACCAATAAGACAAGTAAGAACTAAACTGATGAGAAAGATAAAAGATAGTTGTTACTCTCCCCACCACCAGCAACTCTGTAACTCTGATAGAATAAAGCTGAATAGGTATGCCAAAAAATAATAAAATAAAAATGTGAATTCCTCCTCATTTAAAAAATAAAATAGTACGGATGCCTGGGTGGCTCAGTCAGTGAAGCGTCTGCCTTGAGCTCAGGTCATGATCCTGGGGTCCTGGGATCGAGTCCTACATCGGACTCCTTGCTCAGCTGGGAGCCTGACACCCCCCTTGCTTCTGCTCTCTCTGTCTCTGACAAATAAATAAATAATGTCTTATAAAAATAAAAATAATAAAATAAAATAGTATAGTTCTTTAGAAAGGAATGAAGAAGCTCCCTTTGTATAACTGAAGAATCTTCAAGACATGTTGTTAAATTAAAAAATGAAAACGCAGGACCAAGTGTCTGGTAGGCTGCCATATTGTACTAAAATATATACCAAAAGGGAAACCACGTGACTTAGTATTAATAAAATATCTTTGATGGAATACACAAGAAGCTGGTAATGGTGGTTGTCTCTGAGAAGGGGAACTGAACTACGGGGTGTTCCGGTTCTGTAGAACTGTGTCCTGAATCTCCATACCCACAAGTTAGAGGCATAAACCATTTGATGAATCTCGCAGGCTCTGTAGGTCAAAGAATTTGGCGGGGGCAGAGGGCAGGGACTGGAGGATGACTACTTGACTACTTACTCTTTTATTTATTTATTTTTTTGATAAGAATGTGTCCCCAGAGACCTCTCCATGGGGCTGGGCCTTCCTCACAGCTTGGTAGATGAGTCAGAGTAGTTGTACTTCTGAGAGCCAACTCAGGGCTCCAAGAGTGAGTGTTCCTTCACACAGGGGAGATGCTGCATGGCTTTTTATGCCTCGCCCCCAAATCACACAGCCTCCCTTCTACCGTACCCTATGGGCTGACGCGCTCACCAGCCTACTCAGATTTAAGGAACCAGGACATAGAATTTAAAGTACATCAATTCGATAACAGTGGTTATCTCCAGGGAGTAGAATTTGG